>NC_133329.1:300073711-301273711 GCF_042186555.1 Aquarana catesbeiana | reverse complement strand
GAGACATGATTCGCCCAAGTGCCATCATATGTGGTCAATAGGGCAGAGGATGGGGTCATCAGGGCAGAGGATGAGGTGGCACTGGTATGCACTGATGAGGAGGCACTGATAAAGCTGCACTGATATGTGGCACTGATAGGTGGCACTAAAGGACACTTATAGGCGGTACTGATGGGCATTGATAGGCGGTACTGATGAGGAGGCACTGATTGGGAGCACTGATGGGCACTGATAGGCGGTACTGATGAGGAGGCACTGATTGGGAGCACTGATGGGCACTGTTGGGGCTGCACTAATAATCAGGAAACTGATGATAAGTGCCCTGATTATCAGTGTAGATGTCCCCTTTCACACTGGCCAGTTAACGTCTCTCTTCTACAGCGTGAGGAAAGGAATGCCGATAAATGGCAAGTGTGTATACTTTGTGATCAGCTGTGATTGTACACAGCTGATTATGTCATAAAGAGCTGCTGTGATTGGCTCTTTATCCTGATCTGTGATCAGCTGTGTCCGAAAGACACAGTGATCACAGAGCGCGCCCCGGGGGCTGGGCGCAGTTCTGGAAGAACGTCAATAGACTGTCTTCCCAGTAGTGGATGACCATGCTGTAGCCATCATTTGGTCACCGCCCCCCCCCTTCCCCCTGTAAAATTGCCTCGCAGTAGATACACCCCTGTATTTATCCCAAATGGATGTCCAGATATGCTGCAGACTGGGCAGCAGACCACTCTGGTAGTATGTATGTTTCCTTGCTTAAAACTATGAGATTATATAAATGGTGGTTCATGAGTCAAAGTGTGTTAACTCAAGATATTTACTTTACTAAAATGCTGTTTATCATCAACAATTGCAATTTTTGTTTTTTATTCATAAAATACTGTTGTCTCCCTTTTTATCATTCGGTTGATTCTAATCTCCTCCAGCCTTCTTCAGCCACTTACTGTTTACTTCACTGCACTCACCTGATCATCAGCTCCACATGATTGTTCCTGAGAGTGACAACCATGCCCTTTGCAGTGTGTTTCAGCACAGCCACTTATGGTCTCTCACGTGGCAGGGTGACATTGCAGTAGAACAGTGGGGAGACAGTTGTCACCCCATAACAGGATGAGACCGACCCTTCATGGCACAAACACCAAATGTTATTTTAATGCAAACTGTAGATTTAAAAAGATTCAAAACAAACCTTAATGATTATAGTAACATGTTAAGAATTATATGAGATTTTAGTGATTGGATTGACATCTACCCTAAAGTGGTATTAAACCCCAAAGCAAACATTTATTATATTGCAGCTTACCAATTCATAGATGTAATGACTGCATTCATTTTATTTTTTAGGTTTTCTTTCTTCTGTTTTCACCTGGTGATCCAGCCAGCAAGTCTGTTATTTTTCAAAAGCACAAGCTCTCTAGCAAAATGTATCAGATTACATGGATGAGACCATTTAACACTACCAGGGGTGCTTAGAATGATTGACTTTTATTTAGTCATGTAAAACTTTTATCCTGCAAAGAAAAACTGTTTGCTGCAACTGATTATAAAGTGTGAGCTGGAGTTTGGTTCAATTCATTAGTGTATTTAAATCTGCTAATACATTTAAAGTGGTTGTAAAGGCTCAAGGTTTTTAACATTCATGCTTCTTATGCATTAAGGTAAAAAACTTTCTGTGTGCAGCAGCCCCACCTAATACTTACCTGAGCCCCATCTTGATCCAGGGATGTCCACGAGAGCAGCGGCTCTCCCAGGTCTCTTCCTCCTCGTTGGCTGAGACAGCAGCTACTGTCAAGACAGCCAGTAAGCCAATGAGGAGAGAGCAGGGGCAGGGTGGAGCCATGCTCCGTGTGTAAATGGACTCATAGAGCAGTGGCTTGGGAGCGAGCATGCTTGAGTGCCCCCATAGAAAAAAGTTTACTATTGGGGGCAGGAGGAATGAACCAGGAGCGCTGTCAGGGGGCCTAAGATGTGGAGGATCGGGGCTGCTCTATGAGAACCATTGCACAGAGCAGGTAAGTATGACATGTTTATTTTTTTTAAATCTGCCTTTAATATCACTTTAACAGTACCCCCCACCCCCCCCCGACTCACAGTGCTGCTGTCTGATGTGCCCCCTGTGCTCCTTCATCCAGAGTAGTGCCTCATTAATACAGGAAGTATGTTACTGGCCAGATCACCAGGTGACAATGGAAAACGTGAAAAAGCTAATGAAAAGAAAACGGAAGCAGCCACCACATCTGAGGCTTGGTAGGCTGCAATTTAGTTTATTTTTGGTTTTGGGTTTAATACTTCTTTAAATTTGATTATTCTAGGTGAACAGCTTCTAAGTGATCCATTCAATATTTTCCAAGGCACACTGAACCACATAACTGCTAACTAAGGCCTAACCTGCATTTGGTGTGCTCATGCTTGTTCAGCCGCACCAAGCCCTGATTAATGGGGCTCTTTGAACCCATGAAATACGCTGACTTTTTATAATACAAGAGTGCTTTCCTTCTGGCACTCCCAGTCCCTACTGCATGCTGAAAATGAGGCCGATTCATAGGAAAACAGATGACTCCAAAATGAGCAAGATTTTTAAAAAATCCTCAGTTATTCACTAACTTTTTGAATGAAGGAAAATGTCTTTTTGCCAAGCCATTTGTTCAGATCCCTATTTATTGCTTACTGTTGTTTATGGCTAACTGTTTGGTTTGTCCAAATGATGGAGGGCACCGCTGAGAGGGATCAACATGAGCAGAAGGATTCAAGCAGTCACGTAACTTACTTGTTTTTATTACTCTATTACTCTTATTATTCTATTCATCATGTATGCCCTTGTTCAGTGATTGATCGGGTGTGGAAAAGGCTACATTTAGCCAGAGGAGTTGATGTCAGATGTTCAAACACTAGTTCAACATTGCTTATATCCAGTGGTTGTCAGATAGATGCTCATCTTTAGGTTCATTTTTATTAGATTTTTTCTTTAATTCGTGTGACAGATAGTATGCTTAGCTTTAAGTGCATTTCATACAGTCCACAGAAGATAGACTGTATTCCCAGTGACCGTATTCCTCAAGAACCTGGAACCTAGCTAGGACAGTTTAGGGTGCGGTTTTGGATGGTTCATGCGAGGTAATAGAGGCAACACTTTTTTACCTTTATTGGTGGTATAGTGTGTTTTTTGTGTTTTTTGTTTTTGCATGTAGGATACCCCACCATCACTCAATTCTCACCAACTATGCCCATACTGTATGTAACCACTATAGCGATTAGGGTGAGGAACAAAATAAAATTAGTTTATCACTCTAAATGGAGTGCCAGAGTGGTTCCATTCTAGTGCGAGTGGTTGCAAAGATCAGGGGTCTGCTAATTGGGGAAGGGGAACTAAAAAAACACCACCAATATAAGCAATTAATACATGCTTTAGGCTTGTTCACACTTGTGCGACTTCTCCTATGTTTTCCAATGATAACCATTCATATATGTGCCCCATTATTATCTGCAGTCCTAGCTCTAGATTTTGACAACCTCCATAGTAGAAGCACATGCATTATAATGGATAGGCAGAGGGCAGGTGAGCCTGGAGGGAGCCCACCCCTTTGTATAGACTCTAAACTCTGGCTAACATGTGTGAACTTTTTTTTTGTGGCACACTTTTCGTGAAGGTTGAGTTTGCATATTTTTGAGTGTCCCTTGAGCTTTCACTAATGCAGTTACTTGCTTTGATTGCATCATTTCTGTGGTCTATATAATGCAGTTATTGATCTTAGCTGGGGTCTGGGTATCTGCTGGTGTGGATCAATGTGTATGAAGAGGTGTGTGTTTGGGGCAGGCGGGGACTTTCTAATTTTCTCCTTTAGAGTCATACTTCCTAGAAACATAATACCAACACAGTGCTGCGCTACTAGTATACAATCACATATCAATGAAATATATAGTGTGACACAATAAAAAACGTCCATGTGTAAAGTCCCAGTATTAAATGATTGCAGTATCAACAGATGACATCACGGATTAAAACTTCACCAGAAAAAGTGCACAAATAATATATAAAAGTGTTACTGCTCTCCTCCACCAGTGTGCTCTGGCCTCTCACTTCACAATCTGGCCCCTGTTTCATTAGTGGGTCAGAAACAGCAGGTCCCCTTTTGAGGGATAATTAATAGATAGACCTGGCGTGCTGCTAGCATGTTAATCCTCTGTATCAAACTCTTCCTCCTTAATGGCTTACGCAGCCTTGAACCTCCCTCAAGGCAATCTGGTATATATGGGGACAAAAACACAGAATCTAGTGGTCTCTGTTTCGGTAATTTATTCCTCCAGTAAAAACAGCATACAAAATACTCACAAGTGCGGCACTTGAACAGTGCGGGCTATACAAACATAACAATCTCCATGTTCAAACAAGATGACCGCGGGATGACGTCACCAACTGAGACTTCTCCCCCTATATGCGTTACCTCAATGGTGTGACTTCTTCAGTAGGGACCCCTAATTATTAGTATATATATTTTTAATAACACATTTTTTCATGCATTATATTTTTCACATTATACATTAGAGGGTTGTGCTGATAGAATATTTTTTTTTATTATACAGTAAAACCTTGGATTGCAAGCATAATTAGTTCCAGAAACATGCTTGTAATACAAGCACTTGTATATCAAAGCGAATTTCCCCATAAGAAATAATGGAAACTCAGATGATTAGTTCCACAACCATTTATTCATAGGTCTTTCAGTTTATAGTCCATATAAAAAGATTATAGCAATGTGATAAGTTGTGTAACCATAAAATGTCCATCCACAAATGGCAGTCTCCAAAAGGGGATTAAAAAGAGAAGTGTAGCAATATGGTTACATTTAATGAAGGTACAACATTTAGCAGCTCATATGGTTGATGATTAAAACAGGCACATCTAAGTATGCAGGCATCAAAGCTGTCCACATAGACCAGTGATGGCAAACCTTAGCACCCCAGATGTTTTGGAACTACATTTCCCATAATGCTCAACTACCATGCAGAGTGCATGAGCATCATGGGAAATGTAGTTCAAAAACATCTGGAGTGCCAAGGTTTGCCATCACAGACATAGACCATCCTCCGCATCGCCGGCTCTTACAGCTGTCAGCCTGTAATCATGACTGGGAAGACTACCCTGCAGTAGAGAGATCTGAAAGCGAGGCTTGACCCGCTCATGGAGCGCAGCGTGGAATGGATGACATCGATGGTGGTGTGAAGGATGGTCTATGTGGACAGCTTTACTCGGGATGCCTGCATACTTAGATGTGCCTGTTTTAATGATCAACCATGTGAGTTGCTAAATGTCGTACCTTCATTAAATATAACCATATTGCTACACTTAGAGGCGCCTCTTCTCTTTTATACTCAGTTGTGACATGACGCTACTTGTATATCAAGACGCTTATTTATCAAGTCAAAATTTATTAAAACATTTTGTTTGTTTTGCAAAACACTCTCAAACCAAGTTACTCTCAAACCAAGGTTTTACTGTACTTCCTAGAAATGCCTCTGTCTGTTTCACTTCAACCTCAGAGAAGGTTATAGACTACAATATCCTACTCTTGTAGCCTTTTCCCCAAAATAGGCCTCTTGAGTGTGGCCATTAGGATCTGTGGTAACCCACATACATTCCAGTGGTTGCCCATATCCACTCCAGTTTGACAACATCATATAAATAATAAAATTGCTTTGTTACGATGGTCAATCAAAATAACTTGTTCTGGATAGGTGCCATTCCCAGCTGCCTCCAGCATCGTGAATAAAAGCTTTTCACAGGACTCAGTGGTGCACAAGGGAGATGGCACCAACTTGAATAGCCTGTGTTATGGAATCAGAAATGCTGACTGTGTGCCAGCGTGTCTGAATTGGGTTTTTTAACTTCTTTAACATTTAACAAAATGATGTTACCTCTATAATAAACCAAAAGGAATGCAATATTTTGTACACGAGATGGTTATGAAAGAGTTAATTTTGCATTTATGAAATCATTTATTAAGTAGTGCATGTTTTTTTTCCTAAGTACCCTTTGTAAACTCAACTACAAAGAAATCCAATAATTACTTTTTTGGGGGCTCAAAACACCATACCATTTCAAACGGTAGACACTTGGCAGCTCCACAGAAAGACTGCTTGTTAATTATTTTGTAAACAGCCCTTGCTCTGTCTTTGAAGGTGTGTTTGCTTGGCAAGATGTGTCAGTGTGTACATTATGTCCAGCTCAGGACAAGCACAGTGCATCCTTTATACTCCAAGATAGATCTTTCCAACTGGATAGCGCTTTGAGCAGTCCGGCCGTGCCATGTGTGAGCTGAGGGATGATGCAGTACAGAAGGCCAGATTTACTTTGCAAAATCCCAGAGCATAAAGCCGAATGTACCAAAACAAGGCATTTACTACCGTGTTTAGTGTGTTGCATTGCAGGAGATAAATGTACTGGTTAAAGGAGACTGCCAAGTAATTATCCTTCCACCTTCTGATGGACATTAAAAGAAATGATTGCACGTCCTAGTTTGTAGTACATTTACAAATATCTTTCTAAACTCCTTGTTTAATTGCCTTTTTTATCTTTTGACCTCAAAACAAAAAGTCATCCAATGTTTAAAGTATGATTCTGTTTTTCGGAAAAATTGTAAAATGCCCTTGCACTCAACGTAAACAGTAAAATCCTCAGTCTTCAGGGTCAGGTGATGATGACCATCATTCTACCTGAACGGCAGAGAACATCTTGTGCCGAAGAACAGGTCCTGGAGGGGATAGCTCTGGACTGAAAGTGAGTAATGCAGCTAGATCTGGGTTTTTTTTTTTAACAGGTTGGGGACACTTATAAAAAAAAAGAAAAAAAAAAAGATGAGCCTAGCGCTGGACTTCTTTTTAAAGTGTAACTAAAGGCAAAAATTTTTTTTTTTTTTTTTTAGTCTTTGATAGTGTAGAGAGGGATTAGAACACTCAGTGTTTCTGGGGGAATTACATCCATGGGGCCCATCCTGTGGGCGTCCCGGTTTCTGTTCCAGCCAATACTAGCCTTCAGAGCCTCCATCATACCAGCAAGGATACTGTACGGCCAGCCATTCCTACCAAAAGGCCAGAATGATGGCATAGCACCCTTACTGGTACTGATAAGAACAGATACTAAACTTGACACACCAAGATTCCTTCACTTTGCAGGGGTTTCCTCTCACTTCCTGTTTTTGCTCAGGGACAGGAAGTAGAGGGAAATCTCACCAATGGCAAATAAAAAAATGACCGGGGGCCATAACCACCCCCCCCCCCTCTTTTTCTATCCAAAATTAAGAAAAAAGTTTTGCCTTTAGTTACACTAAACAATACTAGTTGCCTAGCTATATGTGTACTCATTCTTGGTTAATAATTTAAAGTATTGAAGTCAGGGGGTCAGCATGACAACATGACAACCAGGCAACGAGCATTTGCATAATGAGAAGCAGTGGCAGCTTGTATGGCTGTCAGGAAGGACTCCCTTTAATAAAAAAAAACCTCAATGGTTTAATTTTGCATATGATCAGTTTTTTTGCACCTTATTGAATACGCCCCAAAGACCAAAACATTTCACATAGTTTGAATGTACTTGTAGATAACATCTGGCAAACACTTTTCCATCTGAGGTTGTGCAATACATGCATTCTTCTCAATTACAAGTAATGCTCATTCAGTTTTCTTACAGTGACTCATGCGTTATGCTCCAGATAGGGAAAAGTAATTGGATATTAAAAAGATAAATATCTTGCTTTTTGTTATATAATTAAGTTTTGCAAGGAATTAACAATAGGTAATTTTACAGCCTTGGTGTGATGGTATCTGTCTGGCACAGTTATCACGTCTAACACAAGGGAACACTGGAAACCACAGCTGCTATTCATGGGTTTCTGTTCTATAATCCTAAAGAATAATTGCAGTATAATAACTTTATAGTTATTTACAGGTAATTTTACAGGCTTGTGTGATAGTATCTGGCAGAGTTATCACATTTATCACAAGGAAAAATGGAAACCACAGCTGCTATTCATGGGTCTTTATTTTAAAATTCCCGAAAATCCCAGCACCATAAAAAAAAGACTTTACAAAAATGAAAATAGCATGTTTGCCAGGAATAAACCTAGTAGAAAACCTTGGGAATTGGATAGATCAATACCCTGATGAAGTAGTCAGTTCATACCATTAAGACCCACCAAAAAACCATAACTATGGGCAGATCTTCAGAACTCTAGACCAGGCATTCGCAACATTTTCAACACAGAGGAACCCTTGAAATAGCTTGTCTCAGGGAACTGCTAAAAAATTAAGTCCCTGAACTATTTTCCTGCAAATCCAATGCGAGTGCAACCATACAACTGTATGGCTGCACTTGCATTGCACAGACATCACATGTGGTCGGCACTGCAGTCCGGGTGCGTATTACATGCGATGTCTGTGTTCGCACAAGTGTGAACCCGGGCTAAGGGTAATTTAACCACTTCCTGCCCAGCATATAGACAATTGACCTTGTATTGAATTGGTTAATGTTTTCATTTAGTATTCTTTGTATTATTGTATTTTTTCTTTAGTTGGATTCTTAGTTGTGTACTGACCCTTTGAATTTTTTTGCAAAGGAACAAGTCCAGGATAGTTGAAAGGAGTTAGCCCTCAGGAGCAATTTAATGTTAGTTGAACCCTTAAAACTTACCTAAAATCAACTTTAATCTACTGATTTTCACTGAAATTTTAGGGAAATTAGATCTTTCAGTTTTGTCTTGCCTAGACTTTTGTCCCTTACTTTTGCTTCTGCTTGAGGTGGTTTATTTGTCAGTTAAAGTACTGTATATGTGAACCCTTAGTTTGTAAAACAACCTATTCAGTTTAAAATAGAAATTAAAGGCCAAATGTTTGTGCATAGATACAAAAAATATATAAATACCCTTTTTCCTTGTTTCTAAATGATCACATGCATGACCTTGTTCTCAGCTGCATAGGGGGCTTGGAGAGGTGGGAGTAGAAACTGCGGGGGGGGTATCAGCAGAAAGCAGGGTAGCTATGCAGGGGGTGTGTCAGCACAAGTCATGGCCATTGGAGGACAGGCAGCATGGTCAGAAAACTGACCATGCTGGAAAGGATGTGCTCTCATGCCTAGTGTGGTCAGTTTGAAATAGGAAAGCAGGGGAATTGGCAGGACCACCGGGTATTTCCACAAAGGAAGAAATACAAAGAGAACAGGATACTTTGTAATACAAATACATGGTACCACAGACACAAATCTGAAGTGTTAAGATAAAATATACTTTAAGAAGAGCTGTTATGATATGTGCAAAATATCTACTTAAGCAAATGGAAATTACCAAGAATGGCATGTTTTTTTCCCAACTGTTCAAACCTTCTCTGGTTTCAGCAATATCCTTTTTGTGTGTACAGTTTTTCTCAATTTTAATTTCCAAATGTTTACTATGTATTTAGCATTGCCAGTGTACATTGCAAATAAGCTTATGTGGATAGACAAATTGACATAAAATGGAGGAATGGCATTACAACCTTCTATGAATCCTCCACTACCTGTGACATTGAGCCAGTGTGGCACAACAGCCCTCCCTGTGCAAATATGCATGACTTTTCCTTGGCAGGAGGTACTCCAAGCTCTCATAAATACATGATGTCACATAAATCTCTGCAAGGGCTGCCATATGGCTCCCAATTCAGTTTATTCAAGGTCTGCAAACTGGGTTGAAAATGGAAAAGAGGGTTAAAGGGTCCATCAGGTTGAATTTATTAATAAAGTCTGTAACACAGACAATAAAAGGCTAGTGTCTCAACCGTATTTATGAACACAAAGTGAGTTTCCTCACTGCAAAGTGAAGTAACACTTCACCACTGTACAAGAATTTGTAAAATAATTAGTGGTTGTCCTTAGTAATTACAGGGCTGCTCAAGTCCAATGCTAGAAATTACATGTGCAAGTCACGTAAGACTTAAACATCGAGTCAAATGAAAGGTCTTTTATCACTCTGGATTTTTGTTGTTCCTTGCAGTTGTGTAACACATGAAAAGCTGTTACCAAGTTACCAGACCTTAGATCATTTGATACAATGAAAGAAGCAAATAATAAAGATACCGATATCAGAATCCTGCAAGCTGTGTGAGGCATTGAACCCTTCTCAATTATTTTTTTTTTTGCCATTGGCTTTTTGTTGGATTAAACTATTGTTTGGACAGTGGGGAGGCATTCCTTATCCAGATTTAGCTGAAACACAGCGATCAAAGGGACTGGTGTCTGCTCCTAATTCCAGCAGTACAAATGATCCGACTGATGCAAAGGTATGCTCCGCTCCAAACTGAAAATGAATGCTTAGAATGCACACGGGAACCCAGTCTACCTTTTCATGGCTTCAGATTGTCATCCAGGTGTTAATGCATTCTGGAGCATGATGAAAGGCCTTAAGCCCCGTACATACAGACCAAATGTCAGGAGACATTGGCCAGTTAAAAAAAAAATCCCGACCGACATTCGGCCTGTGTGTATGCCACCCTGTTCCGACAGAAGCCGTTTGGCCGGCCGACTCCTGATCAGCACTCTCAGCACTAGGGGCCCCCTGTCAGAACACAACAGTTCAGCAGGGGAGATCGCTGCACTAATTTTGGATAGTTAGAACAGCTCCAAGTGGAGCTGACAGTGTGTACCAGGCTTTATTTATTAAGGTGTAAAACAGCAAGAAAAAGATTATGCGTACCAGGCATGCAAGTGAACCTGATCTGGTTTAAAGTTTTTCCAGTGTAGGTAAAGCGCTGAAGTGAAGACACTACCTTCAAATTGATCTCTGTGTCCCCATGGAGATCTTGGATCCTAGTCCAAGACTGTGCAGAAGGTCTTGGCTGCCCAAGTTAAAATTAAGTCTTGCTCCCTGCCGGCTGTAAGTTCTGCTCCTTCCATTGTACAATGTATGAATAAAATATTATAAATTCAGTATTTTGGAATTTTACAAATAAATGACGCAGCAAGCATTCCAGCGCTGTGACTGCATTGCAGTCCAAGTTCCTTGGCACAGCATGGAGAGGTTGGTGAGCTGCCTTAAAATATTACTAACTAAAATACTCCAGAGCAACAACAGCCTCTTGATAGTAATCAGAGAATCTGTTTTGTTTGTTGCATGAAATCAAATTCAGAAGTTAGCTTATGTAGATCTCCTCTACATCAAAATGAAAAACTTAAGTAGACTAAATAAGTAACAAGTTAAAGTGTAAGTAAACCCCCTATCGTTTTCAGCCAAAGAAGCTGTCATCTTTGCCTCTGTTTAATCTACAACTGCCATGATGCTGCACATGTGATCAGCTATGACACCAGCCATTGGATGGTTTGACAGTTTGGTTGAGAGCACAACCAATGGGAATTTTACATCTCCGGCACGTGCCGTAAGTGAAACTGTTTTATGGATGGGTTTACTTCTGCTTTGAGACCCCACTCAGGGCTATGAAAGCTATATAGTCAGATGTGTGGCTTCTTCTATTTTATGTGGTGGAATTCTATGTGCGTCCATTAGGGAAATCCAGTTTTATTCCTTAGAACAGTTAGATCTGTGAGAGAGATGGGTTACAACATTCTGTACATTGCTATATTTAAGAAAAAAAACTGCAGAATTGCAATGCCACCCACTCTAGCCTAAATGTTGATTGGGGTCCATGTACCCCAAACAGAAACTGAAATGCAGAAAGAATAAAACTTACACACGGTCGGATTTTCAGACGGAAAATGTGTGATAGGACCTTGTTGTCGGAAATTCCAACCATGTGTGGGCTCCATCACACATTTTCCATCGGAATTTCCGACACACAAAGTTTGAGAGCAGGCTATAAAATTTTCCGACAACAAAATCCGTTGTCGGAAATTCCGATCGTGTGTACACAAATCCGACGCACAAAGTGCCACGCATGCTCAGAATACATTAAGAGACGAAAGCTATTGGCTACTGCCCCGTTTATAGTCCCGACGTACATGTTTTACGTCACCGCATTCAGAACGATCGGATTTTCCGACAACTTTGTGTGACCGTGTGTATGCAAGACAAGTTTGAGCCAACATCCGTTGGAAAAAATCCATGGATTTTGTTGTCGGAATGTCCGATCAATGTCCGACCATGTGTACAGGGCATTAGTATGCAAGTGTGGCTCCCCTCAACTATTGCAGATGAGACATTTCACTTAATATACTAGACCACCCTTTTCCAGCTGTTTTACCATAGAGAAGCTATTGAAACAAATGTCATGTCTTTGGTAATACCTGCTAAAAGCAGTTAATTGGAGATCAGCAATCAAATGTCCCTCAAATTGGTTGGAATAGTCCCATACATACAGACAAAAAAAAGGTCATTGGTGTCTGGTAGCTGACTTTACCAAGCAGCATTAGCCTGGAACTATGGAGACACTTCCAAGATGTGAAATCAATCAGCTATGACTCAAGGAACCCATCTGGAGGAACCCTTAGCTCCCATGGAAACCTGGTTGAGAATGTCTGTCTGCACTAGACTGTGCTATACCATAAGTATATGATCTGCAATTCCAAAGTATACCTCCCAACTTTTTGAGATGGGAACTAGGGACACCTATAAGCAAAAGTATGTAGGCATAGGACACACAACCCTGCCACACCCCTTAAAGGAGAATTATACCAAAAACATTATTAGTTAAACCCACAAGTGTTTTGTTTTTTGTTTTTTTTTTTGTTTTTACCACTACTATTCCTTTATACTGGCTTCTGGAATTTACAAATGCAGAAATTTAGAAATTGGATAAAGGTTTTACACCTTTTGAAAGGACAGTCCCTCAAAATCTGGGGCAGTTGGGAGCTATGCCAAAGGGAAAAAACATGACCAAGAATTGCTGCAATTTAAATAACTCCATCTCATTTTTTAATAAAAGTGGGCATCTCCAAAGTACAGTAACTTATAAAACCCACGTTCCAGTCCTCCCAAGGTCATTGTCTTTTTGCATTTTAGCTGTTCATTGTGCTGAACGTCACTAAATACTTTCAAAAGATTTATAATAGAATAAGACGGCTACACAACATATTTGTTACATACAAATTAGACTTGTGTCACATAGCTGTTTTGTGAAAGCGGTAACATCCCCATTTACATAAAAATACTCATGCCAGTCTCTTCGGGATAGATCTGCTCTGCAAAGCCAGCCAGAAACATGTCTACATGCCAGACATTCAAGCTAGATAAAAAGTGATAAAATCCTTGAGTGTACAAAGTATAGCCGAGATAAAGAACACTTATGAGCACAACTACATTTGAAATTGCCAAGACAGAATCCTGCTTTGACTACAGAAACTCCCAGGATACTGTGTTTCTACAGCAACCAGGAATGCTGGGTGAAGATATGCAAATGAGCACACTAACAGATTAAGAAACTTTGATAAATAAGAAGACATGTATGAAACCTTTATGACCTCACAGATGTCCATGCATACAGGCTTCATTATATTTTTATATGACATAATATTTGTCCATTTTCCGTGAACTGTTAGTAGTAGCCGCTGATCCTGTTACGATGAATAGAGCTTTTGTTGTTTTACAGTTCAGGTGCAGGATACAGGATGTATCTGTGTTCTATAAAGACATATTGGCTAAAATAAGCAACGTAGTCAACCGCTAAAACTTAATAAAAAGAAATTTCATGTACCAAACAGTTGTCGATTACGCTTTTAAATAAAGAAAAGCGATGCAGCAGTTTTAGGAATGAAGAAATTGCACTGTGCATTCCGAAACAGTATATATGAATGGTTGTCATTATGTAATATATCAGCTAAGAAAAGTTACAGAGAACTGCATCATTCATACAGAGCAAGTGAAGTGGATCTCTGTAATAAGCTGTGTACGTATAGAATGAGACACTTGTGGTTGACTCAGTTACTGAACATTACATAATGTGTAAATTAAAATGTAATTTCTTCTTTATATTGTAGGGTGGATTATGTGCCATGCAAAATGTTTCAGATTTATCCTGACCAAACTTACAGTATGTTTATATGCCATTAAAATGAAACTGCACTATATTTTCTAGTTTTGGGGAGAAATGGGGAAGGGCTAGCAGGTTTTTCTTTCGGTGAATTTAATTTTACCCTTGTCAGAGACAAATAGTGAAGGGCAATATAAAATGTTAAGATTGTCACAGAAACAGCAGTAGATAAAAAGTCTCACAACACAGACAAAAATACAAACCTTTGAAAAAGTAAGCTCCAAATGATAGTCTTAAGAGTCCTTGATTCTTCATTGGTGTTATTAGACGTAACAACAGGCAAAAAGACTTTCAATGTGTTTCAGGGCAACCCCCCTTCCTTTCCTTCATCAGTACTTGGACAATATAGCAAAAAGTGATTGCAACGCCTAGTTTTGTTTTTTTTTTCTCTTTAACCACTTCAGCCCCGGAAGATTTTGCCCCCTTCCTGACCAGAGCACTTTTTGCGATTAGGCACTGAGTCTCTTGAACTGACAATTGCGCGGTCGTGCGGTATTGTACCCAAACAAAAATGATGTCCTTTTTTCCCCACAAATAGAGCTTTCTTTTGTTGGTATTTGATCACCTCTGCGGTTTTTATTTTTTGCGCTATAAAAAAAAAGAACGACAATTTTGAAAAAAACACAATATTTTGTACTTTTTGCTATAATAAATATCCCCATTTTTTAAAAAAAACCTAAATTTTTCTCAGTTTAGGCCGATATATATTCTTCTACATATTTTTGGTAAAAAAAATCGCAATAAGCGTATATTGATTAGTTTGCGCAAAATTTATAGCATCTACAAAATAGGGGATAGATTTATAGCATTTTTATTATCTTTTTTTTTTTACTAGTAATGGTGACAATCTGCAATTTTTATTGTGACTGCGACATTATGGCGGATACATCGGACAATTTTGACACATTTTTGGGACCACTGGCATTAATACAGCGATCAGTGCGATAAAAATGCATTGACTACAGTAAAAAAGGGGTTAACACTAGGGGGCGATCAAGGAGTTAACTGTGTTCCCTCAAGTGTGTTCTAACTGAAGGGGGATGGGACTAGCTAGAAGAGATAACAGATCACTGTTCATACTTTGTATGAACAGACGATCTGTCACTTCTCCCCTCAGAGAACCCGGGATCTCTGTGTTTACACACAGAGATCCCGATTCTTGCCATGTCACAAGCGATCGCGGGAGCCCGGCGGTCACTCTCATCGGCTCTGGGGCGAGCGGCGGGCATGCGCGCCTCTGGTGCCACGCAGGCGCCCCTAGTGGCCGCCCCTAGGAAGCGACATAACATAACGTCGATACGCCAGTAAAACTGCGGCGGCTGGACGGCAAGCGGTTAAATAACAAACATGTTATACTTACCTGCTGTGTGTAGTGGTTTTGCACAGGGCAGCCCAGATCCTCCTCTTCTCCAGTCCCTCTTCTGCTCTCCTGGTCCCTCCCTCCTGTTAAGTGCCCCCAGAGCAAGCAGCTTGCTCTGGGGGCAGCCAAGCTGAGCCACAGCTCCCTGTGTCCATTCAGACACGGAGCCCCATTTCTGCCCCACCCCCTCTTTCTCCTGATTGGCTAACTGACTTTGATTGACAGCAGCGGGAGCCAATGGTGCAGCTACTGTGTCTCAGCCAATCAGGAGGAGAGTCCCAAATGACCAAGGAACTTGTGGGCATCGCTGGAAGAAGATGGGGCTCAGGTAAGTATTAGGGGGTGCTGGAGGATGGCTGCTGCACACAGATGGTTTTTATCTTAATAGAATGCATTAAGATAAAAAACCTTCTGACTTTACAACCCCTTTAAAGTGGTTGTAAACGTACAAGGTTTTTTACCTCCATGAAGTTAAAAAACCTTCTGTGTGAAGCAGCCCCACCCCAGCTCCCCCTTAATACTTACCTAAGCCCCTCTCAATCGAGCGATGTCCATTGGCTCCCGCTGCTGTCAATCACAGCCAGTGAGCCAATCAGGATATGGAGGGGTGGGGCTGAACCAGGGCTCCTTGTGTGAATAGACACACAGAGCAGCAGCTCAGCTCGGGTGCCCCAATAGTGAGCTGCTTGCCGCAGGGGGCACCTGGCAGGAGGGAGGGGCCAGGAGTGCCAACGTGGGACCCGAGAAGAGCAGGATCCGGGCTGCTCTGTGGAAACCATTACACAGACCAGGTAAGTATAACATGTTTGCCAATGTTGAGGGCATGTGGCCTGGTACGGTTCAGGAGGGGGGGCGCTCTCTCGTCCCCCCTCTTTTCCTGCGGCCTGCCAGGTTGCCTGTTCGGATAAGGGTCTGGTATGGATTTTTGGGGGGACCCCTCCCCATTTTTTTTTATTTTGGCGCGGGGTTCCCCTTAAAATTCATAGCAGACCTGAAGGGTCTGGTATAGATTTTGAGGGGGGCCCCCACGCCATTTAAAAAAAAAAATTTTGGCTGGGGTTCCCCTTAATATCCATACCAGACCTGAAGGGCCTGGTATGGAATTTAGGGGGACCCCCACGCCTTTTTTTTTTTAATTTTGGTTCGGGGTTTCCCTGTGGGGAATTCCCATGCCGTTTTTATCAATGAACTTTTATGTGTATTGTCAGACCGATAATTCATTAATAAGCGCGAGTAGTTTTAAATTACTTTTTTTCCTTTTAATTGTCATTTTGCTGTCAGACTGTTCTAAACACGGGAAACATGCGCCCCTTTACAGGCATACTATAGACACCCCCCAGGTACCAAATTTAAAGGAATATTACACTTCTATTGTTTCACTTTAAGCATTATTAAGATCACTGCTCCCGAAAAAACGTCCGTTTTTAAAACTTTTTTGCCTTGATCCATGTCCCCTGGGGCAGGACCCAGGTCCCCAAACACTTTTTATGACAATAACTTGCATATAAGCCTTTAAAATTAGCACTTTTGATTATTCACGTTCGAATCCCATAGACTTTAACGGTGTTCGCGTGTTCGAACAAATTTTTTGCCTGTTCGCATGTTCTGGTGCGAACCGAACAGGGGGGTGTTCGGCTCATCCCTACTCAGCTGTAGATGCAGGCGCAATCATATATAAATTTTCTCTCCATTGCTAGATATATATCTACAAGCTTTTTGCTTTGAGCCCAGTAGACACATTTTTTCTGCATTGTCCAAGCCCTGACGAAGGGGGATTTTTGATCCCTGAAATGTATTGGCTTTCTTTTTGAATCCTGGTATTATGTATAATAATAATAATAACAATAACAATAACTATAACAGGGGATCTTGGACTCTTGAGACAATTGTTTGGCGCTCTGTTTATTGAAGGTTTTTATTCATGTTTATGTTCCCATTATTAAGAATTCCCCACACTTCGTGTATTAGAAAAATACCAGGAATTAAAATAATTTCTCTCCAAAATTAGGAAATCCCACGCTTTTTATGACTGTCAGAGCCAAGTCATAAGGCACAACTGGTGATTCCTCGCCATGGGTTAAGGATCTGTGTCCAGCCCCTCACCCCCATCTCACCTGCCATTGTGCAGCCTTCATCTGCATCAGATTTTGTTAGTCCATAAGAGATTACCTCTGAGATGATTTCTTGATTTTTTGACCTGTTGGTAATTACCAGATATTCCCTTTTGGAATTTGCAATTAGAGAGTATCCTCATCCTGCTAATCTGGCTTTTAGTTTTTATGTGATATTTACATGCATTAACATTCAGCTGGAGTGACACATTGGCACGGCTGCTGTTACCTTACATCTGATATGGAGAGTCTTACTTTTTAGGCAATATATTTCTCTCCATTTGCATGTAGGGTATCTATATCTTCTTGGCTGCATTATCTGAAAAAGTTAACTGATCAAGTGGATCCTGAAGAAGCCCTTTCTTCTTTTTTGGGGTGAAATGTGTCGATCCACAGATAGGTTTGCATGTTGTTTCCATTGTATACATTGAATGCCAATAACTATAGCTGTGATCACTTGTTTTTATGTATGATTTTTTTCTTCTCTTTTTGTCTTTGGAGTTTAATTTATAGGCACATTAAATATCCCCATATCCTCATGACCCCCTCTCCAAGGTACATGAGGAAATATCTTCCGTTACATGTTAACATTATAGGGATATTGCCATGTATATTATGTATGTATGGTCTCTCACCTATTGTACAGTCGTCAGAGGTTTTTAGTTTTTGCCTCTCTAAACTAAGGAAGAAAAATGAATCACAAACATTTCAACTTTGCTTTAATCAGTATACTGTATATTTATTTCCAGTATATATAGCACAATTATTTTACACTTTTTAATTTTTTTTTATTTTTTATAGAATGCGGAGATCTATTGACATCAGTCCGTATTTCCTAAAGGCACATGTACACTAATTTCAACACCTATTTGTAAAAATGCCAATTAACCAGTATAAAACTGTATAAAATGGGATGAGGCTCCTTGCTCCATGCAGATAATGATCTAGGTGGGATTTGAAGGGAGTTCTTGAGAAAGGGAGTTCTTACATCCCCGTACGTTGGGTTTTTCCTCCTCCTTAATCTTTTCACTAGGGTCCGGCTCAGCTATCCTTTTCATTAACCTATTCTTGGTACTGCATTCCTGTATGTATTTCTCAACATCAACTGCTATATGGTTTAAGTGGTGCTCATTTTACCAATTTACATGCATGTGTTTTTGTTGGTTGGATTTAACAGCGGAGCGAATACTGCTGTATTATACTTGGTATGATATGACATACTTAAATATTTGTATCTATTGTATGTATGTCTAATACAACTTTATTGCTGAAAAATTAATATTTAACAAATATTTGAAGCCACAACCATAAATTAAGACTGCTGAACACTAAGGCCGGCCATACACAGAGCAAATTTCTTTCCTGCAACCAGTAGTTGCAGGAAAGAAATTAGCTCAATTCTCCCATCAACACAGACATGCTGATGCAGGAATCCCTCTTGCTGAGCCATTATCTTCTCCCGTCCCCACTATAGCAGCCGCTAGCAATAAACGCAAGAGAATCCGGCAGGCTGGTTGTACCCAAGTTGATCGATTAATCAACTTGGTATATTCAGCCTGCCCATTAACGGTTCGGATCTCGGCCGGTTCCTGCTTAACTGGCTAAGATTCAAACCGTATATGGCCAGCCTTAGCCTATGCCCTTTGCATGACTAACATGCACATTATAGCCACTAGATATTCAACTACCGACATGGATGCAAGTCATTGGGTTTTCTGTTCTTTTAAATAACAGGTTATTTAAGATATACGGAGCTTAGCACATTAAAGGCTGGCATTTTGTGTGTTAAAAGTGCACTAATATTTTGAATGGGTTTTCAGGGTAATACTTAGATTACTTTAAAGTGGTTCTAAAGCCTGAAGGTTTTTTCCTGCAGGGAGGGATGCACAGGGATATGCATGAGAACAGAAGCTCTTCCGAGTCTCTGCCTCCTCATTGGCTGAGACAGAGTAGTGGAAGCCATTGGCTCCCACTGCTGATAATCAACCTGCACTTTGAGTTTCTCAATGACATACAGAGGTGGCTCAGGAGCGAGCACGCACTCAGCAGGGATAAGGGACCTGGGGTGCTGGCGGGACTGGAAAAGAAAAGGATTTGGGCGGCTCTGTGCAAAACCATTGCGCAGAGCAGGTAAGTATTACATGGCTGTAATTTAAAAGAAAAAAATCAGAACCTTTACAATCAGTTTAACTTTTGTTATTTTTTTGTTTTACAGTTAATCTTGTTTGACATTTTGAGCATCAAATATTTGTCTCAAGTAAAACATTACAAATGTACACTGGATAAAAACTACATATAACAACATAAGCTGTCAGATCATATTTTTCCATAGCAATACCCCCTCTAGCACCTCCCACTGACAATCTAAAGTTGCTATGGTAAGAGTGACTTTGTCATGCCCACCACCCCTCCATGAGGCAATGCTGATAGGTCACTCGGGCCCCAGGCATTGCATTGTGGGATGGGTGGAGGGAGCATTTCTTTATTATTACAAATGGAGCAATCTAAGGGAGATGCTCTAGGCAATGCTGTAGGTGAAATTGCTATGAAAAATGTATGAACTGTTAGCCAACACTGACAGCTTATATTTTATGAGATACCAAAGGTTTGCTTTAGGTTGAAAAAACACATACTAGGTAGTTGTGACCAGGGGACCTTTGTAGGTATGTGGTATGTACTGTTGATGTGCATATTCTTTAATGACAATAACTATAACTAGTTATAAGTATAGCTATTTGTATTATTACTATTACAGTTTAATTTGCAGTGTAATTATTTACTAAATGTTTATACATACTTGCTTATAATGTTGTATGGATTATGTTATTGACAGGTTACCTCCACAGGTTAAGAAGTCAGCTCACAGATCCTCTGCTGATTGAAGCAGAGCAGGAAGATGACAAATCCGTGTCCGCTCAGTTTCTGAAGAGTGGACACGGACAGGCCCTGCTCTATGGACGGCCGGGCGTGAACTGACTCTGTTTTTTGTTTACACCCGACTGCCCTCTGATCAGCTCTGCCCCGGATCAACCCTCTGTTTATTTGGGGGCGTACCTGGAGGTAGGTGGCTGTAAATAGGCACATGTTTGTTCACATCCACCTGTCCATAGGAATGCATGGAGGTTCTGATCAGGTCCGCCTGAAAAACAGGCTGACCTGATCAGAACGACCGCTTGAAAAGGGCCTTAATCTCTCTAATAACTTGGTAAAAACGTGACAGGAGTATTATCTTCATCCGAACCATCCAAAACTAGAAAAGAAAAAGTTATTGGCTTGACATACTGTATACTTTAATAATACACTTATTTAATAATACACATAATGTTTCTTTATACCAACAAACTGGTTCAGTATATTCCTAAGGTGGAAATAATAAAAGCCTTTAGGCTAAGTTCACACACGTCCAGTGCAAATTTCCCCTTTGTTTTCACTGCAAATTTCCTAAGCAGCTGTTCAGCTGAGATTTTAGATGCGGTTCAGATGCAAATTTTTGGAGCTAGGTGCAACTGGCGTTTTTAACATTAGCTGGTTTTTAAGGAGCTGGCCAGGAAGCTGTCCACCGTGTCCTCAACAATGGATGACTCATCAGCTGTCAGCGGAGTTTCCCGCTGACAGCTGAATGTAAAAAAACTTTGCCGGCAATACAAAATCGTGAATAAAATGGCATGGGGTCCCCCTCCCCAATCCCTACCAGGCCCTTTTGGATCTTGGACCTGGTACAGATTTTAAGGGGAACCCTACTTTGAAAAAAAAAAAAAATGGCGTGGATTGCCCCCTAAATCCATACCAGACCCTTAGGTCTGGTATGGATTTTGAGGGGTTCCCCACATCAAAATGTATGTTTAATATTGCAGCAGAGATAAATATTTGGTTATATTTACACCAATATAAAGGACATTTGTGAATTAAGATTTTTACCTCATATTTCAAGCAATGGCCTTTGACATAGTGCTGTGAGTACTGTAATTATGTCAAAATTTATTTTTCTAAATAATGTAATCTATTTGTCCTAAATCTTTTTTATGTCACATAAGTAAATAATAGCCATGTTGACTTAGCTTCTTATCTTCTGAAAGTGGAGTGTGTACACTTAAGATTGCCATCATTTGGCCGATTAATTACGTTCAGGTGTTTAGTAGTAATGTAATTTTTAAAGCATTTTCCATCTGTGCTTCTGAGTGTTAGATTATCTGTCTGCCAATCTGAGTCAAACCAGATCTTAATTAAATTCCTTTTTTCCCTTAACTTTTATGAAAGTGCAGGGGATGTGGGTACACATGGGGACTTCAAGGTCCTTTGTGGGTTTTTTAGGACTGTGGTGTGACTTGTTCTTCGGTTAATTATTTCAAGATAATCAGCTGGAAAAAGGGACAGAGTGTGTTCACTTCCTGCTTTTAGCCATGACGAGATTCTATCTATGGATGTTGAAAAAACATGCATTGGACGTGCCACATTAAACTGCGGTATAACATAATGCAAACATGTTCATATGAGTAGGCCTAATTTGCTTGAAAACATGCGCTCATGCTGGTGCATCCATCATGGGCCAACAAGCAAAACACATGCTCATGAAATTTACTACTGTATGTGCCTGCTATGTGTATGGATGCCTGCACACAGGCTATATTGTATACATGTGAATCTTCTTATCAAGTGTTAATGGCTATGGCATGAACATTTCAGCATCCAAACGTATACCAGCTAAGCTGTGGCATGCCTAAAATAAGATTGTGGTTTCTCCAATTTTTATGGCTCTCTGTTAGCATTAAAATAGGCATACCATGTAAAAATAAAACCATATCAAGTGAGCACAGCTATCATAAATGTATTACTAGGCAAATTTTTATTTATTTTTTTAGTATAGGATAGAGCGTTTATTGCTGTCAGTTATTAAAGGTGAGATTCACTCCTGTATTTGTGCTTGTGAGCCTTGTCTTCTGGAAAGAAAGTGTGCATATGTGCAGAGGTTCAAGTACTGGTTGGTGTGCAAATTTACATTTATTTACAGGAACTCCAAAACACGGGTACCATGTTTATTTGTAAAATAAATTCTCCCAGAATCACCTGCGCCATTTTATAATAAATATATATACAATCCTATTCTCAGCTGCTTTTGCAAGGTGCCTAGACACCCCAGAAGGATATTTACAGGAACCCCAAGACCAGGGTACAGAAATGTAGAAACAATACAACTATAATATTAAGCACTTCAAAAACTCTAAAATAGTTGCGTGCTCTAATCAGTCCAAATATTTATATGATAAAAAGTCCAAACTGTGTAAAAGTGCTCTGTGTGACTCCAAAAGACCTTGTCTTTAGTGTAACATCTGGGATTTATTCATATAGTGTCTTCCACTTAAGTGCTTAATTAGCCCCTCAAAAGCATGATCTTCTCTTCTACACCACACATCAGAAGGAGTTGACTCCTTGTTGGGTCACAAATGGGTCACAATGCGCCAATAAACCGAAGGCATGAATATGACCAAGGCTCCAATCAGTATTCCATCATAATTCTCTTCCCAGCTTCAGCAACTCATATTTCAGCTCAAATTACATGAGAGTGGCAAAGAGAAAGGATAGAAAGGCTCTCATTGTGGAATACCGCTGTCTTCATTCAAATTTTAAAAGCCAGTGAGTGCACTTACATTTGAAATATTCAAGAACGCTTTACAACCAGGAAGCACCATTCTTTCTATGCTCAGCGTGCACTCCAAATGGCAGATATGACGTTACCCAGGTGGGACTGGAGCACTCAGCCACTATCAAGTTTTTGATGTGTTTATTATTATAGTTTTTTTGTTTCTACAGCGCTGCAACCTGGTCTTGGGGTTCCTGTAAATATCCTTCTGGGATGTCTAGACACCTTATTACAGCAGCTGAGAATAGGATTGTATATATTTATTGTAAAATGGCGCAGGTGATTCTGGGAGAATTTGATTTCACAAATTTACATATAATGGTGCCTGTAATAGAGGTTCCATTGTAAAATACCCTTCCATGTCCTGTTTTTTTTTTTTCATACCACAGCATAGTGTGAAGAGTTTGTTTTACACACCAGCTTGGTGTAATTTTTTTTTCTTTTAGCGAGCCAGCTAAATTCTTTTTGAATTTAATAAGTAAAATGTTGACGTTTCATTCTATGGTGTACCCAATAAGAGCAGTAGGTACAATAGAAACTTTATTTGGATATCAAATGTGCATGACAAAATAGGACCACACCAAATGCATATCAGTGTATGGTGAGCTAAATAAGTTCAAGAAACACAGTCGCTATGTGCACAGACAGCTGCATGCACATGCAGATGCAAGCATTCCATAACAATTAATCTTTGCTTTTGCTCATTTGCTTTAGTAAAGTGTGTCATAATTAGGTTTAATTTAGTAGATACATTTTGGTTGAAAGCTAGCATTGTTTATGTGTGCCACTGCTGCTGTCATGTTAAAAGAGCAGTAGTGAGATTTAAAAATGTGTTTTTTTATCTAAAACTAATAACAGAACCTCTTTTGCCAAGAGATTTCTGATCAATGCACCAAGTATAAAGACTTGCAACTCTATGGTGGGAGAACAGCATGCGAGCAGGCCTCCCACAACGCTAATACTAGGTTTTTCAAAAAAAGATACCCTTTTCATAATATCTTGAATACATAACAAATAAAGCATACCGTTTAATATTTAACATATCCATTTATTTTAGCTACAACTACATAAGCTTATTAGTTTTATATGTATTAGTTATTAATCTATTAGTTGGTTATTTGGTTTCTCAATTTTGTTCTTAAGTTTGGGACTGACACCCTGCAACTATGGCATTTGCCAGAAGAACTTGCGAAATCCTACATTTGCTTTACCTCGAGCTGCAGAATTTAAAGTAAACCATGTAGTGCGAAGGAAAATTTTCAGTTAGCTTCCCCTCTTCCCCACTGCAGCATGTATTCATCTTTCCTTGCTCCCACACTGCTCTGTTTGGCTGCAGGGAATTAGAAAAAGAAAACCCTTCAGACTGACTTGCCTGAGCTTACACAGGGCTAGAGTCCTTCCCTGAGCCACATCTGAAAGTGATGGGCCAATCACAAGACACCTAGCATTGTCACATGTTAGTGGGGTAGTAAGTGTCATTCGTACCCATAACTAGAAGTAAAGGATACTTCTTAGCTAGTCACCGTGGTCTCATGAACAGATGAGCACATATTGTACTATTGGTTGGACAGTTTAAGAGACATTCTTGTCCTTTATCGAAAGATTAAATTTAATTACACTCCTGCAGGGACCATTCTTTTCTATTGTACAGCACGACCTGGAAAAGTGACTCTTTTCTGGGTTGAATACAATTTAAAAAATGTATATATATTAGTAAATTTTACTTTTTTTGTTTTACACATATGTAAGCAGGTTGAACACATATGTAAGCAGTTCCAGCAGCTGGCTCAGGCTGGGGAAAGAGTTACTCATTTCCAGTTTAGTGCCTTGGCTTTTTGATTTTGGTGGGCCCACCTGTTATATAAAAAGAGGAGGACCCCTGAGATCACCATAGAGTGCCATGAAGTTCTGCCGCTGAGACGTGAGCCGGGCAAAAGACGCAAAGATACTGTGGGCCACAGACAGCATCCAAGTCATGGACAATGCCTATATGGACTTTCTCCTCATGGAGGTATGCCTGGGCCACTATATCATGTTAGTTTGAATCAGGGAAAGGACATTGTTTGTTCTGTGTTATGCAAAATTTCAACAGTAAACGTTATCTTAACTGTTATGAGCCTTGTCTGAAGTTATTTGTAGCAAGGTCCCAGGCCTCCTTTGATCTAATGAGGAACTCCAGGGCCAGGGATAGCTGACATTCTTCTGTATGTAGTGGGTTGTGAGGCATGGTGGGTACAGAGTAGTTAAAGTTATTGGGTGCCAGACACTTCTTGAATGCAAAAAGAAAGTTTATTTCTCTTAACAAACATTTTGAGGGAGAGAGGGTTAGGGTCAGGACATCGTTAGGTAATTGCAAGATTAATTGGCAGACTCCGAGACTTCAGTAGGAGGACAGTCATGCAGGGAAAGGCATCCAGCAAGACGCCACATCTGCACGTGCAGGAATGCTGTCTCCTATGGCAACAGTCTTTAACAGTTCCTAACACAAATGTAACAGTCCTTTCACTTTCACTACAATCGCTCCTTGTAGTTCTTCAGCCCACTGAACTCGCGGTCTCTTACTAGACCCGCTGATTCACTGCCACTGAATCCCTTGAACGCCTCCAATCTTCACAGCGGTATCTTCCTCAAGCGTCACCCTGCTTCTCTGCTGGGACCCTAGCTTGGCACTCTAGATACCTCTCAAGCTTCACCCCCCACTGGCCCGCTTGGTCCCTGCCATGACACACAAGGCTGCTCTGCAAGCGTCACCTCTGCTGGCTGGGTCCCTGGCTTGATACCCACTGAAGTTTCCCAATTCTTCACCGTCCCCGGTTGGTGAGAATGCTGCTCCGGTACTTGCTTCAGTTACTCACTGTGGTCCCTGGTAATTAGGCGGATAGTCTTTTACTGGTGACACCTTCCCCTCTACCTCCGACCATGACAGGTTCTCCCGCCAGCAGAACCATCACTTTTGGTTGGACTATAAGCCACAGTCCCAACCCTGCTCTGCTCTCTTACTTCTGGATAGGCCCTCAGACAGCCTAGCAGCCAGATGTGCCCGGGATAGGCCCAATCTTGAACCTAGCAGCCCGGGCAGTACAACACACGTTCACCCAGACAGCCATCCAGGCGGCACAGAACATAGATCACCTGACTCCACCCAAATATATGGGCTCTCCCAACAGGCCAAGGGATTAAAGAAAACCCCTGCCCATTGGCTGATATACCCCATATAACCATAACCCAACCTTATGTTGCCCTTCCCATATCTAGTACCACCAAGTACCCAACCACCTAGTGGTAGAAGAGAAAAGTGCAACAAGGCCAAACTTAGGGATAAATCAAAAGATCTCTAACAATCACCCAGGATAATTATTCCTGGCAAGTAAATTTGTGAGGAACAACCCTGCCTAAACTCCAGGGTGCTATATATTCAAAGGGGTGCATGTTGGTTCTGGCGTATTGCAAAGAACTTGGGTCTGTAAAATCACAATGGGGTATGAGGTAACACTACTATAAAAGATTAACTCGGCAAGACAAGGAAGATAAGTGTACTTGCTATGGCTAACCAAGTGAAGGAACAAGCTGCAAGCAGCCAGTCGTTAAGCTTGGTACTTGGTAAAGTGACAGGTCCTCCAGTAGCAAGGGGATCAGTGTTCTGGCTCCCTCCCTAGCAGTATATCTCCCATCACAACTGAAAGCAGACCGGCATTACAGAGATCTATGGCCTGGTCATGTGGTACAGAAAGGACAGTGTTAAGTGAGAGCATGCATGAGGTTGAAGTTGAGCTTTAAAAAACATTCAATTCTTCCGTTCCATAATGCATTGTAACTGGAAAATGCGTACACTTTCAATGGCTGGTATAAGGGAAGCCATGGCATACTAAGGGCAGAAAAAAAAGGTGAGAAAATATGGTAACATAGAAAATCATTGATGTATTTGTCTGCAATGATATCTGCTTATAGGACTTTTAATACTTTAAAATTGAGTACAGGTTCACTTTATTTAAAATAAATGAAGATGAACTACCAACTCAAGTATACTGATGAAACCTGCATTATTATAAAAACGTATCCAGAAGCGGTGTTGCACTTTAATTGAAATGGAACAGGATCCCCCTTCCCCCACTCATATCATTGATGTTTGCGAGCAGGAACCCAGACGTATGGAAACGCCTGTCAGCCAACGAAAGTGTGTTGTAGATAAGGTGTATATTTGAATGACACCATAAGGACATATATTTTTAGAAGGAGTAGAAAGGCATGTACTGTGGGGCTTCAGGTTAAGGTAATCAGTCTCCTGTGTTATATTTCGCATGCTGAACCCTTGCAGAAAAAAAACGTGCTAAGTCTTAATATATAGAGCATATATTAAGTCCACACACCTCAGGTCTCAGACACCAAATACATTCTTCTTCCCATTGAAAAATAATTTATTGACTGTATTACAGAAGCTGATAGCTAATTTTCTTTGAGGGATTGTGCAAGGGACATAAACAAGGAAAATGAAAAGTCCGACCCTCTGTAAAGGCAAAGAAGCTTTATAGATATCACCAAACATAAAGCACAAGGAGAGACCCAGTGCAGACGCTTTTTATTTTCATTGCTTTCTCAAAGTCATTCATGGGCAACCTAAAGTATTTGATGTGGTCTCTTGAAAATCTGCTAGCAACCAGTGGTCTATGTCTTCTAAGATGCAGTTCTAAATAAAATGGAAAAGGATTATCTTGAAGCATAGCTGGCCTTGTGAATTATCTGTATCAGTCAGCATGTAAGACCAGGCATACACTAAGCAATATTACGAAGTGTATCACAAAAAAAAAAAAAAACAGTTTGTGGCAGATTGGATTTTAAGTGCAAGATTGACTAAACAGATTTTCAAGCATGGCTAAAGTTTCTCAGTTTATATTCAATTGTCCCTTTTTCTGTAGTTAAAAAAATATATATTTTTAGACTTAATGCATCAATAGTACCTGGTATTGTAGTTGGGAGTGACTGTTGTAGGTGGAAGTTATAACTTTGAGGATGTCACTATAATGTCATTAGTCTCACGTTCAGATAAAATGATCACTTTAGCCATGAATATCAACTATAAGAGCAACCCTTTTCATTAAAGTGAACCTGTGGCCTGGCTACAGACATTCAAGAATGAAACAATATTCATTTGATAAATATTGCCTATTTTTTTAAAATGTAGCTCAGAAAGTGCTGAAAATGTAGCACCATCATTTGAAAACTGGTTAGCAATCAGCAAGCAATCAACTGGCAGAGAAATAGATTTATGAGCTGAATTACTCCCACGGGCCCAAGGATAAAGATGAGCCTGGAGTAGGATTTACCTACCTCAGTGTTTGTTTCCTCCTTCAACTAAAATAAGAAACACCTACAGTTCAAAGTATACTGATGATGCTGACTGATATTATTAATAGTATTATTATCAATATTATTACACAAAATGTATATAGCGCCAGCAGTATGCACAGCTCTTTACAATATAAAGGGAGAAAGTACAGAAAGTACAGTTACAATACAATATAGGAGAGTTTAGAGGGCCCTGCTCATAAGAGCATGCAATCTATTTGGGTGGGGCAAGTGGTACAAAAGGTAATAACTGTGAGGGATGAGCTGATGGAAGATTTAAAAGTTCAATTGTTAGTTGAAGGTGGGATAGGCTTCCCTAATGAGATGAGTTTTCAGGGATTGCCTAAAGGTGGTCAGAGTAGCAGTCAGACAGATTGAGGTAGAGAGTTTCAGAGGAAGGGAGAGGCTCTGAAGATGTCCTAGAGAGGAGCATGGTAGGAAGAGACATAGAGTAGGAAGTCTTTTGAGGAGTAGAGAGGATTTTGTGAGTGATATTTTGAGACAAGATTGGTGATGTAGCTTTGGACAGAGTTGTGAATGGCTTTGTATGTTATTGCTAGTATTTTGAATCTAATTTGCTGGGCAATCGGAAGCCAGGTATAGGGATTGGCTGAGAGGGATGGCAAACACTGACCAGTTGGTAAGGTAGATGAGTCTGGCAGCAGCATTCATGATAGACTGAAGGTGGGATAGCCTATGGAGAGGTAGGCCTATGAGAAGGGAGTTGCAATAGTCAAGGCGAGAGATAACTAGGGAGTGAATGAGTAGCTTAGTTACTTCATTAGTTAAAAATATTACTTCAGTTGTAACTGCATAGCATGTATGGTATAGATGTTTGAATTACATGTAGATAATCATTGTACAGCACTTTCAGTATACTGTATAGCAGGGGTTGAAAGCCTTGGTCCATGGAACATAGGTGTAAGCCATATCTCTGACAAAGCAAGGTCCTATGCAGAGCTATTGTATTGTTATTGTAATATTAGGTTATTCCAATTTTCTGCAGACTGGACTGTAATTTTACTATGTCTAGGCTCTGTAGAGTATACTGTAGATCCTTGAATTATAGATAAGCATTGCAGAGCACTTTTGGTACACCCATTTAGCAGGGACTGACTGCTTTGAACCCTGAATGTCTTGACACCACCTAATCAATTGGGGCTCCCAGGCGCAGCTGTTAATGAAATTTGCTATGTGGTTAGCTAATAATGATGTTTGCTATAGGTACCAAAACATGACTGTAACTGTAGTATGTTTAGACTCTGTACAGTATAGATGTTTAAACTATGGATAGATTGCACAGCACCTTTAGTACACACATTCAGCAGGGGCTCACTGCCTTGAACCAGAGTATGTCATGTCACCTTTCTACCCAACTTGCTATGGGTCCCAAGGCCTGAATGTAAATGTAGTATGTTCAGGTGCTATAGACTATATACAGAATATCTATATATTTATAACTGAGCATTCCCCAATAACTTTAGCACTCTTATTTGGTAGGGACTGACTGCCTTGGACCGGAGCATGCCATGTCACTCCCTATCCATTCAGAGCCTCCAGTGCAGCTGACCTGGTGATGGGATATGCTATTGGTCCCAAATCCGGATTGGCCCTGGATAGAGAAAAATGACCTAGGCACCTAATTGACCCTAGCTGGAGAAGAATCACCGAGGCAGGTTGATCTAAATAGTCAACAATAAACCTGGTTGAAAATTGAAATAGTCCTTGTAACTTTTGTTTTTTTACCAGGATAAACATTTCTAAAATGGCTTCACTGCTTCAGATGATCACATGGATCATTTTTTCAAAGAATATCGGTGAGACTGAAAAGGCGTTTATTGAGATGTGGAAAGCAGACAAATAGGTCCACATGTTCAAGATTAAGTACGACATACTGCACATTCTGCATTTAAATTTCTGTTGAATTGGATTAATTGAACAAGATAGACAATTATTTTTAGGTTATTGAGCATCAATTTAAGAAGTGACTACTGATGGTTAGCTCAGTAGAAAGCCATGTACATTCATGTGAAAAGCTGCCTTGCCAAATGTCCGATGTAGCAGCAGCTAGGTAATTGTAGGGAAATATTTTACAACACGCTTATTTTCATCTAATAAAACCTTCACCTGTGGTTATGCGGCATGCCAAGAATGTGATATGTGAATTGTAATGTACGTGATAAGTTGTGCGATGAGATGGATTATGCTTAAAGGAGAACTTTATTCAGAGAAAAAAAACTTACATAGTTACAAAGTTAAATATTTAGGTTAAAAAAAGACACAAATCCATCTAGTTTAACCAATAAAAAAACAAAAAAACAAATAGAAAACCTCCATATACACAGATTTATATCCACAGTTGATTGGCCCTAAATATAACTCTAATTGTTTACTTGCTTGCGTCGCTTTGGCCACTGGATGCAAAAAGCACTACTCTTGTTCCCCCAATGGGAATATGGGGATCATGCGAGGGAGGGCATTGAAGTAAATGGCAAGAAAGTTTTGAATTTTGTAGGCAATGTTCAGGGCAACAATAAGAAGTGTGCCACATATGGAAGTGTATACCAGCTTTGGCTTGAGTACCTTTTTCCAGCCAGCAGTTGGGATTGTGCGTGCATCATTTTCTGCATTCCATTGGTATTAGCCTTAATGTAAGCTTCACAACTACTTTTACCAAATTTAAAACTGAAACATTTCCAGTTTTCACCTGTTTACATCTGCTAATAATCAATCTTTAGCATTGGTTAAGTCTGCTTTGCCCCACTTTGTATGCAAGCTGTTATACAAGCAGACTAGCATTGTAACAAACTTGTTCAGAAGTCCTCATGGTTTTTTTGAAAGTAGATGAGAATTTCTAGCTAGCTGCCAAGCAGCGCATCCAAAAATACACACATAAAAAACTAATGAGTTTTATTGCTGAATATTATGTATTATTGGTTCTCCTTTAACTGTTCCAAAATCATTTTATGTAAGTAATTGTAATTAGATTTCAATTACATTTTTTTTTGCATTTAATCTTTTTTATAGTTTCGGAGGCTAGAGGTAAAAATTGTAACTAGGCAAAGTCAAGGTAATGTTTGATAGTCTTTTGTGTGTTAGCAGATATTTATTGCACATTAGTGTTTGAAAAGTCACTGATAGCTTTGAAATGCTTGCCAACCTAATATGATGATTTTGAGAGATCGATATCAGAAAGATTTTCCTGCACTGAAGAGCTGTACAGAGAGTTTGCCCATGAAAATATTAGAACAATTCAGCATAAAATGTTATAAACCCATAAGGTAGAATGTTACATAAATAAGCTGGCATATAAATGGCAAAGTCCAGAAACATATATTTCTACATAGATATTGTTGCTCTAGATATAATATGTGAAAGACTAACTGTATACCCAAGGAAGTAGGGTCATATACACACCACTTAAAGAAGACATTTCTGGGTGAACTAGAGAAGCCAGGTATTTTAATTGCTGCCCCTGTCCACAATGAGAAGTTTTACTCCTCCTTTCTGCCATGATGTCGGTTCTTGGGACAGAGTCAAAAGAAAGCTAAAATTTTGTAGGGAAAATTCTCAATAGGGGCAACCAACACTCACTTTAACAAAGCTCTGTCTATCTTTTAATAATAACAGCATTGGAAAAAAAAAAAAAAGCTGTAAGACCCAGAAACCCCCATCCCCTCCCCCATCCATGTCCCACTGGTCCAACCCTTGTTTCCATTGCTACCAACAGAACAATCTGATGGCAAATCAATAATGGACAATTAATAAGATCATTAATATGAAATGTGGTGCCTTTCCATTTCCAGTACTTTCTCAGTCCTCAGCTAATGCCCCGTACACACAGTCGGATTTTCCGACGGAAAATGTGTGATAGGACCTTGTTGTCGGAAATTCCGACCGTGTGTAGGCTCCATCACACATTTTCCATCGGATTTTCTGACACACAAAGTTTGAAATCCGTTGTCGGAAATTCCGATTGTGTGTACACAAATCCGACGGACAAAGTGCCACGCATGCTCAGAAAAAATAAAGAGATGAACGCTATTGGCCACTGCCCCGTTTATAGTCCTGACGTACGTGTTTTACGTCACCGCGTTTAGAACGATCGTATTTTCCGACAACTTTGTGTGACCGTGTGTATGCAAGACAAGTTTGAGCCAACATCCGTCGGAAAAAATCCTAGGATTTTGTTGTCGGAATGTCCGAACAAAGTCCGACTGTGTGTACGGGGCATAAGAGTTGTAATGCTTCCAACAAAAAGTTGAGCCAGGTGGGGTACTCTCAAATTAAAATGCTACTTAATTTTCCAGGTCATAAAATAAAGACCTAAAACAAGGTATGTCAAGGCTTTAGCAGCTTCTATTGTCTTGATAAAACAAGATGTTCAAATTAAATGGATGGTGGTATGAGTCATTGTATGTATTTCTTTTCTTTTTTACCAAGGAAATATAGAGATGGGATTTGTAATTGCACTGAGAAATGAATGTAAATTAAAAGGAGAATCTGATCAATTGTTTGGGGGCCACACATCCCTTTTTAGAATGATGCCTGTTCTAAAACAGGTGAATGCAGGGTACCTAGTACACAAGAATAGAGAAACAATATAAAGTCTCCAACTACCCTGTCAAAGTTCTAACCCTTGTTTCTGTGCCACTGCATATAGACCCCTACAAATCAACATAGGCAAACAAATCCATGCAAACTCTGCGCCTGAGTAGCATAGTGATTTTTTATTCTCTAATGTACCCTAGTAACAAGAAAGACTCGGATTATATGCTAGGGGTTGGTTGTAGGGTTGGTTATAGGTCATAGGTATGGTGGACACAGGATACTGTATGCTTTTACAGCAGCTTCCTACTGTATATGGTATAGTTTATCATAGATAGATAGCTTCTTGTACTAACCAATGACTTTAGTCATGGTTATAATAAGGGAATGCTGGGCTTAAATTTAGCATTCATTAACAGAGCACTCCAGGACACTCATTGTTTCTGAATAATAAAATAAAATATTTTTCTGTTGCATTTATAAAATAAGTAAGCCTGGAGAAGCTTGCTTCTAGACTCAAAGGTTGTGAAAAGGTTAGCTGTATATAACAAACTGTACTAATTACCCCATTCTGATAAAAGGCCCTACAGTCCCTGCAGTTTAACTGTGCAATGTATTTATCAGCCTATTGTTATATAATTGTATTTAGAGTTAATTAGTGGTATACCCTGTTAATAGTTAGGGCTTGCTTTGAACATTTTGTGTGTTTTGTGAACACAGTGTTTATGTCCTTTGCCATGACTCTAATTCACAGTACTTGATGCATTTCTATATGTTATAGTGTTATACCTGTGGATCAGCTCATATACACTATATTACCAAAAGCATTGGGTCACCTGCCTTTACACACACATGGACTTTAATAGCATCCCAGTCTTAGTCCGTGGGGTTCAATATTGCGTTGGCACACCTTTGCAGCTATAACAGCTTCAACTCTTCTGGGAAGACTGTCCACAAGATTTAGGAACGTGTCTATGGGAATGTTTGACCATTCTTCCAAAAGAGCATTTTTGAGGTCAGGCACTGATGTGGACGAGAAGGCCTGGCTCGCAGTCTCCGCTCTAATTCATCCCAAAGGTGTTCTATTGGGTTGAGGTCAGGACTCTGTGCAGGCCAGTCAAGTTCCTCCACCCCAAACTCGCTCATCCATGTCTTTATGTCTCTTGATCTGTGCACTGGTGCACAGTCATGTTGGAACAGGAAGGGGCATCCCCAAACTGTTTTCACAAAGTTGAGAGCATGAAGTTGTCCAAAATGTCCTGGTATGCTGACGCTGTAAGAGTTCCCTTCACTGGAACTAAGGGGCCAAACCCAACCCCTAAAAAAAAACCTCACACCATAATCCTCCCTCCACCAAATGATTTGGACCAGTGCACAAAGCAAGGTCCATAAAGACATGGATGAGTGAGTTTGGGCTGGAGGAATTTGACTGGCCTGCGCATAGTCCTAGCCTCAACCCGATAGAACACCTTTGGGGTGAATTAGAGTGGAGACTGCGAGACAGGCCTTCTAGTCCACATCAGTGCCTAACCTCACAAATGCGCTTTTGAAAGAATGGTCAAACATTCCCATAGATACACTCCTAAACCTTGTGAACAGCCTTCCCAGAAGATTTAAAGCTGTTATAGCTGCAAAGGGTGGGCCAACTCAATATTGAACCCTACGACTAAGAATGGAATGCCATTAAAGTTCATGTGCGTGTAAAGGCAGGCGTCCCAATACTTTTGGTTATATAGTGTAAGTCAATATCACAGACAATTATAAAACGAGATACAGTAGGCTGTACTAAACACCATTGTAGCAATACTGTAATGAAGTGAATATGGACAAACACCCTCTCAATATAGCTTAAAAAATCTCCTCTTTATTTCTTCTATGACAGGACTAAACATGTCTTACCATTCCTGTGCTGATGGTATATAACGCCAATGTACAGAGACAGAAACCAGGGCTTACCAACAGTACTATGAGAAGGGACACCTGGAGATACTTCATAGAGCTAAAGGATGGCTACATATCCGGAAATGTATTTAAAAAAAAAAAAAAGCACATAGAGTGCCTGGAGCTGGCATTGCTACTTGACCACTCATGTATGTAATCACACTTTGTGTTATATTCAGTGAATATCCAGATCTGCAGCCATCCTAAGGCTCTGTGAAGTATCTTCAGGTGCTGCTTCTCTTGGTGTTGTTGGTAAATGGTGGGCTTTTGCTTATGTATAATGAATACATTTCTGGAAGGCTCAATGGGTAGACTTATTGCTTTGTTGCTCCACAGAAAACACAGGGCAGGGACAGCTACAGAATACATACAAAAACCACTGGCATGTGTGTTATAACCTTTATTAAACTTTAAAATGCAGTACCATAAATAGTGCTCAGGATACTTTCATACTGTACCCATTGCTGATTTTGTTTTAAATAAAATCCTGCAAATTGTTATATGGACTTCTACACACTACTAACAATTGGCCTATTTCAGTATACAGGTGCAATGGGTCTTTTTCTGCCATACGTACCCTGTTGTGGTTAGTGCCTTTCAAATATGCCTTTCACAGGAAGTTTAAAATGTGTAATGATTTCCAAATTTAATATTGAAATGTCACTAAAGGCAAAAGTCGTTTTTCTTTTTGGATATAGTAAAGGAATTTTATAACCCCTGTCAGATGTTTTAGCCACCTGTGTCATTGAGATTTCCAATCACTTCCTGTCCCATAGCCAAAACAGGAAGTGAGAGGAAATTCCTCCAAAGTAAGGGAATACTGGGTTGTCACCAGGGTCACCAAGATTAGTGATTTCCCTTCTCTTCCTGTTGTGATGTCAACCTAAAATTTGAGATTTACTTTTACTTTCACTTTTGATGATAAAACAGGACAAATAGAGAGAGGAATCTCCCTAACGGGGGCACAGAAACCAAAAAAACCTGACAGGTGTTTAAATCGGTCCCCATTCTATCCAAAACTAAACAAAATTGCCTTTGGCAACACTTTAAATGCTGCTGTTCACAGTTTACTCAGTCAGGTCTGTAAAGTTTGAGCTGTGTTCTTACTGCCTCTCACCCACTCCCCTTTGGCTGGAAAGGCAGTGGTTGGGTGTGTGCACATGTCACAGCACAATTCACAGCTGAAATCATACCCCCTGTTGCATGGAATTGTAGGTTGCACTATATAACAATAAATAATCACACTACAACAGGTTGGAATAAAATTGGCCGCGGCACCTTTATTGGTATTAGAATTAAACAAATAACTTTATTCAATAAACCATGAAATATAATAAATATTCTTTCAAATTAAAACCAATTCTAACGTGCTCAGTCATAGGACTCGAGCTGAAAAATTAAATTCATAAAAAACAAGTCCCCACCAGCCGGGTTTTGAAAACAAAACCAGGCTACCCCAGCACCGCGGCCTGTTCAATGCAATTTTGAAGACCTAAATTGAAAATGTCAAGACCAACATCTGAAAGATGTACACCATCTTGTCTGTAAAGACCAGGAAAACCACCTTCCAAATCTACGTGACGGAAGGAGATCCCCCCGATTGATGTTAAAAAATCTTTAATTGAATGATTAATTCTCCGCTTTATCTTTTCCAATGGTCTGCTGTCTTTAGAATATAACCAATGCAGTCGACACACCATTTCAGAGAAAACAACACATGTATTTGGAAACATTAATCTTAAACGATGCAAATCTTGCTTCATTAAAAACATTAAATCCAAAGTTTTTAATCTACCAACATCGTTACCTCCAACGTGTAAAATTATGATAGATGGATAAGGCCAAGAAAGAAATAATTTAGAAATGTGAAGGAAAAGATTAGACCATTGTAGACCACGAATACCTTTCCAAAGTATAACAAACTTATCAGCAGGCAAGGATAAGTTGGAACCATAGCAATGCTGAGCAGCTCTCTTATGAGCCCAGTAAATGTATGAATGGCCAAATATTCAAATGCAAGATTTATCACCTATAATCAAAGAGACAAGTTAGGACAGATGTAAATGTTAAATCTACTAGACTCCCATCTACCTAATCTCATAATAACTTCATCACTCAAACCCAATCTAGCAGCTTCAGTAGCGGCTCCAATTCTGAAAGAATGAGTAGAAAATTTGAAAAGGGAAAGGCCCAAATGAGTAAAACAACGTTTTAAGACTGCTGAAAACTGGAATTTTGTCATAGGAGATGAATCTTTGTGAACAAAAAATACTGACCTGAAGCTGGTCTGGCTGAAAGGTATTTTTTGAGAATTAATAAAGGACAGAGGATGGAGTCACCAAAAGCGAATAGATTGAGCCACTGGCCTTTGCCTGATCTATCCATTTTTGATTTTCTGACAAAAACAAAGACCTTATCGTCTGAAAAGGATACTTCTGAAAAAAACAAACCTTCTCAACTGTGTTTGTTATTTGGCAACATCTCGGATATACGAAAGGCCGCAAAAAACATCAAAACGAATGCAGCATGAAATAAAATAGCTTCGTATTCCGAGATGCAAACAAAAGGAGTAGCCAAACACAGCTTTGACAAAGTGTCCAAAGTAATTGGCCTTCGCTTATCTGGAGCCAACTTAACCTTCCGTAAACCTTTTAAAGCTTGTTTAACAGAAAAGAAACTGTTACAGGCTGGGAAATTATTCAGCTTCAGGAAAAAAGAAACTCCTGCTAATATTTTATTAATGTGATTAAAGGAAAAATCCAATTGAATTAAAGAACAAAGAAATGCTAAGATCGAACTCTCAGAAGGTGGTAAAGCAGGAGAACCCAATTCCTTATTGAAATTCAACCACCTTTCCCATGCAACCAAATAATTGGTCCATGTTTTTTGAGCAATCGAATTCTTAATAACCTGGATTACTGGGTTTAAATTACATCCCAAAGATGACTCGGGCAGCAGTACCCAACCAGATCTGCGTGAGGCATTTTTTTTTTTACAGCTGTCTGAAGCGAGCCATCTGGAATCGAGACAAGGCATCAGCGATGACATTAAGATTGCCAGGTATATGTTTTGCCTTAATCCAAATGTTTAATTTTAAACATAAGAGAACTAAATAACGCAAAAGTTTTATGACCAGTAACGATTTTGAAGAAAGACAGTTTAAAGCGAATAATACACCTCTATTATCTGTATTGATAATGATTCTTTTGTTAGCGAGCTGATCGCCCCAAATTTCCAAAGCCACTAGAACCGGAAAGAGTTCCAGCAAAACTATGTTTTTCGTAAACTTGTTAACAATCCAAATTGGGGGCCATACGCCAGAACACCAACGAGAACGAAAAATAGCAGCAAAACCTTGAGAACCAGCAGCGTCTGTGAATAACTCTAAATCTGCTGAGAAAACAAAGTCTTCCTGGAAAAAAGATCTGCCATTAAAATCCTGCAAAAATTGGGACCATACCAGTAGATCATCTTTTAGAACACAGGTCAATCTAATGTGGGAAAATGGGGATTTTAGACCTGACATAGCCAAGGGTAATCTTCTAGAAAATATTCTACCCATAGGCATAATGCGTGTAGCAAAAGCCAGAAGACCCAGAAATGATTGGAGCTCTTTTAATAAAAATTTTTTTCTGCGCAGGAAGAAGGAAATAAAGGATTGTAACCTGTAAATTTTTAGAGCAGGAAGCTCAAACTGGAATAATTGCGTATTAATTTTAATGCCTAAGAATTCAATAATTGGAGATGGAAAAGTAGTTTTTTCCATTGCTAGGGGGATACCGAAATATTTAGATAAAAGGAAAAATAACCTGAGGATTAAATCGCAAACTAAAGAATCTGGCGGACCAATGAACATGAAGTCATCTAGATAATGAATTATCCCCGTATGACCCAATTCAAATTGTAGTACCCACTGAAGAAAAGAAGCAAAACATTTTCGAAATAAAAACAGGACAATGAACAGCCCATTGGAAGGCATTTATCATAAAAGAAATAGCCTTCAAAACAGAAACCAAGGGAATTGTAAGATTCTGGGAAGCAATGGGCAATAATCTAAAGGCTGATTGGATGTCTGCTTTGCTAATAAAGCACCCCGACCGAATTTTCTAATAATAAGAATAGCATCATCAAATGTGGCATATTTGACTGTAGTAGATAATGGGTCAATTTCATCATTTAGGGATTGACCTGTAGGAAAAGAGAGATGATGAATGAGCCGATAAGAGTTAGGCTCTTTTTTAGGTACTAAACCCAACGGGGAAACTCTAAATTATGAAACAGTGGAGAGAGAAAAGGGCCAGCAATCCTATTGGCTGAAATTTCTTTTATTAATTTTTCCCTAACTATTTCACTATTGAGGGAGACTGATTTCAAATTTTTTGAAACTTGACAACCTGGACCTGTGAAAATAGGGAGTTTAAAACCTGTAGAAAAAACCTTCAATTAGTAATTGTGCTTTCTCCTTGTCGGGGTACAACATTAACCATGGATGCATTTCGATTAGCCTCACAGGCGTGCAGGCTTTTTGTATGATCCCTGAGGACTTGATTGCTAGATGTTCTTTTAAAGCATCTGGAGACTGGGTGGTTACCAAAACAAAAAGAACATTCATGACGGTAACAACATGAATTCAACCATTTGCATTGATTTTCATTAAATGCGTAACATGTTCCTTTCTTATAAACTGATGCTGACGCATTTGAGGTCAGATTTGACTGAGGCTGAGGTCTTGCATATACCGGTTTCTGAGGAATAATTAAATTTAACCACAGCCCAACATCTTTGTTACCCCATTTTAAATTAGGGTATATTGCAATTTTTTGACGAAAAGATTCGTCGTAGTTAAACCATCCCATGCCGCCAAAACTTTTATATGCCTTCAAAATATGCTCCAAATGCTGAAAAAGTCCAGGACATTTCTCTGGATGCTTCTCACCCATTATCGCAGAGAATATACAAAATGCCTGCAACCAATTAAAAAGGATCTAGCAACAAGTCGGCGTCTATCTTCAGCACTATCCTCAGATCTTCTATCCATTTTATAATGAAATCTTTAGCAATAGGTAATAACGATAATAAATCCAAGAATTCCCCTTTCCATATTTTTTCTTTTACTGATAAAGGCAAATGAAAACCTAACGGAGATATTTCACAGGGGAGTACCTCTTTAAAACATATCTCAGAAACAGAGTTAGGAATGCATACAGGAATGCTTGTATTTATAGGAATAGGATTAATATTAGCTACAGAGTTACCAGACCAAACTTTAGCTGGAGAAGGAGATACGTTTGTAGAGACAGACGTGGAATTATTAATAGCTATATTCTCATTAAATTTATTTAATGACACTAATAATTGATTAATTAATTCATTTTGAGCAAACTTACCAGCATGACTGTGTTCAGACTGACTGCATCTGACAGGAATTTGTATACCTGGTGCTGTTACTTGACTATCAGGACCGACTGGACTGTTTTCAGAATGACTGCATCTGACTGGAATCTGTATACCTGGCGCTGCTTGACTAAAATCACCTGTAGGGGAGGAAAGAGACAGAGGGGCTCTCGCAGCATCCAGCCTGGCTGGCCTGGATGCAAGTGACGCCACATTTGACTGAGGTATCTGCCTGGACTGACTACCAGCATACTGTGGCGACTGCTGTATTGTAGGTGAAGCCAGGCTTGCAGGTGGAGAGTCCGGCGAAACATCTGTTAAACTAGGCAAAGCTGCTTCATTCCTGGGCTGAGTTTCCCTGCATTGTGTTGATGATATGTTTGTTCTGTCCCTGCCTTGGCTATTACGGAGAGAAGGGGATAAAACTCTCCTACTTCTTTTCCCCTGCCTGTTGCTTCTTCTAACCCCTTGCACTGACTCCTCTTGCTCAGTTATGGCTGTAATTCTATCCTCACTCACCGCTGCTGTTTCTAAAAAAGAACGTTCTGAGGGAGAGCTCCGCTGAATGCTGTGAGCCTGTGAGCGCTGTGCTGAGTCAGAGACAGCTGGCCGAGATTCACAGAGCGGCTCCATAGCTCGCTGTTCCGCTACATTACCCACAGGAGTGTCCGTTTCTGAGAGAGCGAAACACCGCTGGAGCCATTCATCACCTCCTTCTGCTGCAGCCCTTTCAAGGACTCTTCTTACTAGCGACTTCATGCCCAGAGACAGCCCAAGCCAGCCGTGTTAGCACAGGGGAGCTCAAACTTAAGCCACCTCAGGGCAAGTGTGAGCGGGTCTGTCACACAGAGGCTTATATAGCCTCTTAGTCTGAGGAGAAAACGTTTTTCCCGCTCCTTGCCTCGTGACCTCTTTTTTTTTTTTTTTTTTGAAAATTAAAACTTTATAAAATATTTTTCTTTGGCAACCACAATCCCATGATGCGGGCGCTTTATTGCGCCCACTGTTCATTCAGAGGGTACTATTGCCCACCAAACATCCACCATTCAAGTGGAAAAGGCCACGCTGCAACCTCTCTGCAACTGTGGGCAATTCTCGCAGTTGCGGTGCAGTAGTCCAGCATTTAGGGGGTTAAGATAGGCACTGTACATTCATTCAGTGCGAATTAGAGCACAATTAAATATTGCTTGGCTATTTTCTCTCAAGGTGGAATGTTATTCATTCAAATACAACACAGCGAATCAGGAAAATACTGTATTATGGCCAATAGATGGACATATTTTTCCTATGATCATCGGCTCCACCTAGTGACCATAAGGCATTTTTTTTATGATTTGCTCTAAGTATATGAATGAATAAGATTAGGCATGGAGAGCAAAATAGACTTGTAACATTTGATTTTACTCCCAGTCACACAGAACAAATGAGCATACAGTTTTATAGCATAACTGTGCTTTTTTTTTTTTTTTGAATACCCCCCTTGTAATTTGATGGGGCAGACAATGCCAGTACAGAAAGATCAAATGGGGCTGCTTTACTCTCTCCATTGTGATCCATGGCAGTCTCAGTTGAAGGGATCAGGGGAGCAAAACTGCATTCTTCCCTAGGGCCCCCTTCTTCCTTAATCCGCCTCTGCACTTTTAGAAGGGTAAGAGGATGTGATTGCTCAAACATTATTAATCAGTTAAATGTTAATTCTTGAATGGTTCTCTTCAACATATCCAGTACTTGGCAGATACAAAATCTGTAAATGTGGCTCCATGTCAATAGAGTATTTGTATACATGAAAGAACAATGATGAGATAAAAGTAAAATCAAAAATGTTAATTTGTCCAAGGCCTCTTCAGGCTTGCAGGGGTCTTCAGGCTTTTTAAACAAAGGGCCAATTTACTGTCCTTTAGACTTTAGGGGGGCTGGACTGTGGTCAGTGGGAGTAGAAAATGACCCACCATCAGTGGGAGTAGACAATGTCTCAGGCTTTTGGTATTAAAAAAATTAAATACTACTCATACATCACTGGTATTATTGGGAGGAATAGTGCCCCAATTGTCTATATCAGTGGGAGAAATAGTGCCCCAATGTTGAAGTCAGTGGAAAGAATTGTGCCTCATATCAGGGGCTGGATAAAGGCAAGCAAAAGACTTCATATGGCCTACGAGCTGCAGTTTGGAGGCCTTTGGTCTACAGGGATGAGCTGCAAAAACTAAGAAACCAAGAAAAAATTTTGAACCAAACTGGAGCAGTTACCAAGAGTGTCCAATTTAGATTTCTAGTATGAAACCTGATTTGGTCAGTGTGTATAAATACTCTAATTATCTTTGTTTCCAATTTCTGGCAAAAAGCCTAATTGTCTTACTGGATTCAGGCTACAGTTTTCCACTACAAATATGTAAAAAACACATTGGCCAATAATTATGGTTTTCATTTCAGATGAGTTCTACTTTGTTCTTCTTGAGGAGCCATCTATCTTTTCACATGTATTCTTCACTAAATATAATGTCAAGTCTAAAAAAGAGCTGTGAATAATGATGATAACTTAGCACATTGGGAGAACTGCACCCTCTTTTAACTCTCAGATGTGTTTGTGTTTCATTAACCAGGACAGTAGTGATTAGGGGAAGTGATTAAGACTTAGCTATGACCTTGTGTTTACCTGTCTGCATCTTCTCAAGGGTAGTTTAATCAGAAAGCAATCAGCACAAAATACACAAGTCTGACAATAATATGCTCAGAATCAAAGCATTGGATAAATACCTTCGAAAACATTTCCTTACAGTTTCCTTGCTCAGTTCTTGATGCCGAATCTTTAGTAAAGTATGCAGTAATTAAGTTCTTTCACCGACTGTAGGATCTGATCATCAACCTTAAACATAAGATTACACTAAAAGGTATTACAAAAATTGTTAAAAAATAGGTGATACTGACATATTGGAACGTAAAGCATAGGCCATATGTTTTATTTGCACCATAAAGCATAAATAGTTAGCACCCGGCCGAGGCATTTATCCTGATATACAAAAAAATTATATCCCTGTTTCACAGAAATACATCAAGGCTTCCTGCAAGTTTAGAAATACGGGAGCTTCCATTACTGACTTACTTTAATTAGCCCTGGTTCACATTGATGCAATTTGGCATGCAATTTGACATGTCAAATCGCATGCCATATCGGTGACAATTACCGGCAATAGCAGCATCCGAATCGAATATATATATATATATATATATATATATATATTAAATAGCTCTCAAACAAATGTTTCTATCAAACCTTTAATAATATTGGCCACTGGCTCTTGTCTGGACCAGCCATATCTGTCATATTTACTCATCACTATCTTCTGTAGGACATCTGGTTACCCTCTGCTGAAAGGGAAAAGATACAGGCAGCCCACTTTGAAGGTTGTATGGGCAGCTTTACAGCCATCATTTGGGAAATACAAAAATGTCACAGAACATATGTGAAAATGAAGTCACAACAAAGTATGGCTGTGTAACCAGCTGTTTAATCTTAAGCATTATGCTATAGAATTAAATCATTATTTGCTGATTGCCTTCATAGCATTCACAAACAACTTTAAATGTCACAGAAATGTCAAACACAGTGCTTTTTATTATATGCTGCTACCAAATATGTTGGTACATTCCATTATCTCTGTATGAAAAAACATAGTCACTGCACATGTGTTTTTCAACTGTATGAAAGTATTTACTCCTTTATACTAGTCTAATAATAATGGGCACCATGCCCCCTCTTGTGCTGACTCTCCTACTTTGGCAAAGGGATACTGTTAGACATTTGATTATTAGTACAATACTTTAAGGGTAAATGTCAGAGTTTAGGTGGGTCTAGTTTAGATTATAGGATTTAGGGGTTAAGTTTCATGTTAAAGCTGAATTCCAGGTATATATATATTTTTACTTGTTTACATTGGTCCAGCTTGAACCAATGTAAGTATGTATGTGTCATACCTGGAATCCCCCGTGGAAGCTGGAAATAATTGTAGCAGACACTTCTACTACAGTGATGACCACTAGCTTCCAGGTCCCAAGCCAAGTAGCTGCCCTGCTGCTTACTGAACACAGATCCTTTGGTATGGGTGCCATTCAGAGAACAATTTGCATTTTCTAATTGGATGAGGTGGGGCAGCCTCTGTCTAACCCCTACTTTCAGCATTGTAGCCAATAAAATTACAAGTAAGGGGTTCTCATCCCTCTATACATTTTCATAATTAGGTAATATTGAGGAACGTGACAAAGAACGCAACTGCAAGAGTGTTGTACATTTTATAAAGCTCTTGGTATGCAGAGGACCATCCAAAGGACTAATCAACAGTGTCCTAAAACTAGCTCTGCATGGTGTCATTGTGATGGGAAATAATTAGCTGATTGTTAAAATAATTATTGGGTTTTTTTTTGCAGCTTTGATTGCTCCCTTCTGAATAAGGTGTTCAAGTAAACTGTTAAATAATTTGGCAACAAATAAACGGGAAAGTTCGCCTTGGAAACTTTATAAATTGACAATGAGTGGGCTGTATGCAAGATGTACAGATTTTGTTGTTCCCCTTAAACCTTAATGCCCCGTACACACGGTCGGATTTTCCGATGGAAAATGTCTGATCGGAGCGTGTTGTCGGAAATTCAGACCGTGTGTGGGCTCCATCGGACATTTTCCAGCGGATTTTCCGACACACAAAGTTGGAGAGCAGGAGATAAAATTTTCCGACAACAAAATCCGTTGTCGGAAATTCCGATCGTGTGTACACAAATCTGACGGACAAAGTGCCACGCATGCTCAGAATAAATAAAGAGATGAAAGCTATTGGCCACTGCCCCGTTTATAGTCCCGACGTACATGTTTTACGTCACCGCGTTTAAAACTATCGGATTTTCCGACAACTTTGTGTGACCGTGTGTATGCAAGACAAGTTTGAGCCAACATCCGTCGGAAAAAATCCTAGGATTTTGTTGTCGGAATGTCCGAACAAAGTCCGACCGTGTGTACGGGGCATAATAGGTAAAATAAAAACACAAACTGTAAAAAAAAGAACCTGACTTAAAGGTATCGAAGGTGACATTAGTGCTGAAATACGGGCATCTTGGTGTACTTACTTACCTGTGTTAGTGTTAGAACAGGATGGGTGATTGTTCAAATAATCAAACAGAGAGTCACTAACTTGCAGTTTACTAAATAGGTGAAAAGTTAGAATCAATAATGCACAACAGGTTCAGGATGGCAAAGAACGTGCATACATTGCAGAGTAATACAAAATGGTTAATGAAAGGTGCTCATACATGGACTCTTCATATGTGTCTATGACTCAATCAGGGTAACATGTGACTGCATAGCATATTTTCTATAAGACTATTTAACAACTGAGAGACTAGCTGAGAATCACTACTTCAGTAAAATCGTCCAGAACACTACTTGCAATTATCCTCATAGATAATGTTCCTCTCAATAAAGTCCAGGGTAGCTCTGGTAAAACAGGTGAAGAGCTGGTGGAATCCAAGGGCCAGGTGCATGGGGGGGGGGCAACCTCAGTGGAACTAGAGTACTCTGGTAGCTATTGGGGAGATGTACTGCATAGTAGCTGGGTCTTCCGAAGACGCTGTGTGCTAGTAGCCTCTTTCTGGGCTGCCCACATGCCGGTCCTGACAGTGGAGGGCCTCTCATCTGATCACTTCAATCACAGAAATGTTTTAGACCAGGTCTGTTAGACTACCAAGTACTGGAATGTAAATTTTCAGGAGTTGCTGCTAAAATTCATCACTCACAGTTTCCCATACCTTTCTGGGACTCCAGCTGCACCTCTGAGTTCCCAGCTCCACCAATTGCTGGGGTGCTGGGGCAGGGCCTTCCAGTGCCCAGAGTGAAGATGGCAAACTGCACTCATCCATGTGTGCTCACAGTTCGCACCTCAGTTTCAGTGTAGTGTCTGCAGGGAATGAAGGCAACTTATGACAAGGGAAGACATGAAGAAGGGCAGTCCCTAGCAGTGTTGTCCTGAGGCTAACTATGTTCTCAGTGGTTGCCCATTCTCTCTTGTCCACAGTAGACTGCTATTGGAGGGAGGAGAGAGCAGAATCCTCTCTCCAGCAGGTATGGGCCCCTGCTCCTCCTGACAGGAGTGACTCTTAAGTCACTCCTATCAGTAGGGGCTTTGCTAGATGTGTGAAAGGCCTGGAGCACCAATGGGCACAGTGAATGGCAAAAAGATGTGTCGTGCGTAGTGTGGTAGGTGTGTTCAAATTGCTGAAACAGTGGGAGGGGTTTAAAAGAGTATGGAATATGGTTAAATCAAACCCGAGCCTACTTTGCTCTTGGCTATGAGTGTGTAATACAGAGTGCAAGGATCAGGAGTGCAGGCTAGCACACTTAACAAGAATAATTGCACTGTACATGTAATCTGAAAGCTATTTTGCATTTTTAGATCCATCCAGGTCTAGTTCCAGTTTCTTCTGCCAGCTTCTGTCCCCGACCACTAGCCCACCCAACGCCTATCAGGTCTGTATTAGAGAGCCAAGCGAAGTGCTCTAAAACCCTCTTAGCGCTGTGCTACAGGTAGAGACGTTTTGGTGGCAGCATCAGTGAAACTCTCATGCCTGTCAGCAAGGTGAAGAGGAAGCCCAAAGCTCTCAGCACACCCCCCTTAACACTGTGACCGAGGCATGTACACCTTCTGCCCCCCCCGTCCCGACCTGGCCCTGGCTCCACCCACCTGTCACTTTTGTTATTATTGTGCTCACACTCTTCCTTATAGGCTTTATATTTAATTTAAAGTATATCTAAACCCAAGTACAAAATTGTTATGTATTCCAACTTACCAGTCCTAATATGTTGTGCTTACCTTAGTTTTCTTTTTTCCGATACAAATATATTTTCTAAAAACGCTGTGCCGTGCTATCCTCCTTTAATAGCTTAGAAAATTCCAACTTTATGTACACACTAAAATTAAGAATAATACACAATGTATATAAACTTTGGTTTTCAAAAATAAATCAGAAATGAAAAATATTTTTTTCACAAAATGAATGCAGTGTGGCATCACACATATACGTGACTACTATAAAATATACTTATGCAAATAATGTGCTCAAAAATTACCCTAACACAACTTAAAAACAGCTGAATAAATGTTAATCAAACAAAGTGCAGGCCATATAGTGAATTCAGTGAGAGGTCTGTTGATTAAGGATGAGCCGTACACCCCCAGTTCGGTTTGCACCAGAACTTGCGAACAGGCAAAACATTTGGACGAACACACGAACACCATTAAAGTCTATGGGACACGAACATGAAAAATCAAGTGTTCATTTTAAAGGCTTATATGCAAGTTATTGTCATAAAAAGTGTTTGGGGACCCGGGTCCTGCCCCAGGGGACATGTATCAATGTACCAGTGCCCACCAGTGGATAGGCTTCACTGGTGGGCACTGATAAGGTGGCACTGATGGGCTGCACTGGTGGGTACTGATGTGGTTGCACTGACAGGCTTCACTGGTGGGCACTAATGGACACTGATAGGCTGCACTGGTGGACACTAATGAGGTGGCACTGGTGGGCACTGATGGGCTGCACTGGTGGGCACTGATGAGGTGGCACTGACAGGCTGAACTGGTGGGCACTAATGAGGTGGCACTGATGGACACTGATAGGCTTCACTGGTGGACACTGATGGGCTGCACTGGTGGGTACTGATGAGGTTGCATTGACAGGCTGCACTGGTAGGCACGAATGGATACTGATAGGCTGCACTGGTGGGAGCTGATGAGGTGGCACTGATGGGCTGCACCGGTGGGCACTGATGTGGCACTGACAGGCTGCACTGATGGGCACTAATGAGGTGGCACTGATGGGCTGCACTGATGGACACTTACAGGCTGAACTGGTGGGCACTAATGAGCTGACACTGATAGGCTGCACTGGTTGGCACTGATAGGCTGCACCCCACCTCTCTACCCTAAACAATAACCTCCTCCCCACCTCGCCAACCTAGATTTTATGAGATGAAGGAAAAAGAAAAAAATCGACCTAAAATATCGGCTGCAAAAATCGGCAACATATATCGGCCATCGGCCATTTCAATTTCTAAATATCGGCATCGGCCAGAGAAAAACCCATATCTGTCGACTTCTATATAGTATGCCTGTAAATTGGCACAGTTTTCCCGTGTTTAGAACAGTTCCACAGCAAAATTACATTTCTTAAGGAAAAAAAGTCATTTAAAAATGATCACGGCTGTAATGAATTGTCGGGTCTCGGCAATATAGATAAAACTCATTAAAAAAAACAGCATGGGTTCCCCCCCAGTCCATTACCAGGCCCTTTGGGTCTGGTATGAATATTAAGGGGAACCCCTAACCAAAAAAAGTAAAAAATTGCGTGGGGTCCCCCCAAAATCCATAACAGGCCCTTCAGGTCTGGTATGGATATTAAGGGGAACCCTGCACCAAATTTAAAATATAAAATGATGTAGGGTCCCCCCCAAAATCCATACCAGACCTGAATCTGGTATGGAATTTTAGAGGAACCCTGCACCAAAATGAAAAAAAAAATGGCGTAGGGGTCCCCCCAAAATCCATACCAGACCCTTATCCGAGCACGCAACCTGGCAGGCCGCAGGAAAAGAGGAGGGGACAAGCTTTGTGTCCGCCACCCCTTTTATACCATAACAGTTGCATTACATTAGCTAAGTGAGCATTGGTCATTGGATGGCATTCCTAGATCTCATTTTTTTCCTGGCACAGCTAAAAGCTTGTTGTTGTGACTAGTTATTTAGCTCATATAAAGAACATGATGGATACAGAAACTTCTAGAAATTGATACTTTGGTAAGACACAGCAGGTGTTTAATAAGGCAAATTACTTGCAGAGTTCATCAGTTTACATATTGTATCTCTTCTGTCTAGATAACTTATTTCTGACATAAAATAACTGGAGGAAAGTCTTTATGTTCATTTCTTATTAGGCTCCTTTCACATTGGGGGGGTTTGCAGGCGCTATTGCGCTAATAATAGCGCCTGCAAACCGACCCAAAACAGCCGCTGCTGTCTCTCCAGTGTGAAAGCCCCGAGGGCTTTCACACTGGAATGGTGCGCAGGCAGGACAGGAAAAAAAGTCCTGCTAGCAGCATCTTCGGAGCCGTGAAGGAGCGGAGTATACTGCAGAGGCGCTTTGCGGTGGTTTTTAACCCTTTCTTGGTCGCTAGCAGGGGGTAAAACCGAATACCAACGGTAAAGCGCCGCTTACAATAGCCTCCCCCGCCCCAGTGTAAAAGGGGCCTTATTGTTAATACATTTTGGACTTTCAGTCTTTATTCACAGATGAAAAAAATTATGCAACTTGATCCAGATGAGCCTTTTGAAACCTTAGTTATGGCTCTTTACATCTATTTTGTAAATTTCAGGAAAAATGCCTATACATATATGTAGATTTCTGACAGTTGGTGCAAAGTCATGTGTGACATAGAAGATGTTTTAATGTCCCATTCGCACTTGAGTGTTTTCAGATTGTTTCCTTATGCCTGACTATGCTTAACAAACAGTATTAATTTTCTCTATTTGATCTTGTTATACTCTAAAAAGTGCAAGAACTTTTTTGTTAACATGTTCAATGGTCTTCATAGACTTCTGTGGGTGCATATGTAAACGTGTGAAACACATGTTTGCACATATTGTGTGCATGCTTTTATGCCTGAAAAACTCCTCTCCTCCTATAGAACTGCTCTCGTCCCTTGCCCAGCCCAGGCAACACCTAGATACACATGAAAAAACACTTGCACAAAGGTTGTTAAAAACGCCCAAAAAAATGCTTCAGAATCACTCAAAAGTGAATGCAGGCTAGATGAGTATAGTGTTTCTAAACCTGACACCCAAAGTTCCCTGTACTGGCTATGTATGTGTCATTGAGTGACCCACTGGTCAACAGATTTGGCCGTCCATGGTTAAAGAAATTGCTGTATAAAAAGCTGTATATATGCACTAGTGTAACACATAAAGTTACATTTCCATTTTAAAAACGCCGCTGTGTACCTGATTACAGAGTGCTCATCGGCGCTAACATGACTGGCCTCCTCTCTCGAGCTGACAGGAAAGCAGGCAGGGCTGAGCAACCCCCACTAACGTCAGCCAGGAGGAGGAGAGAGTGGGCCGCTCTGAAATCAGGTACACAGTGGCATTTAAAAAAAAAAAAAACAAATGCACTGGGGACATTATAGCAGAGGAGATTGTTGCAAGGTTGTTGTATTATGAGAGCAGCAGGAGGGGAAGATCGTGGAATGGACAAAACTGACAGGTAGAGAGGAGGGGGGGGGAGAGGACGGGGGAGAGAACAGGGAGAGAGGACAGAGGAGAGCTGCGGATGACGGAGGCACATAAACTGACCACGGTGTCAGGGCTCAGCAGCCATAATAAACCGTGGTCAGTTTACAGGGGGGTGGCCAGGCAGCCAGGCAGAATCAGCCAGGTTTTTCAGGTGATACAGGGGGCTAAATTACACAGCACAAGCACTGTGCTGTTTAACATGCTTTAAGGAAACAGGATCCATTTTATTTTTTGGGGGGGGGGGTAAAAAACACTTTAACGCTAGCAGTGGTGTTTGCAATGATCAGCTTTTATTTTGTTATGTAAAACCTTTATCTCCAAAGGAAAACAAATGGTTTGCTCTAACTGCTTTTAAAGTATTAGCTGGAGTTTGGCTTCAATTTGTTAGTGTGTGTAAATCTGCTAGTACATCTAACACGTCTCCCCTCCCCAAAATGACAATGCTGCTGTCCAAGGGTGCCCCTGTGCTCATTCATCCAGAGCGGGGGCACTCTAATGCCCTGTACACACGGTCGGACATTGATCGGACATTCCGACAACAAAATCCATGGATTTTTTCCGACGGATGTTGGCTCATACACACAGTCGGACAAAGTTGTTGGAAAATCCGATCGTTCTGAAAGCGGTGACGTAAAACACGTACGTCGGACTATAAACAGGTCAGTAGCCAATAGCTTTCGTCTCTTAATTTATTCTGAGCATGCGTGGCACTTTGTGCGTCGGATTTGTGTACACACGATCGGAATTTCCGACAACGGATTTTGTTGTCGGAAAATTTTATAGCCTGCTCTCAAACTTTGTGTGTCGGAAAATCCGATGGAAAATGTCCGATGGAGCCCACACACGGTCGGAATTTCCGACAACACGCTCCGATCGCACATTTTCCGTCGGAAAATCCGACCGTGTGTACGGGGCATAATACATAAGGTGTGTTACTGGCCAGATCAACAGGTGAAAACAGGGGGGGGGGGGGGCTACAAAAATAACACATCTAATGATTGGTAAGCTACAATATATTACATTTTTTGTTTGGGGTTTAATACCGCTTTAATCCTTAAGATGTTCAGCCAAGCAGCAACCAGTCAAAATTTTTAGAAGTTTGTTCACCTTTAATTTTAATGTAAAAAAAAATGTCTATTTTTAAACCACGCTAAGCAGTAAAAATCATTGTCTCAGACAAATAGCATGTCTATATACTTCATTTTAACAGCAAGTAGATATATTGAATGTGTGATATATGTTAAAGACATTTTTAGGTTCTGACTGATTACTAAGTTAATGTTTTACAGTTTTAGTCCAGGTTTGCGCCAAAGATGGTTATGGCATCCTTAATTATATGTATACAGTAAATTCCAACCTAAGTAATCTAATAGGAAATGAAGGGAGTGTCTTCCTTTGTGCTGTTGGCAAGCACAGGATTCCCCCGAGTAACATGAAGCTTTTCTCCCTTTCTGACAGTATTTGACTCTCTTAGAGTCTCCTCCAAATGATGAACACTTTATAAAGCAAAGATTCCCTTCTCACTCCTCTTAGCCCCTCCATTAATAATTGATGTCTTATCTACAAATGGCAATTTGTGTTGAATATGCATATGGGCTATTAACGTGTGTATAATTAAAAAGCAGCTCTGGGGCTTTACAAACTTTTTTTCCATATTTCTGACAGTTTCAGCAGCCCTCTTAATTCCAATACTCGAGTGTGAAAAACATCCCAAATGGAATATATTGTGTTTAACAACTGAGGGATTTAAATTGCATGTGCCTTATCAAATGTTTTGCTATTACTATAATGCCATTTTCCTAATAGGCATTAAATAAAGTGATATGTCTTTCAAATTAATTCTACTGGATTTGTGTCATTTTGAAACTCCGTGCTTTCTTCTAATTAAAAGAGTCAGCCCACCCAAAACTGATACTTCAAGGGGTGCTCTTTATAGTCATTAAATACACCATTTTTAGCTTAACTCTGGGCTAATTAAAATGCCAATAAATGCAGTTGTGTATTTAATAAAATATCAATTCATGCATTTTAAATGCAGCTATTGTAAATACCTGATTTGGACTTAATTAAGACCTGATTCACACCTATGCGTTTTTAGTGCTTTTTGCATTTTGCAGATTCGCACTACAGAACGTGTTCCATAGGAAACCATGTTAAATGGACTGTAGTGCAAATCTGCAAAAAGTAAAAGGCACTAAAAATGCATAATTGTGAATCAGGTCTTAACCATTTGTACAGTACCACTCAGACTGGTAAATGGAGGGGAAGCGCTAGCATGCAATCAGGTGTGCTGCATGCAGATATTGTGACAAGGAACATGCTAAAAGGAGCATAGAGCAGAAAGCTGACTTCATCAGTCTGTTAATGCCCCTTCCTATCCAATCACAGGCTGAGGCAAGCAGGCGACAAGGCTGTGAACTGTGGATGGACAGAAATACAAATTCTTTGCAAATAAGGAGCTCAGCTATTTGTATATACATTGTAAAATATGTATTTAGTTTCTTTAAGGTAAACATCTTTCGGACATGGGCAATTCATACTGGGCATATAGTGCCGAACACATAAGAAGAGTATGCCTGTGGTAAAAACCACATGTCAAAATGATCAGTAGATTCAAAGATCCTATATTTTTTGTAAAAAAAGTCTTGGCTATGCCCTTCCCCTTCCTTCTCTTGAGCCTCCATACTGATCATTAAAGGAGAAGTATGGCTAAAGCTCCTTTGGACATACTTCTCCTCTAGGTCACATGAATGCACTTAGTTCTGCTCTCCTGTGACCCAGATTCAGCCAACAGTGGGCTAGAGTCCGCTGTCGGCTGATGTCACAGAGATCCTAAATGCCTGACTGGCAGCCAGCTAAGCCTCTCAGCACACCGCTGAGAACCTGAGCCAGCCACTCTTGCCCCTTCCACAGCCCTGCACTCCAGTGATTGTTGAAGGTGCAGAGCAAAGAAGAGTGAGAATCAGTCACTGCTTTGTGCTCAGAGCAGACCCCAGAACTAAACAATCAGTGGTCTTCGATTGCTCAGTTCTCGGTGTAGAGCCAGCAGGGGAACGCAGCCATCTAAGTGAGTATATATTTATTTTTTTAAGATCCCACACTTCTCTTTTAAGCCCGTCCATTACATTATAGGTCCAACAAAGTTGCCTGTGAGGGGCTAAATTCAACTTATGTGTCCGTATTTTGGCACTTGCATTGTTTATGGCTGTAGATCTGATACGATGAAGCGTCAGTTCACCCAGCACTGATGATTCAATTTTGTATGGATGCTGGCAAGTTGAACTACCCATGTCTCTTCTCTCTTGGGAACTTCTGCAAGACCTCTACAGAAGTTTTCTGTTTTGCCAAACAGAAGTGATACTCCTGTTTCTGCAGAAGGTTTAATGAGACCCCATGACACAAGTGGCTTAGCAGAGAAATCGGTAAGGGAGATTTCACCCTTGGGGGGTTTGAAAAATAAAAGTAGCTAGGGCATGATTTAGCCCACCAACACAACCCCCACCAATGTCTGAAATGCCAGTTTTGGTGGCACAATTCGTTTTTTAATGAATAACATTTTTATATGGTTATGCCATGACCATTTTTCAACTTCTCTGCTCTTTGTATTCTCATTTTCATGATTATAATTGATATATATATATCTTTCTCAATACAATTCTTGCTTTTTCTTTTTTTTTTTTTTACTACCTGTGGCAGATTTTCCCCTAATTACACATAGCTGTGTATTCTATTTCATTCAGATCCATTCACTGACTGTATGGGAGCAATGTGCTTAATCGGAAGAATTTATCTATTCACACCTTTCTGTTCCCTTCACTTATTCTTTTCTGAAGTTAAATTTACTTTGGTATTTTATTCATACTGCTGATTCTTCCATTCACAATTATAATAACAGCAATTCATTCATATCTGTCATCTTTTCATTCACTTGCTTTATTCCAATCATCTAGCCTTCCGACTTTATTGCAGTGATTTATCAATCTGTTCTTTAATATCATCATAAAGATGTACCAGTAACCTGATTATATTATAGAGATTCAGTCATAGTAATTCTTGAAAATATTCATCAGTTCACAGCTTTCACGCCCTGCCATGTATAGCCTTCACTTAAATAATGCCAGTAATCCTTTCATTCTCTAAGTACTTTCTGGTGATCCATCTGTGAACTCCATTGTATTAATCCACCTATACATACATTGATTTTGTCCCAATGATTCATCCAGTTAATTATTATCAATCTATTGATCTATCTTTTCTTTTTTTTCCTATAGCATCAAAGCCCTTTCTTTTCCAATCACCTTAAACACATATAAATATAATTTTTTGTTTGAGAGAATGAGCACAGTATAAGTGTCCGCGTACTTTAGAACGCAAAACTAAAGCCTCATTGTATTTGACAATATAAAAGCCGAGTAATACAGTTACTAAATATAGTATTTTCTATATCTAGCTGGTAAACATACCTAATATAAAGATAGGTGCTTGTGAATTTTTTTTAATTGTTAAAAGTCAAAATATTTCACAATAACAGGGCATGGAAAAGGTGCATTGGTTATTGAAGGGCCAACTTGATGTGCTCTTTCTGCCTTTAAACTGTGGTCAAGGCCCAGCAATATTGATATGGTTTGCAAGTGTTTCGAGTGCCTCTGGATGGTATTGTTTTGGCAGGCCTATAAGTCACCCAGTTCATGCAGAAGATACCCAGAAGTTGTTGTTCTCAAATGAATGTAATGCCAATTCCACAGCACTGTCTTTTATAGATATCTCAATTCAAAAACCAAAAACTATTACAGTATAAACCAAATATTCCACAATCACCAATAGTTCATCACAAATTCTGTTTCTCCAATATAGGGTCCTCCATTGTGAAATAAAGTGCTCCAGTTCTTAAATAACTTCTTAGTGCCTCAAAGTGCTTCGTAAAAAACTCTGTGCTTCCACATGCTCACCGTATAATATTGGCCTTATGCCTTTCAGCACAAAAGTCATAGCACACTTGTAGATAAAACACTCCAAGGTGTTTAGCAGCAAAGATCAGCGGCTCCTCCTCTTTTGTCGTCTCCTCTTAAGTTCTCCTCTCCCAGTGGTCCTTGTACTCCTCTTTTGGACTTATGTGCCTCAGTTGTCAAATAAGGGGACAAAGAGGGGGAAACCACATAGTGTAATACTGATTTATTTAAAACAAATTTTTAAAAACATACTGCTGTGTATTAAGTAGTACATCTCAAGTTAATGTTTGAGCTTTAGTAAGCTTGTCTTCCAGCAGGGACACACTATTTATAGCCTTTGTGATTCTTTGGGTATTTTTTAGGAGGTCATGTCTGGGGGATTTTATGCCCTTAAAAAACTGCTGAACCTACAGCTTCTTGGATGATCGGTTACATTATCCTTGCTGCCAGTGTTACTATTTTAGTTGGGTCACAGACTGGTTCTCCCTTGGAGCATGAGTCGTCCAATATAGCTGGCAGAGCAGTGTCGCTGACATTGCATCTCTGCCTGTTTTCACGCCCTTTTTAGGCAAATCCATAAAACACAGAAGTAGAATTTTTTCTGAATCAAACTTTATTGTTAAAAACTTTGCAACTTTTTAAAATTTTCAGATAGGATGGGGGAAGGATTAGAACCTCCATTGGGTTTTACAACTATCTGGGGCTCCGGTTTCAGCAGACAGTTAGTGAGGAAAAGTCTCTAACAACAACAAAGAGAGAAATATTTATTTTTTAGTAGAATAAGGGAGACTAAGTCCCTGTTTTTATTGCTGATGTGTGCCTGTTACAGATTTTTCCTCACTTCCTCTCTGGTTCCAATATCACAGTAACAGTCAGCATCAGAAATCTCTCTAACTCACCCCAGGATAGCAGTAAAAACCCAGCATGGGTTCAAATCCTTTACCACTTTAACCAAAAAAAAAAGGTTTGACTGGACCCATCTCTTAAGGAAATGGCTGATCAAAATGCAAAGCCATGGATAATTTTTTTTCAAAATGACTATAATGGCTGAGCATATTTATATTAAGAGGGTTTACAGTATTCAGGATGTTTTGCTTGGGGTTTAATGCTGTCTTGCTTGAATGGTATATGCAGGGAAGTTTTTTCACCAAAGAAGGTCTGTGTTTTCTAATGGACAGTTGAGGTTTTTTCCCTGCACTCATCCTTATGTCAGTCCCACTAATGAGAGCATACCTCCAGCTGGCATGATGGGATGATTAGCTCCTAGCAGAGATGGCAGCGCTGATTGCTCACATTGGACAGGTGTTGTTTAATCAGTATATCCAGCACCCTAGCCAAATGTTCCCTCCTTGGCATATCTCAGCTCCCTGCTGACACAGGGCAGCGGATCCCCACTCATCTCTCTGATGATACGTATTAAAGCAGAGAGGGAATTGGTGGGCTCTGAGCTTTTAGATGTTTTATAAAATTTTAAGAAATGGTTAACCACTTTGCTGCCACATGAATCTGAATGCTATTTTAGTGTTCCTTTATTTCTAGAGTACGTAAAATCGTATCAATACCAGATTTGTTTAAAGACATTCAATTTTAAAATAACAATTCTATATGAATGTTTCGCATTATCGTTATCGTTATCTGAATTACTAAAATAAATGACCGTAAGCTGCATGGTAATATGACAATAACTTAGAATAGAAAGCTTGATAGGTTGACATACGTAATTGTGTCCTTTTTTATTTATCAAACTGACTTCCAGTTTAAGATATTTTCACCAGAGGTTCTGGCTTGACCTTCCAAACTTAACTATTTATAAACTCACAAGGATATTATGATGTTGTGTATGAGAGAGTTTTATTGAGTATACTAAGATGTAGAATTCAGTGTGTATCCATGAGTTTTGGGCGTGTGGCCATGGCATCAGTTTGATATGATTTTTGAGATGCTTTGGGGATTATTCAAAATTTACTGAAAGATGCATTTGGCCTGCAGTTGACCCTCTTCTGACCTGCAATGAACCTGACTCAAGTGGATTTTGCATTCCCGTAGACTTGTATGGGAATCCAAAACCTGTCTAAAGCAAACAAAAGCCCATCGACACAGACCCTTACAATGGTCTCACTGGTGGCCTAGCCTTTGTAACTGGTTAACCTGCTGATGACACATCCAAGAGATATGAGAGGCTGACATATTAAACTACTAGGATATTACATTACGTTATTGCATTACCGTTCAAGAGGAGATTACCAACTGAGGCAGTATTAGGCTTATACATGTGGATAATCAATATGCGCAATATAAGAATATTATTTTTTTAAGCAGTCATTTTTTTAAAATCAGGAATTCTAACACCAAAAATGCTTTTACTTACCAGCTGGCTGTATAAAGCCTCTGCTGGATGCATGGTGTGTCAATATGCTTGCTTTTATACCAAGTAACTATATGGGACAATTTTGGTCAGGCATCAAGATTTTTCTCTTATTGGGCATAAATCTCAGCCTAGAAGTTACCATCGTGCAGCAAGCACTATTTTTTAGTGTTGGATAGTCATAGGCTTTTAATACCTTGCTAATTTTTGCTTGCTTGAAATGGCCAAGTACCATATGGAGGAAGAAATAGAACCATATTGAAGAGACTTATCTGAGTGTTAATGAAAATGTTTTCAAACAGTTATCACAAGTATGCAATTTTGAAATTCGACATTTTCTTCGGAGTACAGCATACTAAATTGATGTTAACCAACTCATAGCATTTGGCTGATTGGAGCCCAGAGATTCGGGCATTTAGAAAAATGTCCTCCCCGGCAACCCTGCTCCCGTGCCGATTGGTGAAGGTAATTAGGAATCTGCCTCTCCTTTGTCCTAATCCTTTATTGCTCCAACAAGCACAGATTCATTTGTGAACATCAGTGGAGCCAGAAGGTCATGCTGTGGTCATTTTAGCATAATGACCAAGCCAGCCGTTTCCAAGACACATTTGTTTTACGCGCTAATCCAAGCAGTGCCATTAGCCGAGATATTGCCAGTCAGCATCTGTGACAGTATTGGCTGGTAATTATCTCTCCTCTTAACCCCTGCTCTGACAGAGGCTTCTGTTTGCCGCCTGCTCTATGCTAAATGCCGTATGTTAAGAGACCCCATATTTTTGACACTCATTAAGTATAATTTTCTGTCATGTAACCTGTATCACTCTGGGGATGACTTACTATGTCATTATATGGGTCAGCAGGAAACTGCATTATTTCTTAATAAAGCAGTAAGTGGCATGTGTAGGCCTGACTGCTGAAAAATTCCTCTAGTTTATATATAGATGGTAAACAATCATACAGTTTAATTAAAGGAGAACTCTGCTATGCACTATCTGCACCTGGAATCACAATAGAACATATCTCCATTCAGCATTTTAGAAAAAAAAATGTGTAAAAAATTGTGCCTTCATTCCACTGACTGCCATCCTCACATTTTGGGATTTTACTATTAGTTTATGGAAATGATCGTGAGTTCAGGGGAATGGGGAGTCTGTTTGATCCTCAAAATGCATTGGCTCTATTCTGTTTTGAATCAATTTTATCATTGGATTTTTCCTAATGGTGGCCCTCATCTTGCAGAATGCTGCCAAACCAGAGCCAGTGTGCCAAGTGACAATTTCGGTGGACTTTTCAAACGGACTGGTCCGACAGAACAAATCCGTCCGACAATCCGACTATGTGTGGGCTTCATCGGACCTTCAGCTGACTTTTTCTGTCCAAAATAAGACGGACTTTAGATTTGGAACATGTTTCAAATCTTTCCGACGAAAAATCAGTTCGTCTGTATGCTAGTCCGACGGACAAAAAAGGACGCAAGGGCAGCTATTGGCTACTGGCTATGAATTTTCTCATTCTAGTCCCTTCGTACGTGATCACGTTCATACCAACGGACTTTTGAATGGACTTTAGTCCGTTTGTGTGTGGGCAAGTCTGGTCGTCCGAAAGTCTGTCGTAACTCAGTCGAAAGTCCGTCGGAAAGACTGTTGGACATTTGATGCTGAAAAGTTCGCCCGTGTGTACATGGCTTTAGAAAATCCAAATCCATCACTCTCTTTGTTTTTGTGTCTGGGTTCAGGGGAAGACTGCGCTTGGGAGCATTTTTCCCTTGGGCCAGTACTAATAAGATATGCTGGGCTGGTGGCCTTGAGGGAAGATACTTTACTATTCAGACATTGATCAGAGCAGGACCTGCAGTCAGTAAAGCAGAATGTGGGCATCATATAGCTACCTGCTCTCCATTTTGGTCTGCGATTGCAGTGTCTTCTACAGGGAAGTCTACCAGCACCAACGTTTTATGGCTCTGGGAGGTCATGGGGCAGATTACTCTATTCCTAATAATTAATGAGGTACCTTGGCACACTTTGCATGGCAAAATTTCTGTCCCTTAAAAGGTTAGTTTGTTGTGTTTGCACCCCAGGCTTAAGGTTCCCAGCCTTCCTCTGTTTGGCATATCCTTCTCAGCATATCATAGCTAAACAGGTATGAACCTGAAACAATAACATTCTAATTTACATGGTGCTGTGGGTCTAGGAAAATGTTTTACTCTGCCCTGTGTATACTGTGAGGTTTATCAGCATGATGTAGAGAAGGTAGTGGGTTTAGATACAAAATGTAGTGGTATTAAGTTGTAGACAATAAAGTAGTTCCTCCCTATTGCAAGAAACATAGGTGGAATTGCTACCAGTTAGGCAGCCCATAGACGTGTCAGTTTTTTTCATTCAAACAGCGAGTTGAACAAAAAAAACTGACTCCATTCCCCCATCCACACACCACTCAATGTGGATTTGGGAATCCTCTCTGCTGAGCTATTGTACTCTGACAGTGAGAATACTTTCCCGCTGTCAGAATACCATGATCAGCATTGCAGGCTATAGCCTGCAGCACTGATCGAGCGGGGTAATCCAGACAGGGTGGTTATATAGAAGTTGATCTGTAGATTTAATTCTGTACAACCACAGTGCTCATAAATGGATCAAAATGTGTCTGGTCTCTGCTAAACCGGCCAAATTTCAATTCATGTATTGCTGGCTTAAAAGACAGCTGCTTCACGATCAGCTGGGAGATGTGACGTGCCTGTTCCGGGGGAGGGGCCTGATGGCGGGGTGGTGGAGGAGCACGGAGGAGCAGAAGACGAGGGCGGTAGGGATGGCGAGAGGCGAGTGCTCACGCCGGTCCCATTGAAAGTACCGCCACAGCATAGTGGGAGGAGCTGCATGGAAAGCCAGGGTTTTTGAACCTGGCAACAGTATCACGGATACCGGATCCCAGGGAAGAGAAGGTCTGCGTTAGCTCCGGGTCTGCTCGGTCTGTTTGGTGGGGAGCTCAGCCTGCTTATACATCGCCATCTGACCCCGGCTCCCTGATCCTGGCTCCCCGACCCGGTTGCTCCCCGGAGCCCGCTCCCGCTCCCCCCGCTCCACGGCTGGCAAAGAAAGGCGATAGCAAGGTCCTTGGCGTTCTGCTGGTGACCGCAGAGAGTGAATGGAGACCGATTTGTAATCTCCCCTGAAAAGCTGTATATCCACAAGGCTTATTACGCCCCCCCCGCTGAGCAGGAGAGGAGCAGATGACTGAGGTAATCGGAGCTTGGAGGCTCTAGGTAAGATCAGCTGTCGCTGAAAAACATTATCATACCCTGATGGTGGATGCTATAATGCAATATTATTGAACAATTTTGATGGTTGAGAAGGACTGTTTAATTAGCTAATCATAAGCTTTAAAAAAGTTTACTCAGCCTGGAGAAGCGCATACAAGAGCGCATAATTTATACAGGGACTGTATAGGCGAAGCAAAGAAATGGTCTTGGGGGGGGGCGAAGATCATGAAAGATCAGTCACATAAAACAAAAGATCAGAAAAAGCCTAGAGATAGCCTTAACTCAAGCTCCATTCAAACATTTTTAAAGGAAGTACAACTTAAAAGCCCACTCTTGGATAATAGGCAGCAAAATATGAAAGATAAAAAGAAAGATCCCTCTAAACACAATGGAGCCCTAGGGGGAACCCCCAGAGGAGAGATGACCCTGGGCGCTGATTGTGATCAAAGCTTAGACGTAGACGTGGATGCACCCCCAACAAAAACCGAGATACAAGATATGTTTGCCAAATTAGAGTCTGTCATAAAGGAAGAGGTCCACAATGTAAGGACAGATATGGGACACCTCTTGCAGCGAATGCAAGCAGCGGAAGAAATATCAGAACAACATGCGGCGGAGATTACAGTTTTAAAAAATCAAGTTAAAAAATTACAGTCTGACCAGTGTGAGATGCTCTACAAATTAGAGGAACAGGAAAATCAGAATAGGAGGCAAAACCCGAGGATAAGGGCTATCCCAGAACAGAGAGGAGAGGACTTGTCCCTTATGATGAAAGAACTTTTTAACCCTCTCTTAGGGAGAAGTCTTGAGGAACATCTTAAACTGGACCATGTCCACAGGATAAGAAAACCCCCAGGAGTTAGGGAGGAAATTCCCAGAGAAGTTATTGTGAGGTTTCATCAATATGAGGACAAGGCAAAGATTTGGAGTAAATTAAGGGGGGGTAAAACCTGTGAAGTACAACAATGGGGAAATCCAAATTTACTTGGACCTGTCAGTTTAAACGCTTGCAAGGAGACGGCAATTGAGACCTCTGTTGGACGCTTTGAGGGGAGCCAACTTAAAATATAGCTGGGGCTACCCATTTGCATTAAATGTGTTTAAAGAGGGTAGAAATTTCAGATTGATTCAGATAGATGACTTACAAGACTTTTGTAGAGATCTAAACATTGCAGTACCTGTGTTTCCAGGCGGAGTGTCTATTTAACTAGAAAAAATATTGGGGCGTGAGAGGGTGGGGCCGTGGGTGGGGGGGATGTGGTGATGGGGGGGTTGGGGGCAGGGGGGGAGGATGAGGATGGGACTGGATAGTGCTCTCCGTGACCTCCCTCCTCCAGCCCTCTTTTTTGGGGGTCGGGGGTGGAACACCATGACCTGCCGTGAGAGTCTCACCCCAAGGCACGTGGGGACGTAGGCGGCGAAGTTTGGGTCGCAGTATCCCTGTAGTCAGGTATGGATATGGGGGGAGGAGTTGGGGAGGGGGTGGATGGGGGTTCCCGCAGACTTGGTGTTCTGTTTCTGTAGATTTTTTTCTCTTCCAAACAGTGGGTGAATTAGAGGCGTTGTGGCTACAGATAAGCGAAAGATCAAAAGGAAAGGATGATGGAATTTAAACTCTTGTCATATAATGTAAAAGGGCTAAATTCCCCTGGGAAAAGACGAAAAGTGTTAAAGGAGTTACAGTCCTATGGAGCAGATATAGTCTTCTTGCAGGAGACGCATCTGGTGTTAGAGGAGGGTATTAAGCTTGACTCGAGATATTACCCAAGTTGGATCTATGGTGATTCACCCATCAAGTGGGTGAAGGGATTGAGTATCGGATTCTCGAATCGGATGAAATACACATTATTAGAAAGGAGGGTGGATCCGGAGGGTCGGTTCTTATTTTTAAAGGTAAAACTGGGGGTAAAGACATACACATTGGCTAATGTGTATTGTCCGAACAGAGATCCGATAGTCTATCTTTCCCAGACCCTGAGCAGACTGATGGAATTCAGGGAGGGGGAAGTGATTCTGGCAGGGGATTTTAATCTATGTCTTGATCCAGCCTTGGATAGGTCATCTAGAAGTAGAGAGGCAAGTAAAAAGCTGTTGCTGAGCCTTGGGAAAAAGTTGCATGATTGTCAACTGACGAATGTATGGAGAGTGCAACACCCAAAGGAAAGGGATTATTCCTTTTTCTCGGCAGTGCATGGGACCTATTCAAGGCTGGACTACATGTTAGTTGACCACAGATTATTGGGCTCTATTAAGGAATCAAAGATAGAGATTATGACTCTGTCGGATCATGCACCCGTCTCGATGAAGGTAATGATAGAGGGGCTTCAGAGGGTGCCGTATACTTGGCGGTTAAATGAAAAATTCCTTGAGGAGAATAGGATAGTGGAGAAAATTCAACAGGAAATAGATGTGTTCTTTTTAAATAACGATAATGATGAGACTCCGGGTGCGGTTATATGGGAGGCCTTTAAAGCCTATATGAGGGGGGTATTAATATCCATAGGAGTGTGGGTAAAACAAGGGAGAACCAAAAAGAAAGAAAACCTAATTGCGGTAATTCATCAACTTGAACAATCCCATAAAGCCTCTTCGGGTAACAACAAGCCCATATTACATCAATTGATAATTAAAAGAGAAGAGTTAAAAGATTTACTAGAAAAAGATGCACATAAGGTTATGAATAAGTTCCTAAAAGAAAGGTACCAGAAGGGTAATAAGATTGGGAAACACCTGGCAGCAACCGTAAGGAAAAAAATAGAAGAAAATTTTATAGAAAAGATTAAAAAAAAAATGGTAAGCTAAGGTATACTTCTAAGGAGATAGGCGAAGAATTCAGACAATACTTTACAACCCTTTATTCGGTAAGACAGAAGGAACAGTATGGGGTAGAGATGGAGGAAAAGGTGAGAGATTTTTTAGAGGGGGCAGGCCTTCCTAAATTGTCAGAATATGACTCAATGGAGTTAGAAAGACCGTTAACGGTAGAAGAGTTAAGCTCGGCCCTGAAATCGTCTCCCCTGGGAAAGAGCCCGGGACTGGATGGTTTCACTAACAGCTTTTATAAAAAATTTAAAGATTCACTCCTTCCGAGGCTCTGTAAGGTCTGGAATGACCTTGGGAAACAGAGTGAAATGTGTAGGGATGCGTTAACAGCCTCTGTGACGTTGATTCCTAAAGCAGGGAAGGACCGCACCCTGTGCTCAAGCTTTAGGCCACTCGCACTGTTAAATGCAGACACTAAATTATATGCGAAGGTATTGGCCCTGAGGCTCAAGGGACTAATGTCCCAACTGGTCCATCCGGATCAGGTGGGATTTATCCCAGGGAGAGAGGGTAGAGATAATGGGGTGCGGTCTCTTCTCATAGTGGAGGCCATTAGATCAAAGGGATCCCCTGGCCTACTTCTGTCGATAGATGCTGAGAAGGCGTTCGACAGAGTAGACTGGGGATTCATGTTTAAAACGCTCGCAATGGTGGGGATAGGGCCTACTATGTTAAAATGGATTAAAATATTATATAATCAACCAACAGCATTTGTGAAAGTTAACAATGTAGCCTTTGCGCCTTTCACTATGAGAAACGGGACCAGACAAGGATGCCCGCTGTCTCCGATCCTATTCGTCCTAACCTTGGAGCCCTTATTGGTTACCATTAGAAAAAATTTGGGTATTAGTGGGTGCTTAGTAGGAAAGGAGGAGCATAAGTTGGCTGCTTTCGCCGACGATGTCCTATTTTACATCACTAAACCTAGAACCACGATCTCCAACTTATTAGCCACATTGAAGAAATTTAGTGTGCTGTCAAATTACAAAATTAATATTGAGAAATCTGAAGCTTTAAAAATTAATATTGATAAGCAGGAAGCTGCTAGACTTGGTGAGGTTTTTTGTTTTCCCTGGAGGGATAATATTAAGTATCTTGGAGTTAGATTGGCGGGTTCCATTAAGAAGATTTTTCAGCTCAACTTTATACCTTTCCTAGATGAAATCAGAGCAGAAATAAAAAGAATTTTACATCGCCCGGTCTCGTGGATTGGACGAATTAACATAGTCAAAATGGTGTTAGCCCACAAGGTGCTCTACAAAATACAAATGCTTCCGATTCCTCTGCCCCAATTTTATTTTAGAACACTCACAGGTTTAATAAGTAGATATGTTTGGATGAATAAGAGACCTAGGATAGCGTACACAGTGTTGAGTAGGGATAAAGCACAGGGAGGGTTGGGCATTCCAGATTTTAGAAATTATCCCAAAGCTATTGTATTAGCACGGGCACTAGATTGGGCAAAGGGATATGACAATAAAAGATGGGTTAATTTAGAAATGAGTCTAAGTAATGTAAGATTAAATCACATAATTTGGAACCCCCCACAACACAGGTATCTGGGAGAAGACACACACATTTTAACACATCTCACGTTGAAAATATGGGATCAGATTCACCGCACTAGGAAGTGGGAATATAATTCTCCCTTAATTTACTTAAAGGATAACACATATTTCCCCCCGGGAATTGAGGATGTGGGAGGAAACTGGATTTTGAATAGTGAATCACAATTAAAAGACATTATCAATAGGGGAAAAATTTGCACATTTCAGGATTTAGAAAAAAAAAGGGATTTATTGAAGGTAAATGGGAGGCGGTACAGTCAGCTTGAACATTTTGTCAAAAGTTTACCGGGTCCCCTGAGGGAAGAAGTAGATTATAGACTGTTTGAGAAATTATTCTGTAGGGTTGCAGTAAAAAGGAATATCTCAGCGGTATATAAAATACTGATAAACAATGGGGGGGATATAGTACCACCTTTTATAAAAAAATGGGAAGAAGATTTAGGGGTCAGATGCGAGAAAAGCTGGGTGGGGAGCATATTGGGGGCAACGCATAGCACAGCAATAGATATGAAAACGATTGAGACCAACTATAAATGCCTGACTAGGTGGTATATGATACCCACTAAAATAAGTAAATTTAAGCCTGATAGATCGCCGAAATGCTGGAGAGGTTGTGAGGCCCCGGGAACAATGGCGCATTTGTGGTGGGATTGTCCAAAAATCTAAATCTTCTGGCACGAGGTAATCAAGTTGATAGAGGTGATAGTCGGTAGGGCCATCAAGATGGACCCATGGGTCTGTTTGTTCCATGGGTCAGAGGGAAGTTATAGACAGTATAAAACCTCGCTGATCCCAGTGCTTTTAAATTCCACAAAAAGTGTAATTCCAAAAAAATGGCAGGAAGTGGAGGGGCCTGGGATTAAGGACTGGATTTTAAGAATCAATGAAATATACAATATGGAAAATTCTGAGGTATTTGGTCCCTCAGATAGGGATCAAGTAGATAGGGGGGCAGATGGCCAGATGGGAAGCCTTTAAAAGATCAGAGTGTTTTGCAGAAGCCATTTTGTACTAATACATGAAGAGATAGTTTTTCTCTCAATTGGTGTCAAGGAACGCGATTGGTCTGCGGGAGGTGGGGGGGTGGTAGGTGGGTAGGAGTGGGGGTATAATTTTGGGATTTATTTGTGTGTGTATGTTTTGTATAATTGGTGGATTGGTTTATCCCCGCGAATGAGGGGCTGTTTGTATTTCTTTAATATGAAAATTTAAATAAAGAATTAAAAACCCAAGATCAGGTGTAGAGTATTACTCTCAAATTTACCTTAACTGAAAGTATAAGTCCAGTCAAATATTATCTAAGTTTTAACTTGCTCCCACCCCTATTCTAAGCCCTGTAAAGGAAACCCTGTAAATGAAAGATGTCTAACTTACTTATTCTGGTACAGTCATGTGATCTCTCCATGGGCCGGCTTCGGTGAACATGCCGACAATGGCTGTAATGCCTATGTGGTTATGTCACACATAGGCTTACTATAAGGCATCTGTTGTCGGCTGTCCCTCCTCTACACTGATGCCAGTGCTGGGAGCCGATCATGTAGCCGGACTAGAGCGCCCTTAGAATAGGTAAGTAATGATATCTTTCCTCTACAAGGTAGTTAGTATAGGGCTTAGAATGGAGGTGGAAACAGATTAAGCTTAGGTAGTATTTGACTTAACTTTTATTTTAATGTCTAAGTAAGCCCCAGCAAAACAAATACACACAGCTTTATACAGGATCAGTAAGAAGGCAGTGAGAATGTACTCCCTGCATCTTACTGTGTAACTTTTTCTCTCCCTGCTTTCTGTATCTGCAACCATATTCATTCTTCCAAGTCGGGTTCAAATGACGGCAACAAGAAAGATCTTAGTAGCCATTGTTCTATGTTAGGAGTTCTGGGTGAAAGAGGCAGCAAGATGGGTCTCCAGAAACACCAGCAGGTGCATTTCAGGGTTACCAGATTTTAGACAAAAGGAAGGGGATGGACTGGTGCACCAAAGCAGTGTCTGTAAAAAAAAAAACTCATGCAGCGGGTAATGTATGCTATCTGTATGCATTTCAAGATTTATTTTTAGTATTGACTATAAAGTATGCACTTTTTCTACAGGAACCTATTTGAGCTTCTGGTAACAACTAATGCTTTAATCTGGATTGACTAATTTTTCACCCCAGAAATCATCCTTCCCAGGGGCAGTACTGACAATGGAGAGCAATGTAGACTGAAGCCACTGTTCTGCTGAATAGGCTCTTTGTATGATCTCTAAACCTACAGCTGAACTTCAAGATCAGCAAATATTGTCTACATACAAGAGTTGTGTATACTTCCTTGAATCTTGGTGTGTTTTGTGTATTTCTTCTAGATCTGTGCAGTAGTCCAGTGGGTAACTTTGACTATGTGTAGGAACTTCCTTTAATAAAGACTGTTCACTCTTTTCTTGGTGACCGGTCTTGTCTTGTCTTTGTTTCCTCCTGTAGGTTTCTTTAGGCAGTTCCTCATAACGGAATTTGTAGCCCACAAAATGGACCTATATACTCTGTAGCTATTGAGGAATATATATGAATTAAAGCTTTTGTATCTGGAGTTCAGCTTTAAGAACATTGAACTGAGCTCATTTGGGAAAGAAACACTGCTCTTTTCACTTAAAACACACGAATGCACAGATTTTACCATTAGAGCGTGTAACAGACTGTAATCTCCAACACTGTAATTATCCCCCACTGAGAACAGTCAGTTATCAACCAAAGATTTCCTACCTTGCAGCATTACATTTCCTTTGTTACTGTGCCTTGTCATCTCGTGCCTTGCTTTATACTCCATACACTGCCATATTGTCACCTGTCATAATCAAGGTAGAGTTCATAACAGGCATCAAGTATTTGAGGATATCTTTGAGTCTTCAAAGTGGATATGCAAAGTATGCTTGTTAACAATAGTACAAAAACAAGGGATGCTAAAGGCTCCGGGATTATAGCCTTAATTGGATGCACACTAGCAGTTTATATTAGCAGATGGTACATACTGTATTTATTACATTTCATGATTCATAAAGCTTGTGTTTACAGTCTTAGATGAGAAGATTCACTGTGAAACACTTTAAGGTGAAATCAGTGAAGTACAAATAAGTTATTTTAGTTTGGAGCTGCATCAAGCTCTTGAGGGCAACAATGACATTTAACTATACAGAGGATTAGGTTACACAGTCTCTGGCACCATACTTTAAAAACTGAGCAATAGACAGTGCAAGGAAAACTGGCAAAAATAACAGGGGGCATTTACTGCCAGGCAGCTGTAATTATTGTGGAAACTCTGGCCAGCAATGCTTGTTGTTAATGTGTACAAGTAAGAACCAACAGTAAGTAGAATACTGCTAAATTAAAATAGAATTATGGTCATACTATAAAATCTCATATGTGATATATGCTGCCTATACCAGTAGGACTGGTCTTTCTGTTTTTCAATGTACTCCCTGGAACTTTTTTAAATAACTATTGATCCTGACTGAAGATCTATTGGATAGGCACTTACTTAAATAGTGTGACAACACTCTACTGGAGCATTGTCACCCTCGCTGGTGCTCTAGATGCTTAAATATTGGCACAGTTGATAGCCCAGTCAATGAACAGCCATGCATAGATCCATACACAGCCTTTCAGATTGATGGCACATGCTTTATCTCCAGGAACTTAAAGTGGAACTAAAACCTTCACTCCTTTACAGCCATGGAAGCTGCCATCTTAGCCTTTGTTTGATCTGCAGTTGCCATGGTGAAACACATGTGTTCAGTTATGACACCAGCTATTTGATGGCTTGACAGTTCAGTTGAGAACACAAGCACTTGAGACAGTTACCATTCAAGGCATACCTTAAATGTAACTGTTTTGGGAATGAGTTTAGATCTGTTTTAAAGTTGAATTGCAGGCATGGTGTATTCTTACTTAAATTGGTCCAACTTTGAACTACTATAACTACTGTATTTATGTACCATGACTGGACATGCCCATGGAAGCTGAAAATCACTGAAGTAGACACAAATACTCCAGTGATCTCCATTAGCCTCTGGGTCCCATGGAAAGCAGTTGGCTTGATGCATTCTGAACATAGGAGGTTGGCTGCTCAGCACGGGATCAGTGTCATTCAGAGACTACTACTTTGCATTTTCTGAATGAATACAAAGCATTCTCTGATTGGACAAGGTGGAGAAATGGGATGGTGACCTTACACTCTACATCTTGTCCAATAAAATAACACTTTGGGGTTATTTTACTAAAACTGGAGAGTGAAAAATCTGGTGAAGCTGTGCATGGTAGCCAATCAGCTTAGAACTTCAGCTTGTTCAGTTAAGCTTTGACGGTTTAATTAAAAATCAATCCCTTTGCAGTCATTCAGAAAATTCAAAGCATTCTCTGAATGGCACCTGTGCTGACTGGTTAGCCTCCTGTGTTCAGGATGCATCAGGCCAGCAACTCAGTATGGGACCCGGAAGCATATCTTATCTGTGAAAGGGCAAGAACTCCTTTTGAAGAACTACAGACAGACATATTCTTTATCATGATCTTTTAAAAGAACTGGTCAGTCTAACCTATAATTATTATAAAAATCAATGGAAGGCTGTGGCTGTAGGCTGGTAACTGCATATATGAGTGTTTACATGCATACAGGGGAGGATGAACAGCCCTGGGCGAAAAACTGTCCTGGAGTGCACATCCATCCCTGTATGCATGTAAACACTCAGATTTTCATATAACAGTGTACAACCATAGTCTGTCATTGCTTTGTACAGTTGGCTTTGCACAAACACCTATGACCCCTGGGTGCAGAAATGCGCTTGCTTTTTTTTATGTTGTGTGGCCCGCTGAACCTGTGTGAATGAAGCCTAAGTCAGATACTTATTGCGCTGTCATTTACCTGCCTGCAACCAATATTTCCAAGCTTCTGGGTGTTCTAAATTGTATCAGATGACATAGCTGTGCAGTTGTATCTATTCCCATAGGGCCCTATTATACAGTATGTACTCCTAGGAGCTTGTGTGGGGCAAAGCAGGTAACAGGGCTGGCACTGTGAGAATCCAAGTGACTTCTGACCCTTGACTCTCAAGCTAAAGAGTCAGACAAAGCAAGTTCAAGTGGTGCAAACCTAAATCTTTCTTAAAAACTCTTGCACAATTAAAATCCTTTTAATCTGAGTAGCACAGTTGTGACATCTTTTTTATATATGTTTTCATAATTTTTTTGCTAACAGATTATATATTTGCTTGCTGGTTCAACAGCTGAGAAACTGAAAGGCTCTCAAGACTTTAAAAATGTGGAGATTTAACCACAGCACAGCAGTGTATTATCAGGTTTAAATACTGCAGTACTAACTTAGCATTCCTGAAAGGCACTGATATTTCCAATATTGAGTTTCACAACTGAATAACCAAGTAGCATAGAGGAGGAGACGTGTGTGCGGGCAACTTGCAGAGTCGAAGTGTTCCTGAAGGCAGTGTATCTGTACTCCTTGACACAGTCTGATTTGCGGGGGGAGCCTCTAGCCTCCAATAACCTTATTTTCATTTTTACTTTGCTTGTTACAAATTAGCTCATATTTCCACCCCAGACTCAGTCCTGTTAATTAATTCAGCACAAGTCTGTGCAATGCCGCACTGGAGAAATCCACTGTCCAAAGGCATTCGAGCTGCATCTGTTCACAAACAAAGGGGAACATATTTAACAATGATACAGCTGAATTCAGCTCATATTCTATAAGGGGAGACAGGAGAGCCAGCGGCTAGCAATGACACTGCAACATCATCATTTATTCGTATGATAATGTTTTTATATTATGCAAGCTTTTTCAGAACTTTGGAGCTTAAACTTGTATCAAGTTGGGAATGAGCAGATGTGGTTTCTGTTGGGGCTTGGTTTTCATATATAGTTTGCCAAATCTAGCTTAGATATGTTTATAAGCATGATACCTTGATTTATTTTATGATGGCAAATTGGGTATAATTTACAAAAACTACTGGAGCAAAAATTAAGAAAGTTACCTGTTGCAATAAATCAGATTGGGAGAGGCTAGTGCATTCGCTCTTTTGGGCCAGAATGTAGCGTTTACCACACTGCAATCTCTGTGCTATCATGATTAGGGCCATCAGAAGTTGTACTTATTTTCTTATGAATGACAAGACAATAGCTGCCAACTGGTTCCCAAGAATAATCATTGAAATTGAAGATTTGTTTAGTCTTTAGTCTTCAGCACAGAATTCTGAACAAATCATTGATCCACCTTGAAGGTGAAGAAGAGAATTGCGGTTTACCAAAAAGATTGAAATGTGTATTTCCAAATGCACAAACTATGTTAGATCAGGTATATGTTTGATGCCAGCTATCAACATTAAAGAGACCCTTTCTTTGCCCATACAGGAGGGATGAAGGGGTGTCATGAAAATCAGGTCAGTGCTCTGGAAGAAGCCCTGCATATTGCCAGTTCCAAAGACAAACCACTTTATACTTTAGACTTTAGACTACTAGACTTTATGCATGACAACTAAAATAGTGAGAAGCAGTAGGTGGCACCTATGGTTGCAGTAACTTTTGTATGCCCAGAAGTGGCTGCATGAGCTACAAGCATATCACTAGAGTTAAACATTCATTGTCACTTGTCATTATATTGCAGAAAATGGAATGTAAAAAAGGTTAACTCTCTTTTATAAAAAGCAGCAAGATTATGCTGTTTATCATCATTATGTCAGCATCTTAAAACAACATTCTCTTTTCCTGTTGTCTTTACAATTACCTCTGTTCTACTCTGTGATACCATTTGTCATATTGTATCTTCTACCGTTCTCATTGAAGGTAGTTTCCATGCAGGGACCAAACATGCTGATGTTCACCTGGAATCAAGATGTTCAGTTAACCTGTTTACTCCTTTGTTGAATTCTGATCCTGCCCTGTCTGTACAGGGACAGTGTTATGCAGGTCTGCCTGCCGGTGAAAGGGTTAATGTCTGCCCTCTGCTTAATTTGCAGTGTACAAGGCAGATGGTCAGCTCATCATGGAAGCGTAATGTAGTTTTGGATGTTAAGGTTATTAATACTGACATACTTCTAATGTCTTTTCAATTTGCATTTCATTTTTTTGGATTTTGGCATCCTGCTGAATGCTAATGAACCTGGATTGAATATAAAACAGGGCAAAATCGTATTCACCTCTAATATTTATCCTTTTGACTTGCTGAACCTCCTGTAAGAGCTTGAATGCAGATATTACACGTTATTGTATTAAACTGTTTCAGCAGTTTAGAGATATTACTTAGTGTTCATACTATATTCTACACATATACTGTGTATATATATATATATATATATATATACAGAAATGTATTACTATAATTTAGACAAAATGGTAGTGTAATGCTTTTTATTTATCTTTTACTATAAATGGTCAGATCTTATTGGTGACTATGAGATCTTCCATAGCCCACTCTGTCAGACTCAGGGCTAATAAAACTTTTAGCTTTTCTCACTGAACTCTGCACAACTACAACAAGCCTAACCCTGATTTATTTAAATCATGAAGATAAACTATAACTCAGGCGCAGAGTATTTATTTTACTGAGAGGGTCATGTTGGCAGACCTGCCATTGTCACCAACTCAGGACGATGCTGCTTACAGTTATTGCAGTGTCTGGCTGAAATAATACAAAACAAGTGTCCCATGATCCTACAAGGAAACCAGGTGATCAACATACTAACCCTAATCGTGCATTCCTTTCATACAATACATTCCATTTATACCCTGATATGACCCACTTATAAGTTACAGAGCAGTGTATTCCCACATTTCACACTAGCTTTCTAATTAAAATTTGACATTCAAGCAAACTTTTCTCAAAAGTTAGTTGACTAAGTCCAAGTGATATTATTCAAGAAAGGTAGAAAGAAGTTCAGGGGAAGAATACTTTGTGGAGGGTCTTAAGAGCCTGAATGTTTGAGCTCTAAATGTTTAACTATTTAAAGTCAATGTCATGAACAACTAATACAAGCCCCTAGAAGCAGACACTAAAAGATGTTTAGCTATATCTAAAGCTACAAAGTAGATCATGAAATTTGTTATACTAATCTGACCTACCTCAAACCAAACCCCAACGGAATGTTCTAAAAGGCTTCACAATATTTCACAATGCATTTACCTTTGAAGCCAGTTGTGAGGTGTGTGTATTGCATTTTGGAATGCTAGGAAGCGTGAGAGTTTTCCAACTCAAGCCAAGGGGGGCTCTTGAGCTCAAAAGGAAATCTTAATCACACTGGTGCCTGCTGTTACTTTTAATTTTTTTTCTATAACAGCGTCCTTATGGTCTTTTTGCATTAAATTGGTGTCTTGCTCTTGGGCATGCCCTGTAAAAAAGTTCTTATAACAGTGGTGGTATTAATTGTTCAGATTTGAATTAAAAAGCTTTTAGGCAGAACATTTTCGAGGCACCCCGTAAGCCCTTGTTGAAGAAACTCTGGCATGGTGGCACCAACAGAACATGCATACTGTATTGCCAAAAGTATTGGAATGCCTGACTTTACATGCACATGAACTTAATGGCACCCTAGTCTTAGTCTGTAAGGTTCAATATTGAGCTTGGCCACGCTTTGCAGCTATAACAGCTTCAGCTCTTCTGTGAAGGATGTCCACAAGGTTTAGGAGTGTGTCTATGGGAATTTTTGACTATTCTTCCAGAAGCGCTCTGATGTTGGATGAGAAGGCGAGAAGCGAGTTTGGGGCGGAGGAACCTGACTGGCCTGCATAGAGTCCTAACCTCAACCCCATAAAACACCTTTGGAATGAATTAGAGCGGAGACTGCGAGCCAGGCCTTCCTGTCCAACATCAGTGCCTGACCTCACAAATGCGCTTCTGGAAGAATGGTCTAACATTCCCGTAGACAAACTCCTAAACCTTGTGAACAGCCTTTCCAGAAGAGTTGAAGCTGTTATAGCTACAAAGGGTGAGCGAACGCAATATTGAACCGTACGAACTAATGCCGAGTACACACGATCGGACTTTCCGATGGGAAATGTTCGATGTGAGCTTGTTGTCAGAAAATCCGATCGTGTGTATGGGACATTAGACTGGGATGCCATTAAAGTTCATGTGCGTGTAAAGGCAGGCATCCCAATACTTTTGTCAATATAGTGTACATGTAGCAACACTCATGGGGGAAATGGGAGATTTAAACATTCTACAGTCTATAGCAGGGATCTCCAAACTACAGCCCTCCAGCTGTTGCTGAACTACCCATCCCATGAGGCAACTCTGATATTCACCGGCATGATGGGAATTGTAGTTCCTTAACAACTGGAGGGCCATAGTTTGGAGACCCCTGGTCTATAGTATATGCCCCACTTTTACAGTGCCTGTTTACATGCTTCTTGCAACAAAAATAACTGAAGTAGCTTTTTCCAGCCTCAGCATATTTGCTGAGCTCTGACAGTGTGATCATGTCTGGAGATGTCAAGTATATTGTAAACACAAAGATGTGCAGTGATTATGTGAGCAAGTGCAAGTTATTTGGACATGGATATTATCCATACATATGTCTTGGAGGTGCAATTACTTTTGCATCTCCATTGCTGGATTTTAGATACCAATTTAATAAGGAATAGCTGGGCAAACTTCATAAGTCATGCAGAAATAGTGAGAACATCTTTTTATATTGAAGAAAAACTACACTTTTTTGTTATTGTCCATTAAAGCAACCCTGTTGCAAATCTCAACCTCCAAATAAAACAGCTGCCTGTGAATAAGAATGCAAATACTTACCTTTTCTGCTGCTGAACCAATATATAGGAATCATCGGGTCAAAAGGAATTACCATGCCAAGTTATTTTTTATATTGACACCTACAGCAATGTCAATGACTTTCCCCATGGGTTGCACCAGAAAGATCAGTTATGCTTGCAACTAGTATAAATGGTTTAAATGTAAGCAGAATATTCTGCTGCTAGTTATAGATGAGTTAAAAAGTACAATTTAGCTTTGTGGAAAACAGCCTAATGAAGATTAGTAAAAGATGCGGGGTTTTTCTATTACATAGCTCATTTATCATACTGATTAAGTATGTAATTAGTTGAATTAAATCAGCAGATCTGCAGCCTTTTTGCAGCTGTATAACTTTCAATTTAAAATTTGTAACAAAAGCTTTTTTCTTTGAACTTTTTTTTTTTTTCACTGAATTTAAAACCTGTATTAAAAAAGGTATGATAGCATATAAATGCTCACTGACTGAGCAAATGGCAGATAGAGACACGCAACCTGTGATAATGGTAGACTGTACATTTCAGTGTAGTGTAGCTTGAAGCCGCACAGCTAATCTAATAAAGTAAAGGGTGATTATGTTTTAAGGGTTTTCACAGCAAAGCTGAAGTAAAATCCATGTCTGTTCTGTTACAGACTGCGTATGAAGAATACTTGAGATGACAGGGACAAGACTTAAGCCTCATACACACGATCAGATTTTTCGAGGTGAAATGTGTGATGACAGGCTGTTGGCGGAAAATCCGACCGTGTGTATGCTCCATTGGACAATTGTTGGCCAACTTTTCATGGACAAATGTGGGATGGCAGGTTTATAAACTTTCCGCGGACAAATGTCTGTTGTCGGATTTTCCAAGCCTGTGTACACAAGTCCGTCAGACAAAAGTCCAAAGTACAAACATGCATGCTCGTAAGCAAGGACGAGCCAGAAGCAGTCGGTCTTGTAAACTAGCGTTCGTAATGGAGAATTAACACTTGTGACATGGCAAATTATGAAATCTCCAAATGCAGCGCACATTCTCTTCTTTTTTAATGTGATTGTCAGGTCACCTGAATCCAGGTGACAGATGCACCCCATTGGGGTCTGGAGTGCACTGCTAAGGTAGTGGACCCTACGGCTGACTGCTGCGGATGGAACTCTGAGTGGTTCAGGAAGGCAGGTCTACAGCAGACCAACACGGATCCCACTGGGAGCTAGAGCATAACATTCCCCAGAGCACAGAGTCTAAGAGCCAGCAGGTGTTCACCAGAGTCTCTAGTGGTGAGGATGGACTGCGCTGCAACTGGCTTCAGGTTGTTGCCCCCAGGGTCTCCCAGCTCATGCTCACAGTAAGCTACAGGAGGACAGAGAGGAAGCAGCAGTCCAGGACAACAAGGAATAGTAAGGAGATAAGCCAACGGTCAGGGCAACTAGCAGACAGGAATAGACAGAGAACACGGCAAAAGGTCAGGGTCACAAGCAAGCAGGGATAGCTATGAACAAGCCAAGATCGGTAAACAGGATCAGACGTAGGACACAGAGCAATGAGCACACGGAAGCCAAATCACACAATGGTTGATCAGCAGGGCTGGCTTGCAGTGCACAGGTTAATATAGAGTTCCCTGATAGGGGCTGGGGTGGAGCCATGCTTTGAGGAGAGATTATTTAAGCAGCCAGGTGAGAGTGGCTGGCCTCTTAATCTGAACACATGGAGAGGTAAGCTGACAGACAAACATTACTGTATAACCATGACAGGGATAATAATGAAGCTGCTTTGCTGGTGATACTGATGTAGTTATTGCAAACAAATTTTCAAAGGTTTTTTTCAAAGGTTTTTTTTAGTGATATCAAGAATAATATTATTATGTTTTTTTTTTGTTTTGTTTTTTATTTGGGCAAGTTACCACAACACCATTATCCTGTAATTTTTAAGATCAAAGATACAACTATGTTGGTGTCCCTTGTCAATTTTACATTGTATTTTTTTTTAAATGTAACTGCCTACTCCCAAACTGTTATTTGAAGTAAAACACATAGCCAAGTATTATTCTCCACAATTTTTTTTATTGTGCATTAAAAAAAGAAAACAAATAAAATTAGACATGCTATCTGCCAATAGAACTTAACCAAAAAGTGCATTCTATGCATCCAAAAATATAGAAAATATACCAAATCTAATCATTATTTAACCAAAAAATAATGTCAAAGCAATAACTCCAAGGTCAATAATAAATAACACGTTATCCTCCAATTCCGCAACATGGCTGGTTGACGAACGGCCGTTCAGAAACGAACTGAAAAGCGCAAAATGAAAAGTGCAAAATGAAAAATGCGAATCAACACTCACCAAACTTCTACTAACACGAAATTAGCAAAAAGAGCCCAAAGGGTGGAGCTGAAAAACAACGTAGTACATCACTACGTTCGTAATTGTTGGCCAACAATTGTGTGCCGTGGGTATGCAAGACGAGTTTGGGCCAATTGGAAGTGGAAACAAAATTCCACAGCCAACAATCCGATCGTGTGTATGAGGCTTAAGGATAATCTGAATGTTTTGTAGGCTTTTCTCTGCAAACATAATCAGGATCAATGGAAATCACTGAAAATGGCCAACCTGTCTGGCCAATTTTTCTCTTGCCATTGTTCAGTCATTGAATAAACACATTGGTTACTATTAGGAGGAAATTGAATCATTGGCCATTGATATTTTAAAGGAATGTATAGTGGTTTTGTATGTGTTTTTACATAGGTAATTTATATATTAATATAATCATTTTTCATGTTTTTCGGGCTGTCCTTATCTGCCTTCCAGTTGTACACAGAACTCAATAGCTAAGCTTGAAATCTACACATAGTCCTGAATGAGTATGAGCACTGACTCATCCCTTTCATGTTTACCTGCCTGCTTGTTTTGGAAGTCCTGTACAAATTTCTATTAGGCCCACACTTGATGCACTTTTTCCACAAAAAAAAACACAATAAAAATATTTTCCTTGAATTCCTAGGAAACTCTTTACATCAGTGTGCTGCAGCTGTGGTGCAAAGTCCTGCATGCTACATCTTTGGTGCCCTATTTCAAAAACACATCAAAAATGCACCTCCTATTAAGTCACATGTCCAAGTTTCACAGGTGCATGCTGGGTGTCAGGAATCCAGAAAATGCCTTAAAAATACATTGACAATGCTTTAAGGCCTGGTTCACACCTATGCATTTTTTAGCGCGTTTTCAGTTTTGCAGAAACACACTACAGTTCATTTAACATGGTTTCCTGTGGATGTAGTTCACATCTGTGCATTTTATGGAAAGGGCCAGGGACTTTTTTCTGGTTTTTGGTTCCATAGGATGAAAAGCATGTATTGAAAAACACAAAATGCACCTGCAATACGCAAACTGCATTCTGCATAGGTGTGAATCAGGTCTTAAAGCGGTTGTATACCCGCTGTCTTTTTTTTTTTTTCTACACCTGCAAGGGAAAAGGCATAATGAGCTAGTATGCACCGCATACTAGCTCATTATGAGATACTTACCTTAGAACGAGGCGCCGGCATCTCACCTGGTCCACGCCGAGGGAGCTGACATCTCCCCTCGGCGTGTCTTCCAGGTATCGCGGCTCCGGCGCTGTGAGTGGCCGGAGCCGCGATGTCGTCACTCCCGCGCATGTGCGCGGGAGACTTCTGCCCGGCAAGCTCCGGAGTTTGCCGGGCTGTTAGCCGAGAATCCCCTGTGCGCATGCGCCGCTGCAGTCAGCGGCTCATTGCGAGGGGAATATCTCCTAAACCTTACAGGTTTAGAAGATATTTTTTTTACCTACAGGTAAGCCTTATTATAGGCTTACCTGTAGGTAAAAGTTAAAAATAAAGGTATACAACCGCTTTAAAGCATGATATGCATTTTTGCATGACATATGCCATGTTTTAAGTGCACCAGTGTGAAAGAGCCCTTAGAGAGAGTCTGAAAGAAAACACCTTCTTCTATGCTTTTTCTTAAGGAAACCTATAATGCTTTGTGACTCCAGTGTCAACGATTCACCTTTTATTAAATGTTTTGTTGGTTGTCTCTTGAGTTCATAATAAACAGATTTCAAATTGCATTATACCACTGCCTCTCTGCATACATTTTTAGACATTACTACTTTATAAATATTTACTTTCATAGGGCTTCCACTGAAGTTCAAATAATTATTTATAAAAGAAAAATGTATTTGACTCTCATGCAGCTGTTTAACAAACAAACTGTATTACAAAAAATATAAAGACACAAAACACAAATTAAATACAATGGTATACCTTTGAAATTATTTAATTAAATATCGTTTTGTTTAATTCATTGGTATACCATTGTTTTTTACCCTATGTTTTGTGTGTTTACATTTATAAAAAATAAACTGCTTTTAAAATTGTTTGGTAAACAGTTAGATGTATAAAAGTCAGATACATTTTTCTTTTATAAAGAATTAAACTTCCATTGAAGTCCTTTGAAAGTAGACATTTATACAGTAGTAACGCCTTGAAGTTTTCTAGTATGGGCTCCGAATTTGTTACCACTTTTTTGGTTAATTTTGTTAGGTTTAGGGCTTTGAGGTTTGTTCCCAAATTTGTTTGCATACATTTTTAGGTTTTTATTTATTTATTTGTATTTATTTACAGTTTAAAGTCTAACTGTAAGTACAGTTCTGCTTTAGCTGATTGGATGTAGGTCGCTCTATGCAATGGCCATCAGCATTTCCCTATTTTATTTGTTTTTTGTCGTGTTACATTACAGAAATAATGTCATGCTTGTTTTTGGCAGTGGACGCGTTAAAGTCAATTGTGAGGCTTTGCCCAGCACACAGTTCCACAGTCAGTAAATTCTACACAGAGCCACAGGGCGAATTTTAACTTGATGCATCTGGAATCCTCCTCACATCCAGACAGTGTCAATCGGGAAATAAACAGCATCATATTAAATCTGCTTAGAAAAACAAGTGTTATCCCATTTCATTCAATTTGCTGATTCTCACACAGCACAAATGCAACTTCATAAAATGGATCTGCACAGAGGTGACGGATAAAGCTGGAAGCTTGGAAAAAAAAAAATCAGCCTCTGCTGCTTGTCTCTTAAACATGCAAGTCAGCGGCGTGCATTAATAAATATTGGATAAAATAAGGAGGTGATGCAAGGTTTATGCAGTTTGGGGGCAATTAGAGCAATTTATTTCACAGTTGAATTGACAGTGTTTTGATGGAATACAATATCAGATGAGAATGTGGATAATGCCATGCATTCACAAACCTGAGCGCTGTGTCTCTTTCCAGCCGGATATGGCACTGATTGAGTTTAACCAACACAATGCCATGTAAAATAATAGTAAGTTTGATTATTTCCCTCCAAACATGCCACAATTTATTCCTATGGGCCTTGTCTTGTACAGAAATAGAACTAGCAGAATCTGAATTAAAACAATAGTTTGCTATACTTTTAGTTATAATGAAATTCCTTTATTATTGCTGGCACTATTTTATATAGTTAGTCATCACTGATATGATACAGTGAGGGAAAAAGTATTTGATACCCTGCTGATTTTGTATGTTTGCCCACTGACAAAGAAATGACAAGCCTATAATTTTAATGATAGGCTTATTTTAACAGTGAGAGACAGAATAACAACAAAAATATCAAGAAAACTCATTTAAAAAAGTTATGAATTGATTTGCATTTTAATGAGTGAAATAGGTATTTGACCCCTTCGCAAAACATGACTTAGTACTTGGTGGCAAAATGCTTGTTGGCAATCACAGAGGTCAGACGTTTCTTGTAGTTGGCCACCAGGTTTACACACATCTCAGGAGGGATTTTGTCCCACACCTCTTTGCAGATCCTCTCCGAGTCATTAAGGTTTTGAGGCTGACGTTTGGTAACTCGAACCTTCAGCTCCCTCCACATATTTTCTATGGGATTAAGGTCTGGAGACTGGCTAGACCCAATTTCAATGCCCTGGCTGAGGAAAGAAGGTTCTCACCCAAGATTTGACGGTACATGCCCCCCTCCATCGTCCCTTTGATGCAGTGAAGTTGCCCTGTCCCCTTAGCAGAAGAACATCCCCCAAGCATAATATTTCCACCTCCATGTTTAATGGTGGGGATGGTGTTCTTGGGGTCATAGGCAGCATTCCTCCTCCTCCAAACACGGTGAGTTGATGCCAAAGAGCTCGATTTTGGTCTCGTCAGCCCACAACACTTTCACCCAGTTCTCCTCTAAATCATTCAGATGTTCATTAGCAAACTTCAGATGAGCCTGTACATGTGCTTTCTTGAGCAGGGGGACCTTGCGGGCACTGCAGGATTTTAGTACTTCACAGCGTAGTGTGTTACCAATTGTTTTCTTGGTGACTATGATCCCAGCTGCCTTGAGATCATGACAAGATTCTCCCTTGTAGTTCTGGGCTGGTTCCTCACCATTCTCATAATCCTTGTAAACTGACGAGGTGAGATCTTGCATGGAGCCTCACACCGAGGGAGATTGACAGTTATTTTGTGTTTCTTCCACTTGCGATTAATCGCACCAACTGTTGTCAACCTCTCACCAAGCTGCTTGGCAATGGTCTTGTAGCCCATTCCAGCCTTGTATAGGTCTACAATCTTGTCCCTGACATCCTTGGACAGCTCTTTGGTCTTGGCGGAAAGATTGATTGCTTCTGTGGACAGGTGTCTTTTATACAGGTAACCAGCTGAGAATAAGAGCACTCCCTTTAAGAGAGTGCTCCTAATCTCAGCTGGTTACCTGTATAGAAGACACCTGGGAGCCAAAAATATTGCTAATTGATAAGGGATTAAATGCTTATTTCACTCATTAAAATGCAAATCAATTTATACGTTTTTTTTAAATGCATTTTTCTGGATATTTTTGTTGTTGTTCTGTCTCTCACTGTTAAAATAAACCTACCATTAAAATTATAGACTGATCATTTCTTTGTCAGTGGGCAAATGTACAAAATCAGCAGGGGATCAAATACTTTTTTTCCTCACTGTAGGTACAAACTGATGATCATTTAGAAATCAACATTTAGAGAAAGACTCTCTGGCCAGGGCTGGAGGTATAACTGTATTACGCACACATACAAGCCCATTTAGCAGACATAAAAGAGGCACAGTACATTCCTCTAGTACAAGTGTACTGTTTGTGTGCAGTGACTTCTGTATTGCTTGCTGCCTGAGGGGGGCATATTAGCGAGGAACACCACAACTTATGGCACCAAACTTTCTCTTCATGGAGGTCCCAACTGTCCATCATTTGAAGTACTATTCTTCTGGAATAAAATTCCTCTTTCCTCCTCAGTTGCACCCTTTTAGGTTTAATGCAAAAATGGCTAATAAAAATGCACTGTTCATCTGCCAGAAGTGTTATAGCATATAATCCTTTAATCCAGCCTTATTGCATTTGTTACTTTGAATAGCCTGTAAAAAGGAAATTTTGAGTTGAAATGAGCTGAATGGGTTAAACTAACAATTTTTTGCATCCTAATTCTTCATGGCTGCTATGCAACTGAGGGCGCAGCAGGAGTGTGTCCTCTTTGTGTGAAAAAGTGTCTCTCTTTCTTTATGTCAGAAAGTTGAGAGGCATTAAGGTGCACTAGCTCCTCGTCTTCACACAATGCTTAGAGTACACAGGTTAGTTCTCATATACTATAGTGACTGCAGGAAAAAGCACATGAGTCCTGTCAACTTGGGCTTCTTGAGCAGCAAATGGCAACTTCAAGGCTAAGGAAATGGAAGAGTGGAAACAAAGTCAAAATGTGTAAAAATATGTTTGCTACTTTCAGCATTGTATTATCAGAAAAAAATGAAAAAATAAGATTTCTTTCATTTATGACAGCATGTCCACCAGATGCGCATTACCTATAACTGATTAGTATACATGGATATATCCCATTCCTGCTTAGTTCACTTAAGTGGGGCTAGTGATACTGTATTTTACAAATTACTTCTAGGGGTAGAGGGGTGAAAACTAGCCACTTGTGAAGCACCAAGAAGTCTCAGCTGGCTACCCACATCCAAAATAGTGGTGTCAGGGACTTAAAGGCTGACAAAAAACTGTCCCGGGTGAGGACAGTGCTTGATTCTTGGACTGGTAAATGTCCTCAGCTATAGTATTTGCAGTACTTTTTTTTCTTTCTAAAGTGAAGTAATATGCATAATGGATTAGAAGGAACTTTTGGAATTCCTTCTTTCTTGACTGGAGAAAAGACCCAGGGTGTTCAAGGTTACTATTTATTGGCAGCTGACCTATACAGTAATAGTTAATTTTCTAGAAGATAACACATCTCAGTTTGTCTGGAACAATCAATGCATCAGCCATTTAATTGACAATGCACAGGACCTGCTTGTGATTTATGGTTCGATTATCTGCATCACTGATCATGCTCGGCCAATCCAATTGGCAGCAATAGTTTGGGCACAGATGGCGTAATATCCTTAGACAGCTGGTTCCCTCCACGCTGTCACATCATTGGACCATCCAGCTAATTCAGTACACAGGGTCAGAAAAAGACTTCACTTATACCACTCTGGCTGGATCTTAAAACACAAAAAGATGTAGGACCATTTGTAAATGCTTATATACTGTACCTAGAATTGTATTTTGATTATTTTCCACATCCTTGCTGTACAGATTCCCATTTTTGCTGATTAACTCAACGTTTTAAACTGTCAGCTGTCTGACTCCTTCCACAGCTTTGCAGCTGGCAGAAGACAAAAAGACAGTTTGCTGTGTGGTGGTGGGCTTTGTTTTCAGCATCTTGGATACCACTCTATTTACCGTTGACAGCATCCACCTGAGTGAAAAAGAAGACATTTTTTTCTGGATCACTGTCATTCTTGACTCCCCACTTGGTGGTTCACTAATTAATTTTTTACTAAACTTCAAAAAAACTCAACTTCATTTTGGATTATATGACATGTGCCATGAAACAGATGCTGGGGTTACTCTTCAAATCTTTCATTCGTTTCAAAGGTAGATCACAGATCATCCAGTATTTTTTACGTTAACTACTGTATTCACAAAACTCCATATATTTTTCCAACTTGTGTAGTGTGCATTGTTTAGCATGATATGGTGAGTTGGAGCAGTAGTAACAATAACAGTAATCCTGAAACTCTGTGTCATAGACTATTTACCCTTTTTAATGGTCTGTCAATACAGAGTGGTAACTTCACTGTTCTTTTGGGCTCTGAGGCAAGAACTTTTAATTTGGTATACCCAGATAGCAAGCAATTGAGCTGCAAGTTTGAAAATGACTTGCTAAGCTATTGCTAGACTTGCCAGGCTTTACAGGTTTGTTGCAGAATCACAGTAACGCCGCGTACACACGAGCGGATTTTACGGTAGACTTTGCCCGGCGGACTTTTCAACGTACTTTACGACGGACTTTCTGAATGAACAGACTTGCCTACACACAATCCACCAAAGTCCGTCGAATTCGTACGTGATGGCGTACGACCGGACTAAAACAAGGAAGTTCATAGCCAGTAGCCAATAGCTGCCCTAGCGTGGCTTTTTGTCCGTCGAACTAGCATACAGACGAGCGGACTTTTCGACCGGACTCGATTTCGACGGATTGATTTAAAACATGTTTCAAATCTAAGTCCGTCCAACTTTTGAGAAAACAAAGTCCGCTGGAGCCCACACACGATCGAATTGTCCGACAAAATCCAGTACACCGGACCAAGTCTGCCCTAAAGTCCGCTCGTGTGTACGCGGCATAAGTCCGCATTGCATGATTCCAGATCATCTTTCTTTGCAAACATTCTGCAAGTCTGCTGCAAGTTCTGCATTAGTTATGTTGTGCAACAGTCATCCCATCACAGGGGTCACTGTGGCTGAATTTTCATGCTGTAGACTTGCAGAGCTCTTGCTGTAGACTCACCACTGCAACTTTGCTCTTGCTAAAGACTTGCCACAAATTTGTGGCAAGTTTTGCTTGCTATCTGGGTAGTTACTGTAAATATGGTTTAGCAGTCCCAGATAGCATGAAAAACTTGCTGTTTTAGAATAAATAAAACTGTAGTTAAGAAAAGATCCTTTTACAAGATGTGTGGAAAGTTTAAAAAGTTTTAAAGTACAAAAACATTTCAGAAAACAGAACTTCAAGTAGATAGAAACAAACACCATTTAATCCAATAATGTATTTTTCCATGTTGCTGTCACCAGTGCCTGGACTGGCCCTGATTTAACACAGTATTGCTCTGCACAGCAGAACTCAACCTAAAACAGTTGTAGCACTTTGAGTCAACCAGGGTCTGCTATTCCTCAATGTCCAATCAACAGGCTGGGGCAGACTGATGATCAAGCTGAATTGTTCAAATGCAATGGAGAAAAGTAAGATCACCTTGGACAGGAGTTCTGGAATCATAAAATTACTAATATTTTATACATTGAGCCACCTAGAACAACGTTTCTAATTGTGTTTTTTTTTTTAGCCTTTTGCCTGGGCTTACTTTCTAGAGTTTTTATTAGATAACAAGACAAATGTCACCTGTAGGTTTTAGCAAATGTGACTCCTTACAAACTCACTATTTGATATGCTCTATAATGTCAACTAGCTTTGAATTAAATATTACCATTTAGTGAATGTACAGTACTAGCAAGCAATTGGCATTTTGCTTATTTAACATATTGTATTCAGAAGATAAAAAAAATGTTTTGTTGCAAAACGACAGGCATGTTTATACACACAATTGGGAATATTCTAACCAACTTCCAAAAACTCTGTAAAGTTGAACTGTTGTGTCTAATGTTAGCAGTAGATTATATCCCCCCAAAAATTGAAGTAATACTTTATTTATCGTTTCTTCTTTGTCATGGATACTCCAACAGAAAACATCACCCTGCCAATGCTCCTGTCCATCTGGTAGTTTTGAGTTACCGCCCACCTTTACATGTTTCAGTTTCTCTTTTGCATTCATCATAAATAAAGGTGATATAAAGGCCACAGCAAGTGTGCCAACTGGGGGGGTTCCAGTGCAAATGTCTAACGAATATAGGGGTTGATTTACCAAACCTGGAGAGTGCAAAAGCTGGTGGAGCTCTGCATAGAAACAATCAACATCCATTTTTTTTGTCGCATAAATACACTAGTAATAGTACCATTTACTTTCTACCAGTGTTATATTGTTCATATTAATGCTATATTTCAGTGCCTTTGGACTTAAAACAATCCACAGTTTGCTACTGCTTTGTAAAAGGAAAAAAAAAGATACAAAACCTAGGTAGTTTACATTTATCACAGGGAATATCCTCATTATATAATGCTTCCGGCATCCAAGTTGCGATTTTGGTGATTTGGAAGGAAACCATTACTGATAATGCTTCCAAAATCTCCTTTCAAGCGGCCCTTGTGTTCGCTATTGTAACTAAGATAGTTTAGAGATTGTACTGCACAGTCTGATAGGTACACACTGACTGCTTAATGGGATTTACATTCACTCAAACCAAATTAGGCTGGTAAAAGACAATTCAACATGCAGTAGCGTAAATGCGGATGACGGAGGAATTAAATGTTTGTGAAAACAGGGGCAGCCGATCTATCAACAGCTAATTAGACAAAGAGTTCTATGACAGGCCGGGACATAAACAGGAAGAACAAAGAGCAGAATGAAGGAGGGAGGAGGTGGAGGACTGAGGCGCTTTGTGTTCTCATAGAGCCAGCGCTAAACACTGCTCCTTAATTGGCTGAAAACACCAACTTGCTCTTTGTTGGTGGAGTAAGAGCCCCGGATGTACCAGCGGTCTGAGAAAAGTTCAGGGAAAACTTTAAAATCTTATTCTATAATATTTTCCTTTATTTTATTTTACTGTCACTCATCTCAATGATTGTTACTATTTTCAGCTCTGACTAGTAAATGCTTACAATATAGCAAATTAATCCTGATTGTATTCTGAAGCTTTTACAGTAAAATTGCTTTTGTGGTTCATGGCTAACAGTAGATGTCTAACTAGAGATGAACAGAGAATTAAATGTATGTGTGTATGGCCAAATCTGTTTGACTTGAAAAGAAGGATTACGTCTGGTACATAGACATGAGTATGTTGTGACTGCAAATGAGCACCTAATCAAGGTGAAGGATGACAAACTGTGACAGTAGTGAAGTGCAAGACCCTGTCCTGCACATACCTACGGAAGTCCACCAAACCTTCCTGTCAAAGCTGAATTTTGGGGGGTACTGACAGGCAAAGCTTCTGCACTTTCTGATGTACCAACATTTGCTTGCTCCTTCCTACCACCTGCACTTTCCTTATAGCCAGTGTTGCTGCTCATCATAGTAATGAATACAAATACGTGGGGCTTAGCTTCAAGCTTCTACAGCACCCAGAAGTGTCAGAGCTTTCTCTGTTAGAATGATTTACAATCACCATTCAGTAATGAGGAAAGTTTGGAAGGTTGCCGTACATTTAGGTGCCTGCACTTTATACTTGCGGGAGTCACCTCCCATCCTTTGATAGTCTTTTTAGGAACAAAGACCATTCTAATAGGCTCCTACCCCCTTTGTAAAAAGAAAATGTTCACACAATTTAAAGAAACTATGTTTTGTGATCTATATAAAAAAAGGGGGGGGGGGCTTTGAATGAGGTGAGTACACATGGCTAGAAGATGAGTCGATATCAAAAACATGTTTTTATTGGTGAAACAAGAAACATGGCAAAATGACATAATACATGCAGCAATTAATAAAACTGTCAATCACATATTACAGACCACATATAGTATCAAACATTAGTGGCAACCAGCCAACCACTGTGTGGTATGGAACAGATCCTTGATGTAATAAAAACTCTTAAAAATACATGGTAGGTGGTAGAGGCGTCTGCATGAGAATAAGCCATGCGCGTGGTGTCCCCACGGGGCTTACCGGCACTGGCGTGCTTGAATTTTTCCATCTGGTGTCACCATATGGAGGGGGGCGTCTCCAGCCTCCATGGGCAGCGGCTGTTGCTCAGGCATGGACGTCTCTCTTCCTATTTTGATGCACCTGTGTGACGTTGGGAGGAGCCCATGGGGTGCACTGAGCGTATATAACATCCCCACTCTGTGCTAGCCAGTCCTAATGGCAGCACCTTTTTGTGCTCACTCTACATCATTAACAGGTAATTACATGGTCATTCTTTTCCTGTTCAGGCTCACAGAGGCTCACTCCCATTTTTGTCACTTATATCTGTTTCATGGTTTTCTTTTTCATCGCTGATCCACTCTTTCCTCCTCACACACTATTTTCCTTTCTACTCACTTGTTTACCTGCACTTTGGTGTTGGGCTCTAGCAAGTTCCCACAATATAGAGTATTTACAGTATACCCAATATATATATTTTTAGATGTGAAGCCCACTCACACCAATATCTGGACCTTGCCTTTCATCTTCTTGGGGATCGTGTTTATGAGCCCGGTCCTTCTTCTGTGGGTCCCTTCCACAGCTCCCGGTACAGACAATTTGGGCAGCCCCTGACTCCTCGTCCCCCATTTTCCAGACTTATTATGATGTAAGTACTCATAGGGATGAGTAACTCCCTCCCTTTCTTTTTGTACATCATTGAATCATACTGGTCTACTCATGTTTTGTTTTATAGATTTGCATGCATCCACCCCTAAAGAAAAAAAAAAAAAAATTGAATGCACTTATTCTCATACAGACGCCTCTACTCATTACATTATCTTGAGTTCACCACTTACCTATGTAATTTTGCCATGTTTCTTGTTTTACCAATAAAAACATGTTTTTGATATCGACTCATTTTCTACCCATGGCTACTCACCTCGTTCAAAGTCCCAAAAAAACCCTTTCTTTATACAGATTTAGAGATAGCTCACATGTCTCATTTAAAGTCGCAAGCTCCCCCTTTTTAGTCCATGTCTTGTGATCAAAATGTTATTTTAGCAAATATAAGTTCTATTAAAGCTCATAATAATGTTAATATTATTAATAATAATAATTTAAGTTAATGACTAGGATTGGTTTGGGGTTAAATATTATACTGTACATAGGGACCCGGAGTCGCCAAGATCATGTTGATCTTGATAACCAGAAGAAGAGGTTCTCCTGTTAAAAATAAAGTTTCCCTTTGCTTTCTATAACACTAAGGTGCTAAACAGTTTAAGCTCTTTTGCCACCTCGCAGTCTAGGTTTCCTAAAGTTCTTACGTTCACATGAGCCTAGGCCAAATATCCTTTATTTCATTTATAATAACAATTCTGGACCTGCAGGAAAAGTTGCTCTGTGTATGTTCTTCTTTACTAACACAGTAATGGAACCTAAGAAAATTCCTCTAAATTTTCTTTGGAAAGTTTTATGTATCATAGAAATGGTACAATAGCAATATTTAAAAATAAATTGACAAGAGTACTGAAGGTGCCAGATGAATCTGGTCAGCAGAACTTGCTCCACCCCTGGTAGGAAATAGAGGATCTCTATGCTATTATTGTGTGTGAAAACATTTGTGATTCCAAGATTCTAAATTTGGATATTAGATAAAAACAGACGTGGGCATTTTAATGGGCACTTAAAGCTTACTTGTACAAAGATTCCCAATTCATGCACCTGGTAAGACAAGACATTATATGGTGCACAGTGTTATGACAACAACCCACATTGATGTTACTCTCCCTCCCTGGAACCTGAGCGTGCACAGGTCAAAACCTGTCTTTAAAGTACTGGACACAAAAGTATCAAACTGAACTCACTGTCTAAGCCAGTCTGTCGATAGCCCTGGCAGCTCCTTTAAAAATTCCTGTGCAAAACCAACCTTTTGCTTATAGAGCCTACTATCTATTAGTTATCAATTATTAATACTTTTTTTTAAAACACTACAGATTTTGAATGAAAAATGTATGTTTACATGTAATGAAAAATGGTAAAAAATGAAAGCTTTATCCTATTAATGTTTATGGTTATGCTACCTTTACTACCCACTTTGTATAACTGCAAATTTCACTCAAGATGAAGATTTATTTGTACTACTCTGTATAAACAAAATTATAATGTTACTACTGTATTTTTGATTACATTTCCTAGAAAACATTAGCCAACAAAATAAAATAATGAATTGACCATAATTATGGGTGCAAATTAGTATCTGAAATATCAACTTTAATAGATGGAAAACCAACAAAATAAGACTTGCCCAATCCATATGCTGTTTTTGACCCTGCTTATTTTTGGTGTATCTTGCCAACTCATTCAATAGAATTCTGCTCAGAACTGTGAAATTCAGAAGTTTTGAACTGTTGATAATCCCCCAACTGATAAAAGTCCTAAACTATAATAAGAAAAAGCTCTGTATTTTTTGATCATTAGTCTCTATATGACTTGGTGCATTGGTATATAGAATAATAACCCCAGTAAGATCCTGTCCCAGTATCATTTATTGGCTAAAAATGAAAGAGATTAATTAATGCCAATTCACATCTAGCCATGTTGAGCCATGCGACTGATTTCAACATTGCTAGCGTTAATTAGGCTGAGTAGAGGTTAATGGAAAAGTAATAAAGAACATTAGTATGCATGAAAGCACTCCTTGAAGATCTCTTCAACCAACTAGGGATGTTCCCTATAGAACAGTAAACGTTCCTTTCACTGATCATGGACCAAAGCCAAAAATTGCACAAGCTCAGTGAAAAAAAATGTTTGAGGCATGTGCAGTTGCTCAATAAGTAGTATGATCCACTCAATTCAATAAGCAATCTCCCTATCTGTGGTCAACATTGGTTCCATTCCTAAAGCTAGTTATAGATGGGCTGATCTCTCCCAGAAAATAATGTCAGCTGCCGTTCCTTGATTGCATTGCTGTGCTTTCAAGCTAGGACACGATATTCTCCCTGTCTTGGCTGATGGCTGAATATGTGTATCCTTCCAAACTGTAAAATGTTGTATAACATAATGACTGGATACAAATATCATAAATGCCAATGCATCGTTTGTAATGAGCTAGATTGAAATAAAATAAAAGCAGTCTATGATGGAACTAAAGAACCGCTTTTTGCCTATTTAGGGAAAAGTAACAGGTTCTCTTGAAAACAACCCCCCCACCCCCCACACACACACTCTCACACACACACACACACACACACTCAGTAATAATCACCTATGTTTTGCTCCGATTCTCTATCGTAGCCCTTGGGAAAAAATGAGTTTCCTACAGCTATGAGGGAGTATGTGACCTCCTACAACTCCTTCTAGGATGCACTACCAGGCCTGAACATGGATAGGTAAGGAAGTCATTGTAAAGAATGCATTTCCTTGTCGGAGTTTACACAGAGTTTGGACTCCTGGCTCTGATGGAGGAACAGAGAAGAATGAAAGCACATGAAAGGTAAATATTAGTGGTGGTGGTAGTAGGGAGCTGTCCTTTCGAGAGAACCTATTATCACTATGTGCTGAAAAAAGTATCTCTCTTTTAAGTATTAAATAAATCTTTCAGTGAACATAAATGATTGCATTTTGTGTTCGGACGTGCAAACAGTTTGGACGGTAAACACATCAACCTTTCAATTTATCATTCTTTTGGCAGAAAATTTCCAAACATGTCCTTCGTTTTTTCGGCTAAAAAACGTCCCAATGATTATCGATTTAGTGCCCATTAACTGCCCGAAAAACAAACGAACTGTCTAAATGACCGAATTTCAACCGATTTTTCGTATAGTGTATGGCCAACATTAGTGTTGCTTTGTAATATTTTGGCACATCAGTTTTATATTCTCAATGGTCCATTAAAGGGTTTGTAAAGTCAGAAGGTTTTTTTTTTATCTTAATGCATTCTATGCATTATAATAAAAAAAAAAACTTCTGTACCCCTAGTACTTACCTGAGCCCAATCGTCCTCCAGCGATGTCCACGAGTTCTTGGCCATCCAGGATTCTCCTCCTGACTGGCTGAGACACTGTAGTGGTGCCCTTGGCTCCCACTGCTGTCAATCAAAGTCAGTTAGCCAATCAGGAAAGAGAGGGGGCATGGCAGAAACAGGGCTCCATGTTTGAATGGACACAGGGAGCTGTGACTCAGCTCAGGTGCTTGCTGTGGGTGCACTCACCAGGAGGGAGGGGCCAAGAGAACTGAGGAGGGACCCGAGAAGAGGAGGATCCGGGCTGCCCTGTGCAAAACCACTGCAAAAGAGCAGGTAAGTATAACATGTTTGTTATTTTAAGAGAAAACAAAATGAGACCTTACAATCACTTTAAGGTTTGCATTTTTAAAGAAAAGGTGGACAACAACAAAAATGGAGGGTTTTTACTCCCAACAAACAGATCTGAAATGTTAAGCTGGGTCAATTCTCAGTAACCATAAGATTCACTCTGCTGAATCTGTTTTTATGGAATAACAAGCAGAGAGCTGCGTTTATCACTGCCCAGCTTCCAGCCTGCTTTCTGAAATAAACCACCAGATTTTGTCTGGGCTAGGAGCGCAAATCCCAGTCGCTTGTTATTGTTTCTTGTCTGCCTTGTTAAAGGTGGAAACTAGTACATGAAGGCTTTGTTACATAAGCCCTCACAGCCTAACGTCACAGCAGAGTTCACAGTATGCTGCATTTAATGTCAGACCATTGCTTGGCAGTCCTTTCCCATGGAAAGTTTACACTGGAGCATGGAAGCCTATTTGAAAGTTGTTCTTGGAACTTTCTAGAAAAAAAAAGATTCTCCCTGAGTTTATTTTTTTCCTGGAGGTGTGAAAAAAAGAACTATATTTTATTATGCTACATTGCAAATATGCTAAATTTAATAAAACGTCTGTAAAAGAGTAAAATGTACCTGGAGTAGTATGGCTGTCACTGCTTTTTTTATTTACAGTATTATTTAGGGTTTCGAAATGGATGTATATTCAGTATTTTAATTTACTAAACCTGTTTGTTAAAACAAACCTGTGCATGATGCCCAAAGCAACAGGTTTTCTTTAACGCCCCCTTCCCTTCTGTCCTCTGACATTCACTTAGCCATTTCATAAAGGAAGCATTTTGTAAACTCCTAGTTGCTAGTTAGAACTTATATATGGATTTGGACTCTCTCTGCCCCTTTGTAATAGCACTGGACTAATTACCAAGTAAAGTAATGCAAGTGAGTCACATGTTGAAGCACCAGGTAAAACATTATAAACCCTTCAATAGAGGGGTAAAATCCCAGCAGATTGCTTGAAAGCATGGCCAGAGTAAGAATGTGCCTGGATTTGACCATTTGTTTCTAAATAGATAAGCCCTTGTATATTTTAAACTAGCCCATGAACAAGACCAGGACTATAGGAGAGAGGGAATGGCGGATGTGCAAATACTCTGGCTTTGTGAGTTTGCTTGACAAGCAATAAAGTGTATTAAATACAAATAAAGAAGCAATGCAAAGTATGGCTCTTTTCTTTCAGCTGGGACATTACTGCTGGGTGAAGATCACTCCACCTGACAGTACTGTCTTTCTTTTCCATGCTCACCTGTTCACTGCAGCTTGGCAAAGTTCTCACAGGTTACCAATAGATGGACCCAGCCCAAGAAATGGTGGGATACTTGTTGGGCACCAGGACAGTATATACAGTACACAGCACCAGAAAAAAAATGCAAAACTGCAGCCCACATGTAGATTATGATGTGCATTTGAATTTAGGACCATACAACCAATTTATTTGTCCTGGGACTTTAAATCAGGTACAGCACATATGGCCAATGAATAACTAGTTTCCAACATTGTTGTTTGATAACCTCCTTGGTGGTATTCCTGAGTGTGGCTCGGGGTGAAATTTCAGTACCATTAGCGGTAACCCCGAGCCATACCCGGGATTGCATTGCTGGATCCTGGAAGAGGGGACTTACCTTGTTCCTGGGATCCTGGGATGTACTCCAGCTGTATCCGGTGGCCGGATCTTTCTCCCAATGCTCTGTGTGTTCAGGCCTCCCTTCCCTGCGAGTGTCACGACGCAGGGGGTGGAACCGGCAGCAGATTCAAAATGTATAAATCACAACACAAACGATATATTGTAATCTTATTGGATTACATTACTGTATGAAATCATTTGACCTCTGTTTGCCCCCCAGTGCTTTGTCCAGTGCCCTTTCCAGCAGTTTTATTGTTCTTTCTGCCTGGAAACTGGAGAACAACCATGGCATCCAAAGACTGTGCCTCTACATCAAAAGCGGTTTATGACTTGCTGGAAAACAGCGATAGCGATACAGAATCACTTGCAGAATTGAGTGATAGAGATTCATGGGGAAATTCGTCATCAGACACAGAAAGTGATTTCAGCGACGATCCTGAGACTGAGCTCAGTGATGTGCGGACTTGGTGCTCTATTGACTGTGGTATGGATCACGCAGTGCCCCCAAGATTCCCATTTACTGGAGCACCTGGTATGAAAGTGGATGTTGAAGATGACAACCCCCCTTGGCATACCTACAACTATTTTTGACCGATGAGGTTGTTGAAAAAATTGTTATGGAGACAAACCGGTACCAAGAGCAACAAGCTGTTATGTATCGGAAGTTTTCAAGAAGTAGAAAATGGGAACCAGTGACCAAAGAGGACTTTTGGAAATTTCTGGACCTAATAATTCTTCAGTGAGTGGTGGGGAAACCCCTGCAGAAGTGGTATTGGACAACCAATAAATTACTTGCCACTCCATTCTTTGGCACGGTCATGTCAGAGTACAAATTTTCCCTGATAATGAAGTATTTGCACTTTGAAACAATGAAGAATTTAATGAAACTACGCATCCAGCACCAAACTCAAGAAAATTTGGGAAGTATATCAAATGATTCTGAAGAATTTCCAACGGAGCTATCTGCCAGATAGAGACATCAGCATAGATGAAAGTCTAATGGCCAACAAGGGAAGGCTCAGCTGAATACAATACATGGCATCAAAGAGAGCAGGATTTGGCATAAAATCCTTCATGCTATGTTAATCGACAACTGGTTACATTTGAAATTCTGTCCTATACACTGGGAAAGGAACCTAATTCAACCGTTCTTTCACTGATTGAGCCATTGCTAAATCAGGGCTATTGTGCAAGTACAGACAACTTTTACACATCTCCTGAACTTTATTGCCCCGTACACACGATCGGACTATCCGACAACAAAACCGTGGGTTTTTGTTCGAAGGTTGTTGGCTCCAACTTGTCTTGCATACACACGGTCACACAAATGTTGGCCAACAATTATGAATGTAGTGACGTACAAGACATATGTGATATCTTCATTATGAACGCTAGCTATATCTCCAGCTCATACTTGATTCTGAGCATGTGTGGACTTTTGTCAGACGGACTTGTGTACACACGATCCGAAAGTCCGACAACAAACATTTGTTTGTGGAAAATTTGAGAACCTGCTAGCCAACATTTATTGGTGGAAAGTCCGACAACAAATGTTCGATGGAGCATACACACGGTTGGACTTTCCGCCAACAAGCTCACATCCAACATTTGTTGTCAGAAAATCCGATCGTGTGTACGGGGCATATGGGTTCCTTCTGCAGAACAAAATGAATGCCTATAGAACCATTAGGGCTAACCAGCGTGACATGCCCCCAATCTTTGGCGATAGGAAGCGCTGACTGGAGAAGTAGTTGCCTGGCAAAAAGGCAAAACGATGGCACTGCGATGGCGTGACAAAAAAGATGTGCCTAATGAGTACAATCCATGTGCGCACCACTGTCATGGTAAGCACAAAAGGTGGTAACGACATCATGAAGCCACAGGTAGTGATAGACTACAACAACACCATGGGAGGTGTTGACAGAGCTGAACAAGCAATGACATTTTATCCAGATATGAGAAAACAAAAAAAAAAGTATTACAAGAAGATCTTCAGGCATCTTCTTGAGCAATGCTTGTGGAATGCGTACATTCTGCTCTAAAAAAAAAGTGACAAGCCTTTGCTGATTTTGTTTGGAAAGTTGCCGAACTGATCTTTCTGAACCACCAAATACCAATGGCTGTGAATAGAGCTGGACGTCATGCTGTTGGCGTTGTCAAACCAGAACGACTGACTGGTCATCACTTCATGGACTACATCCCACCATCTGAGAAAAAGTCACCACCCACGAGGATGTGCTTGGTTTGTTGCTCAAAGTGTGATGACAGTGGAAAGAAGAAAAGAGAATGAAACCAGGCTCCATTGTTCTGATTGTGACGTTGGACTTTGTGCAGTCCCATGTTTCAAAATGTATCATACCCGGGATGTTTACTGAAGCAATATGCATTCAAAAAGGGGATTAAATGGTACCAGGCCTATTTGTAATGAATGCATATTTTTGCATTTCATACATTTTTAAATATAATCTTGACCATATACAATCCAACTAGCAATACATGAATAAAACAAGAAACTCATTTCGTGGCTCTTTGTTCACTCCTCAGGAATAGATGCATGTATAGTATCTGAAAGATAAAACATCAGGCATGTAACATACCCAATGGTATCTCATAATATATATATAGAGTAATTCCAACCTCAAAAGCCACCAGATACTTACAAATATGACAATATTTCCAAATGGTGATTGCCAGGGGAGTCTCACCCGGGAGCTGTCAAAGTGTAACTCAGCGAGAAATCAAGGGGACAAACAGGAAGCAGATTCAAAGTGGGTGGGCAATCCATGATGGCATCCACAATAGTTGCTACCTTCTATTTTGTTACATTTGAATTTAGGGGTCATCCACACAGAAATAATAGGATAGTAAATTGAAACAGTGTGTAGTCTATGCAGATTAGTGTTCTCTTCTGGTAGTTTAGGTTTTTGTTTGGAAAGAGCAGATTCAACTGACTGAACAAGGAAACCATTGCTCCCCCATGATGCAATGGTAGCTTTACTTGTTCTTTTCCTGCATCAGCTAGTGGGAAGCTCTTCAGCAGTTATGTTGCAGGTCTGTATAGGAAATCCGTATCAATATCAATCAGCATAACCATTTTCAGGGGGTGGGCACAGATACATGGTTTATTTGGGTGACAAACTGTATGTGCTAAGTGTGCACATATACAGATTAAAACAACTTTTAGTTTTTGAAATTTCTTGAAGCAACCTACCTAGAAAATTAGGCAGTTGCTGATGCAAATTCGATGGCTCCTATTTCCTGATATGAAAACATCTAAATTCTCATGATCTTTGCCTCATTGGGTGAGCTACTTTGCTTCTGGCTGTGCAGGAGTTGCTTTGCATATTGATATAGCTTAGAGCATGTGCAGTCAGAACTATTTACAAACATAGTAATTGCAGTAATGTTCCTAATAACGATGTCCCTCTCACCTCCGTGGCTTCCCTTCGACCCTGATGCCACAGACTCACGTGATAAATAACACTGTCTTATCAAGGTCAGTGAGAAAAGGCCTTTTTACTAATCTCATAAATTTCACCCAGGTGTCAGTGATGTGAGATTAATGTAATGGCGGAGCAGCAAGCACTCAGCCTTGTCTTAATTATGCTTAGGTTGCCGGTTCACCGTTCCCCTTCATCTGTCTCCTGCTTTAGGGAACACTAAACACTATGTCATTAGATTGTCTGTTCCACAACATTGGCCTCTTTGCATTTACAAAGTCATCAGATATCTAGGCGACAGCAATTCTTTGTATTTGCCTAGAAATCCAGTTACCACCATCTTAAACAAGAACTCCTCAAAGCAGAATTGGCATCTAAAATGCACTAAATATATCACCGGTGAATCCGGTAAAAAAAAAAATCTGTAAAAATCATGCATTATGGAACGCATCACCATAACTCATAAAGGTACACATAGACATGAGATGAGGAACACAGCCAATGAGCTCATGCTTGTGTGTGCCGGCATGATGGTCATTGTTGGGCGAACAAACAGTTGGACATGTTGAAAAATCCCAATAGCTGTTGTTTTCTGATTAGCTATTGTTGACCTCTTCTTGTCTACTCCCCACCCTTACCATCTCCATTGACATAAACATGTAAGGTGTTCCATAGTCAAACATACAAATTTATGGAGGTCTCAATTTCATTTACCCATGGTAATGCTTTGTTATGGTTTATGTTTATGTTATTTTAGAACAAAGGTATACTGTATGCAGAAATTAAATATTACCATTTAACTAGCTTTTAATTCATTGAAAAAATCCATTTGGGTATTTAACTCAAAAATAAAAATGTAATATATTGCAGCTTACAAATCCTTGGTGGCTGAATTTGTTTTCTTTTTAGCCTTTTTTCATTTTCTTATTTTTTTTATTTATTTTTTATTCAGAGATCCACTCAGTAACATACTTTCTCTCTTAGGGTATCTCATGTTTCTATGGCTGAGCAACAAAGTCAGAAAACAAACCACAAAAGGATACAGCACCGACTAAGGCGCCTTTCACACGGACGGCTATTCTGCCGCAGTTGATAGCATGTTTTTTTTCTGTGAAATTCAAGACTCCAAGCACTGCGATCAGCTGCATTTGTACAATGCGATTACCTGCTTTTACGTGCGTTTTCACACGGTTGCTTTTAGCTGGGAACAGCATGTAACGAAATCGCAGCTAAACGCAGTGTGTGAATGGGCCCATAGGAAAGCATTGTGTGCTTTTAGCTGCGGTAGAAAACTAGAAAATCCGCAGCTAAAAGCACCATTCTATCCGTCCGTGTGAAAGGGGCCTAAGAATACCATTCATTTTTATTATTCATGAGACATATATCCAGACTCAAAAAACACACAAAAGAGAACTGGTGTATGTGGGGCCTGAAAGTGTCTCAGTCCCGATATGTATATATAAAAAGAAGAAGGATGCCCAAGGGACTTTGTGAGACACAAACCACAAGGTAGAAAATATACACAATTTTTATTGAACATTTAAACACTTTTGATACATACAATTAAAAATAATTCTGGTAGACATAGGTACATATACATATACATGGGTTTCCATAGTTACATCAATCAAGATATAACTGAGTCCCAGGTATAAATGTATATATGACAAATTTCTATACGTGTTTCGCGAGACAATGCTCCCTTCCTCAGGAGAGACATATAGAAACATCTGAAATTAGAGACAAGGTTGTTAAGAATCAGAGCAAGAAGGGAAGGGAAAGGAAAGGAAAAGAGGGCAGGAAAAGGGGAGGGAAAAGGAGAGGGGGGAGGAAACAAGACAAGAAGGGAGAGGGAAGACCAAAACCTATAATTGTGTATATTAGTCCTTACGAACTTTTAAACCAGGGTAAACAGTCAAGTGGATTCTTGGTTCCCATAAGTCTCCCCTCTTGAAAATGAAGATAAAGGTAAACAAAAGAAGATCCCCAAATGCTCTGTGTATTTCTCCCTGGGGGGGGCTGTGGAGGGGATGGGGCCAGCCAGACAGGCACAAGTGCAGGGAAATGACCAGGTGTCACGATGGTCAGGGGTGTACAGATGCTGAAAGCTGGAAAACAGCAACAGTAAGCCTGTATTTGTATATACCTATGTCTACCAGAATTTTTTTTAATTGTATGTATCAAAAGTGTTTAACCGCTTGCTGACCAGCCACCGTCATTATACTGTGGCAGGTTGGCACATTCCAGCAAATCATCGTAGCTGTATGTTGGCCCTTTAAGCAGGGTGCCGATGCGCATGGCCGGCAGTCGCGATGATCGCCGGCCATGCGCAATCGCGGGCACGAGAGCCAGAACAGGGACGTGTGTGTGTAAACAATCTGTCCGCCATAATGTTGCAGTCCCGATTAAAATAACTGATCACCGCCATTACTAGTAAAAAAATAATAATAAAAATGCCATAAATCTTTACCCTATTTTGTAGATGCAATAACTTTCGCAAACCAATCAATATATGCTTATTGCGATTTTTATTACCAAAAACATGTAGAAGAATACATATCGGCCTAAACTGAGGAAAAAATTAGCTTTTTTTAAAAAAAAAATTGGGGATAGTTATTATAGCAAAAAGTACAAAATATTGTGTTTTTTTCAAAATTGACGCTCTTTTTTTGTTTATAGCACAAAAAATAAAAACCGCAGAGATGATCAAATACCAAGCTACATAATTAATATATATATATATATATATATATATATAATTTTTGTTTTTGCCTTTAGTACTACTTTAAATGCATTTTAAATAGTACTCCAGGCGATCAGTTCCCTCTACAGCATGGTTCAGATTTGAACAGAAACTGAACAAAACTCAAAGCCATTTATGGTTTACTATGTTGTACATTACACAGGATGCTGGCCAATTAAAAGGCTGAGCCCCATCAATGTGTTTCCACTGCTTCACTATCCAATCCTAGGTCGGGGTGATACTTGACTAACCTGTTTTGCTTTAATTGCAATAGAGAAATGTGAGATCAGATGCTGACCGTGTCTGGATTAAAAAAAAAAAAGGGAAAAAGTACAATTTTGGCAGATAAGACAGTTCACACATACATATTTCACTGTTCGCCTACACTTTCATTCTAAATAAAACCATATGTTGGGAATTACCATATTTACAATATCTTAGTATACAACGCTATTTACCCAATCCTCCAAGTGTCAATGCTTTTGCCTTCTAATCTTTGTAGACGAAGCTCTGTGTCCAAATGTGATCTTAAGTTCTATTCTCTTCACACTCTAGTGGAATTAATCTATCCCTGCTTTCATTCCGTATTATGTTTGTCATATGACAAAACATCCAGACGTTATATGTAAAGCAGAAGAGTAATACGCTGCCATGTTTTACAAGCGGTAATATAAATCCTATCAGTCACAGCACTTTGCCTTCATAAACTTTTGTTGTTGTAGTTGTTTGGGTGACATGCCATATTTCTTTTTTCTTTGTGCTGATTCAGATGTGACTTCATCCCTTGTAGAATGTGGTGGTTTCCTCAAATGCTCATTCAAGTTTCTAATTCAGATAGCCATAAATATTATCACTACAGATCGCATTTTATACTGGGAAAATAACTCTAATGCCTGATCTTTAATCTTGTCAACAATGTTGAACCAGAAGAAGGAAAATAGTGCATATGAATATGTGCTATCTTTCAAAAGTCCATAACCTAGTAATCATGTCTTTTTTGGATCTCAAAAGAAGTGTTAGTGGGGATTATACCAAAATTTTCTCCAATTTAGAATATTTAGGTGGTATACGTAATCTGACACACAGGTACCGCCCTGTAGCAGTAAAACTGCTATAGGGTGCACCTAAAGTGCTTTAAAGACTCTTATCATTAAAGCAGAACTAAAGGCATTTTACTTACCTCCTCTCTAATGGTCCAGGTCTCTTGCTGCTGGTCTTTGGGCATCTTCTTTGGCCGACATGGGATGATGTAACTTCTTTGTATGCACAGGAGTCAGTCATCCACACACAGGGACCGTGCCAGCAGTGTAAGCTGAGCTGAGAATGTGCAGCTCTGTATACATAAAAAAAAAGCCCAAATCTGTTGCGCTATTTATATAGATCTTGTTTAAGCCTCTGACTCAATATGCATGAAGCAACACAGAAAGATAGAATAAAAAATGGTGCAGCGCTAATAACAATCAAAGTCCATCGCAACAATCCAAATTGGTATCCAATTGTTGATTGCTAGAGCAGAGACAATGTATCATAAGCGTAAAGAGACCATCACTGACACTCAAACACACTGCCTCTTCTTACCCTGTATTGGGTTAAATAATGCATGGGATGTTATTCAAGCATCAGCTCCAACAGCAATCTAGGATGTTGTATTTTTTGTAGAAAAGACATTGCCTGCCAGCTCACAGTCTGATGTAAAATGCCTTCAGTTCTGCTTTAAAATGTATCTATTCTTCAAAATTCCAATTCCTGCAAGACAGCCACAACTAATTCCAGTTGCTGGAGGTTGGGTTCCATTGGGACCACTGATTTTTATTCCCCTATCATCAGTAGAAATCCATTTATTTAAACCTTTTTTTTTTTACAACACAATATTCTAAGGCAGGTCAGGACCAGCAAAATAAGAAAATGTTCTGTGTGTCAGAGATGATCCAAGCAGAGGGATGTTGCTTTAGGTGCAAAAGGTTGTGTGCCTACAGGCTCTAGTAATAGACATGCAACTCTCCTTGCGCATCAGATCTTTTCATACTTTTTCACTTTATTCATTTGGATATAAAATCCTACATTAGGTTACATCCCATCCTGGGGTGCACTGTTGCAATAATTAAACTCAGCACAAAAGCTCTGCCAGACACGACTATTAAGGCCCATTACATTACACAAGCTCTTTCAATCGAAGGACAGTAACTGATTTCCATTTGGAGTCAATTTCCCAAAAATGCTGTGTTCTGCATTCATAAATGGCATCATCATTTACTATTTATTACAGTCTATAATAGGAGCGTACAACATATATTTTATGTTCAGATTTTTGGTAATTTTCCCCATTCTCAGGCAGGAATGTATGTGTTAATAAGATAAACATGTGCATTGTCTGAAATGAGTAACCTTTTCCAAACAAATTAAATTCTGCATTATTATGACATATAATAGAGATATGTAAATGAGATGTAAACGAGCGCTCCTTTTCCAATTTTTACCCTTAGCACACTGAAACCATGCACTGTAGAAACATTATTATGTTGTCTGAATAGCTCACAAACAATCACATCTGTAGATATCGCTGCTTGCCAAGCACAAGGTCACATTATATAGGAAGTCTCGTTCAATGGCTGGAGTAATATAATTAGAATGGAAAATTGTGAAGAACTGCTGAACCTGTGACAGACTAGCTAAGTTTTAATGAATATGTTGCATTTTTATAAGTGCTACATGTACCTCTGTGTGAGTGTTACACCTTTGTTAAAGTTTACTAGCTATATGCATAAAAAAGGTAGTAACACGCAGAGTGCAGGGAACATAAATGTGTAATGCATGGAGTGCAGGGGTCAGCAGTGTGAAGCACGCAAAGTGCAAGAGTCAAAAGTGTGTAGTGTACAGGGTACAGATACGTTCCCCCCTGTACAGATCCCCCCCCCCCCCAAATAAAAAAAAAAATCCATCTTAGTACAGAAACTCCAGTGTAGACCCCCCACCTCCACTACAGGCCCTTTTCCCCAGCACATACATTTCTTCCCCAGTATGCTTGTTTCACAGGAACAGACTTCTTAAAAAAGGGGATGTCCCCAGGAAACTGGGATAAATAGTAGTCACACCCTATTTGGAACTTCCCCGGGACTGGGAACAAATAGAACAAATAGGGGCTGGTGGACCTGCATTGTAATGCATTACAAGTTTGCTGCAGGCAGGTCCTTTTTAATAGTATTATGGTACGTTGGCAAAATGGATGGGTCAGTAAAGTCAGAAGGTTTTTTTATCTCAATGCATTCTATGCATTAAGATAAAAACCTTATGTGTGCAGCAGCCCCCCTCAGCGCCCTTTATACTTATCTGAGCCCCAACTCGATCCAGCGACATTGCACAAGAGACTCAGCTGTCTGGGACTCTTCCTCCTCATTGGCTCCCACTTCTGTCAATCAAAGTCAGTGAGCAAATGAGAAGAGAGAGGGGGTGGGCCGAGCTGTGGCTCCATCTCTGAATGGTCACGGCTCAGGTGCCTGCTGTGGGGGCAGGAGGGAGAGCCGCGGCTTGGCTCAAGCTGCTTGCTGTGGGAGCAGGAGGGAGGGGCCAGGATCGCTGGCAAGGGACCCGAGAAGAGGAGGATTAGGGCTGCTCTGTGCAAAACCACTGCACAGAGCAGGTAAGTATAATATGTTTGTTATTTTTAAACAAAAAAAAAAAAACAAGACTTATCACTTATCACGTATCTCTAACATGCAATGCAATGCTTGTTAAAGCAATGCTATGGTGTGAAGGGAGAGTCTCTAGGAGTGTATCTCTAGGCAAAACCTGTTACCTTTTTAGTTACAGAAAGAGAGGGGAAGGATTAGAACCCCTGTCAAGTTTGTATTGCTGTCTGTGTCCGCATTTGGAGATTCACCCCTCTATTGTTCCCAGTTACCATTGTCAAAGAGAAAGAAAGTGAAGTGAACTCCTAAATTTTAGAGTTGAGGTTAGTGGTAATCTTCCAATGGGGACTCCATTCTAAAAGCGAAATCCCCCTCTGTTTGGGAGAGTTACTCTAACGCCCTGTTGCAGCTCAGAAAGAGGAAATAAAGGGACATTTCCTCAGTGGTACACAGCAGCAAAAAATAACATGGCAGGGGTTTTTTAACCCTTCCCTGTAGTTTTGGCCATGAAAGGCAGAAGAATTAAGGAAATAAATGAGTAAACCCAGCTGCTGCTGCAAGGTGCACACAGCACTTTGAAAACTAGATAAACAAAAGCCCCACAGTAGGAAGAAGGGGTTTATCTCAAGGGAGAAGAATATATATCTCTATGATTGCTGCAACAGGGTACAGGTGAGGAGAGCATGGAGACAAAGCCTAGAACCTAATAAATATCCAAGCGGTGCTGTGACTTTAAACACTTTCATTCCGAGTAATAAAGAAAATACACTCATTCAGTGAGCTCACTAGCTCAAGCAAGCTGCTCACATCTAACAATTATCTCCTCCAGTGGTAACTAGGGAAGTCACTTCGAACATAAAAATACAACAGGCATGTCAAGCCTAAAAACTGAGACAGAAAATTCAGAAAAATGATCTGGTCATAGAACCAAATCCTTCCAGATTCATGACAGGGCCAGCTGGGGGTAGGAGTGCTCAGATAAGTCCTAACTGGGTGTGTATAGGTTCTGCTGATGTAGACTTAACATTACTAGATTCAAACCTGCCTGATCTAGTGCATGTGTGTTAATGTGCGTTGGGTTGTCAGCCTAATTAAAACACAGACATACAACATTTTAAGCCATGCAGAGTACCACAAATCACAGTAGTGCACTATAACATGTCAGGATGCACTGAAACTCAAGTGTGTTCCTAAGGAACATTGGGGTGCCAATACTGCAATGCATACATTTGAATCCACAGATCTTTTCAGTAAGTGCAAAGTGCAGCTGATAACCCATAGCAGGGGTCTCAAAACTTTCTAAACAAAGGGCCAGTTTATTGTCCTATAAACTTTCGGTGGGCCGGACTGTGGCTAGTGGTAGTGGAATTTTTCCTGGCATCAGTGGGAGTAAATATGGCCACATTTGGTATTAGGGGAGGAATAGTGCCCCATCATTGGTATCACTGGGAGGAATAGTGCCCCATTGTTGGTGTCAATGGGAGAAATGGTGCCCTATTGTTGGTGTCCTTTGGAAAAATAGTGCCCCAAGGGCTGAACAAAAGCAAGCAATGGTATCTGGCCCCTGGGCCACAGTTTGGACACCACTAACCTATAGCAACCTGACAGTGACCTGCAACAAAAGCAGCAATATTTTTTTTAATCTGTCATAGTTAATCTGATTGGTTGCAGGTTCATAGGTTTTTCTTCAGACTGTGGTCAAGATCTGGTTAATTTGCATTCAGTATTCCTGTTTGCTAATGAAACACTTCCCTACAGCAAAGCTGTATAGAGATTTCCAAAGGCACAGTCCATTCTTTTGTTATATATTTGCCATTTGTACATCTTTTCCTCTCTGTACAAGTGGCCATCTGTTTATTATGCTAAGTCTCTTTTTCCTGCATGGTGAATTCCCTTCATGCCGTGGTGGGCACATTTATTACAAACAGCCATACTCCAGCTAATACGAGAGAGTGAAGAGACTGTATGTCCCTGTCTTCTTCTTGCTGCTTGGTCATCACTGGGACTGAGATGGAGCCATTGTTGTGAGGATAGTAGCTCTCCCCGTGCGAGCAGCTTATCTGCATGACAGCACCGAGCCCTTTGTGATAAATTCCAGCCATTGCTGCCTTGTCTTGCCATAGAAATATAGAGTTCCGTCAATGGTCAAGGGAAGAGGTGCATTTAACAGCTTGGCATAAGCATACAAATTTCATACTGACAATGGGGACCTAGAGCATGTTGTGGAATTAAACAGCTAAATAGAAAATGAAATAGCAGATTGTTCAACCTCTTCCTTCCAGTTTCTCTTTTCTAATATTATTAAGAATAATTTCATTTTCCAAACTTAAAGCAAACATGTAGGCAAAGAGCTTTATAAATGTGCAGTTCAAATACTTTGTTCAACATATACTTTTACACTACCGCAATACCAAGAACCCTTGACCACCTTAATCAAACAGCCAATTTAGAACTTTTGGAAATATACGTAATGTTGGTGCATAGCACGGTGATCCAAGACATCAAATGCAAGGATTGTGGCTGTGTTGTAGTCATTTAATTGACATTAGCGGGAACTTGGGAGTAGGGCATTGTACCTGGAAGGAGAAAGTGCCTGAACAAAAGACAATGGTAAATGGCACAAATATGCATTGGTGTACAGAAGAGTGTCTGGTGAGTATTGTGGAAAAGATATTTATTAATTATAGGTATTTATATAGCACCAACAATTTACATATATATATATATATATATATATATATATATATATATATATATATATATACATAGAGATATATAGTACATTCACATCAGTTCCTGCCCTCAAGAGCTTACATTCTAAGGACCCTTAACTCACATTCATACACATACTAGGGCCAATTAACCTACCAGCATATCTTTGAAGGGAGGACCACTTAGCCACTGTGCTGCCCTGTGTTGTTTTTGAAGTACTGAAGTATCCAGATGGCTGGATCTGGAAGGATACTACCAGTGATGGATGCTGATGAGTGTAATAGATCACAGGCTAAACACTATATATCAGGGGTCTCAAACTGGCGGCCTTACAGCTGTTGTGAAACTACAAGTCCCATGAGGCATTGTAAGGCTGACAGTTACAAGCATGACTCTCTCAAGCAGGGGCATGATGGGACTTGTAGTTCCGCAACAGCTGGAGGGACACCAGTTTGAGACCCCTGTCATATATACATACATATATACATACATACATACATACATACATACACATACATACACTCCACAGCCACTTTATTAGGTACACCTGGATGGGACCCCCTTTTGCCCTCAGAACTGCCTTAATACTTTTTGGCATAGATTCAACAAGGTGTTGGAAACATTCCTCAGAGATTTTGGTCCATATTGTCATGATAGCATCACACAGTTGCTGCAGATTTGTCGGCTGCACATCCATGATGTGAATCTCCCCTTCCACCACATCCCAAAGGTGCTCTATTGGATTTAGTTTTGGTGACTGGGGAGGTCATTGGAATATAGTGAACCCTTGTCACATTTAAGAAACCAGTTTAAGATGATCTCAGTTTTGTGACATGGTGTATTATACTGCTGGAAGTAGCCTTTAGAAGATGGGTACACTGTACTGTAGTCATAAAAGAATGGACACGGTCAGCAGCAATACTCATGTAGGCCGTGGTGTTGAAACGATGCTCAATTGGTACAAAGGGGCCCACAGTGTGCAAAGAAAATATCCCCCACACCATTACACCACCAGCCTGAACCCTTGATTAAAGGCAGGACGGATCCATGCTTTCATGTTGTTTACACCAAATTCTGATCCTACCATCTGAATGTTGCATCTGAAATCGAGAATCAGACCAGGTAACATTTTTCCAATCTTCTGTTGTCCAATTTTGGGGAGCCTGTGCAAATTGTAGCCTCAGTTTCCTGTTCTTAGCGGACAGGAGTGGCACCCGTTGTGGTCTTCTGCTGCTGTAGCCCATCTGCTTCAAAGTTCGATGTGTTGTGCATTCAGATTTGGTATTCTGCATACCTTGGTTGTAACAAGTGGTTATTTGAGTTACTGTTGCCTTTCTATGATCTCAAACCAGTCTGCCTATTCTCCTCTTACCACTGACCACAACAAGGCATTTTCATCTATACAACTGCCTCTCACTGGATATTTTCACTTTTAGAAAATCCCAGTACTCAGATCACCCTTTCTGGCACCAACAACCATGCCATGTTCAAAGTCACTTAAAGGGGTTGTAAACTCTCGTGTTTTTTCTCTTTAATGCATCCTATGCATTAAGGTGAAAAAACTTCTGACAGTGACCGCCCCCCCCACCCCCGTTTTACTTACCTGAGGCCTTTTTTCCCTCAGCGGAGACACGCTCACCTTGGGCTAGGGTTCTCGGCTCTTGATTGGATAGATTGATAGCAGCGCAGCCATTGGCTCCCGCTGCTCCCAATCAAATCCATTGACTCGGGCACCAGGGGGCGGGGCTGAGCCCTACATTCTGCGTCAATGGACGCAAATGCTGGACTCGGAAGCACGCCCGCAAGGTAACCCCCTGGGAGAGCGCTTCTCCTAGGGGGTTATACAATGCAGGGAGGAGCTGATAGCGCCGCTGGGGGACCCCAGAAGAGGATGTTCTGGGCCACTCTGTGCAAAACGAGCTGCACAGTGAAGGTAAGTATGACATGTTTGTTATTTGAAAAAAAAAATGAGCCTTTACAATGACTTTAAATCTCCTTTCTTCCCCATTCTGATGCTCAATTTGAACTTCAGCAAGCCATCTTCACCACGTCTAAATGCCTAAATGCAATGAGTTTCTGCCATGTGATTGGCTTATTAGGAATTTACGTACCAAGCGATTGAACAGGTGTACCTAATAAAGTGTCTGGTGCATCTCTCTCTCTCTCTCTTAATTTGTACTTTTTAGTCATATGTAATTATTTTAGAAGGCTCGCATTTATCTAAAGACATTCAATGGTCTCAAAGTAACTGATCTGCTGATCTGCTGGTGCCTGGGTTTGTTGTTCCTGTATCTCCACAGAGACCTCTGCGAGACAAATCTCTGTCTGTGTTGAAACTAGCATGGCTCAAAGCACAGTTAATAAACTAGTATGCTTGAAATTTGTCACTGGGATTTAATAATTGAATGGTTTTGTAATAATTTCACATGCTGTGTTTGCATTAGTATAATGATTTATATGTCATTCCACAAAATAACAACTAAGAATAGATCAGCAGTGATGGCAATTGTCCCTGAAATCCCCCTCAGTAGTTCAAGGGAGAACCTAGCTAGGCCTTTCCAGCCTCTGGAGTCCACTTATGGTGGGACCCTCAGCTCACCTAGTTCTTTTATATTTTATCATAGGCTTGCTAACAAAGAGCAATCTGTTCGAGAAATGACAAGGCAATGGCAGTTAAAGTTTTTTTTTTTGAAATAGCGTTATCTTGTGAGGTAACCAACATCGCTTCAGACAGCGTACCAGAACGCACCCACCATGTCTTAGAAGAAAGTGTACGGGTTTAGTTTAGTGGGGATGTAGTGACAGCAAAGCTCTTTAGTGAATCCCAGTCTGAGATAAATGCAGTGTGACTGTGTCAAAGCAGGCTGTCCCAGAGAGGTTTGTAACACTGTCTGCCTTCCCTCACAACATCATCCCTGATCTAATATCTCTTATTGTTCCAGACTTCTGAGATGTTACTACAAAAAAGCAATTTCTTCATGTGCAGTACATAAAGCTACCATCTGACAGTCTATTTCCTACCATGAGCTAATGGCGCAGAAAGGTTGAAAAGAGTGAATGAACTTGCACATTATGAAAAGAACTTCCCAGAATCCACTGCAGCATATACAGTTTAAAAAAAACTAGCTCTGTGTTTAAAGTTCATTCATGATGTAAGCTAAAAAACATATGCACATTACAGATTAGATTAGGTTAATAAAATATGATATATTTACCAGCAAAGGCAGTATGGAAAGAGTCACAAACAAGCATATGAGCATTTAAAGGCTAACTGTATTTTCCTCCCAACATGTGGAGCCTTAAAGAGGAAGTAAACCCTGATGGGTTTTACTTCCTCTTTTGCTCCCCGCAAGGCCTGCCAATTAAAAGCATAATGGGCTAGTATGCATCACATACTAGCCAATTATATGACACTTACCTGCAAACGAAGCTCGCGCTGTCCTCTGTGCAGGCCGCATCCATCTTCGCCCCTCTTCTTCCGGGGCCGCGGGTTCCGGCTCTGTGACTGGCCAGACCTGCGTGACATCACTCTCGCTCATGTGCGCGGAAGCCGTCAGTCACGGCACACACTGGGGGAAGAAACAGCACGGAGGTCCGTTTCTTCACAGCGCATGCGCTGATGATGACATCGGCGCACTACAAGTGAAATATCTCCTAAATGGCGCACGTTTAGGAGATATTTCCACTATCTATAGGTAAGCCTTATTTTAGGCTTACCTATAGATAAAAGTAAGACAAAAGGGTTTACAACCACTTTAATAGCACAAATGCTCTGCAGCTATGTAAATGTAGCTCTCTTGAGTAGGAGTCCTTACTTCTTTTTGTATGTTATAGGTGCAGAGCAATGGACACCTAGTCAGGATAAGGTCACTATATACATTTATATACATTTAGATGTGATTAGTGTTATGACTGGAGTCTTATTTTAAAAGAGAAACCTGTGCGGAGGGATCAAGTAGGCTGTCATTGAACTTACCTTCCAAAAATGCTAGTTGCTGTGATTTTAAAGGATATGTCCACCTTAACACTAAAATCTCTACATCTACAGACATCCATGATCTAACACTAACCTATCTAACCCTGTAATGAAGAAATCAGTATACATACCTTTTTTTGAGGTCGATCTGACCTGATCCCACGCTGAGCTGTCAGCCACGGCTTCGCTGTGGAGGTGGGTGCAGAAGACACAGCCGACAACGGAAGCCCCATAGTAAGTCTATGGGTGACATCACTTCCCATTTATTACACAGCCATTGTAGGCTGTGCCCTCTGCAGAGCTTTGGCCACTGGAGATCGGACCGTTTCGGCTTCAAAAAAGGTATGTATACTGATTTCTTCTTTATTGGGCTAGATAGGTTAGGCTTATATTGTGGATGTCTGTAGATGTATCAATTTTAGATTCCCCTTCAAGGTAATCTAATGGTTCCAAAAAGCTTGTATCACTGGCCTTCAGATCAAGTGTTCTGACTTTTACTCTAACAACGGCAATCTATTCATTTCTATTAGTAAAGGTAAAAGTAATATCTGTTAAATAAGGGTCTATGCACATTGGGCTAAAAACCCCCCAAAAAACGCCAGATCTTTTGACATATGGAGTGTTTTTGTACAGGCGTTTAGGAGCGTCTAGGAGTGCTTAGCATTTTTTTCTGCCAGAAAGCTCCTCTCAAAAACACAAACTTCTAATCGCTGAGCTTAAAATATGCCTCTAAATGTCCTAATGTGCATAGACACATAGGATAACATTGCGCAAAACTCCTGAGGAAGCATTCTCTGAAGTGCCTCTGTTACTCATTGAAACCAACAAAAATTTAGCTTTCCTTCTCTACTAGCATTAAAGTTATATTAAAAGCTGACTTTTTTTAATAGCAAATATGTCACACTTACCGACGCTTGCAAGGGGGGTGCTTGGCTTACTGTGTAGACACACATAGTGCGGCCTAGCCCAGCCCCACCTTCCCCCAACCGCTCCTTTGTCACTGGATTTGATTGACAGAAGTGGGAGCCAATGGCTCTCATAGAATACAGTGAGGAGGGAGAGAGAGAGAGTATTCTTGCTGCTCTCAACAGCTCTGGACCGAGATCAGCCTCAGGTAAGTGTAAGGGGGGGCTGGGAGGAAACTGCACCTAAAAGATTTTTTTGCTTAATGCAGGGAATGCATTAAGGTACAAAACCTTTAGTCTTTATAAAGAAAATAGCAGCTGGAGGAGGATTGTGTCAAGAATTAAGGTGGACTCTGAATTACATGGGATAGTCATGTATTCATTTGAGACACACTGTCTGAGGAGTGCCTGCTCTTGATGAGAAGCTATGACAAGGAGACTAATGTTTTGTTGCGTTCCAATACAGATTGTATGGTAAAAACAGAGATGTGATCAATAACTTGCAATCGTATCTGCTAATTATTGATTGAATCCAATTCCGTGTGTGTGGCATATGGACTGAATGGGTTGTACACTATCGAACGATCATTGCTATCAGTAGAGATCGACCAGAAAAGAAATCGATTATTTATCAAAGTGCATACTGTCGGTATAATAGAGTGCAGTAAATTTAAGCCACAACACAGAAACAAAGGCAATGTTAAAATATGCCACTGTGCGGATCTTTGTTTCATGCATCATGTACAGGGACATTATGTCTAGGTGTGTGCGTCAGCAAGAAAAATGATAGGGCTGGCTGGCATAGTAAGGCGAGTCACCATTACCTTACAGATAGATTACTGTGAACTATAGGGAAATTTTATGTCCAAATATTTTAAATACATAAAACCAATTGTTTTAAGAGATCTAATAAAAAATCATGTCATTGGTAGAACAACTGGTTTCTCTACCAAAAGGTGTTTTCTAATACTCTTTTACATATATTTAAAGAAAAGGCAGGTTCTTTCAAACGACAAGGTCTGCAGTGCTTGTAATGAAAACACATTATTCATATACATATAACTGATAGCATTATAGCAGCTGGTGCTTTGATGCAGAGGACCACTGCTTTCTTCAAGCAGCTGTTTCATAGCTGAATGATGCTTAATGAGGGAGCACATTTAATTTTCCTCTTGTATTGGAGAATATTAGATTAGATTGGGACAGCACGTGTGACATGTAGTATGCAATATTAACAAAGTGTCAGCAATTTTACCGAGATGTTGAGGTGTCACAAGACATCAACACACAAAGCGGCTGAGATCCTGGACCCTCCCTACCGGCGAATTGCATTTTATTACCTGCCATATTCTGTTGGGAGCCAGACAGGTTCTCCTGAAATGGCAGGATGTCAGAAAGAATCAACTATTATATTAGCTCAATGAAACAATAAAATGGAAACAATGAAACAATAAAATGGAAACGTGTAGAATGTGTAGAATGTTGGAATGTATACAATATTACACTATTGAGTGTTTAACTCAAATTTATACTGTACTCATAGCTACTACAGACATATCTTAATCGTACAGTACAGTCCAGGCTGAGTATTCATAAATCCTAAATTATTGGCGTGTACTTTTTGTTGATTGGACACTGGCAAAGCTTTTGAGGAAACACCCTCCCAGCACCCCCTTGTAGCCCTACCCCTGTCCATGAGTTCTCAGTTTTCTGCTAGTGTCCTAAGGTGATGGACCCCTTCTCCCCTGTGTAGAATTCACTCTTAGCATTAATAATTCATCTTTGGATTCTTCAAGTAAATCTTTAAATAACTCTTCACTGTCCTCTAATAGCCATAGGCAGGCAGGCTTGATAAAAATGTGTTACCAGCTTGAAACATGTAACCACGCCCATTCCACGTCTCTGGCATCTAGCATCATTTTGGAATAGTCCCACGCCACGCTGTCCAACTAGTTCTGGTGTTGTTGTAGCTCTATATGCTGCAGGCAGATTTTCTCTACACCCCCTGGATTGCTGCAGTTTGGCCTGTGTCCCTGAATTGACTTTCTTGTTTTTAAGATATGCCTTCTTTCATCTTTCCAAATGTGAATGCATTTTTTATTTTTTTTTATATTAAACACTAACTTGCCACACTTAAAAGCAGCCTCTTGTGCAGTGGCGGCTGGCGCTCGATAATTTTGGAAAAATGTTCATAGCAGAAGAATTCAGATCCTTCTACCAACATCTATATCATGTTCATCAAAATACATCAGATCATGAGTCTAGAACTAAGCTTATTCACGAATACCTGACAAGTTTTAACTTACCTAAACTTTCAACCGACACCTTAACTGCATTGGAGGGGGAGTTCACCACTGCTGAATTGTGTGTAGCATTAAAATCCATGGCCAATGGTAAGGCACCAGGCCCGGATGGCTTTACGGTTGCATACTACCGTGCCTTTGTGGAGATTTTAATTCCTAGATTAACCCGATACGCTAACACAATCTCATCAGGTGGTAACCTACGCCCTGAAACCCTCCATGCACATATCACAATTATACCCAAACCCGGTAAGGACCCTAGTGTCTGCGGAAGCTACCGCCCATCTCACTTTTAAACCTTGATGCCAAATTATATGCCAAGGTTATAGCAAATAGGCTCCTCCCCCTGCTCCCAAAATGGGTTTCCAATGACCAAACGGGTTTCATTCCTGGTAGAGAGGCAAGGGACAATTCTCTCCGTACCCTATCATTGATGGCACATGTTCGGGGTTCTTCCCAGCCCACCCTGTTATTATCAACTGATGCTGAAAAAGCGTTTGACAGGGTGGACTGGGAAGACCTACTAGTGACGTTATCTCAAATGGGTCTTGGCCCATTGCTCTTAAAACAAATATCCGCCCTTTATAATTTCCCCACAGCACAACTAAAAATAAATGACACCTTAAGCAGTTCCTTTACCTTATATAACAGTACTCATCAGGGCTGTCCCCTTTCACCTATTTTATTCACCCTATCCCTTGAACCGTTTCTATCAACAATCAGACAAAACCCCAACATACATGGGATCACAGTGGGGAATACAGAGCACAAATACGCAGCTTATGCTGACGACATGCTGTTTTACATACAACAACCCATGATCTCCCTTCCCAACCTAATGTCAGCTTTTTTCAACATTTAATCTCATCTCCTATTTTAAAATAAATATGACAAAATCCGAGATTCTAAATATTACAATACCAAAAGAGACGGTGACCCAATTGAAAAGATCATTCCCTTTTAGCTGGCAGACTAGCTCAATGAAATACTTAGGAATCTTTCTCACCCCTAACCCTGCTTCTCTGTTTCGCACTAATTTCATACCACTACTGAATACAATCAGATCTGACATACAGAAATGGTCACAGCTCGCTCATTCATGGTTTGGAAGAATAAGTGTGGTAAAAATGAATATTCTGCCCAGGCTGTTATTCTTGTTCCAAATGATTCCATATAGAATTCCTGCAGAATTTTTCACATTAGTGAGATCTATGATTACCAGATATGTTTGGAACAGAAGACGCCCTAGACTTGCCAGAAGTCTGCTTACTAGACCCAAAAGGGAAGGAGGTCTGGCTCTACCAGACATCAAACGATATTTCCTGGCAGTTATACTAAACAGGATTTCTGAATGGAAGTATCACAGAAACTCCAAGCTTTGGGTATCCTTAGAAGTGGATCTCAGTGGTTCAGATCTTTACAAACAAATATGGATACCAAGGAAATATAGAACGTTAGCCACAAGCACATCACCGCTTATGCGCACCACCCTAATGTCCTGGGACTCTATGTATAAAACACATAATTGCAAACAATTCCCCCCTGATGCCTCTTACTGGACATAACTACTTCCCACCCAGAAATATGGATCCCAGAAATCACTCTTGGAACCTCGGATACACAGTCTTACTTCATCAAGTATCTACTAAATCTGGCATAGTGCCACTCTCAACACTCACATCCACACCTACAATGTCATTAATGGACAAATGGCGATACCACCAATTAACAGCTTTCATTAATTCTCGTCCAAAACCCATATGGGACATTTCTAACCTAACATCAATAGAATCTGCTTTTATAGATAAGCAACCAGTGGAGAAACCCCTCTCATACTTCTACCAAGCATTACGATCACTTGCTTCCTGTGGCCATCCTAGTTTCATCGGCAGTTGGGAGAAGGACCTTCACAAGGAACTTACAGAGACTCAGAGATCTACAATCCTCACTCTAGCTCACTCATCATCATTGTCCTCCAAACTGGCAGAGGTTAACTATAAACTTTTGACACAATGGCACTACACCCCAGAGGTTCTACACAAAACAGTCCCAGAAATGTCCCCACTCTGTTGGCGTGGATGTGGGGAACGAGCTTCACATGCCCATGTTTGGTATTACTGCCCGATTATTCGACCATACTGGTTGACTATCCTTTATTGGATCAAAGAGATTCAGGGTTTGGAGGTTCTGAATGACCCCTGCATAGTATTGCTGCATTGTACAGATGGGCCAATAGGACCATATAAGAGATCGATCACACCACACTTACTAAATGCTGCTAAAGCTCTTATTCCCCGGTACTGGAAAAAGACAACTGCACCTACATTACGCCAATGGCTAATGGCGGTGGACCACATATACTATATGGAATATTTAGCATACTCTCTTAGAAACAAAACCAATCTAGCAAAGAACATATGGTCCTGTTGGCTTGCCTTTAAATACACTCCCGCCTATGCGGAAATCATGGCATCAATTACGTAAAGTATTAATGCTTAAAACTTTTGATACAGGGGAACTGACTGAGGCAAACACCCCCACTCCCTCCTTTCTCACCCCCCCCCCCGCCCCCCTATTTCTTTCTCCCCCTTCCTTGTCTTTCCTTCACTTTTCTCTGTTCCTGTTCTCTCTCTAGAATGTAAGTTAATATAAGTGACAAGATGCGGTATTGACACAATGTTAGGCAGCTTCGAAAGTAATAGATTGGTCTCAATTGGGACACTTTAAAGTGATTTTATGAGACTCAGATGCACTGGATTATGATAATGTTGAAAGGCCTACTTGTGGCTCTATGTAAACACTGCTGTGTTGTTTCTCTTGTCTTTAATAAAAACTCATTAAACAAAAAAAAAAATGATTGTGCTGAGTCTGTGAGACTCTTACTTGTGGCACAGCAATCAAAGCATATTTTATGGTTAAAAGAATGCTTTTGTTTTGTTTAACCATGTCCCGTTAAGTTCTCCTACTGTCAGTTTGGTCACACCCAATGTTCACTGCTACACGCGCCACATTACTACATCCTTGGGGCACCCAAAGGTGTTCCAGGTCTTTTACAATACTATAATGTATACTTAAAAAAATAAATAAATTGCCATGCGCTGGCAAAATGTTCGGGTTTGACTTGAAGAAAAGGTGGCAACTCTAACTGCAACTTTCCTCTTGCTAGAGACTTGCTGCTCAAATTTGCTACAAATTAGAAAAGTGTCAACTAGAACTTGTGCTTTAAGTGATCTGAAAGTGTACAACTTGCCAATAAAAATGTGCAGCAAGTTAACAAGACTTACAATTCAACACTGCCACAAATTTGTGGCAAGTTTTTCTTGCTATCTGGGTAACTGATGGGAACACAGAAGGCAGACAGTACCAATGCTTATTGTGCAGCAGTGGTATAGCATTGTCATCCTGCAACAGGATGTACTATCTGTACTGGCAGGCACTAGTCACTTTGTAAAAAAATAACAAAACAGATTTGCTCAAGAAAATTGTATATAGTGAGCACTCTTTCTTCCATATTGTGACCAGTGGCCCAGTACATACAGAAAATATATATAAAAAAAGATATACTGTATATAAAATTTAGCTTGCTTGTATCTTTGCTATCCCCTCTCCCAGTAAACATTCTCAGACCTTGCAAAATATCAAGCACTAAATACTTAATTACTGCTACTCTTAATGCACACATTATTATTAATATTATTATTATTATTATCATTATTATTATTACTGGTATTATCATTTTAAACAAGGTTTTATAATTTCCTTCTTCTGTTTAAGGTTTATAGCCTGTGCTTCATGAAGCAAGGAAGTCATTGCATTAATATGCTAATAATATTTACAAGCATTTGCCTAATTTTATGCTAGAAAAGGCATTATTCCTGTGTCATTTCCTCTGTCACCTCTCAGATATGTTCCTAGGAACAATCCACGTCATATTTACGTATATTGATCAGGCCTTTGCCCTTTTAACTACAATGCTGAAACAAGTTCTTGTGCCATTTCCCAGTTTGATGTAAAAATACAAGCAATGAGAAGCAAATAGCTTATTAAAGATATCCCAGCCAATGATCTGAGACTGTCTAGGACAACACAGCAGAAAATAAATGGGTTAAAAGCTTTAAATTCCAGTGCTGCTATCAGAAAAAAAGAAAAAAGAAAGAAAGGGGATCTTTGTAAATTGAATTATACTTCAACACGGACATTTTAATTATTAATGATATTAACTGAATTAGCAAAACTCTGGCAGTAGCTTTGACCACACAGGGTGCTCCGGGGTCAAACAAACTGGAATAACTCAGTCATTCCTCAGCACAAATGGGAATTCTTGCGAACAGTACAATATTGGGTTGACATTGTCTGGACAGAGTCCAATAACTAAAGTCTTCCGTTCTGCTTCTGTCACAGGAAATGCATCAATGCCACACAAACTCTCCCAGATCGACAGCAAGCAACAATTAGTACAAACATCAAATATGTCTGTTATTTTCTACTATGTGTGATATATATATATATATATATATATATACTGTACAGTACAGTATGTGCCATGTTGTACTCTGATCAGCCAAAACTTTATGACCATCCACCTAATATCAGTCAGGCCCCTCTTTTGCCACTAAAACAGCCCCTTTTGCAAGCAAAACAGCCCCAACACATCAAGGCATGGACACCACTAGACCTCTGAAGGTATGCTGTAGTATCTGGTAATAGGCTGTCAGCAGCAGATCCTTTAAGTCTTGTAAGTTGCTAGGTGGGTCCTCCATGGCTCAGACTTATTTTTCCAGCACATTCCATAGATGATTGATTGATTGAGATCTGAAGGCCATGTCAACACCTCAAGCTCATTGTTGTGTTCCTCATTAACCATTCTTGAACCATTTTTACAGTGGCAGGGTACAATATTCTGCTGAAAGAGGTCACCACCATCAGAGAATACTGTTTTCATGAAGGGGTGTACTTGGTCAGCAACAATGTTTGGGTAGGTGTTACATGTCCAGTAACATCCACAGAAATGGTAGGGCCCAAGGTTTCCCAGCAGAACATTGCCCAAGGCATCACACTGCCTCCACGGGCTTGCCTTCTTCCTCTACTCCATTGTGGTGCAATCACTTCTCCCAGCAAACAACGCATGCACACATGATGTAAAGGAAAACATGATTGATCAGACCAGGCCATCTTCTTCCATTGCTTTGTGGTCCAGTTCTGATGGTTACATGCTCACTGTAGATGCTTTTGCCTGTGGACACGGGTCAGCATGGCCACCCTGACCGGTCCTCAGCTACAGAACAAACTGTGATGCCTATTTTTTCTGCTTTCAACACATCAACTTTAGGTACAACATGTTTAAGGTACAACGGGCTTTCAGATGCAATTGTAACGAGGTAATCAATGTTCTTCACTTAACCTGTCAGTGGTCATAGAGTTGTGGCTAATCCAAAGAAGGTTATCAGTTCCCAAGATTCCAAGATTTCTGGCAAAATTAACAGGCGTTTTTTGCACTTACCAAAAAGATATAACAAATCGCTTTCAGTGGTATCTTTAACAGACATAAAGGGAGAAAAAAAAAAAGCAAGTTCATTGTGAGGGTTTACATACATTTTAAATTTGGAGGGTTTACATACATTTTTTATTTGGAGGGTTTACATACATTTTACATTTGAGGGGTTTACATAAAATGGCACTGCCTGCACCACTGAGCATTGCTCTGATAAAAAGGAGTTGTCAACCTGAAGTCTATGCAGAAACTGACACTTCCTGGAGTGTCAATCTTCTGTGTCCCCCACTGCACTCTTTGGTTCCTCCTACCAACCCCTATATCATTAAACAGACACTGTCATTCACGTAGGGAATGGCAAGAGTTTGGCCTGGTAATTGGGCAATCAACGCTGTATGCTGCCGGGGAGCCTGGACATGTTCACTATACCTGAAAGTGCCAGGATTTTTGTGTGCGAATTATGTGTAATAGTAAGGTATAGTTGGCATATGATGTTCACTCAGAAATCTTTTATTAACCACTTCCACTCTCATACCATTATACCTCTTATGGCAATTTTTTAATTTCCACTATGGGCATGTTTATTTGGATATAACTTTGTCACAACCTAAGGTAACAAAGTAATATATGTTTTTAACCTAAGGTAACAAAGTAATAAATGTTTTTTGGGGGCAAACTAGGCTTTCTTTGACAATATAGTTTTACCTAAGATTTTATTCTCAAAGTAATCTATAGAAAAATGCAAATTAATAAAATGCATATTTTTTCAATTTTGTATATTTTTTATGTTATGTTGACAAAAATAATAAAACTAATAAAAGTGAAAAAAAAGTTAAAATATTAATGGTATAAATATAAATAGAAAACAAAATCAGTAGAAAAATAATAGCTATGCGGAGAAGGAGCAGTATGATATTATAAGGTTTGTTTAAAGCTGACTAGGGGTTATTAAGGGTTAAATTAGAATACATAAAAAAAATACTTGTAAGGTTTCTTATTTAACTAATGTTATATGAGATTAAAGGTCACACCTTTGAGCTACATATGAATGGAATATCAAATACAGTGTAACAACACACCAGGTGATTTACTAAAACTGGAGAGTGCAAAATCAGCAGCTCTGCGTGGTAGCCAATCAGCTTCTAACTTTAGCTTGTTCAATTTTGACAAAAAAAAAACCAAACAAAAAAAAAAACTGGAAGCAGATTGGTTTCTATTCAGAGCTGCACCAGATTTTGCACTAACCAGTAAATAAACGCCATTGTTAAACAGCATTACTCAACACTTGGGCATGGTTCAAATCTTGTCTGGTTCAGCAGGAACACGCCAAGATTCAAACTGTGTATGGACAGGCTGAATGTACCAAGATGATGGATTGATCAACTTGGGTACAAACAGCATGCCAGATTTTACTTGCGATTATCGCTAGCAGCTGCTATACCAACTAGCAATAATCACTGGCTTCTCCCGGCGGGGAATGCTTCCCCCACCCTCCCGTGCCCCCCCACCAGGAGAAGACAATGGCCCGGCAATAGGGATTCTCACATCAACACTGTCTGTGTTGATGGGGAAATCAAGCAAATTTTTTTCCTGCAACCTGTGGTTGACGGCCTCTCCTTCTATGTGATATACTGTATGTGATACATAGCAAGTTCCGGTTGTTATTTTTCAAGCCGGGAGTTGCTGCTAATAGCGACGGCGGAGCAGCGGCAGGGGACGAGGAGCAGAGCATGGAAGATACACTTTAGAAACTTTGCTTAGGTTTTTTTAGGGCATGTCTTCTATGCTTAAGGACCTCAAGGAGTTCAAGTTCATGAGAATGCCCAATGAGGAGCTAAAAATTTCTGTTTGGACTTTCACAGGTTTCATTACCAGTCAATAGCAGGAAGCTTCCTAAGCCTGTCTGTTTATTTCCCACACCTGTGGTTTTCTTCGGCTTAATACCCTGTAGTAGTGTCCTTTGGCTTGATCAATATCCTTTGTATATTTCTAAGTACCCTGCTATGGAAAGTTAATGCCACTACAATGTTGTTGTCATAAGCTCAACCCTCAATATAGGAATGTGCAAGCAAACATTCCTACTCCTGGTTATTAGAATTGATATAACTAAGTTACATTGTATTGTTTTTGCAATATATTTTATATATATATTCTATATACCTAACATGATCCATTGCCAACAGGCTGAAAAATGTATAGAGGACTTAGATTACATTTGTAGCTTGTCATATGGAGGGCAGTGAATTTATGTTAAATCTACAGACAGCAAACGATACATGCACAAAAAGGGGCACATTAAGCAGCACAGCTTCACAACTGTAATCTAAATGCTTGACAAGGTAAAGCTTTCTCCTCTGCTGAGGTCTCTTGCCTCACCTACCCACTGGCAAAGCAAACCACCTAGCTGTGAGATTATAAAAAGACTACTACCTTCCCTTAAGCAGTACCTGTGAAGAGAAAACACTGCTTGGCTGTCTTTATCTGCAATCCAAATAAGAAAGCAAATCGGCCATGAAGGGGGCAGGAGGGTGAAAGGGATTGTATCTGGCAGGTGCAAAGAAGGCCTGAGATCAAACACCATATCAGTGTGCCATAGCAGCACTAATCCCCACTGTATACATCGCTCCCAAGGACAGCACCCCATCCCTTTACCCTGCTACACATGATAACGCTTAGGTTCCACAAGCTGAAAGAGAATTCTCTCTGCAATGTGCATGCCATTCAGATTAGATATAATAACAATAATGCTAATGAGGAATGAGGAATATTAGCCACATAATGCTTAATGTAATACTAAGAGTAATGAATATAAATGAATTAATGCTAGATGTAATTACTATTCTCAATTATCTTCCATCTGCATGCCAACAGTTATTCTTTAGATCTTTTCTCTGAGGACTTCCCTAACAACCAACAGCTTGCACTCCCCTATTTTTCAAATTCTTCTGAGTGTCGGAGCCACCCAAATACAGAGAGTGGTGGGAGTCAGGAACCTAATTTTCTCTGTGATTGCAAGACTTCTTTTGTGGCAAAAAGCAATAATCTGCAGAAAGCTTTAGCAATACAATTGCACCTTACCATAAGATAGAAGACATGAAAACAATTTAAAACAGATGTAAATCCAGTCAAAAAAAACATCATATAATCTTTAACATGTTATTATCATTGTGAATCTCATTTTCATTTTTTGCAATCAACAATTTTCGTTAAAAAAAATCCCCATCAGTCTTTCCAAGAAGGTTCTTGTTCTGGCACTTACTGATACAGGGCAGCAACACTTTGCTGTCTCCCTTTGCTCTCCTGCATGGTCACCCTGTCACATGCACTTCTGGTGGGAATTTTAAATCATGTCACCATCAGAAAGGCATTCTTAAAGTTATTGTAAACTCCCATTTTTTAAAAATATTATTATACAGGATTTGTATAGCGCCAACTGTTTGAGCAGCGCTTTACAATATAAAGGGAGACAATACAGCAACAATACAATTCAATACAAGAGGGTTAGTAGGGCCCTGCTCCTCCAAGCAGATAGCAAACATGTTATACTTACCGGCTCCATGCAAAAATTTTGCACAGAGCAGACCCAATCCTCCTCTTCTCGAGTCCCCCGCCAGGGTTTTTGGTCCCCCCCCGCAAGTCATTCCGGCTCTCTCCCAAGCTAGCTCTGTGTGTTCATAGATACACAAAATGAGGCTCAGCCCTGCTCCCTCCTCCTTCCTCTGCTGTGATTGACAGCAGCAGGAGCCAATGGCTCCCGCTGCTGTCTCTGAGCCTATGAGGAAGGAGAGAGTCAAGAGAGCCGCTGCTCTCATGCACATCACTGTATCGAGATTGAGTTTAGGTAAGTATAAGAGAGGGCTGCCAGGGGAAGCTGCGCTTAGAAGGCATTTTACCCTTATATAGAGAATGCATTAGGGTAAAAAATCTTTAGCCTTTAGAACCACATTAAGTAATGACATGCAGCTACTACTGGAGTGCTTCCATGTTGTTGGGAAATGGCTGCAAAGAGGCTGAAGGATCAGCAATCCTTAGATGTAACACATATGAAAAAAGATGAAAACATAATTTTCTAGAAAAAAATAAAAAACTAGAAATGAGGAGATATTATGGGTTCTTGCCCATATAGTCCACTCCATGCTATTCTATGGGCTTCCATATGTCTAAATGGTTAGCCTGGACCAAACGGATATTTTAGTAATAGTTGGAGCCTGGTAGATTGAGGCTGGATTCTTGTATGTCATAGAAACTTCTACAGCGAGATTTCTCTATGATATTTCCTGACTCTGCCTTTGTCAGTCTGGGAAATTTGAATGTTCCCACCCACCTTCACACATTCCAACCACCAGCACTTTCTATTACATTCTGTTTAAGAAAATCAAGAATTCCAGCCAGTGGCATGCCCCCAAAATGTGTGCCCACCTATACAAATCTTGAACAGTCAGGCCATTTTACAATCACAACTGAGAGGTTCTAACCTTCATCAATGCTACTGAAAAAAAACTCTTTTTCATCTGTCATAAAATAGTATACTGTATCAGTTTTTGGCAGACTGACTGTTCGAGTGCATTCTTGGGTTTTTGAGAGCCAATTCATACCCATTACCTTGGGTTTTTGGGAGCCCATTGTAATACAAACCATCCTCCCACTTAATAAATGTGGGGGTTCTCTTCACTGCCTGCTCCTATCAAATTTGAATTTGGCATGACTGTAAATGAAAAATAAATTCTATCTGCCAACGTGGCAGAGGGACTGTAGTTCTCAATGGAACACAAGTGCGGCAATGTTACTGTACTTATAGTCCATTGAAACTTTCTCCAGCTTCATAACTGAAGGTTCATATCTCAGTACAGACCTGAGCATTGGAGTCTTCAGGAGCCAGAGCATCGCAACCACGATCCACTGATCGAGGATGCGATGCTTTCAAGCTCTGATGCAAAAAAATAATAAATGCACATTTTTGCTTTTTTGCAGTGCGGATATATTTATTATATTTTTTTGCAAATGGTGGAATTCCTCTTTAACACAACGCATGTAAAAATGTAACCGAGCCCTCAAGGACCATTACATTTAAGCCACTAAGTAAAATACATAGCAATATTGGTAAAAAATGTCCAACCTTAATAGAGATAGATTATATTTAATAGTTTTTTTACCTTTTGATGTATATTTCATAACCTATTGTTTTTCGTGAAAACCGTTATAGGCTTAGGAGAGCTTAGAGAAATATGATAGTATGTATTTCAGTGGGATTATTCAATATGAAATAAAATACATATAAGTAGCAAATATATCTGCCCATATTTGTTGATAATCCGAAATATTGCTTTTTCCACTGGCAGGACAATCGTTGCCTAAGAGGATCAGCGCTAAATAAATGATGATATCACATGTGAATAAAATATGTATGTATGTGTAAATACTACCAATACTTCTTTCATGTAGGACAACTTTTGTGTTTGGTTTATTGGTCTTTTAAAATAGATGTATCTCTTGCTGCTGTTGAGTTTATTGATCTATAGAAATTAACTGTTCTCTGCAGCCATATTGTGTACATTGTAGCTTTTATTTGTTACTCTCTAGAGGTTTTAAAGCAGCATACTACTCTTGTATGCCTTGACATACTTCTTAACATACTTTGCTGACCCATTTAGGCTTTGTTTATTATGGTTTTGTATTATTTATCCATGTTAACTGATAAAAACACAAAATATTAGTAGTCAGTCGGTGTGATTTATCAAACGAATGTAGATCTTCACCTGGCAAGGCGAATGGTTACTTTTTAAAGTGAATGTTCACTGAGCTTAGTAAATAAGATGTCTTAGCAAAATTCCTGTGTTTTTTTTATTTCCCTTACACGTGATTGGGTGTTTAAAGGGAACACAAGTTCACCTAATTTACAAGCATTTACTTTACAATAAGAATATACTTTCCAAAGTTAAAATCCACTTTGCCAAGAGCACAGCCCCTATTCCTTTTGTAAAAAGGCCCCAATAGCTTCACATTCCATTACAATTCATTGGTGTCTATCATGGTTTAAATCTGTGGTCGCATGCAGTTGTTATCAAAGTATGTCAATATTTTTAGCATAGCAGAAAAATTAGGATGCCTAGTCATACTGTTTGCTTACAGTGATCATTTAAGATTGTTTGCCCTCGCTTGCTGGTGCAATCATGCCACTGCACTTTTCATTAGCAACATAAAATGCTATTGAGTGATGTCCACTGTCCATGGTCCTGAATCTTGCCTGGCACGTTTTCCTTAAAGCTGAACTTCACTCTCTCAACCAACATTGACTATTTTTAATCCTTATGCTGCCAACGTTAGTAAATAGATAGGAAGGTATATTGTATTTACCTGTTTTAAACTTTTTATAGTAAATTTCTTCAGTTACTTCCTGGTTTCTAGGCCTAGGAAAATTATGTCATACATCCCATGAGTCTTCAGGAGGGGAGGGGGAGGGGTTTTCTAAGCTAAGCACACCCTCCCCAGATGATGCCTATTTAGGCAAAATGCGTCGGGTTGTTACGCTGCTCCCCCGGATACTGTCTATTTTGAAGCGCTTGTTTTTACTCTGGAAAATGTAAGTGCAACTCTTATGTTTACAACAATAAAAATTCCTTACGGAATTACGCTATGTGCCCTGTTCTTCCTCTCTTTTCTCTTTATGGTTGGGCTTATTTGATCATTCGGTTTACCTGCTTTATCCATCGTTTTGGAGTGTTTGCCTGAAGACCGTATCCACATAGTGAGACTGAATTCCCTGGTCATCCTGTAAAGACTGTTTGACCCATCAGGTGTACACCTGTATGAGCCTATCCTTTCTAGTAAGCGACTGGTGCTTTTGGTGGCGGATCATCTATGTTACCACATTTCGGATGTTCACTCAGGAGTTCTGTGACTGTTACCCATTTATGTTTTGAACTTCACCCTTTTGGAATACATTTGGGACTTGTGTGTGTCCCCCCCTTTTTTTTTTTGTTTACACCTTGGACACTAATTCTCACGGAACACGTGTTATTTATAATTTATATTTAATATATAATATATATAATTAATATTTAATAATAATAATAATAATAATAATAATAATAATAATATTAATTAATATTGCTTTTTTTCATATGTCAATTTTATTTTTGATATTGATCATTATTTGCTTAGCGCTGTACATTTTCCATATATATTTATTTTTATTTTACACTTTTGTGCTGGCTGTAGACAGCGCGGTGTATTTTGTTATTTAAAGCACACCCTCCTGCCTGCATGCCAGAGCTAAGGGCAAAGGGCAGATGGATTCCTGGAAATAAATTATACATGAATCATCTGCCTTTGCTCAAGATGGCCACTGCCAGAAATGTTAGGGGGTGTTTTCCAACGTGATTTTCTCAGCAAACTAAAGCATAGAAACATGGATGGAGAAGTTTGCTTTAAATACTAAAAATTAAATTAAATTGTGTTTTTGGTGGTGTTTAGATACAGTGTAGATCCACTTTAGGTACACTTAAGTGTAGCAATTTGTATATTGTATGCATTGCCTTCAAATGTATCTCTTGACTGTGCTCTGTAAGGCCCCAAACATTGGACAATCAGGAATTGCAGGCAGAATCAGTGTGATTCTGCCCACAATTCTAAATCACAGCAATAATTGTTGTGCATCGAAATGAGTGAGGATCGCAGCAAAATGCGCATGTAAAAATGCACCTGGCGCAGGGCCAAAATGTGCTCCTTGAGCTTCTTTGCCATGACAAACACACATAGGGTAGATTATTCAAGTGCCGTTAACCATGTAGCACTATGCGATTTGCCTGCGGCTGCCATTTTGGATAACACGCAGGGGCCTTTTTCCTGCATTTTCCGTAGGTACATCAGACTATTCAAATAATTAAGTTTCTGTGCCCGCGCAAATGTGGCTGCAGGAAAACGGCATAGACGGGAACCTAGCCTAACAGGGAGAGCTCACCTTATACATTTGTATAGCACCACTGTCGTAGCAATGAAAGTTGAACAAATTAGATTAATTCATTTCAGATAAGTAACCACTAGCACCAATTATCTTTTTAGCTATCCATAAGGGGTGACTCTACCTACTGATAGCAAATTTAAGGATCATTCTTGGCTATGACAATTTCACTAATATACCATAGGCTATGGATAAAAGTACTGTAGCTGTTGCAGGGGTTCCTTGAGAATAGAAATTTACTTCAAGTTTACCTCTAGATTAAAAAATGTTGAGAAAGCCTGCAAGAGAACACAATTCTGTAATGTTATTTGTTATGAATTGTTTTAGCCATTTTGGGCATTTAGAAGACAATTCCATATTTACACAGCTTTTTTTTGTAAATAACCTGTTCCATAGTGCATTGAGTACTCATATGTCTTTTGTAATAACCTTAAAGTGAACAACTTTCCACTGAGTTTGCTATATGGACTATTTACATACTTATAATTGTTCTAAAAAGTATTATGCCGCGTACACACGACCGGACTTTCCGGCAGAAAAGGTCTGCCGTAATCATTCCATCAGACATTCCGATCATGTGTGGGCTTCATTGGACCTCTTCTTTCGAAAATTCTGACGGACCTAGAAATAGAACATGTTTCAAATCTTTCCAACGTACTCAACTCCTAAGGTGAAAACCGTTCGTCTGTATGCTAGTCCGATGGACCAAAAACGATGCAAGAGCAGCTATTGAATACTAGCTATTGAACTTCCTTCATCTAGTCCAGTCGTACGTCATCGCATTCTAAACGATCATTCTTCCCTCACCCAACTACCCAAGGTTTCATATCGTAGAGCAAAAAATATTAAAAGTAGGATAGCACCCAGTAAAATCCGTAAAGTCCCACCCACTCCAGCCTCACACATCCCCCTAATTCCATTAGTGGGAATGTACCAATGCCAGAAAAAATTATGCCTAACGTGCAAATTTGTTGACTATGGACAAAAAAACTTCACTGTTAAAGACAAAACATACACCATAAAAGACTTTTATAATTGCTCCAGTTAATACGTGGTGTACTGCCTGACCTGCCCATGTGGTCTCTTTTATGTGGGCAGGACCATGCGCCCCCTACGCCAACGTTTTGGCGAACACAGTCGTTTCATAGAAAAGGGCTGGAACAAACACAGTGTCCCTCTTCGTTTTTTGAAGGAACACCAAAAATCTACCATGGGCCTCAAAGTCTGGGTCATCGAGGCCATGCCCAGAGGTCTTCCTGCTGCGGAACGTTGCAAATGCCTGTGTCAGCAGGAGGCCTACTGGATATATTCATTGGGTACTCTCTCACCAGGGGGACGCAATGAAGAATTAGAAACACATTCTTTGTTGTAGTTTACTTCCCCCCCCCCTTCCCCTCTCCAATCATACATTCATTCTTCACTTTCTTGTTATATATATATATATACCTTGCCCATCACTATACAAACCATGTAGAAGTTTCCTACAACATAAAAATACCCCCATGCTTCTTTGCTGTCGTATCATCCAGTCACCTGAGGGACCGCTGTCCCCTCATAGACCCAGATAGCAACTCCACCATTCTATATAACAACTTCACCCCCTTTTTCCTCCCACCCCCCCTTCCCTCATGTCCCCCCTTCCCTCATCCTCATAATGTGTATCCCAGTGCTTTTTAATCTCATTTTTTAATTTTTTTTTTTTTTTGTCTCCCATTTTCTATTTCTATTTTTATCCTTAATTTTTATGTTTCATTTTCATTTTTATTTCTTATTTTTATTCTAATTTTACATTTATTTTTATTTTTATTTTTATACTTATTTTTATTTTTATTTCTATTTTTCATTGTTTTTTCCCATTTTTATTTTTATTTTTCATTTTATTTTTTATTATTTAGTTTATATTTATTTTTATTTCATTTTTAATTTTCCACATTTTTTTCATCTTCTAAATTAATGTTTTAACTCCAATTCCACTTACTATTATTATCCTTATATTTATTAAACTTACCCCCAATTCATCATATTTTTAATTCTTCATACTTTAGTTTCAACTTTTTTGTGCTTTGTGGGTCTGCTGGCTGCTGTGGTCCCACAGCCACAGACCTCCAGCCCATAGACTTTAACCTAATTAACCTAATTGCCTCCACTATATATTCAAGCTGCTCTCCTCCAGGGAGCAAAAAGGCCAGTAGAAGGAGCTGTGAGCCCCGAGCGCGTAGCCTGTACTATCCCTGCATCATCCCCAACACCAGCCTGGACGTTTGCCGTGCATCAGTGACGTCATTTCCTCCTCCGCGCTCCAGAGTGGTCAGCATGGAGCTTTCCATGCACTGGATGCAGCGGTTCAGCCTGTGTACAGACTCCACACCCAGACGCCTGAAGGAATGAAATCCAAGCCGGAAACAAGATAACAGCACATCCCAGGACACTTTCCATCTCAAAGAAACACCTCCACCCTGCGAACCAGTAAGTGTAATTGTTACACTAACTTTTATTTTTGCATAAACAAGCTACCACAGTTGGCGCCTCTACACCCCTCCTTTTTTCTAAATAATCGGACTTTGGTGTTAACATGTGTAGGCAAGTCCGTTTCGGTGGAACACTGTCGGAAAGACCATCAGAGTCTACTCTGATGGAAAGTCCACTCGTGTGTACGCGGCATTAGTTTTAATCTACAACCGTATCTAAATTTCTATCCCAATTTACAGGTGTTTGCACATGAATTTGTCTGTAAGTGTACTGATTTACTACATTTCACAGAGAGAGGGCTGGGAATTGAATGCAACAACCATCCTCTATTGATCACTGTCAACTGTCTGTTGATCTATCTGTCACTTTTATTATCAAGGGAAAGGAGCAGACAAATTGCCGACTGTACCCCAGAATATTATGTTTATTTTAAAATAAAATTTAAAAAAATAAATAAAAGTCCCCTAACAAACTTATTAAATATTATTTATGAATGCGTTTTGGTTTAGAGAATTTTTTTTTCTTTTTTGGGAGAAGGGTGATGATGATGATGCTAGCTGTCTCTTTTTTCAGGAGCCTGCATTTCTCTTATGCATTGGTGCTGAATCACAAGGTAGAGACAGCTGCATCCACCTCTGCTGAAGTTTAGACCAGTCTTAAATGTGCTGTAAATCCTTTACAACCACTGTAAACTACAGGCAAGCCTATATTTAGGCTTCCCTGTAGCTGCACTGGATATCTCCTAAACCTGCATGGTTTAGGAGATATCCCTGTATTTGCATGTGCCAACGTCATTGGCACATGCGCACTTAAACCAACTGAAGCAATGGCACGTACGTGCCGTTGCTTCAGTTGTACTGTGCCATTCCCGGCAGCTCCCGCACGCATGCATGGAAGTGACGTCATCGCGGCTCCAGCCAATCACAGCGTCGGAGCCGCGATACCCGGAAGTATATCCCCGGGGAGATGTCGGCCGCCGGAGCGGTGAAGAAGGACCGCTGCGGGGGCTTCGATCTCAGGTAGGTCATTCATAATTCCTATGCATACTAGCTCATTATGCCTTTATCTTGCAGGCTTTTTTTTTGGATATCTTAAAACGGGTTTACAACCACTTTAAGTGGGGTACACAATATAAGACAATTGGGTGGAAATTTTCATCCTAGGAACGATCGTACGATTTTCATATAGTGCGTACACAACTTTCCACAGCCGATTCTGATTCAACTAATGAAAAAAACCAGAGGGACAAACAGCAAAACTTTTTTCGTCCGTCAACAGCACATATTAGCAATGCTGACAGCAGCTCAAGCGATGCAGCAATATTTTTAAGTCCTAGTCCATGTCATGATAAAAAAGTTTAATATGAAAATTGAAAACAAACCTATAGTTAATACTCAAAATGAGATTCTGCTGTACCAAGACTTGGTGGATAAGATGATCACCAATTGTGAAATATAATAGGTCTGGCCAAATTTCCCTAATGGAATAAATTGTGAAGCTAAATCATTTTCAATTTAGACAGAATATTGAAATATTGAAGTGAGAGTCCCCATAGTTCTTTTTTCAGAGAACAATTTAATAAAAGGACAATTTGGTCTCCTGTGAGTTTCCTCCCATGACTAGATCTATGTGTTGTCAAGTTACTAATTTAAAGTGTGTAATGGATGGTGTAACAGCTCTGGAATTATTGGACTGACCGATCCAAAGGCTACACAGATGCTTTTTTTCTAGTCCTTGTTGAACATATTGAATGCAGAAGGATTAGAAGTATATACAAGCATTTTAGATTATGGGCAATATCATCATTTATTTTTGTTTGGATAAAGTATGGATAGGTTCTCACTATTTGTGTCCCTTTCTGTTTGTTCTGATGACCATAGAATAAACCTCAAATATGTGGGATTTTGTAGGCAATTAAAAAAATGAAATTTCATATATATATATATATATATATATATATATATATATATATATATATATATATATATATATAATGAATATTTATTGTAGAAAATTACATAAAAAATCTCATGTTGAAATTACAAAACATTGCATCAATGATATTATCAATATTGCACAATTAACTGTTAACCATGAAGTGGTAGTTCCCATCTGCTTGCTGTTCCCTTCGTCATTGATTGTGCTGAGGAATACAGCAGAGGGGGTATCCAACGTGTTTCAAAATATACTGTTATAAATGAATCTTCTTCAGAGAATAATACCACTTCTGAAAAAAACAGCTTAAATTAGTGAGCCACTAATGAACTCTTTGGCGGAGGTCTTCAGTGGCCTATGTATGGTATCCTTGCCATCTGGAGGAGTGCTTCTGCTAAACATATTTTTACATTGTAAGTGCATGTGGATAATGATTTACATTTACGTATTTTTTCATATAATTATGTACCAATGGCTCTCTAATTTAAGCTGTTTTTTCAGAAGTGGTATTATTCTCTGAAGAACATTCATTCATAACAGTATATTTTGAAACACGTTGGTTACCCCCCCTGCTGTATTCCTCGACACAATCAATGACGAAGGGAACAGTAAGAAAATGGGGACTACCACTTCATGGTTAACAGTTAATTGTGCAATATTGATAATATCATTGATGCAATGTTTTGTAATTATATGTATGTAATGTATATATATATATATAAAATTCATTTTATATATAAAAATGAAATTTCATTTTTTTAATTGCCTACAAAATATCACGTCTTTGAGGTTTATTCTATGTATTACCAAGGGATGGTGGCAATTTACATGTGTGGCCCTGTAAATCACCCAGTTCTGTTCTGATGACCATTGTCACCGGAACTGAAAGCGGGAGAACATTTTTGCTTGTCACTGGAACAGGAATAGAGGAAAAGTCTTCAAATGGGGACACTTGCTCCAGTAACAACTGTCTTTCTCTCTCTTCCTGTTGCGTCTCGGGGCAGGATGGGAAGAACAATACCCCCCCCCTTTCCCCCCAAAAAAAACAAAACAGATTTTAAGAATCTCTTATTATAAACAAAATTTAAAAATGAACATTTTGACTTTAGATAAAATAAGGGGCCTATTCACACAACTGGGCTGAATTACTAGAGAAGTTGGGAAACACACATGCATGAATACATTACATTATCGTGCATTAAGTGATACTTTTTTCTTTTAAATACTTACCTTCTCTGTGCAGTGATTTTGCACAGAGCAGCCTAGATCCTCCTCTTCTCGGGTCTCTCGCTGGTGCTCCTGGCCCCTCCCTCCAGCTTCTTGCTGTGGGGGCACTTGAGCTGAACCACTGCTCTGTGTGGCCATTTAGACATGGAGCCACAGCTCGGCCCAGCCCCCTCTCTCTCCTCATTGGTTCACTGACTTTGATTGAGAGCAGCAGGAGCCAATGGTGCCCCCTACTGTGTCCCAGCCAATCAGGAGGGAGAGTCTCAGACAGCTCAGGTAAATATTAGGGGGGCTGCTGCACACAGAAGGCTTTTTATCTTAATGCATAGAATGCATTAAGATAAAAAACCTTCTGCCTTTAGGACCACTTTTAAGGTATGCTGTATTGATGTAGCCCATTCATTCTCAATGGACCCTTTTATTCTAACACAGCTCACCCCAACATACTATGATTTGCTCTGCAAGACAATGGCAGAGCCCACTATTGAAATGATGTGCTAAGATGTCATTCAAAATAAATGGCACAATGGTTTGCAGGTTACTGGGTGCTAAAATGAACACTTTATGAATATGAATAGGACCTTGGATGTTGTAAACTACTATATGTCAAATGCTTCTTCCCACATTTTAAAAAGAGTGCTAGGTTGTTTTCTGAATCGCATAATTCTATGGACCATTAAATCAGTAATAGATGTTACTTATTATGTAAAAGGGAAAATGTTAAAGAGCTAAGGTGCATTGTATATGTAATAGCTCCCATATCTACTGTATATGGAAACTAAGTCATTTTAAAATATATTTACCAACATGTACTGTCTAGTTCATTGCTGATTTAACTTAAAGGAAGTGTACAAAGGTATTTGGTAATATTCTGCTGTGGGATTACTGGCAAAAAACATCTGGCTGTAGGAAAATATCTTTTCTTAAAACTGTCTTTCTCTCACAAACATCTTCAAATGTAATGCATTTTTGAGACATTATTATACTTATAATTGAACCCATGCCATGGATGATGTTAAAAGCTCCTTTATACACTACCCTGTTATTTATGTTTGCTGGCCCTTTAAGGCCATTGAATAGCTTTTAGTACTAAATTATATGTGTTTAGTTGTCATTACAAATTTGCACTTTTAATGATATTATCATATCCTGATTCAGTGACCCCTGATCTATCTGCATGAAGCCAGACACCTATTGTGATCTAAAAGACTTCCCAAAGGCTGTCATGAGTTTTTATATTAATTTTCTTAGGCAAAAAAATGTAAAAAAAAAAACATATTCCATAGTGGGTCAGTAGGTTATTCCTCTCCAGCGTGTGATCTTTCTGCTGGCTGCTGTTGAAGGCAGATATAGCTGAGGTTTAATATATGTGGCCGCTTGACATCCTTTTGTCACCTCGTTCAATATTCTCTCTACATGAGGAATTCATGAAGGACCTGGAAGAGAGAAGGCTTGGGTTAGGCTCAGGATATTGCTGCCTGGAAGGGTTTGCTTCAAATTGTTGTGAATCCCCAGCTGGGTCAAGAGCGGAAAAGGATGAGAATATACAAGGCAGCAGTGTAGAAGATGGGTAGTGACGGGGGAGTCTATATTTTAGACTTGCAGAAAACAACTGAAGCAAAAGGAAAATGGAACATTAAAAAAGAAAGCTTAAAGAGATCCTGTCAGCATACAGAAACAATTAACCAGAAGCACTCTAAAAAAGAGCATCCTAAAGATGTCCTGTCATAACAAAAATCAGGTAAAAACACAAAAAAAAAACCAACATTTTAAATGCTTATTTACTATATTTATCTATAAAAAATTGTTTCTTATTTAATATACACTATATTGCCAAAAGTACCTGTCTTTACACGCACATGGATTTTAATGGCATCCCAGTCTTAGTCTGTAGGGTTCAATATTGAGTTGATCGGCCCTTTGCAGCTATAACAGCTTCAACTCTTCTGGGAAGGCTGTCCACAAGGTTTAGGAGTATGTCTATAGGAATGACCATTCTTCCAGAAGCGCATTTGTGTGGTCCAGGGCCGGTGCACCCACTAGGCGAATTAGGCAGCCGCCTAGGGCGCACTGGCGCCTAGGGGCGCATCTGACCCTTGCCTCCCCCCCAAGCTCCCGGCAGAGCCGCTGATAGGGGACCCAGACAGCAAGGAGTTTGGTGCGGCAGGCGTGCAGGTGGTAGCCTTGGAGTGCGGCGTGCAGCTTCTCCCCTCTCCCTCCCATCGGCTTTCACATTCACACATGCTGGAGGGAGAGGGACGTCTGTGTAACAGGGCAGGCAGCCAATAGCGCTGCTCTTCTGAGTGGGAGGGCGTGACTGCTAAGTTGCTCCGCCTCCCACTACCTCCTTAGCCAATCAAATTGCCCAGCCCGCCACATTTGCCTAGAAGATGCTAGTGGCCAGAGCAGGGCAGGATGGAGAGGATCCGACATACCTGAGTATGATGAAGAAGGTATGAGATCAAACATGTCACAATGCATTGCTGGCTGCAGAAATGGATCAGTGTGTTCTCCTTCTCCTGTCCTGTGTGTAGAATATGCAGTGATCACACTGATCGAGGGATTCCCCTCTCTCTTCTCACACTGCTTCTTATCTGTGTTTTTATTTACACTGAACACAGGACAGGAGAATGCTGATTAGACTTCTGCAAGATGCTGCAACTTCAGCTCTTTTTATAGCTATATAGTCCATCCATGATTTGTTTGAACTTTTATTTGTTATCTTTGAAGGAATTATCTGGTCAGGCTGGGAGGAGCTTCTCAGACCTGTTAACCATTTACTGTCCTCCTGTGCTTGAGAAATGACTTTTGTTTTTTTGGAACATTGTTATATCTTGTAAACTCCTGTTTACACATAGTGCAGTGATCAATGTTTTTTCACACTGGTCACTGCTAGCCTAGGACACACTTGTACTATGTCTTCAGTCTCTGACCATCTCCTGTACTATGTCTGCAGTCTCTGATCATCTCCTATACCATGTCCCCAGTCTCTGATCATCTCCTGTACTATGTCTGCAGTCTCTGATCATCTCCTATACCATGCCCCCAGTCTCTGACCCTCTCCTGTAGTACGTTTTGCAGTCTCTGACCATCTCCTGTAGTATTTCTGCAATAAAGGAGGGCTACAGGCATGGTAGGTGGTGAGGGAAGAGGGCTGTGGGTGGTAAGGCAAGGGAGGGTGCAGGCACAGTAGATGATGAGGAAAGGGGTCCAAGGTGCAATGGGTGGTGATGGAAAGAATGCCTAGGCACAAGTGATGGTTAAGGCGGGGCTGTAGAGAAAATTTTAATGTATCATACAGGGCAAGGGGCCTCATGATCCAGAGCCCACCAAAATCCTCAGCACCAGGCCCATGATGCTCTTAATCCAGGCCAAACGGCCAGGGTCGCAAAGGTCGCACTTGCAATCAGGCCCTGGTGTTCACAGTGAAATAATTAGAAAGTGCACTGTCATATTGTCACACAATACACACTGGGATCTGTGATCAAAGAGTGTGTTGTGCTGTTATTTAATGACACTGCACAAAGCCATTCAGTGTGTTTTTTTTTTTTTTTTTTTTTTTTTTTTTTTTTTTTTGGGGGGGGGGGGGCGCAAGTTGCTGGTCTTGCCTAGGGTGCAAAATAGTCTAGCACCGGCCCTGGTGTGGTCAGACACTGATGTGGATGAGAAGGCACAGTCTCCACACTAATTTATCAAAAGTGTGTTCTTTCGGGTTGAGGTCAGTACTCTGTGCAGGCCAGTCAAGTTCCTCCACTACAAAACTCGCTCATCCATATTTTATTGGACCTTGCTTTGTGTACTGGTCCAAATCATTTGGGAGAGAGGGATAATGGTGTGGGGTTGTTTATTCAGGGGTTGGGCTTGGCCCATTAGTTCCAGTGAACTCTTAGGGCATCAGCATACCAAGACATTTTGGACAATTTCATGCCCCCAACTTTGTGGGAACAGTTTGAGGATGGCCCCTTCCTGTTTCTGTTTCAACATGACTGCACACCAGTGCACAAACAAGGTCCATATAGACATGGATGAGCGAGTTTGGGGTGGAGGAACTTGACTGGCCTGCACTGAGTCCTGACCTCAACCCCATAGAACACCTTTGGGATGAATTAGAGCAGAGACTGCGAGCCAGGCCTTCTTGTCCAACATCAGTAACTGACCTCACAAATGCGCTTCTGGAAGAATGGTTAAATATTCCCATAGACACACTCCTAAACCTTGTGGACAGCCTTCCCAGAAGACTTTAAGCTGTTATATCTGCAAAGGGTGGGCCAACTCAATATTGAACCCTATGGACTAAGACTGGGATGCCATTAAAGTGTTACTAAACCCATAACAGTAAAATCAGTCTGTGTATGCAGCATAGCATACTTATTATACAAATTGTGGAACTTATAGGGTTAATCCTCTGCATTGTGTAAAAAGGCTGTTTTATCCTGTATGCATAGCTCTTCCCCCTCCTGCACTATCTGGGGAAGGCCAGCTAACACAGGCAGGATAGCCAACCTGCATATGCTGGAGAGAACATTTACTTGTTCTCAGAGCTAGCCATGTCACATGATATTGACATCAAGATATATGGAGCCTACTGTCAGTCAAATACTGGAAACCTATAGACATATCCCGAATAGGAGAGAAAAGGCAAAGGGAATGCACCCTGGGATTTAATGGGCAATGGTTGAAAACCAGATAAAGGAGTAGAGAAATATGAAAATATAAAACAGACTAAAAATAGACATGAATGGCAAATTTCTTAGCATAAATGGTAATCATGTAGAACAATACACAGCTGATTTCTTTAACACATGGTTGATCTCACGGTAGGAGGCCAAAACCGCAAATGGTTACATGGAAAATCCCTTTTGGAATATATACTTAATTCCTTCTTTAGGGATGGTCACAATAAGCTGTATTATCTGGTAATGTAAACACAAAGTATCAGCAAAAGCATGGTGTATAGAGAATAATATATGAATGTTAGGTACTGTAACAGCATGGCATCATTAGGACATTGCATATGGGTCTGAAAATACTCAAGTGACTACCTTTAGCAGATAAAAAATGGAAACACAACATGGTTCATGGATTATGTCTCTCCACAGTATCCCATCGTATCTGGATTTTGCCCAAAGAAGGGGAATATACCCCTGAAGGTAAGTGGGGCAATAATGGGGTCCAGGAAAATCACCACATAGGGTAAAGGGAGGAAGGGTGTGAATGTATTGCTGCCACAGCTGTGCAGGTGCTCTCGAGGATCGTATATCTGAAGACCGGCCTAGCACAAAACACATAAAATATAAAAAGTATGTTGCATAGCCAAACATTTTGGTCAGCATAGAAGCAAACGGGAAACAGCAAAAAGTGATGAAAGTTGCAAAAAGACAAAAAAGGGGCAAATAATGGCTGCCAGAGTTCAGAGACTGTCATAGTCAGTGAACATAAAACATTGAACTCAAGTCAGTGTCTTAAAAGCTATTGCAAGGCAGCAGGGCAACAGGTGCTTATAAAAAGTAGAAAGTAACCAAATAAAACTTACTTGCAGTGCAACAATGGAGCATGTGTCCTGGCTTCAAAAAGGGGGGCGGTGCAGCCCCAGGTTGTACAGCTGGTAGCCTAATTAGTCTGCCTTATATATAGAGGAAAATGTGAACATCATATGCCCATAAGGTAAATGGGACCAATGTGAGAGGCACAGGTGTCAGGTGATCAGAGGGCCCATCCATTTGGGGTGCCACTCTGTCACCTGCATCATAATTGTGCTGGGGAACTCATCAATTCGATGACCCCCCGGCACAAGCGGCATCTGGCGTCACTGCGTACGCATGGCGTGGTGACGCCAGACGTTGGCGAAGCCGCCGACACGCTAGGTGGGCGGTGCATCCAGGTCAGGCACCAATGGGACTACGTGTGTCGGGGAGCGCCAGCCAGTACGGCAGCAATGTACTAGTCAATTCAAAGGATGCAAGGGGGTACAACGTGGAAAAGACAAAACCAGAACATGACAAAATCATATACAAAAGTATTACATAAAGATGGCATAGAGGATCTAAATACATAAATAATTTTTTCAGAGACAAAACATGGAATGATAAGGTGCACTTAATATCACAAAAAAGACAAAAAAAAATCACAGAATTCATAGAGATGTACTGAAAAATGGAAAAGCCAAAAAGAAGAAAACATGTCCCAATGACATAATATGGACATTTTGATTGTATAGGTGAGAATTGGGACATGGTCCTAGAGGCAGGCAGAGACATAATATAAAGGTATGGTTACTAGATTATTACATATCTCTCTCAAAGCCCCCAGATGAGAAGCCTTGTAAGAAAGTTTTAAAATTAAAGGCTTCATTCAGGCTGGGTGGTGATGTGTCATTAAGGTCTGATATCCACCGTAGCTTGCGTTGTAGGAGGAGCTTGTTAAAGTCTCCAACCCGCGAGCCAGAGTGTATTCGAATCCAGCACCAGAATGGTCACTCAAGCACTCATGAAGTAGTTCCTCTGAACCATCTCAGAGGATGAAGACATCATCTATGTACCTATACCACATCTCCATGTGGGCCGTGTACATAAAGAGCCCCTGTCCTCGAAGATTGATCATTCCCATTCCTCCAGGTACAGGTTGGCATAGCCAGGGGCACATCATGTCCCCATGGCCACCCCCTGCACCTGGAGGCAATATCGACCGTCGAAAGAAAAGGCATTGTGCTTCAATATGTGTTCGAGTGAAAACAATATAAATTCGTTGTATGATTGCTCATGAGGCTGATTTGGGATAGCACTTTCTGAATGCAGGCAAGACCCTTAGTATGCGGTATTGAACTATAGAGAGCTGCCACGTCTATGTTGGCCAGAATAATGTCACCATACATGTGGATCCCATCGATAATTTACAGGAGGTGGATGGTTTCCCAGACATAAGAAGGTAGGCCAAGGACAAAGGATCTTAAGTGTTCATCCACCATGCTGGACAGATTCTCCGAGATGATGGGTCTGCCAGGAGGATCAATGGTATTTTTGTGGATTTTTGGCAGTAAAAAGTGGCTGTTTTAGGAAAGGTGGTTCTAACAAAGTTCCACATCTGCTTAGAGATGGCATTATTATAGTATGCACTGTCAGCAAGAAGATAAAACTTCTTGTTGAATGTATCAATGGTCGTTGCCTCTATTGGGCGATACCAATTCACATTGCTCAGAATTTTAGTACACATTTGTGCGTATTTGTCATTGTCCACAAGGACAATGTTTGCTTCTTTGACAGAAGGTTTTATCATTATTGTGTAGTTTTTAGACAAGGTTTGTAGGGCCGTCTTTTCATTGGGAGTGAGATTGCTAGAGTATTTGGACAAGGTCTTCAAAGCCCTAATTTCTTGGCATGTCAAATGGCAAGTCAATTTGAGGAAATTAACCATGTAACCATTTGCAGTTTTGGCCTTCTACCAAGAGATCAACCATGTGTTAAAGAACTCAGCTGTGTATTGTTCTACATGATTACCATTTATGCTAAGAAATCTGCCATTCATGTCTATTTTTAGACTGTTTAATATTTATATTTAATACATTTTCAACTGTTGCCCATAAAATCCCTGGGGGCATTCCCTTTGCTTTTTCATGATATTGACATCACACATGTGGGTGTGCATACAGGCTGTAGTGGAAATCTCCTCCTACCTGAACTCTCAGCACTGGAGAAACTGTGCAGTTTATCATATAACTGTGGTATACTGATCATCCAAAAAAGCTATATAGTGGAAGCATTTTAATGTAAAAATAAGATGTATAAGCTGTGGGCACTGCGGGGGGTGGGGTGCATGAACTATTTTCATATTAATGGGTTTAGTAACACTTTAAAGTTCTTGTGTGTGTAAATGCAGGCGTCCCAATACTTTTGTTAATATAGTGTATTTATTTTACAACAAAGCAGTTAGTACAAAAAAATTGCACTGAATAGACAGTAACAGATGTAATGAAATGTGACATTTGAAAAAAGTAAACAATATACTAAAATAATGCAAGTGGCAAGATCAAGTGCAAGATAACAAAATCCCGATACTCCTGATCGATTAGTACGGCAGCTGGGTATATCCTCAGGACTATAAACCTATAACAGTTGCACAAGCTAGTCAAGTCATTGAGATAAAAAATGGTAAAAAGTAAGTTGGCCATGCATAGACCGAAATGTGGCCAGTTCAGCAGGAACCGGGCAAATTTTGATCCACGTATGGCCATTCCCCTTCATGTGAGAGCGATCTATCCATCGACTTCTCACAAAGAGGCTGTCACAGATCAGCTGCGGAGCTGATCTGTGTCTTACCTTTACTGCTGTAGGTTGACTGGCACCTGTTGTTCCACTAGCTTGTGTTCAGCTCTGCTGCACTCTGCAGCTCTGGGTGTCGCCGGCCTCACCTGTTGCTTAATATGTAATTCTTTCCTGCTACTTCCTGTCCAGCCCCTCTTGTGCTTCTCTATTTAAATCCCTCTCAGACCACGGTTGCTTGAGCAACGCTTGTTTCTGAGCTCCCTGCTTGTAACCTGCTTTAACCTGACCTCTTGTGAACTGATCTCTTGTGTACCGACTCGGCTTGTTCTGATTATGTTGTCTGCAGTCCGCCCTGACCTTGACTTGCTATTCGCCTCTCCTTTGCTTCATCCATCCATCCTTGTCTGACAGAGTCTTCTGGTACTTCCCTAGCGAGCAGGGTGAACCAGGGGGTCGTGACCTGGGGTCAGCACGCAGCTAAGCCCAAACTCTTGTGAGGGGGTCTCTGGCAGAATACCAGCTGGCCCTTATACTCCACGCCCTGGGGGATCCCGTGTCACCTGCTCGCCTGTGGGCTCACTGTAAGTAGTACCGTGACAGATGTTTGTGGGAAAATTTACGCCGCATGATCACTAATCAGTGTATTGTGACAGTGGGGGAGTCCCGTTGTCAGAATACTATGACGCAGCAGGAAGATTTCCCCATCCACCTCAAATGTGTGGATTGGGAAACCAGGCTGTTTTTTTTTTATTCAGCTGGCTGAACAACAAAAAAACCAAGCCATGTATGGCCAGCTTTGGGGAACTAAATTAGAAGAAAAGTGGTTCAACCTTAAACTGCGTAGAGGGTTCTTTACTGTAAGAGTGGTTAGGATGTGGAAATCTCTTCCACAGGCAGTGATTTAAGTGGGGAGCATCGATCATTTAAAAAACTATTAGATAAGCACCTGAACGACCACAACATACAGGGATATACAATGTAATACTGACATAAAATCACACACATAGGTTGGTCTTGATGGTCTTTTTTCAACCTCGCCTACTATGTAACTATGTAACTATATAAAGAGGGAGGGGAAGTAGTAGGGGTTCCTGGTTGGTACTATGTGCTAAGAAAAATGGACCACAGCAAAGTTCCAGCAAGGGACGGTCAAAATTTGGGGAGCCATATTTTCATGTTTTTCAAAATCCTGTCCTCCAGGGTAGCTTCTATTTTGGCATGTATCATAGCCTGCATAATACGATTTTTGGTCTTAACTTTGCATAAAGAGTGTGTTTTCCAAGCTCTAGCTATCGTTGGCTTAGTCTGTAAAATGTTTTTAATCATTTGCAATAAGCTTCTGAACTTGCTACAGAGCTGACTTTCCAGAAGGTGTCAGTTGCCTAGCACAGTCCTCTCCGTCCTTGCACGGCATAGGCTCTCCTCTTTTAGGATTGTCCAATTACTTTCTGTGCTGGACCAGGTCCTCCACTCCTCCTCTTACCTTCCTACATAACTTAATGTGTAGTAGCTAGGGGATGAGCAAAGGGGAATACTATAATACCGTCTTTTTCAGCCAGAATTCTTACAGAGGCTGCTTGGAGCTCTTTGAGTTGTGGGTGATTAACCTCTGTCTGATGGTACTTGCATAGTTCCAGGGCCAGCACAACTTGGAAAAACTGACAGCAGGACCTAATTATCTTTTTAACTGTCTCTAAGAATAGTATTCATATCAACATGGTAAGGGTTACGTTCTTCTTACTCACCACCATTGTAAGAGGCATTTTCCCCATTGACCTCCAATGAATTGGTTTTGTAAGGTTTCCCCGAAAAATTATTTTATGGGTTCCTTTGGTGTAAACAAAAATATTACAGAGTGTAACTTGAGTGGCAGCAAAAAATCTTCTGGGGCTGCTGACATCACATCCATGATGGCTGCTGCCAGCAACAGTCTTTAGAATGTCCACACAAGGGAGGGAACATATGTTAAATGCATACATAATGTATGCAAATATTGTTGTTAAAATAAATGGTCTGGCAAGAAGGTTGCTTTAATACTTATCTTTCCAACACTATTGTTATATAACATTTACAGGCATGTTGCATAGTCTGTCAACAATGGGTGCTGGGGTTCTTCCCCCTGATCCATACTTCACCGCTGAGTCTTGCAGTGACATAGGTGGTGGTGGGAGAAACCAAGGCAGCCAGCAATTAGATATTGTGTTTTATTTTCCAGTTTGGGTTCAGGAAGTTGATTGGTTGCACAAATGTTTTTACCAAATTTTATAAATGAGCCCCAATTAGCTTCTTTTTAATGGCAAACTGGTCTTAACCGAAGGTTTGCAGGTTCATGGTGGGCTGACTGCTAACATGTTGTGAACTAGTGGTATCCTAGTACATAGCAGTTGTTCCTGGTGTGTGTACTTGCAGCAGCAAATGAGTTGTCCACTAACACATTTTGTCACTTATAGCTGGTCAGCTAAAAGAGAGCATTTAGCAATCTTGCCTCCTTGCAAAAAGGATGTTAGCTAAATGATGTCTTTTAGTCAAGATTTGGCAAGTCCACCCCCCAAGCAGGAATCATTTGACTCCAGTTAACAAAAAAGTATTGCAAAGAGACTAAATATGATGCAATCCCTTTGGCTGTTCGTATACAGTCCCTTTGGCTGTCCGTATGCCACCAAAGCTTGTGACCAGTGCAAGGATGCAATAATCAGAATTTGCAAAGAGTGCCATAGTGATTGCTACCAATTTTCAGAAAAGATCATAATGTACGGAGATATTTTCCTTCATATTTGAAATCCTTTATAGAACTGAAGGCTGTCCTTTTAAGGAGAATTAAGCCCCTACGGTGTGTACACCACATCTGTCTGTTGGCCACATTAAGAAGATAGTGGTGGCTCCTGGCAGTACAATAGAGCAGACTTCTCATTGCCATTCAATCTTGGTGAGATGTCAGTCTATTTATGAACACCCTAATATAATAGTAGTACCATCTATAACAATACATGCCATATACTTCCATTTCTGTCTCCTTCGTTTAGATTTTCTGCCTCGTTTTACACTTCGTGTCCACATTGCTAAGACTGTTCTTTCTTTGTGATAGTCACTCCAGGGTACCACACATAAAATTGACAGACTGCAAAGCTATGTGTGTCCGGATCTGTCAGGGCAAAAGGCCCCTGGGACTGGAGAGGACCTAATGTTCGAAGAACAGCACAGGCCTTGGGGTTCAGCATCGGAAAACTCAAGTAATGAAGAACGCAGAGCTTGTGTGTCAGCCCCGCTGATAAATGTAGCTCTCTATTTATCTTTCCATTTTTTTTTTCGGTCATGCATCACTTTAGTTTGTTTGTTTTAGAACTTAAACCATCTGTTGTTTTTCTGTTTTAGTTTATGTCAAATCAGTCTCAAAACGAGCAATGATTTCCTTTTACCACTATCATCAATGTCCCCGGAGCTCAGGTATTTATTGCTTACTGGAGTTGACAGGAAGCTGTCAAAATCCCATCAGATGCCAGTTGAGAATGGGCATGTTAATGAACATTTTTACACTGGAGGGAAACTCCAAATTCTGGCTTTTGTTAGTGATGTCAGTTTCTAAGGACCCCAAAGAAAACACTGCCAAATCTGCCACAGGACAGAAATATATTTCATTTTTACATTAATAATGGACTTTGCATGCTCCAAAGTCTGCATAATTTCTAAATTCATCATTTTTAAAATATGGATAACTCTGGGTTATATTGTGCAACTCTTTTATTTTTGTTCTGTACTCCTTTTGGCATTGTCTTAGGTTTATAGATGAACTTTACCCTACCTGTCAAAAATGAAATTTGGTGTCCTTACTCCTGGGATTTGTGTCGTCAACATTCCAGGAGGGAAATTGATCTCACACATGTACAGAAACAACGTAGGGTCTCTGGAGAGACCTGAAGCATGTTTGCATATGCATGGGGTTCGGATACGCTGAGGATATGAAGTTATCATTTGTTTTTGTTTTTTTGGGGGGTTTAATGCAATTTTTTGTTACTATTTGGATTTAACAAGGAAGTGGTTAAACCCCTGTAAGTTTTTTTTATTGACACTGGAACAGGGGGCACAGGGAAATTTTTCACCTGTTCCTGTCTCGGAAGAGAAGCCAAACATATCTCATTATTTTGTAAAGATTTTCAGATGTGTCTTTGGGAGAGGAAGTGAGTAGAAATCTTCCCAACAGAACATGCTGTATACAGCAAGAAGAGACCCGACAAGAGTCTTACCTATTCTGTACTGCTTTAAAAAACATTTAAATATGGATTTACATAGATGTTACACCTTCTCCAACAAATTTACTGTAGTATATCATCAAGTTTGTAGATAAGTGATTTTTTTTGATGGGCCAGGTTCCAATATTTATAATTAGCAAATCCAAAAATAAGAAAAAGAAATGTTGAACTTTTATGATACCATAACAAAGGTGATTATATTTATTATCTATTTATTTCAGGTACTTATATAGCGCCATCAATTTACATATACATTGTACATTCACATCAGTCCCTACCCACAAGGAGATTACAATCTAAGGTCCCTAACTCACATTCATACATACTAGGCACAATTTAGACAGGATCCAATTAACCTACCAGAATGTTATATTATATAAAATCTTGTTTATTTAAAATACATTAAATGCAATAAAAAAGTCACAGGAGTCAATATATTTGAATATCCAATGATTAAACAATCTCTAATGATACCATACAAGTCTGACATTTCTTTCTCTTTTTTTAGATCAGCTTTGTAAATAGGAAGCTATTGCCTGTCTTTGAACTATCTACTGTGCCTAAAATGTAAGTCCAGCTTTGCTGGCAGCTTTGTTGTCACATGATTCTATGTGATGATTAACAGTCAGTTAAAAACTGTACTGAAAAATGTGTCTATAATCAGTAGTATACAGATTTCAGCTTGATTGCAGATAATGTGTCAGTCAGCATAGGTCAAGGGCACTGCTTCTATGGCGTGCAGCAAGTGATTGTCCTGAGATAGCACAGTCTGGAAGGCCCTAGTATAGATAGAATGTGCCCTGGTAACTCCAGATGTAACTCCTGCCCATCTTCTGTTTTTCCTTAATTGCTAAAGTAATTAAATTGAGGCATATATCATGTTTTTCTTCTCACTGCATAAGGATGAAATGCAGTGAACTAGCTATCCAGTAGTTTAAGCTGATTTTTGTTAAGACTGATGTATAAAAAAAGGGTTTTGTTTGTCTAGCAAGTCTAAAGGGTGGATAGAGAGCAGGGAGAAGGGTAATAGTCAACTTGCTTGGAGGTTACAAGGGCTGGGGAACTCTCTCTGCCCCCATTTGACTGTAATTAGCCAATGATCAAGTACCAATTCTTCCATACACAGGGAAGAGGAGTAAGTCACCTGCTCTCCAAAATTTACTATTTTTCTTTATCCTGGTGGCCAAATGGATCAGAGGGTGAGTGAATGGAAAGTATGTGCTACAGATGAGGAGGAAATATCTGTATGTGCAAAGAACAGGTTCACTTTAAAGCTATTGTCCTGGTATAAACAAAAAAGCAAGTGCCCCAAATTTATTGTTGGGTCATTTCATGCAATCAGTGGCTTTTTTCATGTGCAATTGGTAAAGAAATGCTTTTAACTAACTGTTAGTGGCAGCATTCCATGTTGAGGAGACATCTGGTCTTGCTGGGTAAGCCCCCTAGCTCTGAAAGCACATCTGAGACATGATCCACTGCTTGAAGCCCAAGGATCAGGATGCCAGGAAAAGAAGTCACCTAGGCTTCAAAAAATTATTTCTATGGACAGGAGGGAGGTAAATAAAAAAAAGGGAAAGGGCATCCTTTATTCCAAAAAAAAAATGACTTGCCCAAAGATGGTCTTAAGGCTAAAGCTATGTCTATAAATATGAATAAGACGATACCAATATATGAGGGTAGAAAAACAATTTTCTAGTATCCTGCGCTGGTAAACGATTCTTTGATGTTTTTATGCCAGCAATTAGGACTTTATTCTACTGATCCAAACATATACAATGTATTTATCTAGTTCTATGTGTATTTTCTTAAAACTGCTGTTGCATTCTGTGAATGTTTTGTAAAATATAGATTCCTCTAAATTGCTTGTTTCCAAGTACATTCCCAGCCTTGCGTTTTTTGCGTTGTCTCCCTTAATCTCCCAGTACATTCTGTTTCTGTTGCTTGCTCCAATGCTAATTAATTGGCATCTAAAGACCACTTTCTGTGTATCAGAGAAAGTGCTGTGTTGTGTTACATCATTTCATGACTTGGCTCATCCTTTATGTAAAGAAAACCATATGTGTTTCCCCAGAGCAGTGCTGCATTAAATAAGGTTACTGTACCTTATTCATAGAAAACAGGAGGAGCGCAATATGTAGAAAGAGATAAACAATATGTAACAATATAATACACATCTTCAGAGCATCTGCTGTGCTTTGGAGAAACAATAGATGATTATAGTTAGACTGTACATTCAATTTAATGGATGAATGAAAGTCATTTTGTTTTGTGCTTTCATTTTTGTTTTCTGACATAAGGAAACACATACATAAAGGAATGATGTTCAACACATGTCAAGTAGGGCCCATACACACAAGTGTTAAATAGTTGCATGAAAAATGTCTTGCTTGATGGAAAAATGTGCCAAGTAGATTTGAAAGGGTTTGTATGCCTGACAAACATGGAAGGTCAACAAAGCAGATGAATGCTATATAATCGAAAATGATAAGATAAAAATGGCTTTGTGGTTAAGGTTACCCCGTTGCTAGCTGGCAGAAGGGACACAAGAATACTCCTAAAACAAGAGAATTAATACTTTTTAAAAATTTGCACTGTCTTCATGCGTTATGGTCACTTCCAGGTGTGCTGGATAGCTTTTCCACTACTGTGCGCTGTGATTAAAAAAGGGGGTGCTTAAGCGCTGACGTGAATAAATAACCAAAAAATCTGTGATGCTGAGAGATAACCAAATAATATAGCTGCAATTAGTAGATAAATGATAGTGCTAAATTATATGTGAGTGGATAATTGCGCTAATATTAACCTCTCATGTGCAAACCTAGGTGCAATACCTATGTATGTGAAAAAAACACACAAATGAATATATAAAATATATAAACCATACACTATAAACATAAATTTCTAAGTAAGATACCACTCTACCAAGACCCTTGATAAAGTCACGTGTCGGTGACGCAACGCGTCAGAGGGAGGAGGAGCCTGTGACACTGCTAGTAACAGTTGTGTGTGAGCATTGGCGGCGAACGAAAAGCCAGTGACACAGAGCTATATGCAGCTGATCATTACAATCCATACGTGATCTTTTCAAGCAGGGGATATGTGAGTACAACATAGTATCCTTGCATTGTAATTCATCTTACTGAGATCATTGCGCAATGGATCTGTCTCTCTTTATATTTTATATGGCATGAGAGTAAGCGGAGAATCAGTGTAAACCTTACTGGGAACGGAGAGGTGAAAAGTGACATTGAACTCGCTACTACTATCATCATTGGAGTTATAAGCTTATTTGGCACTCCACTCATCTTATTGGTTATCCAAGCATGTTTTACTGACTTTTTCTATGTTCCAATGCACCGAACTTAATTTAGAATCCTACCCACGGAATATTTTCAATTTATATATTGAATTTTGATTTTTCATATATTTTAAGTGATTATTTATATTTCATTTGATTATTTGTTACTGATGCACGATATATTTTCATATGCTTTATGCAATAATTATTAGCACTGAATGCACTTAGGTTTTTATGCATTTTTAGGTTTCAATTGTTTTAATACACCTTTGGGGATGCACATATGATTTATGCAGGTTTTGGCTTTTCAGGATTAGAGTGGTATCTTACTTAGAAATGTATGTTTATAGTGTATGGTTTATATATTTTATATATTCATTTGTGTGGTTTTTTCAAATACATAGGTATTGCACCTAGGTTTGCACATGAGAGGTTAATATTAGTGCAATTATCCACTCACATATAATTGTGCGCTGTGATGCCTCCAGCCGATCACTACAGGATACTCTCCTGGTCTGTATGTAGGTTCCAGCAGCCTCAGGTTGGTATGAAGGTAAGAACCTATCATTATGGGCCTAAAGTAGGTAAAAAGTGGACTACATGTGTTAGGATGTCACCACACTTGTGTTCCATTAAGATCTGTGAGTCTCTCTTGAGCGATGACAGATGGGATTTGTAGTCTTCTATTCACAGACCCCTATGTATGGATGATGTGGCTCTGCAGGTGGAGCTATGAACAGTGACGTCAAATTCAAAACTAAAGGGGGGTTCAGGGAGAAGAACCCTGCAATTCAGCTAGGAGGGAGACAGTTTGAGGCTGGGTTCACACATATGCAAAGTTTCCCTGCATCCAATTTGCACAACAGGCAAGTGTGACCGGCTCTCAATGGAGCCAGTTTGCATATGTCCGGGGCAGCCGAGGTCTGGATTGAAAAAGGTATATATAACACACTGCGCAGCGCTAATACGTAACAATTAAAACCAAGTGTTATAATAAATATATATCCACTTTATTTACATTTTTATTGGATGTCACATTTTAATTGTTACACGTTATATATAATTGTTACTGGATATATATTTATAATAACACTTGGTTTTAATTAATTGTTAAGTATTGGCGCTGCACAGTGTGTTATATACATTTTATTATCACATTTTGGGGAAGTGTGGGAAGTGCGAGTAGCTGATTTTAGTTTAATGAATGTTATTTAGGTTATTTTAGGCTTAGCGTGGCAGCTCACAAGGTTTTTCCTATTCAGATTGAAAAAGGATCTGGTGCATCTTTGGGTCCAGTTCACGTGCAAATTCAGGCTGAAATTCAGACCTGAATTGCTCCTGAACTGGTGTACAGGAACGCACCCCAGGCACGAACCCGCAGGCCGCACATATGTGTACCCAGCCTGAATGTGGGAGGCTGTGGAACACCCTAAATATACATGAAAAATGGTCAGAAAGATGAACTATCCTTTAAATGTCTAATATACATAGATAAACATCAAAAAGTAAACTTACTGATTTACAGAGATCTTTGTGTAGTTACTAAACAAATTATGCAGAACTAAACCCTTCAGTCCATTATAGCCAAAGAAGTGGTCATCGTAGCCTGTATTTTGATCTGTAGCTGCCATGGTGCTGCACATGTGACCAGTTTTGACATCAGCCATATGATGGCTTGATAATTTGGTTGATAGCTCAAGCAGCTGTGACAGTTATCATTCACAACATGCCTTGAATGTAACTGTTTTGGGAAACAGTTAAATTGATTGGTACAGTTCTATTTAAAGCAGAACCTTACCCATAATATTTGATAACAATGAATGTTCTATAATGAAAGAACATACATTCCACATTAATAATTATGATACCAAAATTAATGTGCACTGTAAATTGCTTCCAGCATTGCTCCTGTTTCTTCTTGCTGGAGGCTGCTTTTTGTTGAAGCCCAGAGTAGTCACTTCCTTATTGGAAACTCTTCCCCTCTCCTTGGTCTATATGTCACTTGCTTCATTTAAAATGCGTGCATTGACTGATTGATTGTAGTTTGTATGTCTTGGCTCCGTTGGAGAGGAAGGGTGACAGAAGCTATGGCCCCCTTTCACACTGTCGTGTAGTTGCAGCCGCTGGATTCCTGTGGCAAGAATTGGTGAAATCTTGGTGTTGGAATGATTGGGTTATGTGATCAGCAGTGGCTGCTCAGCCCATTTAAACTAATGGCAGGCTGACAGCTGCTGCTGCTGTTTGTATGTAGACACACACAGAGCAGTTAGCTGCATTTAGGGACAGAAGTCTGAGCCTGGACACCTTATAGTGCTGAAGTTCACAGGCTGCCATGAGGGAGAAAGGAGAGACTATCAGGGAGATAAGATAAGCCACTATCATTGTAAATCCGGCCATAGACAGTTTGAATCTCAGCCAGTTCAGCTGGGACCGGCCGAGATTCAAACCATGTATGAAAAGGCTGATTGTTCCCAAGTTAATAAAACAACCAGCCTGTTGGATTTTTAATGGGACTATTGCTATACGGCAATAATCTCTGTGTGTTATCCTTGCTGAGATGGCTCCCCTCGCCCACCCCCAACCCCCCCCCCCACCCACTGGGAGAACATAATAGCTCCACGGGAGGGATCCCCCAATCAGCAATGACTGTGATAATTAGGGAATCAAGCAGGTTTCTGTCCTGCAACCCGTGGTTGCAGGGATGAAAAGCACTCCATCTATGGCCAGCTTAATTTAACTCTTGTGTTTTCCTGGCAGCAGAGTTTGTTCTGTCACCTCTTCTGCTTTTCTTTTCTCCCATCCTAATCATTGTACCCTCCGCACAGTCTGTGTCATTCTTTTGCTTTATTATCTTTTCAGCAACAATAAATCCTAAAGCTGTCAGCTGATTGGCCTGTAGTGGCTCTGATTTTAGGCACAGTGCTGAGAATAGGGAGCAACTTTGCATGTGCAGAACAGGGTGGATTTTACACAGTATAGGCATTTAATTTTAATGTTTTACACATATGCAAAAGAGGCCAGCCTGACATGTTCTATCAGGACTCAACGTGATACTAAAGTCTTGTATCCTTGTAAGCCTGAATCCTCCTCTTCTCGGGTCCCTCGCCGGCGCTCCTGGCCCCTCCCTCCTGTCGAGTGCTCCCACAGCAAGCTCTGTATGTTCATTCAGACACAGAGCAGCGGTTCGGCCCTGCCCCCTCTCTCTCCTCATTCGCTAACTAAATTTGATTGACAGCAATGGGAGCCAAAGGTGTCACTGCTGTGTCTCAGCAAATCAGGAAAGAGAATCCCGGACAGCCAAGGCACTCATGCACATCGCTGGATTGTGAGATGGGGCTCAGGTACTCTAAGTATTAGGGGGGCTGAGGGAGGATGCTGCACATGGAAGGATTTCTTATCTTAATGCATACAATGCCTTTACAACCACTTTAAGTTTCTGATTAAAGTTCCACTTTAAATTATCATGTTACAGAATTATAGAGTGCAATATAAAGTTTCACTGTTTATTGTAGTTCATTCAAATTAATTGCATTTGTAGACAGTCATCTGAGTTTGTGTTTAAATATAGTGATCTGATTTAAATGTATTTTTAGAACATGTTCCATAGAGAGATTAACTGTCAGCAATGATAGAACACGTGTATTTGACAGTTACCTTATACAGGCAATAATCCTAGCTTCAAATTAAAACTTGAGCATTGTAAGCGATAATGTACCCTCTTTCTGGGTTAAGAAATCATATTGGGTGTCACCTTGGCACTTATTATTATTTTCTGGCTAACTGTATAATTACAAAGGCGTTTCTAAGATACCCAGGGTGACACATAATGCTTCCCGGCAGTGTATCAGCCCCTATGAAAGGCTTTAGGATTTGTGTTACTTAATTTGTACATACAGGAGGACGGAGCGAGTTAACTATAGTAAACCATAAACCTGGGCTCTGTGCAGAAACAGAGGGTGGGGAGGGGATGTTAGAAGAGGTGGGGTATGGGTGAGCGCTTGTCAGCTGCCTGATATGGGATCTGACACTTTGATATGTATTCAATGCCACCTCCTGCTTCTAAATATTTATTCTTGCGGCTGTGCTCCGTCTAATGCAATCAGACCTTATCCGAGGAGCTGCCACATCCTCTCACATCTGTTGCTTTCCTGCAGCGCACTGAGCTGCCACCCTATTGGCTGGTGCTGGAGTTAACCCTTCTGCACCCTTCCAATGCCTCTGCGAGAGGAATGTTCAAATTACATTTTTTTCTGCATTTTTCAGTCAAGAATAATCTGATTTACCACAATACAGAGATTGATATATTGAGCATTGGAGTAAGGTCTTATCTCCTATAAAATTAAAGATTTCTGTGTTTCTAATCTCTGTGTTTCCTGACAGAATAATATACCCTCCTCGGGGCATATTATTCTGCTGTGATTATTAGGTTATGTTTATCATATTTATTATTCTGTTCATTCCTTGAATGCCAGGGATATCCGGTTGGCAGACTGTGGTGTGAATTTGGCTTATAAAAGATTTCTAAAGTCATTCAAAGTCAACGATTTGTAGAGAATGCTTTTGTTTTGGAGACGACATTATTCTCCGGTTATATGTTTGACATACCGCTGTATGGAGCTCATAGTGTGCACAGAGCACAGTTTTCAGTGGAAAATAACATTTCTTTGTTCTTACTGAAGGCATAATTTACTAAGCAATATTCAATTGAAATTCAGTGCGAATATATATATTTCTTTTTGACTATTTTAGTCCATTTTTTGTCCAAGTCTGCTTATTTTTACAGCTGCAGTTTAGGGTTTTTTTCAGCACCAGGGACAGTACTTACATGACTGACGAGTGTTTTCTATGCTAGTGGCTGCTGTGTTGCTTGAAATCTTCATTCCTCTGCCGCTGGATATCCCCCCAGCCTTGATCATCAGGTGGTCTTAATACAAGCGGCTCCACCTGTCATCAAAAGAGCCAACTAGTCCCACCCTTTACGTCCTCCTCTTCCATTCATAGAAGCTGTACTAGCTCTTCCCACAATGAAACATGCTCTGTGAGTCGAGGAGGTGGACCTTTCACCAATCCACCTGTCCTCCATTCATAGAGTGCTTTTCATTACGGGAACTGATAGTATGGCTTCTATGAATGGTTGAGGAGGCATAGGTGGCACTTTGGACAAATGCGTATGACAGGTGGAGCCACTCCTATTACCCCCACAGCACCGGAAGATTACAGCAACAGGGGTATCCTGGGGGCAGAGGACTTTAACCACTTGAGCTCTAAAAGACTTTATCCCCTTCATGACCAGGCCATTTTTTGCTATTAGGCACTGCTAATGCAACTGGTAGTTGCGAAGTCATGCAACACTTTACCAAAACAAAATTTATATCATTTTTTTCACACTAGTAGAGCTTTCCTTTGGTGGTATTTGATCACCACTGGGTTTTTTATTTTTTGCAATATAAATGAAAAAAGGCAGAAAAAGAAATCCCAATTTTTTTACTTTCTGCCATAAAACATATCCAATAAACAATGTAAAAATAAAATCGAATTTCTTCATAAATTTTGGCCAAAATGTATTCTGCTGCATGTTTTTGATAAAAAAATCCTAATAAGTGTTTATTGATTGATTTGTGTGTAAGTTAAAGCGGATACAAACTATGGTATATATTCTGGAATTTGTAGTTTTAGGTTTTTTTTTATACTACTAATGGAGGCAATCAGTGACTTATAATGGGTCTGCAATACTGCACTAGTCAATCTAACACTAACTGACTGTGGGGGAAACTGACTAACTGCCACTGACATTAATTAATAGTGATAATACTATACACTGTCACTGTACTAATGACACTGAGTGGAAAGGGGTTAACACAAGGGTGCCCAACATTTTTGAAGAGCGAGGGCCACTTAAGCGACTCGGTAACTGATTGTGGGCCTCAACCACAATGAGAGGAGCGGGCGGATGGCAATTGCACAGCGGACACGGACACAGCCCACTCTACTCTATAGAGCCCACTCTATTCTTTTTTTTTAGCGGATCGGATTGGAGGTAGGCGTTTGTAAACAGACACAAGTCTGTTTACATCTGCCACTCCTTAGAGCAGAATAGAGGGTCCAATTGGGTCAGACTGACTGTGTGAAAGGTGCCTAAGTCTGCTTTCACACTGATGTGCTGCGATTTACCCACACCGAGAGTTCAGCGCAGTGCACCCGTGGCTTTCCTGCAGGTTAGCTGCACTTTGCCATAGACTTCTATTATGTCCTGCTGGTGTAATGCACTTTCAGAAAGCACACCAAACCCACAGGTAATAACAGAAGTCTATGGCTCAGTGCAGGTAACCCGCAGGTGCACTGGTCTGGTTCTTGGTCTTAATGGCAGCAGGGGACAGATGCAGCATCAGACTGATGTTGAATTCACCTAGGTGATTATGTGTGTTTTTCTTTTTTTTTTTATTCCCGAACTTCACTTTTAAGGAACACAGCAGCCACCTGCATGCGGGACACTTGTCACTGTAAGTAAACCAGCTTTAACCTCTTCATGTTCAGGGTTCTTTTATGATTTGTTCCCTAAAGACAATTTTTCTTTTACAAACTTAGTATTAGTATTAGTTTTAAATAGGTTGGGAACATACATACAAGTCATTGTATTAGAGTAGACATTGTCTTATGTACCATCAACAGTTCACATTTCAACTAGTACAGAGTATTAAGGGATCAATAGAATTTACATTCAGTGGGATTATCACCATACATGAGCATTTATGCCTGAAGAGCATTTTTTACAGTCTTTATTCATATTCCACAATTTCAAATGCTCAGAACTGCTTATTCTCATCTATACACTCATACAGTATGTGAGCAAATTTGAAGACATAAAATGAAGTGGCTATCTATTCCCTAATGCTGAAACAGATCATCTGGTTGCAGTGTAACTGTTGCTGTTAGGCTGGAAAGAAATGGGATTCTCTGACAAATCTGGTTAGATGCAAACCTGTACTGTGCTCCTTTGTGGTTTCCCTACCTCTGCACTTTTTTGGCAAGCTGGATTTCTCCCTGTTTTTTTTCCTATCACTTCTTTACTTGTGTCTGGCTTAGATCTATATCACGATCGCAATTCTGTCACTGGAGATACTTAGTCAGTCACAGAATCACAAGTACAATAAACCAAAAAGAACAATCAGCGCAACCAACACATTCACAAACAAAGAAATATAATGAAATAAAGTAAAATAAAAATGATAATGATAAGTGCTCAAAAACCACACTGGAGTTGCCAGCCAGCACCAGATATGCAATTCCACAACACTCAGGGGTTGATTTACTAAAGGCAAATAGACTGTGCACTTTACAAAGGGCAGTTGCGCTCTGCAAGTGCAGTTGCTCCAGAGCTTAGTTACATAGTTGGTAAGGTTGAAAAAAGACACAAGTCCATCAAGTCCAAGATATGTGAGTGATTATATGTCAGTATTACATTGTATATCCCTGTATGTTGCAGTCGTTCAGGTGCTTATCTAATAGTTTCTTGAAACTATCAATGCCCCCCGCTGAGACCACCGCCTGTGGAAGGGAATTCCACATTCTTGGCGCTCTTACAGTAAAGAACCCTCTACGTAGTTTAAGGTTAAACCTCTTTTCTTCTCATTTTAATGAGTGGCCGCGAGTCTTGTTAAACTCTCTAATAGTTTTATCCCTATTGTGGGGTCACCAGTATGTTATTTGTATATTGAAATCATATCCCCTCTCAAGCGTCTCTTCTCCAGAGAGAATAAGTTCAGTGCTCGCAACCTTTCCTCATAACTAATATCCTCCAGACCCTTTATTAGCTTTGTTGCCCTCCTTTGTACTCACTCCATTTCCAGTACATCCTTCCTGAGGACTAGTGCCCAGAACTGGACAGCATACTCTAGGTGCGGCCGGACCAGAGTCTTGTAGAGCGGGAGAATTATCATTTTATCTCTGGAGTTGATCCCCTTTTTAATGCATGCGATCTTCTGTTTGCTTTGTTAGCAGCAGCTTGGCATTGCATGCCGCTGCTAAGCCTATCATCTACTAGGACCCCCAGGTCCTTTTCCATCCTAGATTCCCCCAGAGGTTCTCCCCCCAGTGTATAGATTGCATTCATATTTTTGCCACCCAAATGCATTATTTTACATTTTTCTACATTGAACCTCATTTGCCATGTAGTTGCCCATCCCATTAATTTGTTCAGATCTTTTTGCAAGGTTTCCACATCCTGCGGAGAAGTTATTGCCCTGCTTAGCTTAGTATCATCCGCAAATACAGAGATTGAACTGTTTACCCCATCCTCCAGGTCGTTTATGAACAAATTAAATAGGATTGGTCCCCTGGGGGACCCCACTACCCACCCCTGACCATTCAGAGTACTCGCCATTTATCACCACCCTCTGAAATCGCCCTTGTAGCCAGTTTTCAATCCATGTATTCACCCTTTGGTCCATACCAACAGACCTTTTTTTGTACAGTAAACGTTTATGGGGAACTGTGTCAAATGCTTTTGCAAAATCCAGATACACCACATCTATGGGCCTTCCTTTATCTAGATGGCAACTCATCTCCTCATAGAAGATTAATAGATTTGGCAAGAACGATTCTTCATGAATCCATGCTGATTACTGCTAATGATACCCTTCTCATTACTAAAATCTTGTATATAGTCCCCTATCACCCCCTTCAAGAGTTTACATACTATTGATGTTAGGCTAACTGGTCTGTAATTCCCAGGGATGTATTTTGGGCCCTTTTTAAATATTGGTGCTACATTGGCTTTTCTCCAATCAGCTGGTACCATTCCAGTCAGTAGACTGTCAGTAAAAATTAGGAACAATGGTCTGGCAATTACTTGACTGAGTTCCCTAAGTACCCTCGGGTGCAAGCCATCTGGTCCCGGTGATTTATTAATGTTAAGTTTCCCAAGTCTAATTTTAATTCTGTCCTCTGTTAACCATGGAGGTGCTTCCTGTGATTTGTCATGAGGATAAACACTGCAGTTTTGGTTACTGAAGCACCACGATTCCCTCGTGAAGACCTTCGCCATCTCCCCATTCTTTATAACCAGATGTCCTTCCTCATTCTTTATGGGGCCAATATGGTCTGTCCTCCCTTTTTTACTGTTTACATGCTTAAAGAATTTCTTGGAATTTTTTTTGCTCTCCTCCGCTATGTGTCTTTCATGTTTTATCTTAGCCGTCCTTATTGCACCCTTACATTTCTTGTTGCATTCTTTAGAAAGTCTGAATGCTGATGATGATCCCTCAACCCTGTATTTTTTCAAGGCCTTCTCCTTAGCTTTTATATATATTTATTATTATTATTATTATTATTACATATTTTTTTTACATTGGAGTTAAGCGATCCAGGACTTTTGTTCGCTCTTTTAAATTTATTACCCAATGGGATGCATTGGCTAATGCCCTTATATAATATGCTCTTAAAGCAAACCCATCTCCCCTCCGTGCTCTTTGTTTCTAATATTTTATCACAATTTATGCCTTCTAGCAAGGTTTGTAGTTTAGGAAAGTTGGCTCATTTGAAATTCAGTGTCTTTGTATTCCCCTTATGTTTCCTATTTGTGTGATTTATACTGAAGCCAATTGACCTGTGATCGCTGTTACCTAAATTGCCCCATATTTCCACATCCATGATCAGGTCTGTATTGTTGGTAATCAGTAGATCCAGTAATGCTTTATTTCTAGTTGGTGCGTCTACCATCTGACCCATGAAATTGTCCTGCAAGACATTTAGGAACTGGTGAACCTTAGATGAATGCGCGGTTCCCTCTGCCCAGTCTATGTATGGATAGTTAAAATCCCCCATTAAGATAACACTTCCCATCCTTGCTGCTAATCCAAATTGTGATAGGAGATCTGTCTCCACTTCCTCCCTCAGGTTAGGGGGCCTATAGCATACTCCCAGTATTATTTTCCCCTTAGCTTCATCCCTTTGGAGCTCTACCTATAAGGATTCCACCTCTTCCCTAGCTCCCTTAGTGATGTCATCTCTCACATTCACTTGTAAATTATTCTTGATATATAGACATACCTCTCCCCATTTTTTACCCTCTCTATTCTTGCGATAAAGGGTATACCAATGAATGTTTGCCAGCCAATCATGAGAGCTGTTAAAATGTAAATGAGGTAAAGTTTCACTTTGCAAAGAGTACCCAATCAGGTGCAAGGAAAATAAAAAAACTGAATTTTTGCTTGCACATGATTGGATGATGGAACTCAGCAGAGCTTCCCCTCATTTACCAAGCTGTGGAGCAACTGCTCTTGCAGAGTGCAACTGCCCTTTGCAAAGTGCACATTCTATTTGCCTTTAGTAAATCAACCCCTCAATGTCACAATACGAATAACGATAACCAGTGCAGCGCAACTCAACAAATAAATACTCAATTGAAATATCCTAGATTGTAAGCTCTAAGGAGCAGGGCCCCCTGATTCCTCCGGTATTGAATTGTATTGTAACTGTACTGTCTGCCTTCATGTTGTAAAGTGCTGTGCAAAATGTTGGAGCTATATAAAATCTGTATAATAATAATAAGACATATGCATTTAAAACAGTACACTCTGCTAATTTACCAAATAATGTATAGAAAAATATATAAACATAAAATATATAAAATATATAACACTATCAGATAAAAATTCCAAGAAAAGATTCAGCCACCACCGTGACAATGTGAACTGAATAATAAAATGTACTTAGTGTCTCTGATGTGCTTATAAGTAACACAAAGTGCTGAACTTAAGCTAGGTAAGTCAGTGTGTGTCAGGTAGGTCAGTGTATGTCATGTAGGTCAGTGTATGTCAGATAGGTAAGTCAGTGTGTGTCAGGTAGGTCAGTGAATGTCAGGTAGGTCAGTGTCTGTCAGCCAGGTAGGTCAGTGTATGTCAAATAGGTCAGTGTATGCCAGGCAGGTCAGTGTATGTCAAATAGGTCAGTGCATGTCAGGTAGGTCAGTGCGTGTCAGGTAGGTCAGTGTATGTCAGATAGGTAGGTTAGTGTGTGTCAGGTAGGTCAGTGTAAGTCAGTGTATGTCAGATAGGTAGGTCAGTGTATGTCAGGTAGGTCAGTGTATGTCAGATAGGTAGGTCAGTGTATGTCAGATAGGTAGGTCAGTGTATGTCAGGTGGGTCAGTGTATGTCAGCCAGGTAGGTCAGTGTGTGTCAGGTAGGTCAGTGCATGTCAAGTAGGTAACACCCTCCCCTCCACACAACCCCACCGCCCGCCTGGCTCTGACTTCGGGCTGAAGCCCCTGGTCTTTTTGCCACCAGGCAACACCCCTGCTTTAAATGTAATACTTTCAATAAATTATCAAATATGCAGCATATAAACTAGGAACATGGATATCATAAATTAAATTGCACATACGAAAAATACTTTTACACCCCCCCCCTTCCTCTTTACAACTACAGTAAACTAAAATTGAGTTGGTAACTGCTCATCAGTGTACTACAATTTGCACATTATCATTGTTCTTTGTGCTGCCTCATTGAATAAGCCCATTAATCTGCCCATAATTAAGATATATTCCTAAATGTAAAAACTTAGATGGTATAGAAAGCAGTGTGAATAAATAGCTTTTTGTCTAAAGCCTATCAAATAAAAAATTACGTGAATCTAACATTTAACTGACATTTAAATGTGTTTTTATTGTTTGCAGGGAAAGTTTGTTTATGCTAGTCACACAGGGCTGCTTTCTATAATAACGCAGTTCTCCCCTAGGACTCGATGCAATATATGAGAAGCATAGTTGTCCTTAATGGAGGTACTGTACCTCTTCATAGGAAACGGGAGGAATACAATACAATATGTAGAAAGCGATAACCAAGACACAAGAATGTAATGGTCACCTTCAAAGCATCTGCTGTGCTTCGGAGAAGAAAAAGAAAATTATAAAGTTACACTGTACAGACCAAGTCTAGGAATAAAATGATTACCTTTTTCGACTTTCATGTATAGTTTCCTCCAAATAAAAAAACAAACCTGTACATACATACTGTACATGGACATTATTTTTACACACAAGCCGATACACACATACAGTCTATAAACCTTCATAAGAGAAAATGTGTGAAATACATTTATTTGGGCTTTTTGTGTCAATATAACCCTAAAGGCCCGTAAACACGATCCAAAAATCGGACGACAGATTGTCCGACTTTTTTCGCTTGATAGTCGCAAGTAGAAATTGAATAGGTTATTACTAAAGTCATGAAAATTCTTGTACGACAGAAAAAAAAATCAGAAGTGATGTCATGTGTTGTAATGTATTTGTATTGTATTTTCGGAGGACAACTGTGACTAAACGAAAATCGTACGATCTGGTATCGTACGAGGAAAATTTTCATGCTTGTCTGATCGAATAATATCGGATGAATTGTCGTGATTGGCTCTCGAAAGCTCTGCACTAACGATCCTATTATTGTACGATCACGTCGAAAGCGGTATTTTTTGTCCGATTTTCGGATCATGTGTACGAGCCCTTAGGCTCCTCTCACACAGGTGGCCAGGAGGCAGTGAGAAAAGGCGTTTGATATGTGTTTTACTTCTCCACAACTGCCCACCTAAAAGTGGATATGGTACCTCTTGGGTGCATACACATAGGTGGTAAAAACGAATGCTAGTGCAAAAAGATTCAGTTTGAATGAACACAACCATACTTAAAGCGGAACTACACTGCATCTGAGCATCACAAACACAAAACACTAATTCATTTTTAATATTCAAAGCAAACTCATCCATCCATCCATGTCTCCATGCTTTATTGTGCTGAGAAATCACTTTGAAAAACCCAACAGCATCTCTGTCTGTGGCCATCTTAAAGTGGTATTAAAGCTTTGTATTTTTTGTTTTTTTAAATAACAAAAATGTTATACTTACCTTCTCTGTGTAGTGGTTTTGCACAGAGCAGCTCCAATCCTCTTCTTTTTGGGTCCCCTGCCAGCGCTCCTGGCTCCTCCCTCTTGAGCAGTGCCCCATGAGAAAGCCACTTGCCCTGGGGGCACTACTGCATGCTCGCTGCCAAACAGCTGCTCTATGCATCCATAAGACACATAGAGTCGTGGCTCAGCCCTGCCCCCATCTCTCCTCATTGGCTCACAGGCTTTGATTGACAGCCAATGAGGAGGGAGAGTCCTGGGACAGCCGAGGCTATCGTGAACATCGTTGGATTGGAGGGAGCTCAGGTAAGGATTGGAAGGCCCCCCGCCGGGGCTCCTGCCTCCTGCCCCCTGCTGAGTGCTCTCAGAGCAAGCAGTTTGCTCTAGGGGCACCCAAGTAGGCAAGCTCTCAAGCCACTGCTCTGTGTGTCCATTCAGACACGAAGCTGCGGCTCGACCTCTCTCTTCATTGGCTGTCTGTCTGTGATTTACAACAGCGGGAGCCAATGACTGATGCTCTCATGCACATCACTGGATTGAGTGGTTGAACACACCCCTTGCCACTCCCCCTTAAAGGAGAATTGTACAAAAAAAACAAGATTGGTTAAACCCACAAGTGCTTTTTTTTACCAATACTATTCCTTTATATTGGCTTTTGGAATTTACAAATGCAGCAATTTAGAAATCAGATGAAAGGTTTAGCTCTAGAAAACACTTTTTTGATAGATAAAAAGTGCATTTTATATACATCTATATAGATCAGACCAAAATGAGGGACAAATGAAGAGGAATGATGGACAGAGGGACTTTGCTCCAAATCAGGGACAGTCCCTCGAAATCAGGGACAGTTGGGAACTATGCAAAGGTAAATTTAACAGACATGAAGGGATCAAATTAGAGTTCATTGCTATGGTCTACATACCCTTTAAACTCCTCCCTACTCCCTTCTCCTGACTGGAGACTGCACTGTCCCCTGTTACCTCTTTCCAGCGAAGTCCAGAAATTCAGGGAGAACAGAAGCCAGCGGCACTGAAAGTTGTGACCTCCAACTGTTGGGGTTATAAAGTTTTAGTATAGAGAATGTTTATTTTATTGTGCTCAATATGGTAAGATAAAGGATGCTGAGGGTTCATAAAAAGGGAAGGATTGATGAGCTGCAATATATTACATTTTTGTTTTGAGGTTTATATACGTTTTCATTTTATACACTTTTTTGTGCTAAAATATGAATGATTTGGCTTCTCTAATAGCACAGGGATAGCGGATTAGCATTTCCTGTGTGTATGATCACCCTGCAGGAATGTGACTCTCCCATCATGCAAAACCTCCCCTGTTATCATTGTGGATACACTCACTGATGCAGATAAATGAGCTGCATGCAGATACAATGTAATTACAAGCACGCAGCGCACAGTTACCCGCCCAGAGTGAGTGCCGCTGTTAGTTTGTTGCTGTTCCAGCCAGCTGAGACCTAAGAGCCTCTGTCACAGCAAGTCACAATATCAGCCTGCCAGACATACACACAACTCCCAACTTGTTCCAGTGGTGACACCAGGGTGTATGCAAACGGCTCGTCCCAGCTGAACACACTTCATGAAGATCTGTGAAACGCTAATTGATTCCCTAGTTGAGGAACGTTCACAGACACTAAAAGGCATTCATCCATAACAATATAGGACGTGATTTAAGGAAAGAGTCATTTTGTCCTCCAAATCAAAGTGACCCATGTGTACTTTGCTATCAATGTTTTAAATGAACCTCTAGTAGATTGGTTGTCTGAACTAGGCCAGCTTGCTTAAAGCGATATTGTATGCATTTTTTTTTTAAATAACAAATATGTCATACTTACCAGGTCTGTGTAGTGGTTTTGGGCAGAGCAGCCCCGGTTCTCCTCTTCTCGGGTCCCCCTCCAACGCTCTTGGCCCCTCCCTCCTGCCAAGTGGGGTCACCCAAGCAGGCGTGTTCCAGAGCAACTGTTCTGCGTGTCCATTCAGACAGGTAATACATATTCCCATCGCACACGTTCCTGGATAAGCCCTCAAAATGTTGGGTGCTGCAGCAACAACCAGCTAGAAAACTTGTTCAGAACCTCACAAAGGAGATATTTGCCAGCACACCATGGATCAACAAAGTAGTGTTTATTGTATGATCACATCACAAGAACAGAGCAACATTTCGGAGTCATGCAGGACCCCTTCGTCAGGCATGTGATCATGACATTCAGACAGGAAACCACGGCTCGACCCCGCCCCCTCTCTCTTTATTGGCTGTCTGGCTGTGATTGGCAGCAGTGAGAGTGAATGGCTAGTGCTCTCATGCAGATCGCTGGATCGAGAGGGAGCTCAGGAAAGTATTGGGGGCGAGGGGGGGACTGCTGTACACAGGAGGTTTTTTACCTTCATGCATAGTAAAAAACCTTCAGCCTTTAGAACCAATTTAGGTATTAGGGGGGAGTTGCAGCCCAATCTCATTTTGCTGTTCTGCTGCATTGTGGTAACACCCAATAGGTGGGCCCTTGACCCAAGGTACCTAGCCAGGGAGAGACCACACACAGTTATTAATTGTTATTAGTTATCTTGTATATTGTATATAGTTTGAATACTGGCAGTTCTTGAAGGCGCTGATATAAGGCAATGCAACAGTTTGTGCTTGCACAGCGTTTCCAAGCTTGGGCCTTTATTACCAGAGGATGGCTGCCACTGGAGGGGTGACAGTTTGCAGTGCACTGGCATGGCACTGTAATGCTGCTAGGAAGATGTTAATATTTTGAATATGGGGATGTTTCCTTCCTGCAGGTGTTGTCCCTGTCCTGACTCGACTCGCCAGGAACCTCTCCCTGCACTAATCACTTTTTCCTAGTCCTGACCTACCGCTCACTCTAGATTTGCCCAAATGACGAAGGAACCATATTACATAAGATCCCACGCCAAGATGGTCACGAGAGATCTCAGGAGATTACAGCGTCCAGGCGGACAGCTGGCTTCTCTGAGATACTGACAGAGTCCAAATGGGGGACAAACTCACCTAATAGACTTGACATCTGTAATAATGGTACAGTGCCACCTACAGGAGGTAATGAGTTACCATACACTGAATGAAGGCAGCCCATTCAAATTCAGGGGGAACCCAATGGACCACAATGGACAAAATAAATTCAGACATGCAGCATTTTTCCAACACAGCATACCACGTCCTAGACTACTCTGTTACCGTGCATTGTGGTGCACTTCAATGCATGTGTTTAAGAGTTCTGTTGCCCTATTGTGATGGGGTGCCTTTTAACATGAATGGAACCCCAATGTTCCAACGTTGCATTAACCTGATTCATGTTTGGTTTCAATGTGTTTCAGAGCCCAATCACACTGTTGTGTTGTGGTAACATGTGTGTTACTCTGGTGCCGGTTATTCTGAACCTCACTACAATACCTACTGCCAATAAATGTACGTTTCAGCGAGGAAATTCACTAATGTGCGGATGCGATGCCAAAAATGCTACATGCACCTCTTTGGTTCCTTAGGTAGCCTATTCCAATGAATGGGCTGTCTTAACACTATGCATGTTAAGGCACATTAACAGGTCATTAGGCTGGGTTCACACGGTGCGTTTTGCATGTGCCATGTACAATGGGTTAGGCAATCCTATTCATTTGAATAGGCTGTCTAATGTGTCAAAGCATACCAAAAAAAAGTACAAGCACAATTTTTTATAACGCAGGATACTGTGTTACCTACATTGTGGTGTGATGCAACTAATGTCTGTCAAAAATGTGTACTGCATTGCACCAACCCACATAATGCCTGCATTGACTTCATTTGTTCAGCTACAATTATTCTTCTAAAAGGCTATGTTTTAAAATGTGCCAGTAACCCTTTACTTACCATTGGATCCTGTGCTGCGTGTGTACCACATCCGTAATGTGTTAAGCTGGCCATACATGAATTGAAATTCTGCTGGTTCAGCAGAGACTGGACGAATTTCGATCCATGTATGAAAATCCTGGTTATACACAAGCTGATCAATGGATCGAATTGTGCACAACCAGCCTGCTGGGTTTTTACCGAATGATTAGTGCTGCTGGCTATAATCCGGCAACATTAATCATTGTGTTCTGCCAGCAGAGAAGGCTCTCCGCAGTCCCCACCGGCAGAACTGAATAGCATTGCGGGAGGGATTACCCCATCAACACTGAATGTTTTGATGGGGGAATCAAGCAAGTTTCTTTCCTTCCACCCATAGTGGAAGGAAAGCAAATTTGCATAATCTGAGGCCTGCTTTACGGTTATACACAAAATCTGCACCATCCAGTGCACCAACTCATAGCTACTGGGAATGCGTGAGTTGTAATGTCTTTTATCAGTACTGTTAGCTTACATAGCAAGCAATTCTGACAGCTGATATCAACATTGAAGCAGGTTTAATAGTACCTGCACAATCACTTAAAAAAATAATCTCAGTCTGACATGACGGAAGTAGAAGGAGATAAAGCTGGATGAGAAATTATGCGTTCTGCTCATTTTTATGTCAAGGTCATATGTTTTACCAGTCCTGTGTTATTAGATGATTATTAGAAGATGCTGATAATTATTTATTATTCTATATTGCTGAGCAGATAAGGACTAACTAAGCAGATATGAATTCCAGAAATTATGGAGGGAAATTTTCCTTTATGCTTAGCCAGTTTATCCAATTAGAAGCTAGCATTACACAATAAGATTTTTAAAATGTTTTCTCAAATAAAGAGTTCTGTGACAGACAGATACTAAACAGAGTGGAAACTTCAAAAGACTGTGCAGGTAAATGGGAACAACACATGTAATACTATTATGGAGTTGTTATTTTACTGCTTCTAAACGATCACATTTTAAAGAAAGGAGGAATGAATCTGTGACAAAACATTTATTAACAAAGGAATGGCACAGGATATAAACCATATATGTCATCCTTGGTTTAACCACTTACTGTATATTATTTCTCTTTTACCCAGGTTATGGTATGCTATAGATATTAGTATCATTCAATTAGAATTGTTCTGTAATGTTGAAGATGTTTCTTAGATTAAAGCGGACTTCCAGTTATTTGTTTATTAAAAGTCAGCAGCTACAAAAACTGTAGCTGCTGACTTTTAATAAAGACACACTCACCTGTCCCAGGATCCAGAGGTGCACTCACCACAGCCGTGTTCTCCCTGTGTCCTCCCTCGGTGGTGCCGGCATCTCTATTATGGGCACCTAGCTATGATGGCTTGCGGCTTCATAGCCGGCTGCTCACTGCGCATGTGACTCAAAGTCTTCTAGGACCTGTCAGGTGTCCCAGAAGACTTCAGGAAGGAGAACTTCCGCTTCCGATCGGAACGGAAGTGGGAGCAGGTACCTGGCAAAATCAGGTACCTGCTCCCCCCCTCCTCCCCAAAAGCTCAGTTTCACAAACAGGAGCTGGAAAGGAGGCCTTAAAGCGGAAGTTCCACTTTTAGGTGGAACTCCGCTTTAACCAAGCCACTTCTTCAGTTCCAGTGATTGTCAAAGAGATACTACAGTATTTATATCCACACCTTAAAGTGATTGTAAAGTCTTGTTTAAAAAAACAAACATGTTATACTTACCTCCTCTGTGCTGTTGGTGTTGCACAGAGCAGCCCGGATCCTCTTCTCAGGTCCCTCTTTGCTGCTCCTGGCCCCTCCCTCCTATTGAGTGCCCCCATAGTCAGCAGCTTCCTATGGGGGCACTGGAGCCGAGTCACAGCTCCGTGTGTTCATTCAGACATGGAGCCCCAACCCAGCCCTCCCCCTCTTACCCCTGATTCACTAACTGACTTTGATTGGCAGCCATGGGAACCAATGGCACCGCTCCTGTGTCTCAGCCAATCAGGAGGAGTGTCCCGGATGGTTTAGACATTCGTGGACATCACTGGAGAGAAATGGGGCTCAGGTAAGTAATTAGGGGGTGCTGGGGAGGCTGCTACACACAAAAGGTTTTTATCTTAATTCATAGAATGCATTAGGATAAAAAACCTTCTGCCTTTACAACTCCTTTAAGACACGTTAAGTCAATCAGCATGGACTATTTAAATTTTGATTGTCCTGGTTAGGGATGAGCCGAACACCCCCCTGTTCGGTTTGCACCAGAACATGCGAACAGGAAAAAAATTCGTTCGAACACGCGAACACCGTTAAAGTCTATGGGACACGAACATGAATAATCAAAAGTGCTAATTTTAAAGGCTAATATGCAAGTTATTGTCAATAAAAGTGTTTGGGGACCTGGGTCCTGCCCCGGGGGACATGGATCAATGCAAAAAAAAGTTTTAAAAACGGCCGTTTTTTCAGGAGCAGTGATTTTAAAAATGCTTAAAGTCAAACAATAAAAGTGTAATATCCCTTTAAATTTCATACCTGGGGGGTGTCTATAGTATGCCTGTAAAGGGGCGCATGTTTCCCGTGTTTAGAACAGTCTGACAGCAAAATGACATTTTGAAGGAAAAAACTCATTTAAAACTACCGCGGCTATTGCATTGCCGACAATACACATAGAAGTTCATTGATAAAAACGGCATGGGAATTCCCCACAGGGCAACCCCGAACCAAAATTAAAAAAAAAAAATGATGTGGGGGTCCCCCTAAATTCCATACAAGGCCCTTCAGGTCTGGTATGGATATTAAGGGGAACCCCAGCCAAAATTAAAAAAAAAAATTGACGTGGGGTTCCCCCTAAATTCCATACCAGACCCTTCAGGTCTGGTATGGATTTTAAGGGGAACCCCGCGCCAAAAAAAAAAAAAAAAAACGGCGTGGGGTCCCCCTAAAAATCCATACCAGACCCTTATCCGAGCACGCAACCTGGCAGGCCGCAGGAAAAGAGGGGGGGACGAGAGTGCGGCCCCCCCCCCCTCCTGAACCGTACCAGGCCACATGCCCTCAACATTGGGAGGGTGCTTTGGGGTAGCCCCCCAAAGCACCTTGTCCCCATGTTGATGAAGACAAGGGCCTCATCCTCACAACCGTGGCCGGTGGTTGTGGGGGTCTGCGGGCGGGGGGCTTATCGGAATCTGGAAGCCCCCTTTACCAAGGGGACCCCCAGATCCCGGCCCCCCCCCTGTGTGAAATGGTAAGGGGTTACTTACCCCTACCATTTCACTAAAAAACTGTCAAAAATGTTAAAAATGACAAGAGACAGTTTTTGACAATTCCTTTATTTAAATGCTTCTTCTTTCTTCCTTCATCTTCTTCTTCTTCTGGTTCTTCTGGCTCTTCTGGTTCTTCCTCCGGCGTTCTCGTCCAGCATCTCCTCCGCGGCGTCTTCTATCTTCTTCTCCTCGGGCCGCTCCGCACCCATGGCATGAGGGGGGAGGCTCCCGCTCTTCTCTTCATCTTCTTCTTCATCTTCATCTTCTTCTTCATCTTCTTCTTCTTCTTCTTCTCTTCTTCATCTCTTCTTCCTTCTTCATTTCTTCTGCGGGCCGCTCCGCATCCATGCATGGAGGGAGGCTCCCGCTGTGTGACGGCGTCTCTTCGTCTGACGGTTCTTAAATAACGGGGGGCGGGGCCACCCGGTGACCCCGCCCCCCTCTGACGCACGGGACATGACGGGACTTCCCTGTGGCATTCCCCGTGACGTCACAGGGAAGTCCCGTCAATTCACCGTGCGTCAGAGGGGGGGCGGGGTCACCGGATGGCCCCGCCCCCCGTTATTTAAGAACCGTCAGACGAAGAGACGCCGTCACACAGCGGGAGCCTCCCTCCATGCATGGATGCGGAGCGGCCCGCAGAAGAAATGAAGAAGGAAGAAGAGATGAAGAAGAGAAGAAGAAGAAGAAGATGAAGAAGAAGATGAAGATGAAGAAGAAGATGAAGAGAAGAGCGGGAGCCTCCCCCCTCATGCCATGGGTGCGGAGCGGCCCGAGGAGAAGAAGATAGAAGACGCCGCGGAGGAGATGCTGGACGAGAACGCCGGAGGAAGAACCAGAAGAGCCAGAAGAACCAGAAGAAGAAGAAGATGAAGGAAGAAAGAAGAAGCATTTAAATAAAGGAATTGTCAAAAACTGTCTCTTGTCATTTTTAACATTTTTGACAGTTTTTTAGTGAAATGGTAGGGGTAAGTAACCCCTTACCATTTCACACAGGGGGGGGGGCGGGATCTGGGGGTCCCCTTGGTAAAGGGGGCTTCCAGATTCCGATAAGCCCCCCGCCCGCAGACCCCCACAACCACCGGCCACGGTTGTGGGGATGAGGCCCTTGTCTTCATCAACATGGGGACAAGGTGCTTTGGGGGGCTACCCCAAAGCACCCTCCCAATGTTGAGGGCATGTGGCCTGGTACGGTTCAGGAGGGGGGGGGGCCGCACTCTCGTCCCCCCCTCTTTTCCTGCGGCCTGCCAGGTTGCGTGCTCGGATAAGGGTCTGGTATGGATTTTTAGGGGGACCCCACGCCGTTTTTTTTTTTTTTTTTTGGCGCGGGGTTCCCCTTAAAATCCATACCAGACCTGAAGGGTCTGGTATGGAATTTAGGGGGAACCCCACGTCAATTTTTTTTTTAAATTTTGGCTGGGGTTCCCCTTAATATCCATACCAGACCCGAAGGGCCTTGTATGGAATTTAGGGGGACCCCCACATCATTTTTTTTTTTTAATTTTGGTTCGGGGTTGCCCTGTGGGGAATTCCCATGCCGTTTTTATCAATGAACTTCTATGTGTATTGTCGGCAATGCAATAGCCGCGGTAGTTTTAAATGAGTTTTTTCCTTCAAAATGTCATTTTGCTGTCAGACTGTTCTAAACACGGGAAACATGCGCCCCTTTACAGGCATACTATAGACACCCCCCAGGTACGAAATTTAAAGGGATATTACACTTTTATTGTTTGACTTTAAGCATTAATAAAATCACTGCTCCTGAAAAAACGTCCGTTTTTAAAACTTTTTTTTTGCATTGATCCATGTCCCCTGGGGCAGGACCCAGGTCCCCAAACACTTTTTATGACAATAACTTGCATATAAGCCTTTAAAATTAGCACTTTTGATTTCTCCCATAGACTTTTAAAGGGTGTTCCGCGGCATTCGAATTTGCCGCGAACACCCCAAATTGTTCGCTGTTCGGCGAACTTGCGAACAGCCAATGTTCGAGTAGAACATGAGTTCGACTCGAACTCGAAGCTCATCCCTAGTCCTGGTTCAGGATAGTCAACATCTTCATATTCCGTGGTGACTGGATTACTGTGTCCTAAGGTGTGAATAAAATAACTGGATTATCTTTGCCACTTATTTTATTTTTTAGTTATATGCAGTTTTCCTGGACCTACCACCGTCTCCTGCAACAAAGCCCAAACCATTCCATTTAAATCTCTACTGCTACTACAACGCTGTTCCACTATTGAATATCCTAGGCTCTGGCATTACAATGGTCAGTGGTGGGGGTAGGAATTAACATGGAGTTGGCAAAAATGACTCCAAGATAAACCAGAGTTTGAGACCCACTGTGTGCTTGGAATCCATGAGCATCCTGGTTGCATAGAAAACAATTAAGGATCAGCAAAAGTATTTGCAGGTAACACAAGAGTATTATTAATAGTACATATACATATACTGGCCCCTATCTTGCAGTTTGGACTTTAGCCAGTCATGAACCATGACCAGGATTTGCATCTGTGGTCTGACACTTCCATGTAGGGGGCGCACATGATTACACACAGCAGAAGCATCGTCAGGTGCAGGGTACCCGATGTACTCCGAAACTCATCAATCGTCAGGCAGAGAGACAGAACTGCCATCTGCCTATGTAAACAAGGCAGATCGATGTTCTGACAGGAGGGAAATTATGAAATTTGTGTTCCTGCAAAGCAGTGAATAAATTCCAAGTCTTCCCCTAATAAAAGCACCTAACACAGTATAGTAAAACACTGGCTAGGCACACAGTTAACCCTTTGATCACTCCTGATGTTAACCCCTTCCCAGCCAGTGTCATTAGTACAGTGACAGTGCATATTGTTTTTAGCACTGATCACTGTATCAGTGTCACTGGTCCCCAAAAAGTGTCAGTTAGTGTCAGAATGTCCACCGCAATATCACTGTCCCACCATAAGTCGCTGATCGTTGCTATTACTAGTAAAAAAATAAATATCCCATAGTTTGTAGACGCTATAACTTTTGCCATCCAAACAATATATGCTTATTGGGATTTTTTTTTACCAAAAATATGTAGCAGAATACATATTGACCTTAATTTATGGGGAAATACAATTTTTATTTATTTTTTCTATTGGATAGGTTTTATAGCAGAACGTAAACAATATTGTTTTTTTGTTTTTTCAAAATTGTCGGTCTTTTTTTGTTTCTAGCGCAACAGATAAAAAAAAAGGTGATCAAATACCACCAAAAGAAAGCTCTATTTATGGGGAAAAAGGGCATACATTTTATTTGGACACATCGTTGCATGACCGTGCAATTGTTAGTTAAAGTAATGCAGTGTCGCATTGTAAAAAATAGCCTGGTCATAAACGGGGGGGGGGGGGGGGGGGGGTAAATCTTTTGTAGGTCAAGTGGTTAAAGAAACCTACAGCATGCTGCTTCAAAACACCACATTTTAGCAGTAGCGTTTGCTAAAATAATAACGGCACAAGGGGCAGAGCTTGTACAAAAGGGCGTCATCACTAGGTTGTGCCTAGGACTTCAAAATGTATAAATACCGATCTGATTTCAATGAGCTAGTTTTGGCACTTGGGATTGTTTGAAAAAAAACAGTAGAAGGGAATGCCCTTTGATACATACTGTAGCATTGTGGCTAAAAAAAGGCTCTGCTAGAGACCCTAAAATGCTGAGAACACCCAGACGTGCACCCATATATAGTATGTAAAGGGAGAGAGATCACTGAGGAAGTCTCATTAATGGATTTGCATGAGCCGGGAGCTCAGTGATCCATCACTGCCATCTTTCATTATGTGTTCTGAGACTGCCGCCTGCCATGGTCACCGCTTCTCTCCCCACTCACTCCGGTCGTTTAATTGTCCCTTTAGAGTCATTTACCAGGAACCCGACAGGACAGCAAGATTTAATGCTCCTTATTTTTTATTCCACCTCTTTTCTTCCCTCTGCTTCTTCCCTATTTTTTTATTTGTAACAGTTTGATGCGCTGATCTCTCCTTCCTTGTCTCTTTCTGCTGAGCTGGCAATGGAAGATAATTGAGTTTCATTTTTATTTATACTTACAACCTTGGGTTTATTATCGTCCGCAGTTAAAAGGCCTGGCAGTGCAGCTGGAGAAAGAATAGCCTGGCCATTGAAGTGGGTTATGCTGGTTTCAACCTGAAACCCACTGAACTCCGCCACTTGCTGATCTCAGCTTCAGACTAGATTGCATACTCCCGTGGGCACTTGTTTATTTTTCAAAGCCTTTACAATATTGTATTAAATCTACATTTTTCATGGTAAGCTGTTTCTGTTAGAATTTCGTTCTAGTTTGACTATTTCCATTATTGCTGCTGGTTTGCAATTCCATTACGGCTTGTACGATTTTACCAAATATATATCCTTGCTTTTAAAAGGAGGCGTAAATGGTTGTGGTCTCTGTGTTTACCGTGTGTTCTTTTTCAAAAATAAAATATTAAAAAAAAAAAGGAGGCATAATCTTTATAGGGTTGCCACCTTTTCTTCAAGTCAAACCCAAACACTTTAGCAGCGCACTACAATTTTTTTTTATAGTATAAACTATACATATATTTTGCTATTAAAAAACATTTCTAATCATATGAAGTTAATAACAAGAGTACCCCTTTATATCTGGACTTGCAGAGTTCCCTTTCACTGTAAGGGGGGACTCTGCAGACTCTGATGTGAGAGAGAACTCTGGGGACTCTAACATAAGGGATGCTCTGGGAACCCTGATTTAAGGGGGAACACTGAGAACTCTGATGTACGGAGAGGACTCTGATGTAAGGGGTGAACATTGTGGCTTCTGGTGTAAAGGGGAACTGTGATGTAAGGGGTTCTCTGAGCACCCTGATTTGCCATAGTGTACTTACTCAGAGGCAGGAGACAGAATGGGGAGACTTCAGTCACAGACAGGGATGGATGGTGAGCTCACTCACCCCTTGGCAGTCAGCACCTCTCATCCAGATGTATCTGAGGCTGCTGGACTTCAAATTTCTGGTCCCAACTTTCCTTTTCTGAGGCACAGCACCGGGATTGGAGTGTGGGCAGACACGTCTGTATGTGCTTTGGGGGGGGGGGGATCGTTAGTGCTGGCTTTGGGCAGTGTGAAAGAGTGTAACAGGCACTCTCAGCTCAGACAACTGCAGCCATCAACCCTGCCGGGAAGCCATAGTCCAGTCTAAATAATGTGTCTGGGTTTCAGGCAGTCTGGAACCCAGGACGCATGATTCCAAACCCGAACTGTCCGGGGGAATCCTGGACAGGTGGCAACCCTAAATCTTTACCAGAAACAGCCAGCTGTCTAGTCATCCCCCTTTATATCAGTTGGTCTTCCTATTTTCCCCAGTTATGCACATTATTGGGTTTGCATTATATCCATGGTTCTAAGCACATACATCGTTTTGTTGCATGAAATGTTTAACTACAAGTATCAACCTTCTTCATATTTAAAATGTATTAGACATTTTTTGGATTTCTGAGTTCAGTTGATAATAGTAATTGTGGTTTTAAAATAATTATGAGAAAAAAACCTAGAGCAAGAGGCACAGTAAAATAAATCAGAAGGTATAATCAGAAAGCATATTTCATTGATCTGACTGCTTTAAAACGATGAATGGTGAAATCTAACTGGTTGCTGTGACTTGCTGTACTTAGAGTATGTTCACCATGCATTGCCCTTAGTTTATCTAGGCCCATATAATTATTAGTGTGAAAGACAATTTAAATATTAGATAGATTATCTTTTCTCACACATTCTTTTAAAAAAATACATGTATAGGGCCATTAGTACATCAGTTTGGTGCAAATTTTACAAATCCTACCATCTTTAACCACTTCAGTCCCGGGATATTTTATCCCCCTCCTGACCAGAGCACTTTTTACAATTTGGCACTGCGTCACTTTAACTGGTAATTAATTTGCATCCTTTTTTTCCCCACAAATATAGATTTCTTTTGGTGGTATTTGATCACCTCTGCGGTTTTTATTTTTTGCGCTATAAACAAAAAAAACTGCGGCAATTTTGAAAAAAGAAAACAATATTTTTTACTTTTTGCTTTAATAAATATCCCCAAAAATGTTTTTAAAAAACAAATTTCTTCATCAGTTTAGGCCAATATATATTCTTCTACATATTCTTGGTAAAAAAAATCGCAATAAGCATATATTGATTGCTTTGCGCAAAAGTTATAAGGTCTGCAAACTATGGGAAAGATTTATGGCATTTTTAGTATTATTTTTTTTTTACTAGTAATGGTGATGAACTGCGATTTTTATCAGGATTGCGACATTGAGGCAGACAGATCGGACACTTTTGACACATTTTTGGGACCATTGACATTTGTACAGCATTCAGTGCTATAAAAAATGCACTGATTACTGTGTAAATGTCACTGGTAGGGAAGGGGTTAACACTAGGGGCGATCAAAGGGTTAAATGTGTGTTCCCTCAGTGTGTTCTAACTGTATGGGGATTGGACTGAGTAAGAGAGAAGACATATCGTTGTTCCTACTTACTAGAAACAAATGACATGTCTCCTCTCCTCTGACAGCACAGGGATTTGTGGGTTTCGTGCATGGTCTGCGGCGATCGTGCGCCCTCTGGCGGCTCTTAAAGGGCCGACGTATTCATACAGGATTTTGTGCACATGTACCACTTTGCTGATATATATAAGTGTGAGTCGGTTGGCAAGTGGTTAAAACATATCTAAACCCTAAAACAAAAATGTAATATAGTACAGTCCAGTGGTGTATTTAGGTTTTGTGCTGCCGTAGGCCTGACTAAACTCATGCACCCCCTAATTAAAATATGACCCACCCCTTCCTGGTAAGGCCACAGCCCTTTATGTTTAAGACACACCCTATCTGTAAACCCCACCCCTTCCTCTTTAGGCCCCACCTTTTCCTCTTAGAACTTCACCTTGTTCGCTGTGTACAATAAAAGTGGGTACCAAGTGGCCATCAGTGCAGCTTAAGAGTGCCGCCTCATCAGTGTCCTTCAGTACAGTCTTATCAGTGCAGCCTTATCAGTGCCCATCAGTGCAGCCTATTGGTGCCCCTCAGTACAGACCCATCAGTGCAGCCCCATCAGTGCCCATATCAGTGCTGACTTATCAGTGTAGCGCAGCCTCATCAGTGCCTAACAGTGCAGCTCATCAGTGGCCATCAGTGCGGCCTCATCAGAGGCAACCAGAGCAGCCTATTAGTGCCCATCAGTGCCGCCTATCTGTGCCCATCAGTGCAGCCTCATCAGTGCCCATCAGTGCAGCCCCATCAGTGCCCTTATCAGTGCAGCACAGCCTCATCAGTGGCCAACAGTGCAACTTATTAGTGTGGCCTCATCAGGGGCAACTGGTGCATCCTCATTAGTGCTGCCTCATCAGTGCACATCAGTGCAGCCTCATCAGTGCTCATCAGTGCAGCCTCATCGGGGCAACCAGTGCAGCCTATTAGTGCCCATCAGTGCCCATCAGTACAACCTTATCAGTGCCCATCAGTGCAGTATTATCAGTGCAGCCTATCAGTGCCCATCAGTACAGTCCCATCAGTGCAGCCCCATCAGTTTCCATATCAGTGCTGCCTTATCAGTGCAGCGCAGCCTCAACAGTGCAGCTCATCAGTGGCCATCATTGCGGCCTCACCAGGGGAAACCAGTGCAGCCTATTAGTTCCCATAAGTGCCGCCTATCAGTGCCCATCCGTACAGTCTCATCGGTGCCCATCAGTGTAGTCTCATCAGTGCCCATCAGTGCCCTTATCAGTGCAGCGCAGCCTCATCAGTGCTCAACAGTGCAGCTCATCATTGCGGCCTCATCAGGGGTAACTGGTGCAGCCTCATCAGTGCAGCCTCATCAGTGCCCATCAGTGCAGCCTCATCAGTGCGGCCTTATCAGGGGCAACCAGTGCAGCCTAATAGTGCCCATCAGTGCTGCCTATCAGTGCCCATCAGTACAACCTTATCAGTGCCCATCAGTGCAGCCTATCAGTGCCTATCAGTGCAGCCTTATCAGTGCAGCCCCATCAGTGCCCATATCAGTGCTGCCTTATCAGTACAGTGCAGCCTCATCAGTGCCCAACAGTGCAGCTCATCAGTGGCCATCAGTGTGGCCTCATCAGGGGCAACCAGTGCAGCCTATTAGTGCCCATCAGTGCCGCCTATCAGTGCCCATCAGTACAGCCTTATCAGTGCCCATCAGTGCAGCCTTATCAGTGAGCCTCATCAGGGGCAACCAGTGCAGCCTATTAGTGCCAATCAGTGCAGCCTTATCAGTGCCCATCAGTACAGCCTTATCAGTTCCCTTACCAGTGTAGCGCAGCCTCATAAGTGCCCAACAGTGCAGCTCATCAGTGCGGCCTCATCAGGGGCAAACAGTGCAGCCTTTTAGTGCCCATCAGTGCAGCCTCATCAGTGCTCATCAGTGCAGCCTCATCAGGGGCAACCAGTGCAGCCTATTAGTGCCCATCTGTGCCCATCAGTACAACCTTATCAGTGCCCATCCGTGCAGTATTATCAGTGCAGCCTATCAGTGCCCATCACCACAGTCCCATCAGTGCAGCCCCATCAGTTCCCATATCAGTGCTGCCTTATCAGTGCAGCACAGCCTCAACAGTGTAGTGTATCAGTGGCCATCATTGTGGCCTCACCAGGGGAAACCAGTGCAGCCTATTAGTGCCCATCAGTGCCGTCTATCAGTGCCCATCCGTATAGTCTCATCGGTGCCCATCTGTGTAGTCTCATCAGTGCCGATCAGTGCAGCGCAGCCTCATCAGTGCTCAACAGTGCAGCTCTTCAGTGCGGCCTCATCAGGGGTAACCAGTGCAGCCCAATAGTGCCCATCAATGCTGCCTATCAGTGCCCATCAGTACAACCTTATCAGTGCCTATCAGTGCAGCCTTATTAGTGCCCATGAGTGCAGCATTATCAGTGCCCATCAGTGCAGCCCCATCAGTGCCCATATCAGTGCTGCCTTATCAGTACAGTGCAGCCTCCTCAGTGCCCAACAGTTCAGCTCATCAGTGGCCATCAGTGCGGCCTCATCAGGGGCAACTAGTGCAGCCTATTAGTGCCCATCAGTGCCGCCTATCAGTGCCGATCAGTACAGCCTTTTCAGGGCCCATCAGTGCAGCCTTATCAGTGCAGCCTCATCAGGGGCAACCGGTGCAGCCTATTAGTGCCAATCAGTGCAGCCTTATCGGTGCCCATCAGTACAGCCTTATCAGTGCCCATCAGTGCCCTTACCGGTGTAGCGCAGCCTCATAAGTGCCCAACAGTGCAGCTCATCAGTGCGGCCTCCTCAGGGGCAACCAGTGCGGCCTTTTATTGCCCATCAGTACAGTCTTATCAGTGCTCATCAGTGCAGCCTCATTAGGGACAACTAGTGCAGCCTATTAGTGCCCATTAGCGCCACCTATCAGTGCCCATAAGTGCAGCCATATCGGTGCTCATCAGTGCCCATATCAGTGCCCATATCAGTGCTGCCTTAACAGTGCAGTACAGCCTCATCAGTGCCCAACAGTGCAGCTCATCAGTGGCCAGCAGTATATTGATTTCCATATTGAGCACTTTAAATTTGATTGACTGCTTGGCACACATAGTAACAAAGTCTATTTTACCTGCTGTCCTGGCCGCTGGCTGGGGGCTCCCCTCGTTCTCCTCTCTTTCTCTCCCTCTCCTCCTCCTCCTCTTATCGCCCTGGGCCAGGGAGAAGATTCAGTGTAAAAAAGCCATGCAGAGGAGGGTGGACAGAGTATTGGGCTCCGCCTCCACCAGTCAAATTATGTGCAACCGTTCTGGCCAGTCACCGGCTGCTTATGGGGGTGCCAGTCATTGCCGCCCCTCCCCCCCCCCCCGCGGGCCAAGCATGCTCCATACACTGCCCATGATATTTGCAATTACAAGTGCCGCGCTACAGCAAGCCAGCTGCTGGGGGCTGCATTTGTGCAGGAGGCAGCCGTGGAAGCTGGGACTTGGGAAGACGGGATGTGGGGGGCTTTTTTTCAAACGAGGGGCAGCTGGGCCTTGTCGGCCTAGGCCAAGACACTGGTACAGTCTAGAAGTACTTAGATATGGTGGCTGCATTCATTTCCCTTTTGTGTTTTTTGTTCCTTATTGTCACCTGGTAATCCTGCTAGAAACACTTTTCCTGTCCTAAAGTGGCAACACACTCTCATCGTTATGTATCTATAGCGGGTTGTCAAACTAGGTTTCTTCTGATTTTGACAGAAAAAACCTCACAGAAAGTAGCTTGGGCATCTGATACCATTGAGATACCAGAGATTTAGGTTCAGTAAACAGGAAGTTTCAAGCACACCAGATATCTATCAGGATCAACATCTGTTCTATACTTATAAAAAATAGAATTAGCATGCAAAAAAAAAATTGAATGCAGCCACTGCATCCAAGGATTGGCAAGCCGTAGCATATTGATTTCTGCTTATGGGTTAAGATATACTTTAACCAAGCATCTAGGTACAAAGGGTTGTTGTTCAGTGCCAGAGTACTTACTGTAATTTAACCTGTTCTAATGTAGACTGGCTTATGGGAAAGGCATAAACGAAATAATAATAATGATAATAACAGCAATAATAAAGGTTTTTGTCCTTTCATAAGCCCCTGTAGATAGTCACGAGAGAGATGGCTGTCTTTACCACTGCTGGATGTCAGACCAGCCTAAATGAAATTATTGTTATATAATTATATTTATATTATTATTGTTGTTTAAAAAGTATGAAATTGTTTCTGGAAAATGTAGAATTTTAGACAGCATGAAAATATAGGAAACCTTTTGGCAGGATATCTTGAAACCATATGAAAACAAGTATTTATCTTACACTTTCAAAGGAAAAATGTTATGTGCATATAGTGTATGTTGCTTGAGGTTATAGTTTGTTTTTCTATCTTAACCAGAATATTATTGAAAACTCATCATTGTGTATAGGGATGAGCTTCGTGTTCGAGTCGAACCCATGTTCGACTCGAACATCGGCTGTTCGATCGTTCGCCGAATTGCGAACGTTATGGGCCGTTCGCGCTAAATTCGTGTGGCGCGTCACGGCCCATAATTCACTGCGGCATCGCAGTGCATTGCTGGCTGATGATTGGCCAAGCATGCACTATGACCCGCATGCTTGGCCAATCACAGCGCTGTCAGTAGAGAGAGCTGTAATTGGCCAAAGCCAGGGTGGCTTTGGCCAATTACGGCTCAGGGCATTTAGTACACACCCCACACTATATAAGGCCGCCTGCACGGCGGCCCTGTGTAGTGTGTGTTCCGGTGTGCTGAGAGATAGAGAGAGAGAGAGACAGTGTCATTTGATTTGAGTTAGATAGATTAGGCAGAACAGTCAGTCAGTTAGCTGCACTTACAGTGTATTGTGTATATATATGCATCCCAGGTGTTGCATATATATATATACACTGTATTCAGTTTAGCTAGATCCGTTCCTGTTATCTTCTATCTAGACTATTTACATTTAATGCAGTGCGTCCTGCTCACAGTGTTCAGCTAGATCCGTTCCTGTTATCTTCTAGACTATTTACATTTAGTGCAGTGCGTCCTGCTCACAGTGTTCAGCTAGATCCGTTCCTGCTATTTACATTTAGTGCAGTGCGTCCTGCTCACAGTGTTCAGCTAGATCCGTTCCTGTTAAATTCCTACTGACCGGCAGGCTTGTCTGGTTACAGTATATAAAGCTACCTGAAGAAAATTACAGGTGTTCTATTTGATCCTATTAGTACCACGGTCAGGCAGCTAGACTATTTACATTTAGTACAGTGTGTCCTGCTCACAGTGTTCAGCTAGATCCGTTCCTGTTATCTTCCTACTGACAGGCAGGCTTGTCTGGTTACAGTATATAAAGCTACCTGAAGAAAATTACAGGTGTTCTATTTGATCCTATTAGTACCACGGTCAGGCAGCTAGACTATTTACATTTAGTACAGTGCGTCCTGCTCACAGTGTACAGCTAGATCCGTTCCTGTTATCTTCCTACTGACAGGCAGGCTTGTCTGGTTACAGTATATAAAGCTACCTGAAGAAAATTACAGGTGTTCTATTTGATCCTATTAGTACCACGGTCAGGCAGCTAGACTATTTACATTTAGTACAGTGCGTCCTGCTCACAGTGTACAGCTAGATCCGTTCCTGTTATCTTCCTACTGACAGGCAGGCTTGTCTGGTTACAGTATATAAAGCTACCTGAAGAAAATTACAGGTGTTCTATTTGATCCTATTAGTACCACGGTCAGGCAGCTAGACTATTTACATTTAGTACAGTGCGTCCTGCTCACAGTGTTCAGCTAGATCCGTTCCTGTTATCTTCCTACTGACAGGCAGGCTTGTCTGGTTACAGTATATAAAGCTACTTGAAGAAAATTACAGGTGTTCTATCCCAGCTTAGTGCAGCTACAGGCCATTAGTATGTCTGGAAGGCCAAGAAGGAGAGGCAGACAGTCACAAGCCAATAAGAGAGGGCAAGCAGGCTCTGTGTCTAGTGCTGGTCGTGGAGACGGTGCATCCTCATCAGCACGTGGCCATGGGACACGCTTGGCCTTTTTTTCGGCAGCTGGCCATGTTGAGCCGCAACATGCGGAAGACTTGGTCGAGTGGATGACCAAGCCGTCCTCATCCTCCTCATCCTCTCTCACCCATGCCCAGGGTGCTTTGTCTGGCAAAGCAGCGGCCTCTTCCCTCAGCTCAATGTCATCAGTGACTCCTTCCCTAGCTCCACCATGTCCTCATGAGGATTCCCTCGAACTGTTTGACCACAGTGTTGGGTACATGCTCCAGGAGGATGCCCAGCGTTTGGAAGGCTCTGATGACGATACTGAGCTCGATGAAGGCAGTAACATGAGCGCGGACAGAGGGGGTGCCCAAGAAGGACAGCAATCTGGCAGTCATGCTCCCCCTGCTGCAGCATACTGCCAGGTTTGCTCCAGTGATGAGGAGGGAGGGGATGATGAGGTCACTGACTCAACGTGGGTGCCTGATAGGAGAGAGGAGGAGGAGGAGGAGGAGGAGGAGGAGGAGGAGGAGGAGGAGGAGGCGGCAGCACATCACCAACGAGGCAGGATGCCCTCCAGGGGCCAGCCTAAGGGCAGCACATTGACTGCATCACACCCCAAAGCTCCACATGTGCAGGGCGCTGCAGTCTCTGCGCGTTATTCAAAAAGTTCTTTGGTGTGGGCCTTTTTTGAGACGAGTGCATCAGATCGCACCGCTGCTATTTGCAACATATGTCTCAAGCGTATCTCGCGTGGCCAAAATATCTCCCGCTTGGGTACCACATGCTTGACCAGACATATGTTGACCTGCCATGCAGTTCGTTGGCAAGCGTATCTAAAAGACCCACACCAAAGAACAAAGAGGATCTCTCCTTGCTCCTCATCAGCTGAGATTTCCAACCCCACTAGACCTTCAGTCCTCTCTGAGACCTACAGTGAGAGGAATGAAGGTGTAGAATTAGGTGTGTCACAGCCAAGTACTTGTGGGCAATCTGCTTTTGGTACACCGACGTCAGATTGTACCAGGCAAATTTCCCTGCCCCAGCTGCTGCACCGCCGAAAGAAGTTTGCTCCCAGCCATCCACATGCCCAGCGGTTGAATGCTAGCTTGGCAAAATTGCTAGCACTTCAACTGCTGCCTTTTCAGTTGGTAGACTCTGCCCCCTTCCGTGAGTTTGTGGAATGTGCGGTTCCTCAGTGGCAGGTACCCAAACGCCACTTTTTCTCACGGAAGGCGATTCCGGCTCTCTACCGGCATGTGGAAGGCAATGTCCATGCCTCGCTGGACAGGGCGGTCAGCGGTAAGGTGCATATTACCGCTGACTCATGGTCCAGCAGGCATGGACAGGGACGTTACCTAAGTTTCACGGCGCATTGGGTGACTCTGCTGGCAGCTGGGAAGGATGCAGGACAAGGTGCAGTAGTGTTGGAGGTTGTTCCGCCACCACGCCTCCAAAATGCTGATTGTGACACACCTCTCTCCTCCACCCCCTCCTCTTCTTCTTCCTCCATGGCCTCTTCCTCGGAACCAGCGGTGCTCCGTAGGCGTTCAAGGGGCTACGCAAGTACGCAGGCCAAAAGATGCCATGCGGTGCTTGAGCTGGTGTGCTTGGGGGACAGGAGCCACACTGGGGCAGAGGTTCTGTCAGCTCTGCAGGGGCAGGTTCAGAGGTGGTTGACGCCACGCCAACTTAAGGCAGGAATGGTGGTTTGCGACAATGGCACCAACCTCCTCTCTGCCCTCCGACAGGGACAAATGACCCATGTGCCCTGTTTGGCTCACGTCCTTAACTTGGTGGTGCAGCGGTTCTTGGGCAGGTACCCGGGCTTACAGGATGTCCTGAGGCAGGCCAGGAAAGTCTGTGTGCATTTCCGCCGGTCATATAATGCCAGTGCTCGGCTGACGGACCTCCAAAAGGAGTTTAACCTGCCCAAGAACCGCCTAATCTGTGACATGCCCACCAGGTGGAACTCAACGTTGGCCATGCTGCAGCGGCTGCACACGCAGCAGAGGGCCATCAATGAGTACCTGTGCGACTATGGCACCAGGACAGGGTCAGGGGAGCTTGGTTTTTTTTCCCCACGCCAGTGGGCCATGATCAGGGATGCATGCACTGTCCTGTCACCATTCGAGGAGGCCACGAGGATGGTGAGCAGTGACAGTGCATGCATCAGTGACACTGTCCCCCTTGTCCACCTGTTGGAGCACACGCTGCGTGGAATAATGGACAGGGCACTTGAGGCAGAACAGAGGCAGGAAGAGGAGGACTTCCTTAGCTCTCAAGGCCCCCTTTATCCAGACAGTGTTCCTGCGTGCCCGCCGATCACACAGGAAGAGGACGAGGAGGAAGAGGAGGAGGAGGAAGATTGTGTCAGTATGGAGGTGGAGCCTGGCACTCAGCATCAGCAGCAGTCTTTAAGGGATCAGTCCCAAGAAACACATGGACTTGTACGTGGCTGGGAGGAGGTGGCTGCGGACCATGTCGTTCTTAGTGACCCAGAGGACTCCGGACCGAATGCCTCAGCAAACCTACGCTGCATGGCCTCCCTGATCCTGCAAAGCCTGCGTAAGGATCCTCGTATTCGTGGTATCAAGGAGAAGGACCAATACTGGCTGGCAACCCTCCTTGATCCACGTTACAAGGGTAAGGTTGCGGACCTTATCTTGCCATCGCAGAGGGAGCAGAGGATGAAACATCTTCGGGAGGCCTTGCAGAAAGGTCTGTGCAACGCGTTCCCAGAGACTGGGAGGTTACAAACTCCTGTTTCTGGACAACGTGTTGCTGAGGCTTCGGTCAGTCAAAGAAGGAGCGGTGGAGAAGGTGGCCGTCTGACCGATGCGTTCAGACAATTTTTTGGTCCGCAGCCCCAAGGTATGATCGGTTCCAGCAACCATCGCCAGCGTCTGTTTTACATGGTGCAGGAATACCTAGGGGCAAGATCAGACTTGGACACCTTTCCCACCGAAAATCCTCTGGGTTACTGGGTCTTGAGGATGGATCACTGGCCAGAGCTTGCACAGTATGCAATTGAGCTACTGGCCTGTCCTGCATCCAGCGTTCTTTCGGAACGCACATTCAGTGCTGCTGGAGGCGTGGTAACCGATCACAGGGTGCGTCTGTCCACCGACTCGGTCGATCGGCTGACCTTCATAAAAATGAATGAGTCTTGGATCACCACCAGCTACCAAGCACCTGATGCTGATGTAACCGAATAATTTTTTTTGAAATCTCAGATCCCTTCAAAGACTGCCTATGCTGATGCTGAGTGACTATCCCTGAGTAATTATCCTCTTCCTCCTCAATCATCACGCTGATAGCTTGTAAGAACATTTTTGGTTCTGGGCGCCACCACCAGTGCCTAAGGCACAATTTTTCAGCCCCTGTTTAACAGGGGCGTGTAATTACAATTTTTGATGTAATACTTTGCAGCAGGGCTCGTTCCTGCATTCCAACTAGAGTGTCTGTGAGGGGTTGCAGTGTTGTGGCACCAGCACCAGTGCCTAGGGCCCAATTTTTCTGCCCCTGTCTAACAGGGGCGTGTAATTACAATTTTTGATGCAATACTTTGCAGCAGGGCTCGTTCCTGCGTTCCAACTAGAGTGTCTGTGAGGGGTTGCAGTGTTGTGGCACCAGCACCAGTGCCTAAGGCCCAATTTTTCTGCCCCTGTCTAACAGGGGCGTGTAATTACAATTTTTGATGCAATACTTTGCAGTAGGGCTCGTTCCTGCGTTCCAACTAGAGTGTCTGTGAGGGGTTGCAGTGTTGTGGCACCAGCACCAGTGCCTAAGGCCCAATTTTTCTGCCCCTGTCTAACAGGGGCGTGTAATTACAATTTTTGAAGCAATCATTTGCAGCAGGGCTCGTTCCTGCGTTCCAACTAGAGTGTCTGTGAGGGGTTGCAGTGTTGTGGCACCAGCACCAGTGCCTAAGGCCCAATTTTTCTGCCCCTGTCTAACAGGGGCGTGTAATTACAATTTTTGAAGCAATAATTTGCAGCAGGGCTCGTTCCTGCGTTCCAACTAGAGTGTCTGTGAGGGGTTGCAGTGTTGTGGCACCAGCACCAGTGCCTAAGGCCTAATTTTTCAGCTGCTGTTCAACAGGGGCATGTAATTACAATTCTTGATCTAATATTTCACAGCAGGGCCCTGTGAGGGCTTACAGTGTTGTGGCCACAGCAACACCTAAGGCCCAAATTTCTGCTGAGTATATAGGGCAGGACCCTACTTTCAAACATCTAACTTACAAACGACTCCTACTTGCAAACGGAAGGAGACAACAGGAAGTGAGATGAAATCTACCCCTAGGAAGGGAAATTCTCTCCTGTAAGAGTTAATATGGGAAAACAAGTTCTCCTTTCCACTGATGCTTTCCAATCCTTGTTCCACAAAAAAACCCAAATTTTCAAAAAACATTTTTCATTGGGACAAAAAAGTGAGGTGAAATCTTCTGAAGAGGAGGAAAGACAGCAAAACAAATGTCACAGGGGTGATAACCCTTCCCTATGTTTTCCAAAAAGCTTAGAAAAGATTTTTTGGCTGGAGCTAAACACGTTAAAAATGTTCAAAATTACAAACAGATTCTACTTAACAACAAACCTACAGTCCCTGTCTTGTTTGCACCGCCTGTATACTGCTGTTCAGAGTATATAGGGCCTGGTGGCCCCACACCTTTCCTTATTTTAATTTGGGTGCGGGGTTCCCCTTAATATCCATACAAGACCCAAAGGGACTGGTAATGGACTGGGGGGTACCCATGCCGTTTGTCTCACTGATTTTCATCCATATTGCCATGACCCGACATGACATTAAACCCGCAAGCAGTTTTAAATGAGATTTTTTCCTTTAAAAATGACATTTGGTGCAGGGACTGTTCTAAACATGGGAAACACGCGTCACTTTACAGGCATACTATAGACACCCCCCAGGTACGATATTTAAAGGAATATTTCACTTTTTTTTTTTTACTTTAAGCATCATTAAAATCACTGCTCCCGAAAAAACGGCCGTTTTTAAAAGTTTTTTTTGCATTGATACATGTCCCCTGGGGTAGGACCCGGGTCCCCAAACCCTTTTTAGGACAATACCATGCAAATTAGCCTTTAAAATGAGCACTTTTGATTTCGAACGTTCGAGTCCCATAGACGTCAATGGGGTTCTAACGTTCGTGCGAACTTTCGGTCCGTTCGCGGGTTCTGGTGCGAACCGAACCGGGGGGTGTTCGGCTCATCCCTAATTGTGTATGACTAGTTGTGTATGACCACTTTTATCTTTTGCTGCATTTTTGATGACATTGAACTCATGTATCACAACATTTCAAAGAGCAACCATCAGGTACAAACTGTAATAACCCCTAGCAACCAATCAGATTTCATGTTATATCAGTTCAGTAATTGGTTGCTGTGATTAAGGGCAAGTTCACACCATGGCTGTTGATCTGCGTAAATTTAATCAATGTAGGCCCAATGCAAAGGGCAGATAGAAAACAGTACTATTCACACCATAATGTCCATAATGCTTTGTTGTGGTGGGTTGTAGTGCATTACATAAAAATCCAGACATGCTGCATTTTTGCATAGCACACTGCACCTCCCTGCATGTAACAGCAGTTGTGCATAGAGTTGAGTGAAGTGTAATTTTGTGACTTCAATAAAGTTAAAAAAAGAGAAAAAGTAAACTGGACAATTTATTGTAACAATGCATTGCAAACCCAATGGGGTTGATTTACTAAAACTGGAGCGTGCAAAACCTGGTGCAGCTCTGCAAAGAAACTAATCAGCTTCTAATTTCAGCTTGTTCAATTAAGCTTTGAAAAAAAAAAAAAACTGGAAGCTGATTGGTTTATGCAGAGTTGCACCAGATTTTGCACTCTCAGTTTTAGTAAATCAACCTCATTGTGTCTGAGTGAATGCATGAGACATCCGCACAGAGATTTTATTGTACATAGACCCCCAAGTGTTTCTTCTCTGGGCCCTGATAAGGGGATTTTTTAAAAAATGGTTTATCAAATCAACCCCAATGCGTTTTAGCATGGGGGATGGTATGGATGAGATTTTACAGCAGTTTCCACATTGCTCTTATTAAAGAGGTTGTAAACCTCCCTGTGTAAGTTGTACCTATTGGTAAGCCTAGAATAAGGCTTACCTATAGGTACTGTAAATATCTCCTAAATGTGCGCCGTTTAGGAGATATTTACTGTATATTGCGCCGACGATGTCATCGGCGCATGCGCTCTGACAGAACAGCCACGCGTGCTGTTTCTTCAGGAGCAAGTGCCATGACCGGTGGCTCCTGCGTGCATGCTTGGGAATGAGGTCACGCAGCTCCGGTCAGTCACACAGCTGAAGTCCACAGCCCCGGAAGGAAGACGGGTGAAGATGGATGCGGCCTGCAGCGGGGATGACGCAGGCTTCGTTTGCAGGTAAGTGTCACATAATGTGCTACTATGCTATGCATACTAGCTCATTATGCCTTTACTTTGCATGGAAGGAGAAAGGAAGAAAAACCCACCAGGATTTACTTCATTTTTAAGTAAGCCTGTAGTTGTTTTATTTTATAAGAAATGAGTAGTAAAAATCAGCTTGAAAACACATTTATAAATGTACCTATTTGCCAGTTGTGGAGTTGTCGCTTTCAGCTGTGCTGGACAATGACACAAAAAATACACAGGCTCGCAGCGACAGCAGTGCCAAATGCCAGAGCAAATCTTTTTTATTAACTGACTTGAACTTTAAAATTATGTTATGACCAAAAATCAATAAAGAGAAACTGATTTAAGCTCATCCGAGTGTGAAAGGGTTTATTACTGGCGTGCATCATTGTAATGATGTGCTCTTAAAAATTTGTTTTCATGATATATTACATCTATTATCACTAAAAGGATAAAATCGCAAAGCAACACAAGGGATTAATAAATCCATTTACAGAGCGCCACTAAGGCCAAAAGCAGAAGGATGGGTTACTGTAGTTTTGGGGCTATGTTTGACTTTTTTAACAATTTTTTTTTTAGAGGACAGAAAGGACAATGTATATGTGTGTGTGTATATATATATATATATATATATATATATATATATATATATATATTTTCCAGTGTGTGGCATTAGATTATGTGATAGTGGCATAAGATTATGTGCTCCTTCTAGTAACTCAAATAATACAAATAGGTATTTGTACACTACATAATTTATCTTTGCTGTGTACAAACAGGAAAAGTTCCTGGTGAGATATTTCTAGATGTTTTGAGCATCACTTGTGTCGATTTGTCATTTTAGTGTACACATTAGGCTTAAAATTGTACTGTATAGCCATTTTCAATAAACAAAAAATAAAGGCAAAGGGGCATATATTTAAAAAAGAACTGTAAGTTAGTTTTTTTGTCTTGTATAAATAGTTTTTTCGCCAGCAAAATGCTTCTCCCAATTTTTGGAACTTGTGGTTATATTTTATATAAAAATAAAATATAGAGTGCACAATTAATAGATGTATTTCTTAATGCAGAAAAAAATGACAAGGTCCACAAAGGAATTCAAACTGAATACATTTATTAAAGTCAGAATTATCTTTGTTCACACTTTGAACTCTTGGTAATCCACTTAATACAATTGCATAAAAACTATGAGTTACATCCAGCATCTGCATCGCCTCCCATTTAGGTATAATATATTCTTTGAGAAATGGGCTCAATTTGATATGGTGACAAAGGAGCATCTCCAGACCTATGTAGCTGTCCCTTTGTGTTGGCATTGTTCTACTTCCCGCAGTCCTGTGCATGTCACTGGAAGGCTTGTTATTAAATTCTTGCGCTGTCCCTGTTTCCTGCGGGAAAACGTCAGACCAGAGGAGACCTGAAAGGTCTGTGATCGTTCGAGCATTTAGGCATGAATCACTGTTACCTTGGCAACTTTTCTATCTGCCCTTCCTGGAAATCCTATGCATAGAATGTTCCACCTGAAAGAAGAACATGTAGTACCCCTGATACTTGTCCAACCATGCTAGCAGGCGCCAGCATTTAAAAACTGGTGGAAAAAAAATCATTATGTTAGGTCCAACTACAAATTATATTTCTGGAAGGATTCAATCATGCTTAGCTGAAGAAAAAAAAAACAAAAAAATGAAAAGAGATTAATATGTAGGCATTTTTGTTCAAGACAAAAAAATCAGCTAATACCTAATTAGCGAAACAAAAAACACCATTAAAAAAATGTTTTTCTTTTAACAGACAGAAATTTGAAGTGACCCAATCCCAGTTAAATATAATGTTTTATATAATTTTGGTGGAAAGAGTAAACTGACCCAGAGCAACCAATTGGAAACCAGCTGTCATTAGAGTTATGCCAATTAATTGGTTGCCAAGGACCCAGGATTTCTTTTTATTTGCATTATGTTCAAAAAAATAGGGGCTCCTTTATGGCCACACCACTGCTGTAAAAAAAACACATTTTGAAAGCAAAGGAAAGTAGTTTCTGGCTTCAGGACTCCCTGAGCTGCAGCGTGCAATAAAAGGAATGAGTGTTAAAAGTAAAATGAAAAGCCTGGAGAAGAGTCTGGTTATGTGGCCTGAAAAAGTCACATGACCAACTCCACTCTAATCACTGCTCCTTTGAGCAGTGAGAAGTCTATGGGTCTTCTCCAGTTATGCTCTGCTGCCCGATTTTTTTGAATGTGCACCCAAAGAGAAATTCAGGGTAACAATGTCTTTGTAAAACCCACCCACCACTTTATACTCACCTTTCCAGTGAACCCCCCCCCCCTTTCTTCTTCTGTTCTTCTGTCGCAGCCACCTTTAAAATTCCCAATGTTGACTGGTAACAGTACTCAGGCTTAGCAATTGGCTGCTAGGCCTGAACACTGGAAGCTACAGGTACTTTACAGTGGTGGTCATAGAAGATAGAGCAGAGGGGTGAATATAAAGTAGTCTGTGGGTGGCTTTGCACAAACATGGACAAGGTGACAGTGTGTAATCAGTCATTCCTCAGTTTGCAGGACTCTTAACAGTGAGATCCTTACATTGTTTGTGAAGATACTAGGGTGCCAAGCTCGGCTCTGTCATCATTTACAGATTGCCCTGTATTTTTTACAAGGTGTTATTAGAATGGTCTAGGTGGTGATCTTGACATCACCATCCCACTTCTCCACCTTTTCCAGTTAGGAAACAACTTTTATCTATTAAAAAATACAAGGATTTTTGTGAATAGGGTCAGTGAACGACTTCTGAGGAAGAGGGGATCCCCCCCTCATAACGCGTCAGCCGTTTTGACCGTCTTCTCAGGTTTGGACTTGCCTAGGTGACCAGGCTGCTTCAAGTACATTGTTGACTTTGATGTGCCTTATTGCCTGTGTTGTTTGTGGGTATGCATTTGTCTTTTTTACATAATAAAGCTATCACAAAGGTAATGCGCTAGGTTGGTGCGCCCTCTGTTTCTTGTTTTTCCTAGTGAATAACAAAAGCACAGGACCCACCTGCTTGCAATAAATAGTGTAGCAGCGGTGTCTACAATATCATTGTCACCTTCCACAGCAGGCCCTCAGGCATGAGATATGCATACCTACCTTGAGCCAAGCTGGATCAATGTAACTATGCAATAAAGACAGTAATTAAAACATCCTAGACCCACAGCACCGCTACAGACCTTTACCTTGTCTATGGTCTGACGGGGTGCCAGCTCAAAAAAAAAAGAAAAAAAACCTGTCTTCACTCATTATTGGAAAACATATGAGGATGAGAGTTCTGTTTTTTTTTTAATTTGGACATACAGTATTTAAAGCAACTGCAACCACGGTGTCTCCATCCAAAGACCACGGTCTCCTTGATGCAATTCACCTAAAAATCGCTTGATCAAGTAATTTTTGATGAAATGCATCAAGGAGATGGTGGTCTTTTGGATGGAGACATCATTGTTGCAGCTACTTTATGGATGTTCTAATAAAAGCAAGGTTTGACTTTGCTTTTAGCAGCACTGTGCTGCCTATAATATTACTAACAATCTCACACTTTCACTTGCATTGAAAATGAAATCGTCCGGTCTAGATAAATATTATTGTGCATCAGTGAGACTAAATATCCCATTTACAGCTTTGTTGTTCTTTGGAGAATGTTTGCTCTTGCAGAGGTCACCAGATTGATGGGAGGAGCTCCCACAACATGTGGTTTGAACCATTTACTATATTAAAACTATCAATGTAACATCTTAGATTGGCTCTGAAGAAGAGGGGATCTCCCCTCGAAACACGTCAGCCACCTGGAAGGTCATCCAGCTTGCTGTGCACAGTCTCGGTGACCTGGTTGCTTTGTGTTCACTATGGACTTTGATTTGCTTTTATCGGTGATTTGTTTGTGAGTACTGTATACTTCTTTTTACTTATTATTAAAGATGCCACTTGGGTAATGCACAAGGCTGGTATGCCCTCTCTTCTTTGTGATACATACAGTTCTGTGTCACAGCTCCGACCATAGTATTTAATCTGTAGTTTGGAATTTAAAGGGAGCCTATGCTTAAAATCTAGTGTTTGGCTGTCTAGCAGGGATTCAGTAGCACAGTCAGTGACAAAGCAATCACTACTATAATGTACCATTAACATGTAATACCTGATTACAAAGAGCAGAGCTCTTCGTGTGACACTCCATAGGCATCCTCTGTTCTTCTAGTTTTACAGGTGCATTCAAAGCTGTACCCTAAATTAATTAGAGGAACCATTAGTTTCCTGTATTTACCTCTGATTATCCTCAGGAACAATGAAACACTGAGTATTCTGGTATGCAGATTTCTATTATACTCTAGAAACATAACTCCCATCTGCCCCTGATTTCGGGGGACCAAAATGAAGGACAAATGAGGAGGAACGAGGGACAGAAGGACAGTCTGAATTCGGACTGTCCCTGATTTGGAACAAAGTCCCTCTGTCCCTCGTTCCTCCTCATTTGTCCTTCATTTTGGTCTGATCTATATAGTTGTTTATAAAATGTACTACTTATCCATCAAAAAGTGTTTTACAGTGCTAAACCTTTTAATACAATTTCTAAATGGCTGCATTCATAAATTCCAAAAAGCCAATTTAAAGGAATAGTAGTGGTAAAAAAAAGCACTTGTGGGTTTAACTAATCATTTTTTTGTATACTTCTCCTTTAAAGGGGGCGTGGCAGGGGGTGTGTCCTATGCCTACATACTTTTGCTGATAGATGTCCCTCATTCCCATCTAGGTAGAAGTGTGGGCCAATTCTTAACTTTAGCAAAACAAAAAAAAAAAACAACATTTATATTTGATTTTCAAGTTGCTTCTGCGTATAATGAAAAAGTTTGTGCAGGAACCAAAGTGTTGCTATATCTTTTTTTCAAGTTTACTTTTATTTTAGTATAAGATTTAATTTAAATATATAAGAAGCATAGAATGGACAGCGTGAAACGTCTAGAAGAACAGAAAGGTTGGATAAAAAAATCAATACTGTACTATCCAAATGAAGGCAGTTGGGATGCAGGGGGATTTAATTTCAACTTTTTTTTTTTAGAAGTGCTATTTTGAGTCACACCCTTTCTCTGTTCCCATATAAATTGGCCTTCAAATGACACCATTGTGGTCAAAATAGGCATGAGAAGAGCTGGGTCCAGCATTCCTCCCCATAATTAAATTCATTCTGAGATGCGTGTGAGCTGTCTCAGAGGACGCCATTTTAATTTCCTACCTTCATGTAGCAATTAGATTTATGCAATTACAGCCCAAACAAAGAGCCCATTATTGCAATGTGAATAGGTTGGCAGGATTAAGTAACAGCCAGTGAATTGTACAATGCTAATCAACAAGCACACTCGTCAAGATGCTTTAACATCAAGTGGGCTGTTGTCAGGTGAGAGAAAAATGAGCTCATATTTATCATTAACCCTTTGTAGCAGGTATTAAAGGACCTTGCATTCGCAGTAAAATTACCATTTATCTTTTATAATAGCAATCTGTTTGTGAAATTGATTTATTCCTCCAATAGATTTGTTGCTAAATGTAACAATGATATTAGCTGTCTTTAGTGCATACCAGTGGCCTGGATATGTTTTTGTCAGTTTCAGGCCATGGCTTTATTGAGCTTATAGGGTAGTTCCACTTTTGCAGTTATATATGTTAAAGGGGTTGTAAAGGTTTGTGTTTTTTCACTTTAATGTATCCTATGCATTAAGGTGAAAAAACACCTGTCAGTGACTGGCCCCCCAGCCCCCCCAGGGACACGCTGTCTCTCTGCTAGGGGTTTTTTGGCTGTTGATTGTATAGATTGATAGCAGCGCAGGCATTGGCTCCCGCTGCTGTCAATCAAATCCAATGATGAGGCCGCCGGGGGGCGTCTATGTACACTGAATGCTGGACTCGGGAGAGCGCCCGCAAGGTAACCCCCCCGGGAGAGGGCTTCTTCCAGGGGGTTATCTAATGTGGGGAGGAGCCGACAGAGCCGCCGAGGGACTCCAGAGGAGAAGGTTTGGGGCCACTCTGCAAAACGAGCTGCACAGTGGAGGTAAGTATGACATGTTTGTTATTTTTTTTTTTTTAAAACATGAACCTTTAGTGTCACTTTAAATATTAGGCCTCATGCACACTGGACGTTTTACTGTTTTTGGCTTCAGACATTTTTTTCTGCAGTCAATAAACTCCCCAGCATGTTATCCATGCCCACATAGGCTTTTATCAGCAGGGACGTTTTCTAGCTGGAAAACCCCCTCAGAACTAGTGGGTTTTGAGAGGAGTTTTTTCAGCTGACTCTGAAAAAAGCTGAAAAATGCTGGAAAATGCGACTATTCTGCAGTTCTCAGCATTTTTGAGCCATAAGCTCCCTTTATGGGAGTATAGTTTTGCTAAAAAAAGCTAAAAAACACTACAGCTAAAAACACCAAAAAATGCTACTACAAAAACTCTGAAAAACTCTACAGCTACAGCTTTCTACAGTTAATGTTACTGTATTTTTTATAACGTCCAGTGTGCATGAGGCCTTACTCTACAGCCCCCTTCTAAACATTACAAAGCAGGAGGAACATGTAAAGCCCCTTACACATGGGACAAATGTTGGGCAGCATCCGCTGGTTCAATAGAAACTGGCTGACATTTGGCCCATGTGGTCTGCAGCTGGTCCAACAGAAGCCAGACAAATGGCCAGCTTTTGTCGTAGGGACATGACCAAAAAAGTCTGCCGATCGGCTTCCTATCAGTGCTCTCAGCCAATGGCCGACCGGAGTGTTCTGGCGGGGGGGGGGGGGCATCCCCATGTCAGAGCACAATAGAACAGCAGGGGGAGATCACTGTACTAACATCAGATTGATAGTACAACAGCTCAGGCCTGAGTTGTCATGGTTTTTTTTGAGCCTGCTAGGTTGAACAAAACAAAAACTAGCAGTGTGTACTAGGCTTAAGGACTTGTAAGGAAAGCACTGAAAAAGATAACCAGCATTTTTTTTATATAATTATGTTATGTTAATGTGAACATTCAACAAATATAAAGTAGGTGTTTAATCCAATTTGGCTTCAAAAAAGGAAATATATTTTAAAGCACTATATTTCTAAAACCATGAACAAAAAAATTTTTTTACCAGTCCTTTGATCTGGTGGCTTCATTATTGTTCTTCTTTCAGGCTAAGTACTTTTTGTGCAAGTAGATACAAATACTGGTTGATACCTAGAGAAATCCAGTATCCTTGTGACTTGTTGTGTGAAATGAATTTTCAAAGAATGTTATGGAGAGGAGAAGAATAGGAGATGTTTGTATTCCAAATCAGAATGACATCCTAGGGTAACATTGCTGCTCCTCCATAAGTGAGTGAGTGTTGTCACCGTAGCTCAGGAAGTGTATTGCTAGTCAGTCACCACTCTCTGCTCTGCTGCTGCAGCGCTCATTGGAGTGCTGGGCTGTAGAGAGGGAGGAAGTGGCTGGCTCAGCCTCTCAGTGACTTCCTGAGAGGCTTAGCCAGCTGCCGGTCCAGGCATCTGGGTGGATCCCGACTGTAAAGGTGGGATCTTTCCAGAGCCTGAACTGGCTGAGTGACGTTAGCCGACATTAGGCTTTAGCCCGCTGTCAGCTGAAAACGGATCACAGGAGTACAGAACGAAGTGCATTCCTGTGATCCAAAAGAGCTTTGTCCCTACTTCTCCTTTAATGTGTTTATTTTTTATGGAAGTAGTACAGACACCCTAATTAAACCTGGTATTGGCCTCTTACAGTCCTTGTACAGCAGAGTAGGTGTGGAATAGGAAGTAGCAACACAATGAAACAATAATTTCATGTGCTGACACAAAGCATGCTGGTAGGAAGGGAAAACAGAGTGACAGAGAGATGAGCTTATCATTGTGCTTTTTCTCCATCCACTGCCCAGTCATAGAGTGGGTCCAGGTCCAGGACGACCTGGGCTCAGAGCACCTGGTTTGAATAATGCTGACCATCAGAATGAGGACATCTTGTGGCAGAAACAAATACTGTAAATCTCTGGCTTGAAGCTGACGATTGCAACAAAAGTTCTGCTTTAAAAAAAATTAAAAAGAAGCAATATATTACATTTTTGTTTTTGAGTTTGACACTTTAAAAGGGAGATAACAAAGCAAGGTCCAATTTAATGACGGCCCCCACCCCCCAAATAAAAAAAATGGCTGCAGTGTGAGCAGAGGATCTGCTGTAAGGCTGCACCAAGGAGGATCAACGGGGATATGGCCGGGATTCTGAAGGTAAGAGAGATCCACAAATACTGACCGACATCAGCTGATTAGTGTGAGAGATCCGATTGAGAATGAAAGCTGAGTGACAGACTGATAGTGATCTGAGTGGCTGCATTTGATGCAATTGATGGCACAGTGGCTACATTTGATGGCACAGTGGCTACATTAGATGGGCACAGTGGCTGCAATTGATGGACACAGTGGCTGCAATTAATGGGCACAGTGGCTGCAATTGATGGCACCATGGCTGCATTTGATGGGCACAGTGGCTGCAATGGATGGGCACAGTGGCAGCATTTGATGGCACAGTGGCTGCATTTAATGGGCACAGTGGCGGCATTTGATGGGCACAGTGGCTGCAATTGATGGGCACAATGGCTGCAATTAATCTGCACAGTGGCTGCATTTGATGACACAGTGGCTGCATTTAATGGGCACAGTGACAGCATTTGATGGGCACAGTGGCTGCAATTGATGGGAACAATGGCTGCAATTGATGGGCACAGTGGCTGCAATTGATGGCACAGTGGCTGCATTTGATGGGCACAGTGGTGGCATTTGATGGGCACAGTGGCTGGAATTGATGGGCACAGTGGCTGCATTTAATGGCACAGTGGCTGCATTTAATGGGCACAGTGGCTGCATTTGATAGCACAGTGGCTGCATTTGATGGCACAGTGGTTGCAATTGATGTGCACAGTGGCTGCAATTAAGGGCATAGTGGCTGCATTTGATGGCACATTGGCTGCATTTAATGGGCACAGTGGCGGCATTTGATGGGCACGGTGACGGCATTTGATGGGCACAGTGGCTGCAATTGATGGGCACAATGGCTGCAATTGATGGGTACAGTGGCTGCATTTGATGGGCACAGTGGTGGAATTTGATGGGCGCAGTGGCTGCAATTGATGGGCACAGTGGCTGCATTTGATGGCACAGTGGCTGCATTTGATGGCACAGTGGCTACATTTGATGGGCACAGTGGTTGCAATTGATGTACACAGTGGCTGCAATTGAGGGCACAGTGGCTGCATTTGATGGCACAGTGGCTACATTTGATAGCCCAGTGGCTGCAATTGATGGACACAGTGGATGCAATTGATGGCACAGTGGCTGCAATTGATGGGCACAGTGAGGCTGCAATTGATGTTATTTTTCAGAATTTTTCAGTTCGTTTGCACCCCCCCCCCCCAAATAAAAAAAACTGAGCACCAGCCTCCACTGGTGATAGCCTTTAGGGTATATTTAGGGCTTGCCACATGCAAGGAATAGTCTTCTAGGCATTGTGCACAGTGGCTGCAATTGAGGGCACAGTGGCTGCATTTGATGGGCACAGTGGTGGCATTTGATGGGCACAGTGGCTCTAATTGATGGGCACAGTGGCTGCATTTGATGGCACAGTGGCTGCATTTAATGGGCACAGTGGCGGCATTTGATGGGCACAGTGGCTGCAATTGATGGGCACAATGGCTGCAATTGATCTGCACAGTGGCTGCATTTGATGGCACAGTGACAGCATTTGATGGGCACAGTGGCTGCAATTGATGGGCACAATGGCTGCAATTGATGGGCACAGTGGCTGCATTTGATAGCACAGTGGCTGCATTTGATGGCACAGTGGTTGCAATTGATGTGCATAGTGGCTGCAATTAAGGGCACGGTGACGGCATTTGATGGGCACAGTGGCTGCAATTGATGGGCACAATGGCTGCAATTGATGGGCACAGTGGCTGCATTTGATGGGCACAGTGCTGGCATTTGATGGGCACAGTGGCTGCATTTGATGGCACAGTGGCTACATTTGATGGGCACAGTGGTTGCAATTGATGTGCACAGTGGCTGCAATTGAGGGCACAGTGGTTGCATTTGATAGCATAGTGGTTACATTTGATGGCACAGTGGCTGCAATTGATGGACACAGTGGCTGCAATTGATGGGCACAGTGAGGCTGCAATTGATGTTTTTTTTTCAGTATTTTTCAGAATTTTTCAGTTTGTTTGCACCCCCCCCCCAAAAAAAAAAAAAAATTGAGCACCAGCCTCCACTGGTGATAGCCTTTAGGGTATATTTAGGGCTTGCCACATGCAATGAATAGTCTTCTAGGCATTAAATAAAATACAATATACTGGGTGCTCACACTGATCTCTAGTGACATCAGAGGTGCAGGACAGTCATGTTCAGGCTTTGTTCTGGATAATTGGACATTTGTCAGTGAACTGAGTAACACATATCTATTGAGAGGTCCCTAAGCACACATATATAATTGTATGAGTTAGCTTTATTTCTAGCATATCCTCTTCTTTTGTTTCTTTTTTACTGCCTAACAACCTTCCAATACTTACAAAACGTCTCTGAAGACCCATTTTTCTTTTATCACTCACTCAGGCTATATAAAGTTTTAATAGTTGGTTTTTAATTTTAGTGGCATTTATGCTGCGGAAAGGTAGAGGGCACTGTGAGGTTTAACGCGATCAATTTATTAACACTGTGGCTGAAATAGAAAGCTTATTGGTCTATATAAAGCTGTGACTTTAAACAACTTTGGTGGAGCAAAATTCTATCTTTTAATGGGAAATATTTCAGGATTGGTGCATTACTATTAGGAAGACAGTACAAAGGAAATTGTCATTTTCAAGTCTATACGCCTCTTAGTGGGGTTGTTTTGGTTTGTAAATTCTCCCTTGTGCTATTCCTATTGAGAATAAGATGAAAAAATAGTAAGCTGAGGTCACACTCAAATAATCAGCAGACCCAGAGATTTAAAGTGATTCTAAGCACTCATTTTTTTTTTACCTTAACGCATTCCCTGTGTTAAGGTAAACAGATCCCCACTAACTGTTCCCCCCAACCCTAAACACTTACCTGACACCTCTTACCACTCCAGCACCATCCCGGCTGCAGCACTGCTCTCTTCTCCTATCCAATGCCAATGGGGGACTGCCAAAGAAGTGGGAATATTGTTGCAGAGAGCAGAAAGTGCAGACAATGTCAATGGGGGACTGCCAAAGAAGTGGGAATATTGTTGCAGAGAGCAGAAAGTGCAGACAATGTCAATGGGGGACTGCCAAAGAAGTGGGAATATTGTTGCACAGAGCAGGTAAATGTAAAAATTTTTTTTATTTGGGGAAAAAAATTGCCTTTATTATCACTTATTGCCTTTATTATCACTTTTTTTTTTTTTGCGAATTTCATCTTTTCAGGTAAGTCTCTATTTACCTGGGCCGTGTCATGTTCAATCAGCAGGGGATCTGTGAACAGATCTCCTGCTTACACATCTGTATCTGTTCATTATTTTGTGGCATTTTAAAACTGAAGCTTTCTAGACCTCAGATTTGTCATGTTTAGGTTTAAAAAAAGAAAAGATGTATACTTTTTCCATTTTTTTACAGGCATTTTTTGACGGACTCGGGTGTAATTGGATGTAAACAGATGCAAGTCTATTTATATTCGTCTGCCTATTGACAGACCTGGAACTTCCGATCAGGTCTACCTGAAAAACTGACCACCTGTGTACTGTACAATGGGCCTAAACGTTAAGTTTGGCCCCACCCTCTTCTATTTCCTGAGCTATTCTATTGGTCAGTAAAGGCACCCATCACCTAGGGGTCCAGTTGGAAGAGTATGGAAGACAGAAGGGAGTAGGGCCAACCTCAACATTTTTAAGAAACAATTTGCTTTAGCTGTCTGTATTTTAAGATTATATTCTCTATATTTCTGATGATCACTTTAGGATGTATTGCACACACTACAGTACCCTAATTAATATTACAACTAATAACTTCTTTGCTGACTAACCTGTGTAAGAAAGCTGCATATACTTACCTATTTTCAGGCTGGTCATGTGATCTCCCCTCTGTCAGCCAGCGGTAGCTGCAGAGGAGAGAGCGGTCAAAAATGGCTGGGAATGCCTGGGAGTGGTGACATCACCCATAGGCTCCTATGGCCTATCTATTATCGGCACTCTCTCCTCTCCCCTGCAGCCACTACTGGCTGACACAGGAGCCAAATTACATGACCTTACTGAGCCTGAAACTAGGTAAGCAACAGTGGTGGCTGGTGTTCCATTTTTTGGGGGGACAGCAAGCAAACATCCCCTGCTCATTTGCCTGCCCGCACTTACCCCATCCAGGTCGCCTTTGGCTTCCCTGGCTTCTCCTCCCGACCAGTCCGGTCGCTACTCCTCCCGGCCAATCCGATCTTAGGACCCGCTTCCTGTCCTGATTGGCCAGGAAGTGAAGCAGGAAGACAATAGCACAAGTTGATTCACCAATGTCACAAGTGGGTGGGCTCAAGGTGCACTAATCTGCTCCCCTAGCCCAACCTTTTTGAAGCCAATTAGAGCCCCAGGCTCTAATCATGTGCTTAAAAAAAAAGCCTTGTAGAGATCCATGGGCCTGGCGCCCCGCATGGAGATTAGGGGCCGGCGCATGGAAATTAGAGAGGTGACGCCCCTGTGCCTCTTATGGACCGCCTGCCGCTGGTTAGCAATTACATCTTTTGTACAGAGGTTATTCAGCATAGGTGCTAGAAGGAGAGAGGGAGCATTTTTTAGGATGAGTTAGGTAAAGCCTGGAGTACCACTTTAATTATCTGCAGACATATTGCACAGCAAAGGTGGGTGGGTGGGTCAAAAGAATTTGTAGAAGAGAAAAATGTCAGTTGATAGTTTTCTTTCAATGATGTATTAAACTGTCTGCCTTGAGTTGCCCTTTAAATGATTTTTTGTGTTTTATGGTATGAAATAGCTTCATGAAACCAATGAAATCAGGGAGAGGATTTGTGTGTATGGGGGCCCCATAATGATATTACCATATAAATGCCATGCCTTTTATAATGAAGAAAAGTCGATATTTGAGATTAACCCTTCCGGTGGAAATAGTGACCTGCCGCTTTATTAAAAATCCAGAGCAGTTCAGTGGTGTTGATTCTCCATGGCCCACTCTGAATAAATTTAGCATTCTTGATTAAATTTATGGAAAACCAACAGTTCTGTGACCCATCTAAAACAAGTGAAATTGTGGGACTTCCCTGGAGCTTGTTTTCCATTGATTTTTGGATTGTTTTGTGATTGGGCCATTCACAACGTCAATATTATTCAAGCAGTTTAGAATACAATACATAGAATTGTATTTCTGACAGTCTTGGGTAATTGACTTTTCTAGGTTTAGACAGATAAATGGTATTTTCAAGAATAGCAGAAAAGCCCTGAAACATTGACTTATCTGTGTTATTTATTTGTTCCTCTTCTGGAGACACTGTGTGCAAACAATAATAAAATGTTACAGAACAATTTAAATTATAATAAAGTAGTATAGTTTGTTTAGTAAACAGATAGCTAAAATGCTCCAAATTCTTTTAATAGTTGGGCAAACTTTTTTGAAGAGGCATTCCCTTTTCATAAAAAAAAAATTGCTGTGTGTGTTTCTTAAACATTTGTACAGGCACAACGAATGATCACTGTATTGTTTGTAGTATGATTAAATCCTATGGTTGTCAGCCCCATCTAGTGGTCATAAGGTAGTATTTTTTTGATTGAAGTATTTCAGGAAAAACACACATTATGGCCACTAGATGGAGCTGGCAATCATAGGATATAATCATTTTACAAACAATGTGGCAATTATTAATTGGGGTTGATTTACTAACTGGACTGCAAAACCTGGTGCAGCTGTGCATGGTAGCCAATCTAACCTCAGCTTGTTCAATTAAGCCTTGACAAAAACACCTGGAAGCTGATTGGTTTCTATGCAGAGCAGCACCAGATTTTGCACTCTCCAGTTTTAATAAATGAGCCCCATTGTGTCTGTGTGAATGCATCAGGGGCGTTTGCCTTGGGCGGCATGTTTCAGATGGGCAAAGCCTCCCCCCCGGCAGAAGGACTTCTGTGTGCGGGCTGTCGGTGCTCTCTCCTGGGACACACGGCTTCCAGCCCCACCTCCGTCACTTCAAAAGTCGGTCTATGAGCGGCGAGTTGGAGCGATTCCAACTCTGCCAGAGCCGCTTAGCTGCTCCGGGGCAATGAGAGAAGAGTGCGGGCTCTGAGTTCCCTCCACTCTTCTCAGAGGCTGTGTCCGGACCTCGGTTCCTGCTGTCATCGATTAGGGCCATTTCATGCCAACTAGTAGGTCCTAGAAAGAGAGGTGAGTGAGCCATGGACCCCATGAAAAGTGGGGGGGGAGTGGAGCTGTGAATAGGTGACAGCTGTAAACAGGGGGGGTTTTGGGTTGTGAAGAGGTGAGAGCTGTAAAGAGTAAGGGGGTATTGGAAATAGAGGAATTTGTGAAGGGTGGGGAGGATTGTGAAGAGCTTAGAGCTGTGTGTGGGGGGGCGATTAGGGGAATTTGTGAAGAGTGGTGAGGTAGGGGGGTTGTGAAGAGGTGATGAGAGCTGTGAAGAGTGGGGGAGATTTGCGAATAGGGGAATTTGTGATGGGTAGGGGGTGATTGCGAAGTGGTGAGGGCTGTGTGTGTGGGGCGAATAGGGGAATTTGTGAAGAGTGGTGGGGGGGTTGTGAAGAGGTAATGAGTGCTGTGAAGAGTGGGGGGGTTGCGAATAGGGGAATTTGTGAAGGGTAGGGGGGGTTGTGAATTGGTGAGAGCTGTGAACAGTGGGGGGGGGGGGGGGCTGTGGAGAGGTGAGAGCTGTAAAGTGGGGGGGGGGATTTGTGAAGAGTGGTGGGGTGGTTGTAAAGAGGTAATAAGAGCTGTGAAGAGTGGGGGGGTTGCAAATAGGGGAATTTGTGAAGAGTGAATAGGAGGATTTGTGAAGGGTGGGGGGGGGCGAATAGGGGAATTTGTGAAGAGTGGTGGGGGGGGTTGTAAAGAGGTGATGAGAGCTGTGAAGAGTGGGCGGGGGGCAATTTCGAATAGGGGAATTTGTCAGGAGTGGGGGGGGGGGGGTTCTGAAGAAGTGAGAGCTTTGAAGAATCAGGGATTTTACAGATGATGAGGTGGATCTTAAACAGGTAGGGGTTGGGCAAATTTAGATATAGGGGGGCCTGATCTTAGTCTTGCCTACGGCAGCACAAAACCAAATAACATCACTGGACTACATAAGACATCCGCACAGAATTTTTTTTGTACATAGACCCCCAAGTATTTCTTCTCTGGGCCCTGATGCTAAGATTTAACAAAAAACCTTGGTTGGAATACTGTGAAGACAGTCCTTGACATTTCCTTTACTTGCCACACTGCAGTGGTGTGTGCTGAAAAAAAGTAAACTCCTCTCTAGATGGAATGGCCATAGATGGATCAAAAATTGGGCAGGCCCCTGCTAAGCCAGACAAATTCTGATCCATCAATAGCCAGCTTTATTTTCCAAAATAATCCATATACCTACACTACCTATTGGCCCTGTAATGTGTTTTTCATGAAATTGTTAAGAATATATACCTATATAGAGTTTTTTTTTATAAAACCCAGCATTTAGAGTAACTTTAAACTCCCCCCCCCCCCCCCCGTGGCACCATATGTAAACAGATTTCTGTGCTAAGAGCACGCCGCCTGCACCGTCACAGCCAGGGCCTGGAAAGCTCCCGATGCATGCATGCGATCAGGAGTTTTCTGATCATGTGACCATTGTGACAGCCAATCACAGCGGTCACGTGACCCAAATGCCCGCTTCTGCCTCCCAGCATTTAGAAGCTCTTAAAGGGTGGGAAGGCAGTGGCTGGAAGGGATTAAGACTCTTCACACAATACATTTTGTAAATATTCACTTCAATGAATCAATGTGAAAACCAAATTAATTTTCATTTATTTAATCTGCACTTGATTGGGTATATAAAGTGAACAGGTATTTGCTGTTTACGTGATTGGCTAATCAACATTAATATTGACATAATTTATTGTGTAAAGATTCTCAACTCCTTTAGCAAATCAGCCTCGTTTTATTAGTAAAGTGGAGAAGGATTAGAACATCTGTCAGTTTTTTTTTCTGTTAAATGCATCCCCATTGGGGTAATTCTGTTGTCTTCCAGTCACAGTGCTAATGGTCACCAAGACAGGAAGTGAGTGCAAATCTTCCCAGTGGAGACACAGCAATATAAATCTGTCAGGGTTTCTAACCCTTCCTCTTTTTATCTAGAACTTACTAACGCCTCATGCTGGAGTACAATGCTTTCTTTATGCATCTTCTATTTATTTTCCCATAGATATACTGTACACTGTAGCAGGACAAAGTTTTAATGGCATCATCAATTGATTATATTGTTTAAGCCATCAGTTAATAGGTAACTAATAAAAAAACCTGTAGACTATTGGTTAAATCAAAGCACTTTTAGCCATTATTTACCCACTGGACCCACTGGGAAACTTCTGAAGTAGTTAATATATCACAAGCTGGAGGAAGCCGAGTGGCTATATAAGCATACCTCAGGGCTGCTAACGCTTGCTGGAACTGCCTGTCTTGGAAAAACAGTCTGAAGGTTGCGTGTCTGACACAGCTCTGATTTATCCTGCCTGCTCCTGAAAAGAGACAATGGCGCTTCACACTGGGACCATCTGAAATATAATAAAGAAAAATACACTGCAATAATTCCCCATTTTAAGATACCAAGATTGAAAGGCTGACATAAATACACATTTGGGTTTATATAATAATGCAGAGCAAAGAGCTTTGGGACCACGGCGTCAGTATACCATTTTCCTGGGGCCTCTATTACCCGACTGTCAAAGACACAAAATAAATTGATTGCCAATACAATGCACTGTTATGATCTGAGAAGCTTTCTGGGACCCTCTTTTCAGGGCTTGGCCTATAGAAAGCAAGTTATTTGAGATGATGATGAAAGAGATTATATGTTTAGTACAAGCATGTCACTTAATGTGTAATGTTACTAGGAAATACTTCACTAAAATATGTCAAAGTTTAAAGCTGAACTCCGGGCACATAAACGCTTTCACTTCACATGTATTTCTATAAAGCCACAAGGGGGGAATTCCACCGAACAGCAGTGTCCATTCCTTGTTATGGAAAGCTCCTTCACAGTGTGTTGAGTACAGGGGCATTTTCTGAATTCAGTGTACCCCCTCCCTCAGGGAAAAGTAAAATCAGCGAGCGCAACATGCCATGGCAGAAAGTGGGCTTGGTTTGCATTGCATTAATTATTTATTGGGCATGGCTTAATGGGGTGTGGTTAAACTGAGTCTGAGTCTGCCACCACTCACATAATACAGCAATCCTATCATTTCTACCCACACATAATACCGCCTCTTGTCCCGTCTTTATATATAATACAACTACCCTACCCCTTCTACCCACGCATAATACAGCCCCCCGCCCCGCCTACACATAATACAGCCCTGTTACCCCCCTCTACTCACACAAAATATGGCCCCCAACCCCCTCCTCACACATAATACATCCCCTCTGTCACCTCCTCACACATAATACAGCCCCCCTGCCACCTCTTCACACATAATATACCCCCCTGTCCCCTCCTCACACATAATACAACCTCCTGCCCCCCCCCACAATGCATCCCCCATCCTCTCCTCATACATAATACAGCCCCGCTGCCCCCTCCTCATACATAATACAGCCCCCCCGCCCCCTCCTCACACTTAATACAGCCCCCCCTTCCCCCACACATATTACAGCCCCCTGTCCCCTCACACATAATACATCCCCTCTGTCACCTCCTCACACATAATATACCCCCCTGTCCCCTCCTCACACATAATACAACCTCCTCCCCCCCACACTTAATACAGCCCCCCCTTCCCCCACACATATTACAGCCCCCTGTCCCCTCACACATAATACATCCCCTATGTCACCTCCTCACACATAATACAGCCCCCCTTCCCCTCCTCATACATAATATACCCCCCTGTCCCCTCCTCACACATAATACAACCTCCCCCCCACACACTTAATGCAGCCCACCATCTCCTCCTCACACATAATACAGCCCCGCTGCCCCATTCTCACACATAATACAACCTCCCCTCCCCCCCCACACTTAATAAAGCCCCCCATCCCCTCCTCACACATAATACAGCCCCGCTGCCCCCTCCTCACACATAATGCAGCCCACTCGCCCCCTCCTCACACATAATACAGCCCACTCGCCCCCTCCTCACACATAATACAGCCCCGCTGCCCCCTCCTCACACATAATACAACCCCCCCCCACACTTAATGAAGCCCCCCATCACCTCCTCACACATAATACAGCCCCGCTGCCCCCTCCTCACACATAATGCAGCCCACTCGCCCCCTCCTCACACATAATACAGCCCACTCGCCCCCTCCTCACACATAATACAGCCCCGCTGCCCCCTCCTCACACATAATACAACCTCCCCCCCCCACACTTAATGAAGCCCCCTATCCCCTCCTCACACATAATACAGCCCCACTGCCCCCTCCTCACACATAATATACCCTCTCTTTCCCCTCCTCACACAAAAATTACCCTCCCTGTCCCCTCCTCACACATAATATACCCTCCCTGCCCCCTCCTCACACATAATATACCCTCCCTGTCCCCTCCTCACACATAATATACCCTCCCTGTCCCTTCCTCACACATAATATACCCTCCCTGCCCCCTCCTCACACATAATATACCCTCCCTGCTCCCTCCTCACACATAATATACCCTCCCTGCCCCCTCCTCACACATAATATACCCTCCCTGCTCCCTCCTCACACATAATATACCCTCCCTGCCCCCTTCTCACACATAATATACCCTCCCTGCCCCCTCCTCACACATAATATACCCTCCCTGTCCCCTCACACATTATTATACCCTCCCTGCCCCCTCCTCACACACAATACATCCCCCTGTCCCCTCCTCACACTAAACCCCCCCTGTCCCCTTCTCACACATAATACAGCTGCAGTATAACTCTGTAACATACATTTCCGGGGATACATAGCTGCTGCGTACAGTTGACCATGGTAATGAATTACTTTATGCGGCTGTACGTACAGTAGGTTTACAGCTCTACATGGGTAAACCCGCACATGGCATGCGTAAAGCTTTACATCTCTGGATACAAACTGTTTGTGTCCAGGGCTGTATGTCCATTCGGCTTGCATAAGGCCTGTATCCCAGAAAGCATAAACCATTCTCTGATTGATTTCTCCTGTCTAGAATTATTTCGACTAGGGCAGTTATCGTCCTCCACAGACAATAATAAAAACATAACTATATTAGCAACAAGACTCCCAAGATATTCAGTTTTTTGAAAGACTCTGCAGTCTGGTTTGTTATCAGGCAATAAAGCTTTTAGCAAGTCAGATATTAGAAATCCAGCTCTTCTCAACCTTTAGCCTCTTCGCTGCCCTTGCATGGTTGGATTTGGAGTTCTACAAGATCAATAGGACCAGAGGCCGTAGTATACCGAGGCAGATGACACGCAACACAACACAACACACAGATTTTTACTCTTTGTGTGAATTTAATACTCACTAAAAGATCAAATATGAGTTACTAACAACATGACATTTGGTGACACACAAAGAAAAGAAGGCCTTTGCACTGTTCTGTCAATATACTATAGACATACACTACAGCAAAAGCATGGTGATATATGAGGAATGTTTATTCAGGAAACCAGTGCAAACAGCAATGATGTTATTTACAGTGTAGTTATCCATGGCAATCAATCAGTTGTCATTTTCCTTGTGGTTAATTCAGTTAATAGATTATTTTCTGGTTGGTGACTATGGATTACTCACTTTGTGGATCATCATTTCTATTTTGCATTGACTTGTTGAATAAGCTTAATAGTTTGGTGACAGTGAAGTATTAATGAATATTGAATACTTGAGGATGTAAGCTTGGCAACATTGTTTGCTTGCATAATACTTAGTAAGAAGACTAAACGAACTACAGTTTGTAAGAACAGGAGCGAGCTGTGGCAAGACCATATAGTGAGTAAAGCTTGCTATACATACATAGATTTCTTTCCTTCAGCTTGCAGGCTGAAGAAAAGAAATCCAACAGATTCCTCCATCCACGCTACCAGCACAGATGGGTGAATCTTCCCTGCCAGCTATTGTAATCTGACAGTCAGTACTCGCAGCTCTCAGAAAACCTGAACAATGCCTGCATTTGACTGCATGTAGGTGCTGCTCAGCCGACAATTCTCCACCTGGCTCCTTTGACAAAAGTTAACCCCTTCATGCCTAAAGGTTGAACATATCTAAATGCCTAAGCACAATTTTGAAACTTTGACATGTGTTAGGAAAACTGTACATATCATCACAACTACTTTGTGTATACAGGTGGATTATACCTTGCTTTTTGGGGGACAAATTGGGCTTTGTTTTGGTGGTAATTGGTAACAGATATCTCCTGATTTTTTTTCTCATTATCGAAGCAAATCTGGCCCAAAATAGTAAAAAAAAACATTTTTTTTTTTTTAATTTAGCTGTATATTTCTTGCTATTATTATAATTTATCAATAAAGAACAACCCAAAATAAATTCTCCTGCTCTTGGCAATTATAGCGATACCACATATGTGTATGTTAATTGTTGTTTGTACTCGTAGAACAGCCCAGAAACAATGGTGGGCATTTTGCATTTTTGGTAATCCCGTCTAAAACACACTATCACTAATACTAACTGACACCAATAATTTTTTTATTTTTTTTTAATTCTACCCAAAATAAGCTGACTGTGACCTTTGATCCCAGCCTTGACCCTAACACTAACCCTAGCAAAACTCGATCTTGTTATTTTTTTCTTTGTTTTTGTCTTTATTTTTTATTGTTTATTTTTGTTTTTGATTTTTTTTTCACACTTGGGATTGTATAAATTTTCTCTCCTGCAAGAATAGGAAGATACAATGTATCTTTCTTTTCATTCAGATTAGGAAATGTAAACAGGGGCGGGCTCACAGTAACTGATCACTGTAATAGCCAATCATAGGCTATTACAGAAATCAGATGACCCTGAACTGACAGTCCTGGGTCCCAATAGTTAGTATGAGACCTGAGGCTCTCTGTGAGAGCCCGTTCTCTGTGTTGGGAGCATGCTGTGCGGTGGGCTCCCAGCACAAAGGGGGATACACATATATGCGGCCCCACTGAAAAAAAGCCCACTTCCGTGAGGCCGCATGTATGTGTGCGGTTGGCGGGAAGGGGTTAAATTAACATTTGGTACCAATTCAGCAGAAACTGAAATTTGAGCGATGTATGGCATCCTTAACAAAGCTAAACTAACAACAATGTGTAAAAACAGGAGCAAAAAATTACAAGGCCTTACCTTGAGTAACAAACCTAAAGAAATGACACTGCGTAAGAACAGGAGCCAATAATGGAAGGACAGTCCCTTGTGTAACAAGCCTAAACTATCTACAATGAGTAACACATTTAAACTAACTACTCACTGTAAGATGAGGAGCTAACTATGGCAAGACTGTAGTTGGAGTATCAAGACTAGTCTAATTGCCCCATGTAAGAAGAGACGCCAATATTGTAAGGACAAGAATAAACTAACTGCACTTTGTAAAAACAGGAGCCAGTAATGATAAGACTACACACTGAATAACAAGACTAAAATAATACTCTCTGTTATATCAGGAGCCAATTATGGAAAGACTGTACATTGAATATAAGGACTAAACTAAGTGCACCATGTGAGAACAGGAGCCAATAATGGCTAGACAGTACCTTAAATAACAGCACTGAACAAATAACGCTATGTAAAAAAAGAACCAATAGTGGCAAGATCATACCCCTAGTGGTAAAACTAAACTAACAACACTGTAGAACAGGAGCCAGTAGTGATAGGGCTGTTTTACCCCTTCTTTCTTTTTCTTACCCTCATCCCCCAATACCTGTTGTTAGTATGCACCTTTAGCTATAACCACTAGTGCTGACTATTTACTTATTATCATCTAATTATAATTACCTGTTTGCCGGCTGACTCCATTGACCACACCCAGAACTTTCTTCTGTGCACAGGGGACAGCGTATATAAATGATTGATACAACACAGGTTGATTACAATACACTGTCCATTTATTCTGGGCTCATACAGGACGTTAAATACAAAAGAAAGATGGGCGTTACTTAATCATTTTCCACCAATAAGGGGTATATGTTCAACTGACATATTTCCTTTCCATATACCCTTTAACCAATTACAATGATAGATATTTTTAGAACTCTTTACATCTCTTGTATCCTAGCAAACCTATTATGTCACCTGGAACATTATATCACATTATGTCACCTAGACAACCCCCTTATAAGTCCAGACAGACTATCTAATGACATACGTAAGTTCCTCATTTCGGGTTTCGATTTCAACACAAGCTCATTTCTTAAACAACAATAAATTTACTCCCTGCTCAGCAAAATGATACACTTAAAGACCCAGTCCAGCCTTAGATTGCAAAACACAGTATGAAAATAAGGAGTGCTTTTAACATGACCCTCTCACCTATTAAGCTGAGTTCTCTTCACAAAACATACTCACATGCCCAGCAAATCCAGAATTGTCCTGCACCAAACTGCAGTTCAGGGGTCATCTCCTGTGTCCCACACCGACATTTTGGTCTTACCAGCCAGTTGTCTGTTCTGGCAGCCTGGCCCCTGATGACACATTCCATCTTTGCCCTCCATCTGCTCTGTGTAGGTAGTGTTTCCTGCAGCCGGTTGGGATATATGACAGTTATCCCCAGAGGCTACAGGAATAGAACCCTTCATTCCCACCTAGGCTAGGATGGCCGTGGGGGTGGGGGGGTGAGACCATCAGAAAAAAAAACAGGAAATATATCCCTCCTAGAAAAGTAAAAAAAAACTGCTATTATTACTGTGGAGGGAGATTGGAGGCAGGGACTTATAGTCCATTTGCAGGGTAAAGTTCTACTTTAAGTAACAGGAAATAACTAACTGCACTTTGTATGAACAGAGGCTAATAATAGCAACACTATAGTTTGAGTAAGAAGACCAAACCAACTGTTTATTTGTAAGAACTGGAGAAAATAATGGATAGGCCATACCGTGAGTAATGAGACTAAACTAACTTTGTTTTTTAAGAACAGCCAATAATGGCAGAGGGCACCTTGAGTAACAAGACTAAACAAGCTGCTCTTTGAAGGAACAGAACCCAACAATGGCAAGACTATACATTGAGTAATAAGACTAAACCAACTGCACTGTGTAAAATCAGGAGCCAATAATGGCAAGACCATACCTTGGACTTCTTGTGCTCTACAGAAGTTTCTAGATTTTAATTTTGCTTGGAAAACTGTTTACACAAGGAAATCAAGTCCTTTGTGGAAAATGATAAAGAGGTTTATTTAGAGGGAAAGTGTATACCTTAAGCACTAAGCTTCACTAGACCCCCTCCAGCTTTTATATGAAAACTTTTCCCTCTCCTCAGATATGTTTTCTGACTGACAATTATCTCATAATGAAAAACAAGTCACAATTAATAAGCTTCAGAACTCATACCTGCTACATCTAGTTAATGATTTAATGAAGTGAGGGAGGGTCTCATAGAAGGACGTATAAACACACACACTCGATTTCCAATTAGAATTTACATCCGTCTGGCGCCCTGGGGTTCTGTATGATGAAATGGAGAGCGATTCTTGGAAGATTTAATTTAACTCTTTACTGAATCAGATTGGTAACACCTGATATAGAATGTAATATGTTCCCATGTGGAAAGCCAAATTTGAGCATTGTGGTTTGTGGTGGATTTAGACTTCCCTAATAGCTAAATCAGATGTGCAATGTGTTACAGTAAAGAACTACAGATAGTGTATAACATACTGAAGAAGTTTTGCTTCAAATTAGCCTAAATATTTTCTACTACCAATCTCTACAATTGAATAAAGTGTCTAGTTAGCTGTAGCTAAACTCACACCAATGCCTTGTTTCTGCTCTATGTGGACCTCCCCATACAGTCAGAGACAGAACAGTCAATTGATGTTTGCAGTGGTGAGGCCACAATACTGTATAATCGTTTTTTATCTTTTTTAGAGGGATAAAATTAATTTTATATCCAGTATGAATAGGATTTGTAAAGTATTGGTAAAGGCAAAACAAATGGATTGATAAGGGCTCAGAAGCCTGAAAGCAGGTTCAGTAGTATGTATTGTCCGAAACTGAGACCTTTGCTCCCTGCAGTGCTTTGTTATTCTTGATATATCACTGTGCACAGAAATTTGAAATTGTCAGGCCTGTGAAGCCAAATTGGCCTGGGCGCAGTTGGGAATTAATAAAAGCAGGGGGGAGTTACGGGTGTTAACAGGGGTTAATAAATGCAGGAAATGAAGACAAAGCAGAGAGGCTGATGAAAACTCAAGGGAAAAAAGTAGAGAAGGGATCTAATCAAGATACAAAGGACTGGAAACAAGGAACTGGACTGGAAAGTAAATAAAATAGCAATCTGCGTATAATAATGACTTTTAGGCTGACTGTGTATCTAGACACTCCATGATTAATATATTTATAAATATATAAAGAACATCTGTCAACTGTACTGATTTTTTTTACTGTACTAATTAAATGCTGTATTAATTTTACTTAATTAAAAAAAAAAAATGAAAACTGCATTCTAATAGGGTGCTTTAGGCAACATCCTCACTGTGCAAGTGGTTTATTTAGTCATTCTAAATAAATATTCTCAAGTATTTCATAATTGGTTTAGTCTAAAGAAACTTGAGAACAACTGTAATGTGAAATAGCAAGAGTATTAATAAGATTATTATAAATGTCATTATTTTTTCAGAATGTATACTGAAGGCTCATACACTAGAAGGAGCTTATGTTTCAACAAACTTCAGCTTTATAAATATTCTACCTTTGGTTAATAAATAAATCAGTGCATCTACATGTCTCAAATAATTTTGAAGGTGCATGGAATATGAAGTATGCTCCTTTATCAGTAATACAAATATATTTTGTTCAGCATTTGAAAAAAGTTGCCTCCTATTTTCCTGACCCTCTGTGAATCACTATGAACTTCCCAGAGGGGATAACAGAAAGGTTACATTTCCACATCGTGCTGTTCTGGTGGTAAAGGAATTCTTTCTGACCCGCCTGGATGAGGACAGAGGGCTGCCTGAGCACCGTAATATACAATTTGTCTAGCTAAAAGAAGGCCATGGTTCATATAAGGTCTGAGGTTCACAGCAGGGAAGATGGGCTAAGCCATACATTTCTCCTCTGCTGCCAGTCATAAGTTTATATAGAAATGCAGTACCAGAATTAATACGGTGTTCAGAATCCAACAGTCATAGGGCAGAGACATCTTGTACACTCCAAATTGACAAATTGACACTTTAAAATAGAACTTTTAAAACAAATAGTTTACTAATGTTTTAAAATAATTTATAAGATAACTTTGGTGCTGAGCTGGTGACAAGAATCTAGAATGGAAAAAAGAATACCAGACCACTACTTTACTCATTATATCATTGTACTAGAACCAGCTCCTAAAATATCACACAATGTGGCTTCTTCAGGTACACAATCTATAGCAGGGTTAGGCAACCTTGGCACTCCAGCTGTGGTGAAACTACAAATCCCATCATACCTCTGCCTCTAGGAGTCATGCCTGTGATTGTCAGGGTCTTGCAATGTCTCATGGGACTTGTAATTTTCAAAACAGCTGGGGGGCTGAGGTCGCCTACCCCTGATCTATAGTAAGCTTCTGACAAAAGAGTCTGTTCCTCGTAATATAAGCGAAAAAGTTTTAGCCAGAATTTATTTAAAACAAACCTACAACATCACATATGTGACAAGTTAATAGCCTTGCAATGCAAATTATAACACTTCAGGTACAATTACTTTTAAATTCATGGTGCCGCTAGCTAAGGATTTAGCAGGGAATAATCTGAAGCTTTCGTATCCTTTCTTTAAAGAGGACCAGCATTTAAAAAGTAATGATACACAGTCCTACAGTTCTGTTACTTTACTCTTAAAGCGGTGCTACACCCAAAAGGGGAAGCTCCATTTGTTTGCTTCCTCCCCCACCCTCCGCTTCCACATTTGGCACCTTTCGGGGGGAGTGGGTACCTGTTTTTGACAGGTACCCATCCCTACTTCCAGGAGACTCCGGCGCGGCGAGGTCCCCTCGAAGTTCACCCCCCCCTCCTCCTTCCCCCTCTGCCGGGTCATTCACAGAGCATTTTGGCTTTCCTATGTAACCAGATCCATTATCTGTACCACTGAAGAATGAGCACCTATCTGAAGCTGCCATAGATGGGTAGTTTAATATTGATTGGCTGCAGCTGCTTATTGCCAAAAAATGTCCAACTTGTCTGTTCCACAAAAGTCAGTTTTACGATCGACTGACATCTAACAGGGATGGCCACATGTCGATCAAAATTCAGCCTACTGAGCTGGCCAAATTTTGATTTGTCCATGGCCAGCTTAAAATGTAATGCTGTATGAGGTGTCTGTATAGAGGAGAGTGTTCGTTCAAGCAATAAAAACCTGAACAGAATTTGAATTCTTTGTCACTGCATCCAAAACTACAAAAAAGTTTTGCCTAGCGTTCTACTTTAATACAGTAAGGATTCTGAGAATCACAGACATACTGTACATACAGCACAGTAATTGCTGGCTCAGACACTGTGAATTATTTTTTTTTTCTCATTTGTAAATGTGTGCAAGCTATATTTTGTAGGTGGCAGGGTCTCTTTAAGTGAAGTGGACCTTTTATCTCTTAGCAATTACTAATGTAATTATTTTGATCAATGACATTTCAGTTTTAGTAATCGTGTAGTTAGGGTGTTACATTTTGAAAAAATGGCCAAAGGGTAAAATATTAGTGAATGAAATTCCTCAAGAAGTTGAATTTGATGAAGCTGAACAGGGAGTACACCAGTTACAGTGAGAGGAGATAAAGATTTGATTTATTTAGTGTAATTGGTGGATAGATAATTTTTCATTGGTATTTGACAGTTAGAGATAGATTCAAGCCATCACTAAGCTTACTTCCACCTTAACATCTTCATTTTCAGACCACATAATGGAAAATAATGAATGAAAAGGTGTGCTTGTCTGAAGAATCAGCCTCTTTACTAAAGACTGACCGGCATATACAAATGGAGTTGGGGACACCATGTTGGTGCACTGAATTCCTTCTGAAATCCAAGCCCTTAAGTGCAATTGGACCAAAATCTAATAAGACACAGTCGTTTTTTTATTTGTGTCCCCCTTTAACATAGAAATAAGATTTAGCATAGTTCTATTACCTGTCATTCCTGCCAGTGGATCTGTTATTTTCCACTTCTTTTACCAAGGTGATACGCTCTTTGTTCTGCAGTGAAATTGCACATCAGCTTTATCACCACGTGGATATGGTAGTCTTAGATAGACTTGTAGTTTTAAATGAACTTTGGGTAAGTGACAAAAAATTAAAACCCCCACTCCAGCTAACACTCTTTCAGTAGCTAGAGCAACGTTTTCTTATTTTTTGGGGGGAATAAAGAATGACGATGTAACTGTGCACATGCTGACTTGTGAAATCTGAAAGAAGTGGTGGAGATGACGGCAGCGTCTGGGGACGGGATAGCAACAGCAAGCCTGAGCTTACTAGTGCTAAAGAACAGCACACTAGTATATGCTATGCATACTTGCACATTAGGGCAAGAGCTCACCCAGCAGACCTAAGTTTTACTTTAAAGTAGTAAAACTTTTTTTTACCTTAATGCATTCCCTGCATTTAGGTAAATAATGTCCCAGTAGTAGTATTACCCCCTCAATTAGTTCTATCTCGATCCAGTGCTGTGCCTGTCTGCAGCAGCGTTGATCTCTCTCAGTCATCATAGGACATAGAGACAGGAGCCATTGGCTTCTACTGTTGTCAATCAGATCTTGGGAGGAGGGCTCGGGGGCGGGGCCGAGCCATGCTGTGTTTGTCTATGGATGCACACAGTCTTGCTCGGGAGCAAGCCTATACGTGTGCACCCATAGAAAGCAGCTTGTTATGGTGGCGCATGCAGGAGGGGGGGGGGGACTCCAGACACCAAGGTTCGGGGGCTCTCTGTGTAATACCATTGCACAGATCAGGTAAGTATAGTGTTTGTTATTTTACAAAAAAAAAATTAAAGCCTTTACAACCACTTTAATAGTCTCAGCTATATTAAGTCAGCCTCATCAGCTTCCTGGCCTCATGCTGATAGCACATTATTATTATCATTATTAATATTATTATTATTACTACAGATATTTATATAGCAGCAACATATTTTGCAGCACATTACTACTGTGCAGTGCATGCAGTCTCTCATCATCTAAATGTGCACAGTATCAGTAGGTGTACACAACTTTGGGGTTTGTTTGATAATGTTATGCTTACTCAGGAGCTGTTAGGTAGTGCGTTTTTTTTCAGCATTAAGGCTCGGTTCACACTGGTGTGATGCGGGAAACCCTACGAATCCAATGCAGGTTCCCGCTTCGCACCTGAATCGCCGGTGGTTCACACTGCCCTCTGCGAACCGCTGTGGGTGGCTATACAAAGTTAATGACACCCCCAGATTGGTTAGCAGATCACAGTGTGTGAACACCCATGCGATCCGATTCTGATGTGGACAAAAAAAGGGTCCTGCTCGAGTTTGTTCCGAATGCAATTCAGCCATGCAATTTGTATGGCTGAATTCACGTCGCACAGACATCGCATATGATATGCACAACGATACAGTGTGAATCACATACGATGTCTGGCATCGCACCAGTGTGAACCGGCCCTAAAGGTCAGACAATTAAGAGAGTAACAATGTAAAGCTAGTCATACGCATATAGATTTCTCTTGTTAAGCCCGCAGGCTGATCAAGAGAAATCTAATAAATACTTAAACAGCAAGGATGGATGAAGCTTTTCTGCTAGCTTTTGCTTTCTGATAGCCATGAGTACGAAATGGATTCAGTCACTGTTCAGTTGACAGTTGACAACTTTCCACCTGCCTCCTTTTTTAACCACTTGCCTACCAGGCACTTACACCCCCTTCCTGCCCAAGCCATTTTTTAGCTTTCAGCGCTGTCGCACTTTGAATGACAATTGCGCGGTCATGCTACACTGTACTCAAACAAATTTTTTTATCATTTTCTTCACACAAATAGAGCTTTCTTTTGGTGGTATTTAATCACTGCTGGGTTTTTTATTAAAAAAAAAAAAAAATAACAAAAATTTTGAAAAAAAAATATTTTTTACTTTTTTTCTCTCAGTAAATTTTGTAACTAAGTAATTTTTCGCCTTCACTGATGTGCGCTGATGTGGCGGCACTGATAGGCTGAACTGGAGGGCATTGATGAAGTGGCACTTATGGGCGCTGATTAGGTGGCACTGATGAGGAGGCACTGATGAACACTGATAGGTGGCACTGATGGGCACTGTTAGGTGGCACTGGTGGGCACTAATAGGCGGCACTGGTGGGCACTGATAGGTGGCACTGGTGGGCACTGATAGGTGGTACTGATGGGTGCTGATGGGTATTGATGGGCGACACTGATGGGCACTGATTGACAGCAGTGATGGGCATTGATGGGCAGCACTGATAGGAGGCACTGATTGCAAGCACTGACTGGCATCGCTAATGGGCACTGATTGGTGGCACTTGTGGGCAGTGGTGGGCACTGATTGCTGCCACTGGTGGGCACTGATAGCTGGCATTGGTGAGCAATGTTGGGCACTGATTGGTGACAGTGTAGTGCACTATTGTAATCAGGGCACTGATGATCAGTGCCCTGATTACATTCCTACATGTCCCCCTGTGAGGAGATACTGCTGATCGGCTGTCCTCTCCTCACACTCTGTCAGTGTGAGGCGAGGAGAGTCGATTACCGGCACTTCCTTATTTACATGTGACTGGCTGTGATTGGACACAGCCGATCACATGGTTAAAGAGCCACGGACACGGCTCTTTACAGAGATCGGGGACGCGCCGTGTCCTATCAACACATTTGACGGTGGGCGAGCAGCAAGTAGTTAAAAAAAAATTTACATTTTGTTGAGCAGGGTTGTGCTGAAACTGCCACCACTGGCTTGGAATTCTCCAGATTCAACAGGAATCAACCAAAATATGGGCCATTTATGGCAGCCTTTGATAAACTTGAAAAATGGGACACATTTAAAATCCTTACTTATAATAACTTCTACTATTCACATTTTTGCAAAAGCCCAGTTACGACATATACTCTTTAAGATCCCATATGATAGTTTTCTTAGACTTTCCTGTGCTTTGATAGGGTAAAATAGTTCTGCTTCAGAGTACCTCTTCATGGGTTTATGATGCAGACCTTTTTTTTCCTAGAAAGTACAGAAAGTTCTTGAATGTGCATGAATATTGCCTACCTTGTTATTAGTAAACAGTATAGGATATCAGCTCTCTGCAGTAAATCAGGGGTTAAAATTATCATGGCTTCTCCAGGCAGCGCCTAGTCTTCTGCAGCTGAGATTCGGAGGTGTTTAGCCAAACGTTATTAAAAGGCAGCCAGAGCTCATAATCATAAAAACACATCCCAATGACATTGAAATCATGGCAGTAATTTTACAGAACATTTAAATCCGAGTTGCAGCCAGCCGGAGAGTTCCCATTAACCGCATGCCCATTCTGCAGGCTCCTGCCAGGCCGCACTCAGAGATTCCCCTTCATGCTACACTTCCTAGTGCAGATAAAATAAATCTCCAGCACCAGGCTGGGACACAAGACATGTCTGTGACATTCTACAAGAATCACTGATCTGGGCCTCAGCAGTGCTATTATCTGCCATCATAACATCCGCACATGGCCGCGTCTTCCCATCAATCAGCTTTGTTAACCCCACTGACGCCACAGACAAAGGACAGCTGGGGCACTTAGATCTAGTGCACTGACCTTTGTCATTTAAGTCAATATCAGTATATTTTACAGCTTATATAAGTGTGAGTGCTGTCTAGGGGATGAGTTTGCACATTAGTTTGTTCAATGAGTCTGTGAGGACAGCAAAAGCAGGCAAAGCTATCATACTTCACAATTTACCTGTCCATTCTTATAGGAATTTTCTGGTCACTGGTCAATAGATCAATTAGAAAAAAAAAAGAAAGTTGCATTTTTCTTTACCTGGAAAGGGGCAACTGCTGGAGGGGGCAACCCTTAGTGGTAAGTGGAGTGTAGCTGTCTTGTTTTAACATAACCTAGAAAACCTATTTAAAGTGAAACTACAAAAATTAAGAAAGAAAAAAGAAATCAGTTCTCCCCAGGTAAACTAAATTGTAAGAATTTTATGCAACAGAATATGCACCGTTGTAGCTCTCTCTGTTCTGAAGAATTAATGTATGCTTTATCATTTCCTTTCACTAAATGACTGCCAAATGAGAGGGTGTGGCTTTATTATAGCCACCTGAATAATCTCTGTGTTGTTCAGTGAGAAGAAGTGGTTGTGGAGAATATACCAAAGTATCTCACCAACAACGAAGCTCCTTTTGCAGGGAATGCTCATCATTTGCCTTCAAACTTAGTACAGACTTCTGGGAAAGCATTGACGTAATCACATTAATGAGACTTCTTTTTAGTAATTTTAGGGAACTAGTTCTAGTTCACCTATGTCTGTTTAAAGGGTGTTAAAGGACCTATAAAGGGTGTGAAGCACACGTCAACGCACCTGCCCAAAATAATAACAAAAAAAAAAAAGGAAAAAAAATAGCATGATAATGCAGACAAATAAGCTTGAAACCAACCTCAAGTATAGACTCTTCAGGGTTGATTTACTAAAGGCAAGTAGACTGTTTACTTTGCAAGAGAATTTTCCCTTAGCTTATTAAATGAAGTGATACCCTGCTGACTGTCCAATCATGTGCAAGAAAAAATGTTTTTTTATTTCCCTTTGCACATGATTGCGTATTCGAGGTAAAGTTAATTTTTACCATAGTCACTCAGCTAAGGAAAAGGTCCCTTGAAAAGTGAACAACCTATGTGCCTTCAGTAAATCAATTCCTTTAAATCTACTTTTGCCCTCATGCTAGAGGCAGGTTTTGATCTCACTAGTCTTTACTGAAATATCACCAACCATGTTTGACAAAGTCCCACATTGCTTATAGTTGCACAGTGGCGGCTGGTGTTTTTTTCTTTGGGTGGGGGGTGGCAAACAATCCACCCGCTGTGCCACCCCCCTGGTCACGGACGGCAGCCCCCCAACCCCCCCCTTGGTCAGTTGCCCGGCCGGGTCACGGGGGTCATTGACGGCAACCCCCCCGGTCAGTTAGTCAGTCGGGGCCTGCACTTACCCCATCTCGCAGGCAGCATGGTGGGCAGTGGCGGCTTCCCTGCAGGCTGCTTGTTTGCTGCCTGGTTCCCCTGCATGTGTCTTTTCCCTCCTCTCCTCCGTGCGCCATGTGTCAATCGGATTGGATCTCGTTTCGGCCAATAAGGTGACGGGTCTCATGACCCACTTTCTGATAGGCCGGTAGGAGATTCAGTGTTACAGTAGTGAATATTAGTTTGCTATTGTAACAAAAATGGGTGAGCTCAGAGCGCAGTGCTCTGTGCCCCGAGACCACCGTTTTTTGAAGCCTTTTAGAGCCTCTGGCTCTAATCACGTGCTTCAAACCCCCCCCCCATTGAAATCCATGTATCCGGCACCTCTGCATGTAGATCAGGGGGCCCGATGCCTAGGGTGGGTGGTTCCCGTGCACCCCTAGTGGACGGGGCCACCACTGTAGTTACACAACACGTTTTTTGATTGTTATGCTTTTGTGAATTGTCATTACATTTCCCCAATCTGCAATGTCAAATATAATATAATCCTGCTACTTAACCTTGTATTGCTATCAAAATAGGTGAAGATTCTTTGAAGATTCTCAGACAATAGCTGGCACCATACTTTCAAATGTAGGTACAGTATTATAGATGTGCCCAGTGGAATATAGGTCAGGTATAGCATAGTTGTGTAGTGCATATGTCTCTGTTCTACTACATGTAATAAAATGTCTATGGTTCATGAACAAGCCAATGACAGATGACATTTTCTGTCTTGTGCCTGTTGACAGACCATCTTGCACATTGGCCAATTGAGAAGAGGCAGGCCTGGCATTTGTGACGTCTGTCCCATCTCCTTCTGGGCTTTGCCCACTGTCTCTGTGTCATATTTCTCACCGTCTGTTCTGTTGGAAACTGCACAAGGCCCAGGAGAGGGTCTGTCTAATATTCTAGCGATCTCATTATTGTCAAATTACATGCGCTGACCTTCACTGTCATCTTGCAGCAACACACCGGTAGATTCAAGGACACCATGTGTCGGGATAGGTATTCACTACTTACAATCTGTGCTGCTAACCCCTTCACTGACAAAGAAAATTTTAATTCATCATCAGACCTCTATGGAAACAGACAGCTCAACCATTCCATTTCAAACTAATGGCAAAGTGTACATATTACTAAGGAACATAATGGAAATACAAGTCCTATTCTGTTCTATGTGCTCTTATCCGAAATGGTTTTAAAAATAAACATATTTGTCTTATAAATGTTCCATAATGTTTTTGAAAAGGAAACCCTGCATATGACTTCTTTATGACATTAAAAGCAGTTTGAGAGCTACAATAATAGAGTGGAAGTCAAATGTACTTTTTGTCCATCCTGCTGTAGGGTTGATTTAGAGATCTGCTTTAGTACACCTAATAAAAGTAGTGTTTCTATATTTTAACTTTTATTTTGTATGGTTGGCAAACTGTTATAGGGTTGAATATTTCTAGCAAATTTGATATTTTAAGTTAGGGCAGTGACAGGATCAATCCAGCCACGAATGACATTTTGGTTATGGCAGATGCTGGTGAGCTAAGCCACTCTTATACCTCCTGGGCACAATCTCTGCGCTTCAGTTACCAGGTCAGAACACCTGTCGTACCTTTTAAAGTAGAAAAACTCTAAAATGCTAACATAAAGCTATTTCAACAGTCTTGCTGTTCCACATTCCCTCCAATGTTGATAACATAACTAAAAGTCTAGGCATTAAGTCATGTGATCTCTGCCAAAGGGGAAGATCAGAATTCATATTGGCTGATCCTTGTTTTCAGGGAGGATCATGTGACCAGCACTGGAGAAAGCCTGGAGTTTTTCTATTATTTTTGTATTTTTTTTTTTATTCCTTAGAGCAAGACTGTTGACATTGCTTTCAATTAACATTTAGGTCCACTTCAAAAATGATCAGGAAACCTCAAAATTCCTACTTCCTATGGCAGGGAAAACCGGAGAGATTTAAGGAAAGAACGGGTGGTTTTAAGCAGAATTTCTGGTTTGACTGGCCATCCAGTGGTACGAGATAAAGATTGTTATTGTTATTGTTATTATAAAGAGTGTTCTTCTCATCACCCCCAGCCTGAGACTCGACAGAGAAGGACCATCAGCAGCTCATCCCTCTGTTCACTATTCTGTCTCCACCAGTCTGTATATTTCTTGCCAGCCTGAAGGTAGTGTGTGATTGGCTCCTAGTCCTGCCCACCCTCCCACTCTGGGTGCTACTGTCTAAGAGAATACTGAAGCTGTTACCAAATACAATTCTGAGTTTAGCACTAGTTGCATTCAAATTCAATTCAGTTCCTTTTAATTGAAATTTAACTGCATTTTTTTCCTAGCTGCTTGGAATTCGGCTTTAAGGAAAATGGGTAAAAAAAGTAAAAGGGAGATGCTGAGTAAATATAGGAAAGAACAATGAAAAACATATATTATCAAGAGAAGGAATTTATTCTCTACTCTGGCAGAGCAATAGGCAGACACCGGCAGGAGCAGGAAGAGATACACAGTTCTGATATTATGCTTTGTTTCAGACAGGAGCACAGAGCGATAGATAACTGTGAGCGATTAGCTGTGTTTTTTATGCTGACCCAGGGAGAATGAAACTCAACAATAAGTTGGACCGGGCGAGGAAGCGAGAGAGGCTGGACAGCCGTGGAATCTAGGGAGAGATTAAGGGCTCTTACTACACAGAGCCAATAAGCTCTTGGCAATGATAAGTGTAATGAGTTTTACCTAGACCTGTGATCAAGATATACTATATTTAAATACTATTTCTGCAAACTTGTCTTGGAAATAAATGTTGTAAATCAAGTCCCAGGGGATGTCTATGTTACCTTATCTGCTTTGTATTGTGCTTGTTTTAATAGATTACAGCTCCCTTACGTCACATAGTATCATCGCCATTCTCATCCGGATTTATCCTACTTGCTATTAGTATTGGTGGGTGAAAATTGTGGCAGTGTATCATAATGTTCATGGTAAATGTTGTTATTTTCTGCAAAGCAAACCACGGAGTCTGGCATACATTAGCCCTTTTCATAGTTCATCTTAGAGAAGCCATTCTCAACCAGGGTTCTTATAGTTTCTCCAGAGATTGCTAGGGGTTCCTTGAGCTGTGGCTGATTGACCTCCAATTTGATGGTACCTGAATAGTGCTGTTTCAAATATCACTTGACAGAACCAGTGACATGACACCTATGATCTTTTTAGCTGTCTAAAAAAAGTAAAAAGGGAGATGCTGAGTAAATATAGGAGAGAACAACGAAAAACATATATTATCAAGAGAAGGAATTTATTCTTTACTCTGGCAGAGCAATAGGCAGACACCGGCAGGAGCAGGAAAAGATACACAGTTCTGATATTATGCTTTGTTTCAGACAGGAGCACAGAGCGATAGATAACTGTGAGCGATTAGATGTGTGTTTTATGCTGATCCAGGGAGAATGAAACTCAACAATAAGTTGAACCGGATGAGGAAGCCAGAAAGGCTGGACAGCCATGGAATCTAGGGAGAGATTAAGGGGTCTTACTACACAGAGCCAATAAGCTCTTGGCAATGATAAGTGTAATGAGTTTTACCTAGACCTGTGATCAAGATATACTATATTTAAATACTATTGCTGCAAACTTGTCTTGGAAATAAATGTTGTAAATCAAGTCCCAGGAGATGTCTATGTTACCTTATCTGCTTTTTGTTGTGCTTGTTTTAATAGATTACAGATCCCTTACGTCACATAGTATCATCACCATTCTCATCCGGATTTATCATACTTGTTAATAATATTGGTGGGTGGAAATTGTGGCAGTGCATCATAATGTTCATGGTAAAGGTTATTATTTTCTGCAAAGCAAACCACGGAGTCTGGCATACATTAGCCCTTTGCATAGTTCATCCTAGAGCAGCCATTCTCAACCAGGGTTCTTAGAGTTTCTCCAGAGATTGCTAGGGGTTCCTTGAGCTGTGGCTGATTGACCTCCAATTTGATGGTACCTGAATAGTGTTGTTTCAAATATCACTTTACAGAACCAGTGGCACAACACCAATGATCTTTTTCCCACTGATCACCAGTATTAGGGGAATTATTTCAACTGACCATCAATTCATTAATTTTAGCCTGGGTTCTCTCTGATTTGAAAATTATTTCTAGAGCTCATATTGGGTATTAGGTTGCGAAAGCCTGCCCTGGTGCTTATTAAAATAATGCTGTGATTAAGCGGAAAGAGTGCAAGCTTCATTTTAACTTTGATGAGAAGTAAAGCCCAAAAACGCATGGCAATCAGATCAATTTTACATTGCTTCACCAGATAAAAGGTCACTGCCGGTTGGCTGGTTTTAGGTATTGTAACGTGATTTTGATTTTTTTTAATAGGCCAAGTAACTATTTACTAATATAAACAGGCATATTTATTGAAACTCTCCTCCCTATTATGCTTTATCACTCGCACTCATATTTTGTTGGCATGGGTCCTCTGCCTCATCCTCAAGATCCCCTGTAACAGCTGATTTTTCTGGACTACTGTTTTGTAATGTGTGAACAACAGTGTGTTTATAATAAGCAGTTTGCTCCTGATTTACAAGAAATTAAGCAAAGAAACTGGAATAAAATTGAGTAGTTTGCTATAATAAGGTTTCATTCTTTTAAGCGATGAAAAGAATCTGAATTAATCAGGAATCTGAATTTTATAAATAGTATTTCATATTTTTTTTGGTTACGTTATGAAGGTCAGAATTGTTGAATATGACCTTTTATACAAGACCATTTGGCCTATTGGGAGGAAAAGTAAGAATTGGGACACATCCACAAAAGCCCTTGCACATCTATGCATTATATATGCTTCTAAAAGTATATTTGTGGTATATAAAGCCTTTTCTGTAAAACATAGGGTACTTACATAAGGGTGTATAATACCGAACAGCATAATTAGGAGAATTGGGAGGGAGTCTTATTTGGCGCTAGGAGTAGATTGAGGTACCTCAGAGTCTACTAATGATTTCAAACAAGATTCACACAACTTTTACCCATTTCAAATGAAAAAATGTACAATTTGTGAATGTAAATTGTGCAAGTCTTGTGTGAAAACATTTATACATGTACTCCCTGGTGTTTTGAGCCAGTATGCCCATTTCAGTCTTTCTGTTTCTCTGGGATCCCATTATATGGTTCCCATAACCTCATTTACCCTGGCAATGCTATACATACACTATATTACCAAAAGTATTGGGACACCTGCCTTTACACTCACATGAACTTTAATGACATCCCAGTCTTAGTCTGTAGGGTTCAATATTAAGTTGGCCCACCCTTTGCAGCTATAACAGCTTGAACTCTTCTGGGAAGGCTGTCCACAAGGTTTAGGAGTGTGTCTATGGGAATGTTTGACCATTCTCTCAGAAGTGCATTTGTGAGATCAGGCACTGATGTGGACGAGAAGTCCTGGCTAGCAGTCTACTCCCTAATTCATCCCAAAGGAGTTCTATTGGGTTAAATCACGATTCTGTGCAGGCCAGTGAAGTTCCTTCACCCCAAACTCGCTCATCCATGTCTTTATGGACCTTGCTTTTTGCACTGGTGCGCAGTCATGTTGGAACAGGAAGGGGCCATCCCCAAACTGTTCCAACAAAGTAGATGAAATTGTCTAAAATTTCTTGGTATGCTGATGCCTTAAGAATTCCCTTCACTGGAACTAAGGGGCCAAGCCCATCCACTGAAAAACAACACCGCACCATAATCCCCCTCCACCAAATTGGACCAGTGCACAAAGCAAGGTCCATAAAGACATGGATGAGTGAGTTTGGGGTGGAGGAACTTGACTGGCCTGTACAGAGTCCTGACATCAACCCAATAGAACACCTTTGGGGCGAATTAGAGTGGAGACTGCGAGCCAGGCCTTCTCGTTCAACATCAGTGCCTGACCTCACAAATTTGCTTCTGAAAGAATGGTCAAACATTTTCAAAGAAACACTCCTAAACCTTGTGGACAGCCTTCCCAGAAGAATTGAAGTTATAGCTGCAAAGGATGGAGCAAGTTAATATTGAACCCTACGGACTAAGACTGGGATGCCATTAAAGTTCATGTGTGTGTAAAGGCAGGCATCCCAATACTTTTGACAATGTTGTGTACATTATATGCATTTATAGGACATTTCTAAACACAAACAAATGCATGTTATGATTTTTAATTCACACTGTGCTCTTACCTGTGTTCAGGTAAGGTTTAGGCAGGTTTAGCTAGCATTTTGGTAGGTTCACTGCCTTCAGAGAAAATGGAATTCTGTGCATCTGGGGGCAGATTAGATACTCTGAATTTACCTAAATGCATGTAAAAGTAAGTACTTTTAAATGCAGGAGAACTTTATCTGCTGAGCATAAAAATTGTTCATACTTCCCAAATAATTTTTCCTGTGTTTAAATGAACCAAATACAGAAGGCTAGTGTGACTGTAGCTTAATACAGCTTATAGGTCTCCAAATGGTAACAGTTTTTCATTATAGAAGGTATGACTAAACAAAATACAAAAAAGAAAAGCACTTGTGCAAGCACACGAAGATCACACAAATATATTTTAGTGGCATAATATCATTATATCACTCCAAAGACATGCTGGTAGGTTAATTGGATCCTGTCTAAAATTGTCCCTAGTATGTATGAATGTGAGTTAGGGACCGTAGATTGTAAGCTCCTTGAGGGTAGGGACTGATGTGAATGTACAATGTATATGTAAAGCGCTGCGTAAATTGACGGCGCTATATAAGCACCTGAAATAAATAAAAATAAATAATTATAGTGGACTAAAGAATTCAGGACTAAGGCAGACAAGTCCCATTGCTGTACAGAGCTTAAAGTTTATCTGTTGATCAAGTGATGCCACAGCTGCTGATGCACTGCTTTATGGTCTGTAATAGACTGCTTTAGTGTCATTACATAAGGCTGACCCTAGTCTTTCTCTATACCACTTACAAAGGCATTCACACCCTTTCCTGCCCCAAATTCTGCAGTCTCTGCTCTTTTCTGTTCTCATTTATTTGGGTCATTGAGCTTTTGTGGTGTTTCTGTAAGGGAAAGGGTTCATTTTCCATGCACAGACATCAGGCAGAATTTATGGGTCTGTCGTCATGTATAGAGTGCCTCCATAAATCAGGGATATAAATGAGCAGATAAATGCAAGCAGATAGAAAGAAACAGTGCTGTGCAGGCGGTGGTGAGATGTATGGTAAGAGGCAGCTATTCCCTGGATAGGGCACACAACACAAGGGTCATGTCTCACTTTTAGTCTTCAGTTAGAATTTTTTTAACACTCTGGTGCCAAAATTCGACAGGACCAAGAATTTTCTTTAGTATGCTATAGTCATAATTCAGAAGCTGATTTATTATTATTTCTTTACCTAGGCATGGTGAGATAATTCTTTCTCTGAATTTAGAGTTTTTCCTAATGATTCAAATTGCAAATGTATTAAAGGGCAAGTCTATCCAGGAGTGACATTTTAGTGACAGAAGGAGCCCACACCCCACACCCCCCCCTGATCCATGTGGCTTTTTGAATGTCTACACTACTCTAAGACTCAGAGAACTCTCCCTCCCTTCCCAGCTCTGTTCCTATTGACCTGGGGGCGTTGGGCACCGGCTGTTGAATGTTTTATATTGTAGAATCATTTTTAAAAATTAATATGTTAAGCCAGACCCCCTCATAATGACCACAGGAGGTTAAATCATTGTTTAATTTAAAACAATAAAAATACATTTATTTTATACTACAGGGGGTCCATGAATAGCAAAGGCATATAGGAGCACAAGCTGGCTGGCAAACCCTGAATCTTATTATGGATAGAAAGAAAGCTAGAAACTATGTGTGAGGGAGAGATGTCACTGCTGGATCCTACAAGAAGATGTCATTAATTTACCAAAGGACCAGATGACTTTTAATTTGCAAAGTGAATGTTCACATGCCTAGTGAATAAAGTGTTAAAGAATAAATAATGATAATTAAAACAAGGTGTTCCCAATACAAGTAGACTAGTGTTATGTTATGGCAGTGTTTCGTTATTACACCTCTTAGAATTAATTTCAATATGTGCTGTCTAGTAACAAGAATTTTTATGTGTGCCCATTGATTCCTTGATTCTGAGCTCCTGACACAAAATAATGGGCCTGATGATGCACTAGCTATTTGGGGCAAATAACACAGATTGAATAAATACTCTAAATAATTGTTCAAGTTGGAGGGTTTGAACAGAAAGATGCAACATGATAATAAAATGCAATGTGCCACAATCAGATTTGCCACTTTGTCATCTCTACAACCACCAATCATAGTTTATTGGGCACAGTGTTTTTTAAAGCATGAATTAACTTTTTAAAAGTACATATTCATGTGTCTGAATGAGTGCAATTGAAAACTATGTTTTTGGCCTGAAGTGCACTCTTATGCAGTAAACTGGGCACATGTTCCTATAGCTCGGTGAACATAATGGAGGAATGTTCACTTTAAGAGTCCTTTTACACTGACAGCGCGGGGGCGTCAGCAGTAAAGAGCTGCTAGTTTTAGTGGCGCTTTCCCGTCGTTTTAGTGGTGCTTTTCTGCCTCTAGTGGGGCGCTTCTAACCCCCGCTAGCGGCTGAATAAAGGGTTAAAAGCGCCCGCAAAGCACCGCTGTCAGGGCAGGGGCACATTAGGAGCGGTGTATACACCACTCCTAAAGCGCCTCAAAGAAGCTGCTTGCAGGACTTTTTTGGACATCCCACCAGCACAGCGCTCAGTGTGAGAGCACTCGGGCTTTCACACTGGGATTGCAGATGAAGCATTTTTCAGGTGCTTTATAAGCCCTATTTTTAGCGCTAAAGCGCCTGAAAAACGCCTCCAGTGTGAAACGGGTCTAAAATGGAAGTAAACATTCCTATCGTTTTCAGCCAAGGAAGCTGCCATCTTGGCCTCTGTTTAATCTTCAACTGCCACGATGCATATGATATCAGTTATGACACCAGCCATTGGATGGTTTGACAGTTTGGTTGAGAGCACAACCATTGCGACAGTTACATTCCCGGGATGTGCGGAAATGTAACTGTTTTTTGAAACTGTTAAATCTATGGGTTATTTCCGCTTTAAATATTAGGTACAAGGTAAATTACAAAAGAAAGGGGATTTTAACAGAAGAAAACTTTTTTTTTTTTTAAATTAAAGAATGAAATAATTGTGCTTTCAATCAGACTTACATTTTGATTCAGACTCTGAAGTTTGAAACAAATATTTGCCATTTGATTACATGATATGTAAGGGTATTTTAGCAATGCTGTCTTTCGGTCGATGCTGAGTAGCACTGTAATCCCCTGGATTACCCTATCTGCAGTCAGCTTTGCTGCCTAAGGGCTGATTGACACCAGAGATTGTAATAGTTTGCGCGAATGAGGGTTAACTCCTTGTTGACAAGTACCTAGTTTGCATTATCTGGACCGTCAGCATAGGCAGTGGGTAACAAGAAGTTAAATTTCATGCTCACAAGTGATCAAAATCTCGTGTGGTTGAGCCCTTGCAGCTTCCCAGTAATTAGACTCATTCATTATTTAGGATAGTTTAATCTGATGATATAATAAGTGAAACACTCTGAATATACAGCAATAATAAATGGGCCTTACACAGCTGAAAGCACTAAACAAAAAACACATTTAACGAGGGAATTAATGAAACAGAAATCTCTCCTCATCGCCTTAGATTTAATAAAGGAAAATGAGGAATTGTCAGACAGTTCTTAGTTGGCGTATATAGCAGAATATTTTATGCTGCCTTCTGAGAGTTCCTAACCTGCATTCTGCCAGATCAGGTAGGACGCTGCTCTAATGAAAATTGTACAGCCCAATGCTTTACAATCAAACAAGGGATAAAAAGGCAACAAGTAGCACCCCAATCAGCTGAATATATATATATGGCTTTGACTGTAATAAAGCAGACCACATGTATGTAAAATTGATATGCAGTATTGATATGCAGTTGGTGGAAGAACTGATCATGAAGAGGGAATTAAAAAAGTAGCATGGGGTTACCTCCACAAGACTTGTTTGTTCACTGGGTCCCACCATCAGATCTTCAGCCCTTCCTCTTGAAATGTGTAATTTGTTTTCCTGGTTCTCCAGTGCAGCTTCATATGTCTCCTCTGTGTCTATCTTTCTGACTGATCTGTGAATCAGCATTGTCACCTTTGTACAATCAGCAAAGATCTGACCAAGGAAATATCAGAAGGATCTCCCTAAATAGTAGACGTGTGCATATTATAATACTGGAAAAATACTTTTATATAATATAATAATATATGCAAATATACTGTATGTACTGTAGGCAATAACTGTTTTGCTGGCGTTCCACTGTAAAGGTACACACAATGCATGATCTTTGCACAACCAGCCACACCAGTACATAATTACTTGGTTGACCCTACTAATGGAATGAATCTGGTCAGCCAAGTTGGATTTCTGCCTTTTATTGATCCCTTGCTATAAACCTGGGTTGGAGATGTCTTGGGCTTTTTATCATCCTCTACAGGTAAAAACATGCACTCTTGGCCAACCCAAGAATACATCTTTATGTTAAGGTGTGCACGTCCAACCGTATCATAATATCTGTAGGTATTCTCACCCTAAGCTTATCATTTACTTTTGTTCCATTTGTCAGTTAGTGAACATTTCACTGCTCTCAGGCAAGATTGTTTTTCTTCATAAATACTACATACACTAAAAAAATAACTTTGTTGTCCATACATGTTTGACTGGAAGTGCATTTGCTCTGCGGCTGCTTTTAGCTATAATAATACCATCACAGCAACATTAAAGTAGCACTAAAGTCTCAACTTTTTTAAGTTTAAAATACCACTCTCCACATATTTAGCATTGCCTAATACATTATTATGTATAAAGATGTCCCAAAACATTTATGGTCTTTTCAGGTGATACGTGTCTGTTTACATCCACTTTCCTACAGGCCTGTCGTTGGACAGGTAAGGTTCAGGTAGAGAAAAACTGAATGGATACAGTTGTTACAAAAAGAACGTTTGGCTCTAGTCTAGCAGGGGATCTGTTTACAGATAAGGACCGTCTGAAAGGGACCATATACTTGCTTTTCTTTTACAGCTACATTCTCTGTCTTGCTTAGAGCTGTTTCCCTGATCTTTTGGTCAGGGAGCACATGACCAAAATCACATGATCGCCCTCCTCCAGATTACACGTTCCATCATCCCTAGCTCCATTCAAACAAAGTACATGCTCATAGTCAATATCAGTGTCTTGCCTTGGAATAGAAGGAGAGATTTGGCTTAATGTTCTAGTCAAATATATGAGATGGGAAAGTAGAAGGGGATTGTCGTGGTGCTTACAGACAATAATGGAAACCATATATTTTTTTAAAAAAGATATATAATTTTAATGAGAATAAAGGTAAAATAAAGCAAGGCCAATACGTTCAAGAGTATTCAACATTGCATGATGAAGGTGGTCATATGGCAAATGTTCAGCTTAAACAAAAGTTTCATATTTGTATTTTAGCCCGACATATTTCGCCTACTAGCCTCATCAGGGGATATACGAATCAGTGCATTTTTTGCATTTCCTGACTGATTCGTATATCCCCTGATGAAGCTAGGCAAAACATGTCGGGCTAATATACGAATATGAAACTTCTGTTTAAGCTGAACATTTGCCATATGACCACCTTCATCATGTAACGTTGAATACTCTTGAACGAATTGGCCTTGCTTTGTTTTAATTTTATTCTCATTAAAATTATATACCTTTTTTTAAAAAAAAATATATGGTTTCCATTATTATCTGTAAGCACCGTGACAATCCCCCTTCTCCTTTCCCATCTCACATTATTGACTATTTGGGATGAGGTGTTAAATACTTGGGTGTTCTACCTTTAGCTGGACATATTCAATATAAATTAATGTTCTAGTGTTCTGGGCTGCCTGAGTATGTCAGCATAGGCAGCACCAGGCCTTTAGGATTAGAAATATGCATATCCCTGTATCCACACATCAAGGCAAGCCCATTTGTGGTAATATGTGGCAACCTCAGCATGGGCTCTCACCAGGCCATGCCCCAACCCGTTTTGCTTTGCCGCCCAGAGCTTAATAATGGGCATCTCGTTTAGGACTGCATTCGAGAAGGTGGCTTCAGCAGGACTACGTGGAACCTTACAAGGCAGCATGGCCACCCTAAAAATGCATAGACTGTGCAGTGAACTTCACCATGCTGTTTTAAAAGGAATGGCAGGCTTTAAAATAAAAACAAAAAGCAGATGTGGTAGGCTCTGAGGTTAGCAGCACTATTTTGTGAATACATTTAAGTGTTTATATACATTATAATACAGGCTTTAAACCAGTGCATTGTGTTTCCATTCATTTTTAGTAGCACCCAAAACACAAGTACAGTAGCTGTCAAAGCACCTGCAGTCCAGTAGACCACAATGCACATAGCTTGTTGCTGCATTAGGTTGTGCTGCCAGCCCAAATTAATGGGTTGTCTTAACACACACTGGGTGCATTAACACATGCACAAGTGAATAGGTGGTTTAATGCATTATGCAATCCCACATAAAAAGTTTGAAGCCATAAGTAAATGTGCTGAAAAAGTAAACTTAGCTCAAATCTGATATTTCTATATGATATACATTTACTGATTCATAAATAATGATCACATATTCCCAGTATGCACCTAGTACTTCCCTAGCATGGCTACCACTCTGAGAAGCAGTGGCATGTCCTTAAGACTTTTAATGGCAGCCTTAGCAAAGGAGATCAGTGGAGCAGAGATAACAACAAAAGAAGACTCCTACGAATGACAGGTCTTGGCAGGGTATAGTGGTGTCACAGTGATGGTGCTGATTCTAAGGGCAGGAATACCTAACAAACCTTTACTAAACCACTAAACCATTTTCCATTCAATGAATTAAGCATCATCCGTAAAGTAGAGTGTAAAATTTGTTCAAGACTAACCATGTAACATATTTTTCTTGAAAAGAACCATTCAGTGTTCATAGTTTATTAAAAATGTAATATTATCAGATGAAAGGAACTTGTAAAATTTAATAAAGAACATTTCAGGGAATAATTTTAGCAATCAATGACATACTATGTTATCCAGTAAACACTGCAACTGTACAAAAATCTAAAACCCTGCTCAGGGTATTTTATTGAGTTATCTACAGTATCTCACAAAAGTGAGTACCCCCCTCACATTTTTGTAAATATTTTATTATATCTTTTCATGTGACAACACTGAAGAAATTACACTTTGCTACAATGTAAAGTAGTGAGTGTACAGCTTGTATAACAGTGTACATTTGCTGTCCCCTCAAAATAACTCAACACACAGCCATTAATGTCTAAACTGCTGCAAACAAAAGTGAGTACATCCCTAAGTGAAAATGTCCAAATTGGGCCAAAAGTGTCAATATTTTGTGTGGCCACCATTATTTTCCTGCACTGCCTTAACCCTCTTGGGCATGAAGTTCATCAGAGCTTCATAGGCTGCCACTGGAGTCCTCTTCTACTCCTCCATGATGACATCACAGAGCTGGTGGATGTTAGAGACCTTGCACTCCTCCACCTTCTATTTGAGGATGCCCCACAGATGGTCAATAAAGTTTAGGTCTGGAGACTTGCTTGACGAGTCCATCACCTTTACCCTCAGCTTCTTTAGCAAGGCATTAGTCATCCTGGGGGTATGTTTGGGGTCGTTATCTTGTTGCAATACCGCCCTGCGGCCCAGTCTCCGAAGGGAGGGGATCATGCTGTACTTCATTATGTCACAGAACATGTTGGCATTCATGGTTCCCTCAATGAACTGTAGGTCCCCAGTGCCGGCAGCACTCATGCAGCCCCCGACCATGACACTCCCACCACCATGCTTGACTGTAGGCAAGACACACTTGTCTTTCTACTCCTCACCTGGTTGCCACCACACACGCTTGATACCATCTGAACCAAATACGTTTATCTTAGTCTCATCAGACCACAGGACATGGTTCCATAAATCCATGTCCTTAATCTGCTTGTCTTCAGCAAACTGTTTGCGGGCTTTCTTGTGCATCATCTTTAGAGGAGGCTTCCTTCTGGGACGACCAATGCAGACCAATCAATTTGATGCAGTGTGCGGCGTATGGTCTGAGCACTGACAGGCTGATCCCCCCCCACCCCTTCAACCTCTGCAGCAATGCTGCCAGCACTCATACATCTATTTCCCAAAGACAACCTCCGGATATGATGCTGAGCACATGCACTCAACTTCTTTGGTCGACCATGGCGAGGCCTGTTCTGAGTGGAAACCGCTGTATGGTCTTGGCCACCGTGCTGCAGCTCAGTTTCAGGGTCTTGGCAATCTTCTTATAGCCTAAGCCATCTTTATGTAGAGCAACAATTCTTTTTTTCAGATCCTCAGAGAGTTCTTTGCCATGAAGTGCCATGTTGAACTTCCAGTGAACAGTATGAGAGAGTGAGAGTGATAACACCAAATTTAACACACCTGCTCCCCATTCAGACCTGAGACCTTATAACATTAATGTGTCACATAACACCGGAAAGGGAAAATGGCTATTTGGGCCCAATTTGGACAATTTCACTTAGGGGTGTACTCACTTTTGTTGCTAGCGGTCTAGACATTAATGGCTGTGTGTTGAGTTAGTTTGAGGGACAGCAAATTTACACTGTTATAGAAGCTGTACACTCACTACTTTACATTGTAGCAAAGTGTCATTTCTTCAGTGTTGTCACATGAAAAGATATAATACATTTTTACAAAAATGTGAGGGGTGTACTCACTTTTGCAAGATACTGTATATTACCCTAAAGCCAGCCTTTATGCGGGTTATCCTATATTTTGGAGTGTGTCCATGGAGACTTTTTGCCTGTTCACTCTAAAAAGTCATGTGTGAGGCCAGGTACAGATGATGGACAAATAAAAACCTGGGTTGCGTTCTTGTCTCGGAGGTGTTTAATTTGGGATCAGAACTAGGAAACCTGGCCTCTTGTTCTGGCTGGGTATGCGGTGCTTTAAACGGCTGCATGCAGTGTTGTAGTACAGAGCAGGAACATGCACCTTGCAGAGAATCACACAGGATTCCATTGGTCCCAGAGGCACAGAAGGGGAACATTGAAAAAGGAAGCTCAGAGGAGGAAATAAAAATAAATAAATTCACATGAGTTATTTTTGTTGAGTTGGGAAAAGAGTGACTTTATTACCACTTCTAACATTGCTGTCCTGTGTTATTCTGCTACAGGTCCAGGTCAGCACATTTGACATTGAGTAAATGTATTAAATTATTCGTGCTTGCTTATATCACAGCTTATGTTCTGAAAAGGCTCTGAAAGAATTGTACTAAATAATCAGTCTGGTACACACTTCTTTGAGAAGCAACGGAGGAATTGTCGGACAGCTAGTATCCTATGACTAGGACTTTCCCCCCGATGGAAGTGATCACTACTGCTGGAAATGCAATATATCTGAAGTTTAGAAACAGCTTTTGGCAGGAAGTTGCTCAACATGAAGCATATGTACAATAAATATGAGAAGCACAGGAACATTTACCTTACTTTATAATAAAGTGCATATTTTCAGTGTTGTTAAACCCAATCATTCTTTAGCACTGCTATACTGGTCTTGCGCTTGTGTTTTCTAAATGAACCTTGTCGTTTTTTATTTGTCTAGAGTTAAAATGGAACTAGCTGTTGCTTTCATATGCACGGATGGCAGCAGTCAATTTATTTTTCCACAGAGGGAAATTTTCAATCCCTGGGATACATCCTGAGTTGACAAGAAATGCTTTAGGAGAAAAGTTTTATATTCTCTAGTAGGTCAGATAATTCTGTCAACTCATAATATATTTATTTTGTGTTTTTTTGTGAGCCATGTAACTTGGGAAGAAAAGTTGTTATATTACATATTGATATATGTTTACACCAGTTTGATACCTGTAAGCTGCTGGGATGCACGTATTTATTTTGTATATATTTTGTAAATTGGCTGGTTGTTCTTTCTAGAAAGTTCCAGGGAAGGTTGCTGAGGAATTTTTAGTCTTTTGAGCTGTCTTGTTTCTGGTTCTTCTGAGCGTTGGCCACTCGAAGGGGAGTTCAGTACGCATAACGCCACATTTCCCTTGTTGGAAAACAGAAGGCCACTGGCTTATGCAAGGGCTTGAGGCAACATCAAAAAATAATGTAGGCAATTAGTGAGGAAGCTAATTAACTTGTGACAGCTCCATTCTGCTTATGGTCTGTGAGGAAGACACTTCCCGCATCCCAGTTTCACAATAAATCTATTTAGAAGAAATACAAATACATCAATAAACAATCCCTGGAATTCATGAAGACTGGTGCAGGCAGATTTTGTGAAAGTGTCTCTCATGCATTCTAAAAGTGGTGAAGAATGCACCAAATTCATGTACCTGTCTAGAACTTTTACTTGAATTTGGCTCATGTTGCACCACTTTTAGAAAACATGCAAGACAATTTTGGAAAGTCTGTCTGAGACAGTTTTTCTCTCTGTACGCCCAAACAGAGTTGGTCTTAATTTGCTCCACTTTTTTACACAATGTAAAAGTGGCGCATTTTAGAACTATCTGAATTTGAACCAAAAATGGTGTGAATGCTTCATGAATTTGGCGCAGTACATTAGCAAGCAGGATTAACACCAGAAAAGTGGCACAGCAGCTTTATTGAATTCACCCTAATGACTCTTCAAGTAAACTAGAAATTAGGTTTGATAAGACAGGTCAATATGCTGCTATGGGAGTTTTTCAAACAAGCTCACCTTCACAATTGTGATTTTCAAATCAAAATAAATGTTTCTTATATAATTCTCTAGATAGAATCTATGAAGTATGGAAGCTTTCTGGGTGAATTAGCAGGTGGTAATTTTTTTTTATGAAGTATGAAAATAGCCATACAAATATACGTGTGCAGCTGTAGTCATATACCATTAATCATGTAAAAGCCATAGCCTTATCTGGAATAAAAATATGACAGATTAGGAATTTGTCATAAGGATTGTACAGTATGTCCTGGAGGCTGTTATGAGCCCCTGTTAGTTGAAGTGGATGTAAAGCCGATTCATGAAATTTGATCTAAGCACATATATCCGCAGTGTTTTCTTATCTCTCTCCAAAGCCCTAAGTCCCATGTCTTTCTGCTGTTTCATTCCTCTATTATCAGCATATTTTCTGACAAGTTCTCCGACAACCGAGATAAAACCAGGCTGAAATTTGTGTCGGGGTGGGTGCTATAAATAGATTAGCAGAGAGCTGGTCTATTCACAGCACATTCCTTCCTTCCTCTGCCTATGTGAAGTGAGGGTGTGTGCCTTTCCTCCAATCCGCTGTCACACAGTGTATGCCAAGACTACACTCTCACTGCTGAACAGGAAGAGTAAATCTTCTAACAAGATGTGCACCTTCCAACGGATATATACAGCTGAAGACAGCAGATATACATGTAAAACGTATGTAGGGAGATTTGTTTAATCTCTGTGTATCATCTGAGGTCATTCACTTCAATGGGTATATGTGAGGGTTTACATCTACTTTAAGTCTCAATATGACTTGTAGTAATAATAGTGTAGTACTGTGCAATTATGTCTATATATATTGCACATCGCCAGGCCCCAACACTTGAGTATAGCTAAGTTTTCTCATATTATCAAATGTGTGCTTGTGTGACTTTTTTGTAGAATTAAGTCCAGTGTTATAAGTGGACATTGAAAAAAAACATCTCAGGAGGGATTTTGTCCCACTCCTCTTTGTAGATCCTCTCCAAGTCAATAAGGTTTCGAGGATGACGTTTGGTAACTCCAACCTTCAGCTCCTTCCACATATTTTCTATAGGAATAAGGTCTGGAGACTGGCCAGACCACTCCAGGACCTTAATGTTCTTCTTCTTGAGCCACATTTTTGTTGCCTTGGCCATGTGTTTTGGGTCATTGTCATGCTAGAATACCCATCCAAGACCCATTTTCATTGCCCTGGCTGAGGGACGGAGGTTCTCACCCAAGATTTGACAGTACATGGCCCTGTCCATTGTACCTTTGATGCGGTGAATTTTTCCTGTCCCCTTAGCAGAAAAAAACCCCCAAAGCATAAAATTTCCAACTCCATGTTTGATGGTGGGGATGATGTTTTCTTGGTGACTATGGTCCCTGCTGCCTTGACATCATTGACAAGATTCTCCCATGTAGTTCTGGGCTGATTCCCTTACCGTTCTCATGATCATTGAAACTCCACAAGGTGAGATCTTGCATGGAGCCCCAGAACAAGGGAGATTGACAGTTATTTTGTGTTTCTTCCATTTGCGAATAATCGTACCAACTGTTGTCACCCTCTCACCAAGCTGCTTGGCGATGGTCTTGTAGCCCATTCCAGCCTTGTGTAGGTCTACAGTCTTGTCCCTGACATCCTTGGACAGCTCTTTGGTCTCCATGGTGGAGAGATTGGAATCTGATTGATTGATTGTTTCTGTGAAAAGGTGTCTTTTATACAGGTAACAAGTTGAGGTTGGGAGCACTCCCTTTAAGAGAATGCTCCTAATCTCAGCTTGTTACCTGTATAGAAGACACCTGGAAGCCAGAAATCTTGCTGATTGATAGCATTAATATGCAAATCAATTTATAACTTTTTTTAAATGGATTTTTCTGGATTTTTTTTTATATTCTGTCTCTCACTGTTAAAATAAACCTAGCATTAAAATTATACGTAAACATAAAAAATCAGCAGGGTATCAAATACTTTTTTCCCTCACTGTATCTGCAAATATATGTGTAGCACCTCAAATAAATATATTCCGCACTATCAGAAGTGTGAGCCTGAATAATAAAATATGTTATGCTATGCAATAATACCTATAAAGTGAAAATAAAATAACCATGTGATATTGTGATAGAATAAAATAAAGTGACAATGTGCAATTATGTGACAAATACCGGTATCTGTATGTTGAAAAACATTAAAGTCCATAGGATCATAAAAAGCAATTGATCCAAAATACGCAAAATAAATAAAATGAAAGTGCTTCAATGTGCTGTGCAAAGTTCAAAATGATGACAATCTATAAGTGCTCCACAAAAATCATGCGATTCGGTAAATGTTGTGAAGGTGATCCAATAGCAGGATGCTGTGTTCTCACTCAGGTGTTCCCCCTAGATATTGGGCGCTCACCTTAGAGCGTGTGACCTTGCTGTTAAGCCTGGTCAATGCATGCATTAGAACCACTTCTGGGTTCAGCAGTATATCCGGAAACCTGGACAGGTCCCCACTTATGCCTCGGTATGTCATAAGAGAAAGGAGGACTTCATGGTGTAGTATGTTAAGACACATTGACCAGGCTTAACAGCAAGGTCACACACTCTAAGGTGAGCGCCCAATACCTAGGGGGGAGCACCCGAGTGAGAACACAGCATCCTGTTATTGGATCACCTTCATAACATTTACCGAATCACATGATTTTTGTGGAGCACTTATAGATTGTCATCATTTTGAACTTTGCACAGCACATTGAGGCTCTTTCATTTCATTTATTTTGAGTATTTTGGAACAATTGCTTTTTATGATCCTATGGACTTTTATGTTTTTCAACATACTGATATTTGTCACGTAATTGCACATTGTTACTTTATTTTATTCTATCACAATATCGCATGGTTATTTATTATATTATAATTTTCATGTATTGCACTATTTTCACTTTATAGGTATTATTGCATAGCATAATATATTTTATTATTCAGGCTCACACTTCTGATAGCGCAGCGTATATATATTTGATTTGATTACCCCTGCATGCTATACAAGACATGTGTAATGCTTGCAGCTGATTTAAAAGAGAAGTTACTGGTTTTAGTTAATGGAGGCTCACAGGACATTATATATTTCATATGTGTAGCAACACTACCTCATCAAGGCTCCTCTACAAATTCTGGTTCTAAATGAGAACATAACGAGTGTTGAATAAGGCAGGATTACTGCCCCATCCTTCTTAAAGGTACAGCAACAAGCCATAAATTCGCCCTGACCCTAGGCAGCTGAGGACCCCCAGTTTTTGTCTACACCAAAAACCTTTTTTGGCTTTTAAAGAGGAACTGAACTCTAGAAGCTGTGCCCAAAAAAGCGGACAAATCGAGGAAAGCTGGAAGCCGCACACCGGTGTAATGATGAATGCTTTATTTAAAAAGCTGAATCATGAAGAAACACAAAACATTACAGCAGAAGCGTACAAAAACAGCTGACGCGTTTCACACTCACAATGAGTGCTTATCATGATTCAGCTTTTTAAATAAAGCATTCATCATTACACCGGTGTGCGGCTTCCAGCTTTCCTCGATTTGTCCGCTTCATCTTGCATCAGCCAGCACCTGGGACTCTTCCCTCTTGAAGGATAACACTATACTGGCTTTCATCTCCCCTGGTTTGTGCCTACCTGAGCGGTGGGACCCCTCTCTGCTTAGTTTGCACTTCTGGATTTATGCCCAAAAAAAGTTAGCCAAAGGATTAAGGATAAGCCACCAGTAGTGTCTGTGGTCTCCCTGCAGCACATCATTTCTCATTACGACTTATCATGCTTTATAATTATACTGAGACAGCCATCTTGATGGAGGCAGGCCTTTGCATACTCCTGTCAGATCCTCCAACAAGGAGAACAGTGAGCTGCATAGAAGTGACATCACCAATGTTACTCTTACCTCCACCAAACATTTGCCATCGGATACCTCCAGTATTGTCAGATAGCAGTTTCCATTGAGTATAATGTTGGGGTTCATACTCCAGATCAGGCAAGTAGATAGAAAGTTGCGCTCCGGTATCCAGTAATTGTAAGTACTCCAGATCAGATAATCTAATTAGACTGTTCCGTGCCCTGGGAACAACCACTGTCTTTATTAGCCAGAACCATTGCTTGCATTGTATTACATAGGACAGCTAGGAGTGCTGAAGGATGGAACACTATGCTGATGTAAGTTGGTCAGACAGTTAAAACCACTGTTTGCCAACATTAGGGGATTGCCCTTACTTTCAATTTGCTTTTTAATTCGGTTGTCACATTAGTGCCACATATCAGTGCCTATAAGTGTGTCGGGGACTATACTCACCGAGGCCGAGATGCCGAGAGCGGCTCGCCCTTACGACCACGCGCACCCGACCCCTGGAGATGATACAGGGAGTTGGGGGCACGCGGAGGCACGGGCTACCGGAAGGGACTGGATTCCTGAAGGAAGTCCGAGTAACTGTGGACACAGGAGAAGCTGCAAACAAGTGGTTAGCTGAAACTGGGGTAACTGGCCAGAGCAAGTCCGTGTAATAGGCTGAGATCAGGGGTATCAGGCAGACAGGGGGTATCCGTAAAACAAGCAGAGGTCAGAGGTATTCAGCAGGCAGAGAGAGTGTCCGTTTAACTAGCAGAGGTCAGGGTATCCAGCAAGCAGAGAGAGTATCCGTTTAACTAGCAGAGGTCAGGGTATCCAGCAAGCAGAGAGAGTATCCGTTTAACTAGCAGAGGTCAGGGTATCCAGCAAGCAGAGAGAGTATCCGTTTAACTAGCAGAGGTCAGGGTATCCAGCAAGCAGAGAGAGTATCCGTTAACTAGCAGAGGTCTGGGGGTATCCGGCAGGCAGAGAGGGTATCCGTTAACTAGCAGAGGTCTGGGGGTATCAACAGGCAGAGAGAGTATCACAGGGAGTATAACAAGGAAACTGGGTACAGGACAGGGCACAGCTGACGACTAACCAGCAACCCGACTGGGCGCTGGAGCCGTCAGAAGTAGCCCACCGGCGAGCGCGTCAGCGTGACGCGCCGCCGGGCACCCGCACGGCCACGGCGCGCACACGGGGACCGCCGTGCACCCGCGCGCGCCGCACAGCTGGGCCGCGAACGAGTGCACGGCGCAGCGTGAGTCCTCCGCGCATGCGCCGTGGAGCCCGGCGGACGGAGGCGGCTTGTGCCTCCTGACAGTGCCCCCCTCCTAAGGGCGGACACTGAACGCCCAGACTGGACATTACTTCCGGGTGGTCTCGGTGGAAGGCTTGAATTAAGCGTGGTGCATGTAGGTTCCTTGCAGGTTCCCAAGAGTTGTCCTCAGGTGGATAACCCTTCCACTGGATCAAATACTGCAGTTGTCTGCCCTTCTTCCTACAGTTAAGGATGGACTCCACCTCAAATTCATTCTCACCATCCACCCTAACTGGTGGTGGAGGAGGTTCCCCTCTTTCCGGAAAGGTGTTGTCCACCACAGGCTTCAGTAAGGACACGTGGAAGACAGGGTGGATCCTATAAGTCTTTGGTAATGCTAGCTCCATAGCCACAGGGTTGATAATCCTTTTGATGGGGAAAGGACCAATAAACTTGGGTCCCAATTTCCGTGAAGGCACGGATAGTTTAAGGTTAGTAGTGGATAACCAGACTTCTTCTCCAAGTTTAAAGGTTGGATCTTTTCCCCTGCCTCGGTCATATTGCTCCTTGTAATCCGTTTGAGCCCTCAGCAACATGTCCTGAATTCTTCGGAAATTTGCCTGTAAGGAGGTCACTCTGTCATGCACGGCAGGGACTGCTATTTCGGGAACATTGTTGGACAGGAAGGTGGGATGAAAACCACAATTTGCCCAGAAAGGCGTTTGGTTAGTAGCGGTGTGAACAGAATTGTTATACGCAAATTCAGCGTATGGGAGAAGGCTTGCCCAGTCATCTTGGGATCCCGAGCAGAAGCATCGCAGATATTGCTCTAGGGTCTGGTTCGTCCTCTCCGTTTGGCCGTTACTCTGAGGATGGTAGGCTGATGAGAGGCAGACTTTGATATTTAAGGCTTTGCAAAGCTCCCTCCAGAATTTGGACGTAAATTGTACACCCCTGTCCGATACGATGTTCTTTGGTACGCCATGGAGTCTGATGATTTCCTTGAAAAAAATATTGGCAGTTTCTAAGGCCGAGGGGGTGCCTTTCATGGGCAAAAAATGGGCCATCTTGGAGAGACGGTCAACCACGACAAAAATAGTGGTAAAGCCCCCCGAGGCTGGCAGGTCTACTATGAAGTCCATGGAGACGTCAGACCATGGTCGTTCAGGGATCGGTAGGGGTCTTAGTAAACCCCAGGACTTGGTGTTTCGCCCCTTGTTCCGCTGACACGGAGGGCAGGATGCCACATACCTCTTGCAATCCTGTCTCCACCCAGGCCACCAAAAGGAACGGGAAACCAGCTCAGACGTTTTCCTCACTCCAAAATGCCCTGCGAGTCTATGGTCGTGGCACATCTGGAGGGTTAGTGACCGTGTCTCCTGAGGTACAAAAATTTTTCCACGGATCCAGAAGAAGTTACCATTTCTCTTCAGGGACTGCACCTCTGGTTCCGTGCAAGAGTTGGATGATGATTTGATGGATGACATCAAATCCACTTGTGCCACCCCAAGGAAGTTTTGGGAAGACAGGATAGTACCAGGTTCTGACGCCTGGGACTCTGCCGAGAACATCCGTGAGAGTGCGTCTGCCTTTCCATTCTTTGAACCGGGTCTATAGGATATATGGAAGTTGAAGCGGGAGAAAAAGAGGGCCCAGCGGGCTTGTCTAGGTCTTAATCGCTTTGCTGTCCGTAAGTACTCCAGGTTCTTATGGTCTGTAAATATCATTACCGGATGTAATGCACCTTCGAGCAGATACCTCCATTCTTCAAGCGCAAACTTTATGGCCAGCAACTCCCTGTCACCTACATCATAGTTTAGCTCGGGCGGGCTGAGCTTCCGGGAAGCGAATGCAACAGGGTGAAGGATAGCCTTGGGCCCTTGTCTCTGAGAGAGAATTGCTCCTGTGGCAATTTCTGAAGCGTCCACCTCCAAAACATATGGTTGAGCAGGATCAGGATGGCAAAGAATTGGAGCCGAACTGAACAAATTCTTTAATTTCGAAAAAGCCTCTTGTGCGGCCTCACTCCACCGGAAAAGGTTGTGCTGACGGGTTAGCTGGGTGATGGGTGCTACAATGGTCGAGAATCCGACAATGAATCTCCGATAAAAGTTAGCAAAACCTATGAAGCGTTGAACCCCCTTTTTATCAGATGGAGCTGGCCAATCTTGGATGGCCTGTATCTTTTGGGGATCCATTGCGATTCCGCCGGCCGATATGATGAACCCCAGGAATTGTACCACTGATCTCTCGAATTCGCATTTCTCCATCTTTAGATAAAGCTTGTGCTGTCTTAGTATAGTAAGGACCTTCTTGACATGCCCCCTGTGTAACTCAATCGTAGGAGAGAAAATGAGTATGTCATCCAGGTAAACGACAAGGAAGTCATCCAGGTATTCTCGGAATATGTCGTTTACTAGGTGCTGGAATGTGGCTGGAGCATTGCATAGCCCGAATGGCATCACCAGATACTCGAAGTGTCCAAACCTGGATCTGAACGCTGTCTTCCATTCATCCCCGGCTCTGATTCTAACAAGGTTATAGGCACCCCGCAGGTCTAGTTTGGAAAAGACCCTAGCAGATCGAAATCGTTGGAATAGCTCCGGGATGAGTGGTAATGGGTATCTATTCTTAATGGTGATATTGTTGAGCTGCCGGTAGTCCACACAAGGTCTAAGGGACCCATCTTTCTTCCCGACGAAGAATATTCCTGCTCCAGCAGGTGAGGATGAAGGACGGATAAACCCCTTTTCCAGATTCTCATCGATGTACTGTCTGAGCGCCTCCAGTTCGGTCTCGGAGAGAGGGAATATACGACCGAACGGAATCACGGATCCCGGCAACAGGTCGATCGGACAGTCATAAGGCCGATGAGGTGGTAGGCGGTCAGCCATTTGTTTATTAAAGACCTCCTGGAACTCCAGATATTCAGAGGGGATCTGTTGAAGGTTGTCTGACGAGGCAGTAACCGTGGCACAGACCTTCGGGGTTAGAGGGAGGCAATGCTCCAAGCAGTATGGAGAGGAGAAGGACACCATCTTGGAGCTCCATTGGATCTGCGGATCATGAGCTTGTAACCAAGGCAGGCCAAGGATGACTGGGAAGATGGGAGAATGGATGAGGTCGAGCCGTAGGAATTCCTGATGCCCGGAATCGGTGATTACTAAGATAGGCTGGGTCTCCTGGGTGATGGGACCTGAACTGAGAAGAGAGCCATCGGCTAGATGCACTTGTAAGCCTTGGGCCTTTGTTTGCAAGGGGATACGGAGGCTGCGGGCCAAGGCTGCATCCATGAAGCAGCTACAGGCCCCTGAATCAATGATGGCGGGTAGGCGAGACTCCCCTTCCGGCAGCTGCAAGGAAACAGACAACATCACATAAGATTTTGGAGCATTGTTATCCAGATGATTCATTAATCTAGGCTGAAGGAACTTACTGGGCCTTATTGGACAATTGCGCAGGAAGTGTCCCGCTCCCCCGCAGTACAGACACAGATTGGACTGTCGTCTGCGTTGCCTTTCTTCCGAAGTTAGCGGGGCCCGGACCAGGCCTAGCTGCATGGGCTCAGCTTCAGGAGGTGTTGTGGCAGACGGTGGTGGCGTGGATGGAGTTCTAAACGGCGTCCACGTAGGGCGTGGACCCTGAAACCGCTCCGAGCGACGTTCACGCAAGCGCCTATCCAGCTTCGTGGCTGCTTGAATGAGCTCTTCCAAGGTCTCCGGGGTCTCCATCCTGGCTAGCTCATCTTTGAGGAGTTCAGACAAGCCTTGACGGTACTGGTAGCGGAGAGCCGGCTCGTTCCAATTTGTGTCGGCCGCCCACTTGCGGAATTCCACCGTATAATCTTCGATGGGTCTTCTTCCTTGGGACAAGTGGTGGAGAGTGGCTTCAGCGGTAGCCTTCCGTTGCGGATCATCATAGAGTTGGGACATACCCTCGAAGAAGGTGTCTATGGAATTTAACATAGGACTTCCCTGTTCCATTAAGCCATGAGCCCAGGCCTGAGGTTCCTCTGACAGTAGTGAGATAGCAAAACCCACTTTGACGATCTCTGATGCAAATGTCCGGGGCTGAAGGGCAAAGTAAAGCGAACAGGCGTTTTTAAAAGACCTGAATCTTTTACGGTCTCCGGAGAACCGTTCGGGCGTAGGGACCCTGGGTTCAGGAAGTGCCATGACAACGGTAGGGCTGGCGGCGGCCTGGGGGAGTGCCCCTTCATTGCTGGGTGCCGGAACTGCAGTGGCGGAAGGAAGTACTCCAGCAATCTGTTGGAGGCGGCTGTCAACTTGAGCATACCCCTCCTGTAGCTTCTGGACTGAGTCGGCCAGGGTGGAGACCTGTTGGCACAGGATCTCCAAAGGAGAGCGCGCTCTGTCGGCCTCAGACATCTGGCTGGTTAGTACTGTCGGGGACTATACTCACCGAGGCCGAGATGCCGAGAGCGGCTCGCCCTTACGACCACGCGCACCCGACCCCTGGAGATGATACAGGGAGTTGGGGGCACGCGGAGGCACGGGCTACCGGAAGGGACTGGATTCCTGAAGGAAGTCCGAGTAACTGTGGACACAGGAGAAGCTGCAAACAAGTGGTTAGCTGAAACTGGGGTAACTGGCCAGAGCAAGTCCGTGTAATAGGCTGAGATCAGGGGTATCAGGCAGACAGGGGGTATCCGTAAAACAAGCAGAGGTCAGAGGTATTCAGCAGGCAGAGAGAGTGTCCGTTTAACTAGCAGAGGTCAGGGTATCCAGCAAGCAGAGAGAGTATCCGTTTAACTAGCAGAGGTCAGGGTATCCAGCAAGCAGAGAGAGTATCCGTTTAACTAGCAGAGGTCAGGGTATCCAGCAAGCAGAGAGAGTATCCGTTAACTAGCAGAGGTCTGGGGGTATCCGGCAGGCAGAGAGGGTATCCGTTAACTAGCAGAGGTCTGGGGGTATCAACAGGCAGAGAGAGTATCACAGGGAGTATAACAAGGAAACTGGGTACAGGACAGGGCACAGCTGACGACTAACCAGCAACCCGACTGGGCGCTGGAGCCGTCAGAAGCAGCCCACCGGCGAGCGCGTCAGCGTGACGCGCCGCCGGGCACCCGCACGGCCACGGCGCGCACACGGGGACCGCCGTGCACCCGCGCGCGCCGCACAGCTGGGCCGCGAACGAGTGCACGGCGCAGCGTGAGTCCTCCGCGCATGCGCCGTGGAGCCCGGCGGACGGAGGCGGCTTGTGCCTCCTGACAAAGTGCAGCAGATTCGTGCCTCCTCATCAGTGCCACCTAATCAGTGCCCATAAGGGCCGCCTCATCAGTGCCCAAAAGTACCATCATCAGTGCAGCCTATCAGTGCCCATCAGTGCCGCCTCATCAGCGCCCATCAGTGAAGGAGAAAAATTACTTATTTACAAAATTTACTAACATAAACTAAGAAAAACCTTTTTTATATTTCAAAATTTTCAAAAACCCAACTCAAGAAGGCTCTTTTTGTGTGAAGAAAATGATAACAATTTCACATAGTTATAGTGTAGCATGACCGCGCAATTGTCATTCAATGTGTGACAGCGCTGAAAGCTGAAAAAAGTGTAAGTGCCCTGTATTGAGGGGGTTAAGGATTCTCAGCTTAGTATATCTATCTATCTATCTATCTATCTATCTATCTATCTATCTATCTATCTATCTATCTATCTATCTATCTATCTATCTATCTATCCATCTATTTCTGTCCAGAACCAAGTGTCATATTAGTACAGAACTGAAAAATTGAGGTCATAATTCCAACCTTGATTTCTACACGGCTGTTAACAGGATACAATAGGACTGCTAGATACAGTGGGTCATTTAGAGACAAATGATTCTGTTAGAGTTCAGTGCAATGAGGGTAAATAATGAAGAAGATGGTGGCAATCAGTATAAGCCTCTGGGAAAAGCAGACAGGGGGCTGTGTGCATGCGGTAAATATACCATATCTGTGCTGAAGGCATGTCACCTGCTGGAGGGCTTCCCTCCTTACAAACACAAGTTCAGGTGCACAGGGAGTCCTCAAGGAATAACAGATGATATCACAGATGGTAGATCACCTATTTGGCAAGGGTTGAGGTGTGCAAATCAATTCCTTTAATTACTTGTCAAGTCCATTTTTATTAGGAGAGTTAAGGATCCTGGAAAAGAAAGGAAAAAAAGAAATTCAAAATATTTTCAAAACACAATAGTCCTGTGGAAGACATTGAAGCATAGAAGCCATACTGTGCAAATGAACTGAATGATAACTTTACAAAATATTTATCTCAATATGAAAATTTCTAAAATTATATCTAATTAAGTGCGCTTGTATGTGAGAAAAATAAAAATGATAGAGTTAAAACAGCACCTTATCATGCAAGAGCCTAACTGCAGTGTTACTGTAACACTCTTTAATACACCAGTGTAGCCTCCTGAAGATTCAACATAATTTCAATCTTTTATAAACGTATTTGAATAGGCTTAAACAGGGTATTTTGGGAGAGATGTCTGTCCTATTGCTGCAAGCTTGACTAATATACAGTTTATACACTGTTTTATTTCCAATTTTATGTGGTCCATAATTGCTGCGGTTGGTAAATTCCTTATTTTTCTGTATAATAAACTAACATTAACTCGTTTACTTCTACTTTATTTAATAATGATGTAACCAAACAGTAACCTATAGTCAGGGCTTTTTTTCTCAGACAATGGGTGCAGGAACTTCCCCTTTCCGAGTCAACCCTTTTCCTTGTCCCTACCCACCTCCGAGCACCATCCCTTGGTTCCATCCCCTACCCACCTCCCAGTACCGCCCCTTTTAGACAATACAGAACCAAGTATCATTTTGTGTTGCTAAGTAATTTGAATGGAATTTGGTAATGATATCAAGAAAAGCAGTAAAATAGATCCCCTGCAGCCAGCAACAATAGATCCCCCTAACAGCAATGGAGCAACCCACAACAAAATCCCCCCCCCAGCAACAATAGACTCCCGGCAGCATCAACAGATCTCCGCACAGCCAGCATTAATAGACTCTCCGGCAGCCGTCAACAATAGACCCCTAACCAACAGTAGATCTTTTTCAGCAACAACTGACCCCCAGCAACAAAGGACCCACCCCCAGCAACAATAGGTTCCTCACCAGCAACAATAGACCTCCTTAGCAACAATAGACCCACCCTGCAAAAATATATCCCCTCCAGCTAGAATAGATCCCCCAGCAGCGTGCATCAATACCCTGCAGCACACCCCAGCACCCCTTACCATTACATACAGTCAGTCCAGGAGGTGCCGGAACTGCGTTCCCCCGCGTTCCCGCTGAAAAAAAGCCCTGCCTATAGTAACTAATCAGATTTTAATCTTGTAAAGTCAATTGGATTACTGATTTTGTTTCTGTAGACCTGAAATCCTGGTGTGACTATTTTGTCCAAAGCTGGCCATACACCAGTAGAATTGAGTTTTGGAAAAAAAAAATGTTTTTGGAACAATCTAATAGTCAGTGGGATCAAATCAACTGTTTTTGAAGTGACCAGAAAAATTAAAGAAGACTGGAAAAATGTTCTTGAAAGAACAAAATACTATGTAATTGTATTTTTAATTTGGGAAAATTATATTTATTGCGCATGTGCATCCTGAAATCGTAGAACGTAGAAACGTAGAATTCAATACATTGGCATGGCAATCAAATTACATTTTTCAGGGTTTTCATACAAAATCTGTCAAGTCCACAATGATAATTTCAAATGCTCTAAAAAAAGATTCTTCTGAATTTTATAACAAACTGCTGCTGGTGTATGGCCAGCATAATTTGGAAAAATGTAAGCAACAGTAAGTGGCTGATGTTACTGAGAGGGTGTTAGGGAAATGTTAAAAGTCAAGATCAGGGTTTATGTTTTTTTGAAAATCCCTATAGGACAGTGATGACGAACCTTGCCCCCCTAGATGTTTTGGAACTACATTTCCCATGATGCTCAACTACACTGCAGAGTGCATGAACATCATAGGAAATATAGTTCCAAAACATCTGGGGTGCCAAGGTTCGCCATCACTGCATAAGTTCCTATATGTGTGCAATACACTCAAATTTACAGATTTGATTTTCAGGAATGTGGGCCATGCATCTTGTTGGGCTGTCCCTAGTCATGGTTTTAGTGGGTTTTTTTTTCTGGTTTTACATCAAATAAAGTATACCAAAGCTTTGTGGCTTCTTTATAATTTGTCCAAATGTAGGAGATGAAACAAAGGTGAGAATAATGTTAGAGACAAAGAAACTAAGCCATGTAAGACAGAGTATGGGGATATACATGACAAAAGTGAACCAGAAAATAAAATGAGTTTGAGTTTGTAAACCGCAACCTATGCATACTGTGGGAGCTGTACAAACATAAGGTTTCATACCCCTTCCCGGTCAGGTATGACATGCTGCTGACCTCTCCAGGACTAAACAGGTTAATCAGTTTGACTTTGGGCTGCAGGCTCACCAGGAGTAAGACTTATGACAGGAATATTTGAAGTTACACTGCTTCCTCAGGGAGAGGATTAGGAATAATATTAGCCAGGCTGCAGTCCTGGGTTTGGCAGCATTTGTCTGGGTCAATGGAACATTTCCTTTACTCACAAGCTGAACATGATTAACAAAGCAGTGTTAACACTGTAGATAGAGATAAATCTGTTCTGACACTGATGAAAAATAACAGATGACGCAACCAATAAAGAGCAGATTTTGGGCACTTCAGCATCTTAGTACATGATCAGTGCACAAGACTCCTTTAGATGCTAGATATAAAAATAAATGATGGAAGATGGCCATATATACAGTATAAGTTAATGTGAAAAAACAAAAAAATACTGCGCTACCCATAAAAACTAACCCCCCAGAAAGCAGCAGTTAAACAGTGAGATGTGCACCAAGGTAACAAATAAAAAAGAAGAAATAACCGCGCTAAATTATTAGTGAAACACGTGAAATGATCTCGAAAGCTTCCGTTAGGAAGTACATATATAAATGCAAAAACATTAAAGAATATTAAAAATTGAAAATTGAAATATAGAAAATTCTATGGGTCTACACATGTATCTATGAATCAAAACATGAGTGTCCGTATATATTATCTGTGAATCAAAATTAAGTGTCCATATATAATAAATGAAAATAAATTGTAAGGTAATGATCTAAAATCAGTCCAAAAGAGACCCTTGGGTGAACCCAACCAGAGTCAGTGGTGAAAATATGAGTGACACCCCATACAGTATCCGCAAACACACAATTAATGCGCTTACCACAAGGCAAGCGAACACCAGCCTGTATCTCGTCTTGATATAGAGAATCCAGATGGTACACTTAAGCTGCATACATCATGGCTGAAAGGATGTAATAAGGACACCAGACTTCCATCTCATAGACCTGTAAATAAAAAGAAACTGGCCATAGTGTATTACTGCCAAACTGGTTAGAGTGGAAGAAGGTAGAAAACTTACACAAGTGCATAAGGATACAGCAAAAGAAAAACACTAAAGAGAACGCTATCAAACTCCGTAGTGAAGATGAGACACCACACTCCGTGCAAATAATGCGCTTACCACAAGGCAAGCCAACAACAGCCATTTTCAGTGTGGACGGGTGCTCGCTATGCCGGCCGGCTGTTTGCTGTACTTTATTTACCTATGTGAGTTTTCTACCTTATTCCATTAAATCGTTACTGGCTGTTGTTGGCTTGCAATGTTTTTGCATTTATATATGTACTTCCTAACGGAAGCTTTCGAGATCATTTCACGTGTTTCACTAATAATTTAGCGTGGTTATTTCTTCTTTTTTATAAGTTAATGTGGATGGTCATTTCTGGCAAAAGGGCTTACTAGCTACTTAAGAACATTGGCATTCATTAAGGAGCACTAAGGGTACATACCCAGGGATGTTATAGGCTTGTACCTTGAGGTGAATGGGCACTGGCAAATCTGTTGAGGATAAACGCCTTGGGTGTCCCCCTTACAACCCTACCCCACTCAATGAGTTCTCAGTTTATTGCTAGTGTCCAAAGGTGATAAGCCTCTTCTACCCTATGGAGAAATCAATCAACAAACTATCAAAAAAAATAAAAAATTCTACAGCACTCAAAGAAATACTGCTTGCTCAAAGTTGTTATTGGATAATGATGAAAGAGGAACTCACTGCAGAAGTCATAGATTCACAGCATTGTGCAACACAGCAATGCCTGATTGGCTTTCGGTGCTTGCCTTTTCTCTGCCAGTCTGAATACTACATTACTGGTAGCTAGTAAAAACACAGATATAGGTACTATGTAAAAATAAGATTATGACTTTTAATGAGCACAACTGTAATAAACCAGGTGGTGGGTGGTCATTTATATCTGCCTATGGCTTGATTGTGTCTAAAATAGCCTATAATAATACATCCAAAGACCTAACAAGTGTCCTATATGCACTTTGATAACTAGCCCTTGTTCATAATGCCATTCAATTTATGCTACTGATTCTCAATGTTCGTATTTATTACAGGTACTTATTGTATATAGTGCCATTAATTTACACAGTGCATTTATATATGTATTGTACATTCACGTCAGTCCCTACCCTCAGGAAGCTTTCAATCTAAGGTCCCTGACCCACAATGATACATTAGAGCCAATTAACCTACCAGCATGTCTTTAGAGTGTGGGGGAAACCGGAGTCCCTGGAGGAAACCCGCACAGGGAGAACATACAAACACCATGCAGGTAGATTGGACTTGAGCCAACGACCCTAGTGCTGCCAGGGGAAAATTCTAACCACTTAGCCACAGTGCTGCACACCCATTATTGTTTGATTTTGAATATTCAGCACTGGGTTATATGGTGTTGTTACAAAAGAAGCAATAGTTACATGCACATAACTTGAATTTATATAGGGTATGTGTGCTGGTGATTTCTGTCTTGAATGGAGAGCAGAGCTGAAGATTTAAGTATTCTTTTTAAGATGATAAATGCTGTAGATTCTATTAAAGTTACTTCATTGCAAAAGTTCAGCGTTTCAGTGTAAAAAAAAACCCTTAAATGTAGCTTCCAATTAAGATTGTGGTGACACGACTTGCTAATTATCTTTTATGACATTGTACTTATATCTGCTCTGTCTCTCTTGCAGTGTGTACCGGAACAGAGAACAAACTGAGCTCCCTTTCTGACTTGGATCAGCAGTACAAAGCCCTGCGCAAGTACTATGAGAACTGTGAAGTGGTCATGGGAAATCTGGAAATTACCAGCATTGAACATGGACGGAACCTCAGTTTTTTAAGGGTACATTTAGAAACTATGGTTAACTTTTTACTAATGTGTGCCCATGCATGAGAGGGCCAATTTTGTCTATATGGTTTGTGGCCACTTAGTGGTTCACTGCTCAACAAGTCATAATTTTATCTGGGAAAGTATTATTTGTAAAAGTGTCTTCACTGTGAAAAACAGAGAATATGTTGATTGTGGGGGTATAGGAGGCAAGAAACTGCTGATCATACACCAATCACCAGAGAAGGGTGAAGAGGATGCTGATCATTCACCAGTAGGAGAAGGAGCAGCGAGGGTGTTTATCATATACAAATGGAAAAAAGAGAAGAGAGCGCTCAGAAGGAGCAAAAGGGGTGCTGATCATACACCAGTGGGAGATGAGCAGAGAGGGTGTTTATCATATACAAATGGGAAAAAGAGAAGAAAGCGCTCAGAAGGAGCAAAAGGGGTGCTGATCATACACCAGTGGGAGATGAGCAGAGAGGGTGCATATCAAAAACCAGTGGGAGAAGAAACAGAGAGGGTGTGCATCATATACTAATGGGAGAAGGATCAGAAAGGGTGCATATCATACACTAGTAGGAGAAGGATCAGAAAGGGTGCATATCATACACTAGTAGGAGAAGGATCAGAAAGGGTGCATATCATACACTAGTAGGAGAAGGATCAGAAAGGGTGCATATCATACACTAGTAGGAGAAGGATCATAAAAAGTGCATAAAGAAAGGGTGCTGACTATACACCAGTGGCAGAAAGGAAAGTGAGGGTGCATATCATACACCAGTTGGGAAATGGGTAGTGGGGGTGCTGATAATACACCAGTGGGAGAAGGAGCAGTGAGGGTGCTGATCATACACCAATGGGAGATGGGCAGAGAGGGTACTAATTATACGTCAGTGGGAGAAGGGGCACCAAGAGATCTAATTATAGACTGTGAGGAAAAAGGGGGAGGAGGAAAAGAGGAGGCTCAATGGCAGCCTCCTATGATCCATTGGGACATAAGTAAGCAAACTATTGAAGGGGAGAGAGGAGTGAGAGGTGACCACAGAACATTGAGAGACTTAGAGGAAAAGCTGACTGGAGCGAGAAACAAGAGGAAGCCGAGTGTAAGCTGATCAAGTACTAATGAGAGAAGGCACAAAGTAGCTAATCATCGCATGGATAGGGAAAGAGTGAGGAGTTAGAGCATGAGCTCTGCCTCTCTTGCAGTATGTACTGGTGGAAGTAGATCCCTACAGGGAGTAAATGAGTAGAAGCAGAGAGGAGATGAATGGGGGGGGGGTGAGAAGCCATGGGGATCTGATTGCGGACAGGCGGCAGCTGTCATTTTGGAGAGATCAGCTACCTTATTGTGTATAGACTATCTGTGGTGGTGAAGGGATTGAACAAACCATCTATACTTAATGTTTTTTATCATTATCATTACCAGAATGCTATCTGAGCCAGTATACTAGAGAATTAGAGAATGCTCCCCGATTTACATGCAGTCATCAGACAACCTTTCCAGAAATATCTTCTCTTAAGATTATATGCGTATTTTACACATTTTCTGCATGTCATTTACCTGCAGAAGCCTTCCTTGTGTAGACATCCAAAAGTCCTGACATTTCTGCTGAGCACCTTCATCTTTGGGTGCGATGTCAGCAGCCCCAGCAGACTCAGAGCTGTCACTCAAGTGACACTCTGTAGTTTTCTCCTTTGCTCCTATACCGCATAGTAATACATGAAAGTTTATGTAGGAAAGTGAGGGGAGGGGCAGAGGAGATGGACCAGCACAGATAGTATTTAGACACTCCCAGAAGCAGAAAGGGCTATGAAATGCAAGAAGAGAGGGGGCTATGCTATGGAATTTTCTCGGGTCAAATTTTCCAGCAAGTTCCAAGGCACAAAAAAACTGCAAGTCAAGCATTATATATATATACTGTATGTACACACACACAAAGGGATTGCTGCACAAAAATGTAATGAAAAGATTAACACAATACAAAAAAATGACATGGTGTACAAGGTTTAACCTTGCACACCATGTCATTTTTTTGTATTGTGTTAATCTTTTCATTACATTTTTGTACAGCATTCCCTTTATGTTTTTTTCTATATATGGCCCTTAGGAAGGCCTGATTGCTGTACACTGATATTAATTACCAATATGCACCTCGTCCTAAGGACTATGATATATATCTAATAAAATATTTATAAAAATTGGAACGTGTACTCACTTTTGTGAGATACTGTATATATATATAAATATATACAGCAGGACATTTTTTCTCAGAGAATAGGTGCAGGAACCCATGCCCACCACACACACACATACCTGCCAAATGGCATCAAATAGTAGCTCTTCCCTCTGCATACAACCCCCTCCCCCCACTGCCCTCATCTCCCCCCCTCCTTAAAAGCTCCACCATCTGTCATATGTCTTACCTTTTTTGCAATATTAAGCTGAAACACCTATCCGGCTGCAGTACCTCCCAGCATACTATACTATACTACAGTCACTTGCAAGGGAGATCATGCAGTAGGAACATCAACAACTGGTCACCAGGGAAAAATGGAGACCACAGAGGGTGCAGCCTACCACGCACCCTCTCCTGCCCATGACTGCACTGAACCTTAGGTACCTGTTGTGTATCTCCCTTGTCCCTGTCCTGCACTCAGTGTGATCTGCACAGGAGATCTAATCTGTGGGAGCTATTGGGAGATAAGCTATTACTTGAAAATGCAGAAGCTGGACTTCAGTGCCATAAATGTCTAAACTGCTGGCAACAAAAGTACAAAAGTTAGTACACCCCTAAGTGAAAATGTCCAAATTGTGCCCAAAGTGTCAATATTTTGTGTGGCCACCATTATTTTCCAGCACTGCCTTAACCCTCTTGGGCATTGAATTCACCAGAGCTTCACAGGTTGCCATTGGAGTCCTCTTCTACTCCTCCATGATGGCATCACGGAGCTGATGGATGTTAGAGACCTTGCGCTCCTCCACCTTCCATTTAAGGATGCCCCACAGATGCTCAATAGGGTTTAGGCCTAGAGACATGCTTGGCCAGTTCATCACCTTTACCCTCAGCTTCTTTAGCAAGGCATTGGTCGTCTTGGAGGTGTGTTTGGGGTCATTATCATGTTTGAATACTGCTCTGCGGCACAATCTTCAAAGGGAGGGGATCATGCTCTGCTTCATTAGGTCACAGTACATCTTGGCATTCATGGTTACCTCAATGAACTGTAGCCCCCCAGTGTCGGCAGCACTCATGCAGCCCCAGACCATGACACTCCCACCACCATGCTTGACTGTAGGCAAGACACACTTGTCTTTGTACTCCTCACCTGGTTGCCGCGACACACGCTTGACACCATCTGAACCAAATTAGTTTATCTTGGCCTCATCAGACCACAGGACATAGTTCCAGTAATCCATGTCCTTAGTCTGCTTGTCATCAGCAAACTGTTTGCAGGCTTTCTTGTGCATCATCTTTAGAAGAGGCTTCCTTGTGGGACGACAGCCATGCAGACTAATGTGATGCAGTGTGGGGCGTATGATCTGAGCACTGACAGGCTGACCCCCCACCCCTTCAACCTCTGCAGCAATGCTGGCAGCACTCATACATCTATTTCCCAAAGACAACCTCTGGATATGATGCTGAGCATGTGCACTCAACTTCTTTAGTCGAACCATGGTGAGGCCTGTTCTGAGTGGAACCTGTCCTGTTAAACCACTGTATAGTCTTGGCCACCATGCTGCAGCTCAGTTTCAGGGTCTTGGCAATCTTCTTATAGCCTAGGCCATCTTTATGCTTTATGTAGAGCAAAAATTCTTTTTTTCAGATCCTCAGAGAGTTCTTTGCCATGAGGTGCCATGTTGAACTTCCAGTGACCAGTATGAGAGAGTGAGAGCGATAATACCAAATTTAACACACCTGCTCCCCATTCACACCTGAGACCTTGTAACAATAACGAGTCACATGACACTGGGGAGGGAAAATGGCTAACTGGGCCCAATTTGGACATTTTCACTTAGGGGTGTACTCACTTTTGTTGCTAGCAGTTTAGACAATAATGGCTGTGTGTTGTGTTATTTTGAGGGGACAGCAAATTTACACTGTTATACAAGCTGTACACTCACTACTTTACATTGTAGCAAAGTGTCATTTCTTCAGTATTGTCACATGAAAAGATATAATAAAATATGTATAAAAAAAAAATTTGTAGGCAGGGCTGCTTTCCATGGTTTCCTCAGTTGAGGTTTGGGCAGCTGACAAGAAAAGCAGAGAGTGAGGTGGAAGAAAGATACATGCAGGGCCTGTCACCTATTGACATGAGCCATGTGCAGCCAGCGTGTGACCCAGGGGAGGGAAGTGACTGAGGGAGATACTGTCAGTCTGCATGACATGTGAACTAAACTTCACTGACATGGATATAGTAGTCACGTCTCCAGAGTTACCTTCTGCCTGTCTCCCAAGAAGCGTTCATTGTTAACACACACGCATGCATTCATAACGAATTATACAACCAGTAAGCCTTAAAAAAGAGACTTTTGGTAAAAATAGTCGACAGTAAAATTTCAAAATGTATTTATTCTATATTTGCATTACTTTGGAGTGCTGCCTTTGTTTCTGATACTGGCTAGAACTTTAGATGCTATGTCATATATGAAAACAGGATGGTCAGGTAGGTGTTAGTAGAGTTGTTCCATGCTGTACCACCCTCAGTCTTTAGTTTTCAAGCTGACCTCCAGACAGATGGCTAAATACACAGATGAAATGCATATATGGGGGCTGCTTAATCTGCCAAAGGATTTGTATTTCTGTCCATCCAGTCCTGAGGTTTACACAACTCTGTCACATAGCACATCCATCCTCGGGCAGCCCCGATGATCTTATTTTTTTTTTTGCTGCAGTTAAGTGAGTGGATTGTTAAAGAAGAAGAAGCTCATCTCTCTCCTACTATCAGCATGTCAATTTTTAGCACGCGAGCACTGCAGCGCAACTGATTGACTTCTTGTGCTGCTTCTCCTTCTCAGTTTGAACTCTGCTGTACAGGGGTCTGCAAAGACTGTTACCAAGTCAAATTTCTTAGTTACACTGTACAATCCCAATTCCAAAACAGTTTGGATGCTGAAAACAGAATGGAATGATATGCAAATCTCATAAACCCATATTTTATTCACAATAGAAAGTACTGTAGGGAACATATAAAATGTTTAAACAAAGAAAATGTACCATTTTAAGAAAAAAATAAGGGAACTTTGAAAATTGATAGCAGCAACACGTCGGGACAGAGCAAGAAATTGTATGTGATATGTGGGTGCATTAGTGTGTATGGAATGGGCAGCTGGCACATATGGAAAGGTACCATCAATGCTGAAAGATATATCCAGGTTTTAGAGCAACATATGCTCCCATCCAGATGATGTGTTTTTCAAAGAAAGCCTTGTATAAATCAACAGGTCAATGCATCTATGACATACTGCATCTATGAGAACAGCATGGTTTTGTGGTAGAAGTGTCCAGGTGCTTAACTGGACTGCCTGCAGTCCAGACCTTTCACCAATTGAAAATATTTGGTGCATCTTGAAACAAAAAATACAACAAAAGATGTCCGAGGACTGTTGAGCAGAATGAGAATGAGACAACATTCCTCTCCCAAAACTTCATCAACTGGTCTCTTCAGTTTCCAGCCATTTACAGTGTTGTGAAAGAAGAGGGGATGCTACACCATGGTAAATATGGCCATATCCCAACTTTTTTAACATGTGTTGCCGCAATCAATTTCAAAATTGCCTTATTTTTTTGATTATAAGGAATACACCTGAAAGCCTCTTTGACAAGTGGAAGGGCTGTGTGAAGAGGAATCCTGGATCCTTGGTGGATGGTGTAGAATAAAACCCCCTGAACCCACCAGATGCTGGAAAGCAGCAGTGTCCACCGCATCCTTGAAGCTCAGTGTGAGCATTGTCTTCCTGTTTGCAGAGTAGTAGTGGTGTTGCTGCTCTTATTTATAGACTCACACTCCTCTATACATCAGTGGGATGATCTGAATTGGGAACCTGGGCCTATACTGAACAATATGTTTCTCATTGGAGCCAGCAGGGCCCCTCAGTACTGCACATATGTAGATTTTTCTTCAAAGACCTTAAAATGTAACTAAAGGAAAAAATTTTTTTTTTTTTTCATTTAGGATAGAGTAAGGGAGGGTTATACCCCTTGTCAAGTTTTATTGCCATCTGTGTCCTATACAGGAGATTTCCATCCATGTCCAGTCCCATAGCCAAAACAGGAAGTTAGAGGAAATCCCACCAAAGTGAGGGAACCCTCAGGGGTGTCACCAAGGTCACCAAAACTTGTGTCCCTAATGGAAGATTCCCCCTCTATTACTTTTCTGGTGTCAACCCAAAATTGGGAATTTTTTCTACTTTCACTTTCGACTATAGCAGTAAACAGGATAAATAGAGAGAGTGAATTTCCCTAAGGGAGGCACAGAGAGCAATAAAGACTAACAGGTGTTCCAATCCCACTTTATCCAATCTCTCGCTACTTTAATGGAGAAGCTCTCTGCTTGCTGGCTTTCAAGTACACAGCTTCTACAATGGGGGTTTATGGAAAAAAGGACACGCATGTTCAGTACCGTGCAAAGTCACCATTTCAAAGGAGAACCAGAGCATTGTGGGTCACAGCTTCCAGGACAGAGTTCCTGTTTATCTAAGACATGTAGAGGGCATAGCATAGGGAAGGTGAAAGTTTAGCTAAAGTTTAGCCCTTAAAGAGGAGTTTAACACCCCCCCCCCCCCCCCCCCGATTTATTTAGCTTTTTTCCCACTTTTTACCTTTTTTGCTTAGTTATGCTCAAGTAATGTATTCATGTGCACATGTGCTCAGGGGATTCAGCGTTGTCCTGCTATAATCCACCGCTGCCCCATGCCCCCATCTTCTTTCCTTACATGTCTTCTGGGTTCTTGCAACCGGCCCCCTGATGACATGCTGCCAGGTCCTTCCCTCCTGTAGGCACTGTAAGGCAGAAAATATCTGCTGAGATATCCCAGGAGGCTGCTGGAGCAGGGATGATGTCATTCTCGTAAGAGTGAGGGTAGGGAAGAAATAAAAATAAAAAAGGATGGTAAGAAAAATTGTTGTAATTTCAAGTTTTGCGGAGTGTGGAGGGTTGCAATGAGCAAAGTGCTTTTTATTGCTAGGAAAGTCCACTTTGATCTCTTAGAATGGAACTAAACTCTCTCAGTCAACAGTAACTATTTTTAAACCTTATGCTGTTAGCATTTGTAAATAGATATGAAGGTGCATAGGGGCTGATTTACTAAAGGCAAATAGACTGTGCACTTTGCAAAGTGCAGTTGCTCCAAATCTTAGCAAATAAGGTCAAACTTAATTTTGCAAAGAATACCCAATCACATGCAGCAAAAAAAAAAAACAGCGATGGAACAACTACACTTTCAGAGTGCAACTGAACTTTGCAAAGTGCACAGTCTATTTATCTTTAGTAAATCAACCCTATTATATTTACTTGTGTTAATCTTTTTGGTACATTTCTTCAGTTGCTTCCTGGTTTATCTGGAGGAGGGGAGGAAAGGGCTTTCTTAGCTAAGCATATCCTCCTGCCTGCATGCCTGAGCTAAGGGCAAATGGATACCAGGAACTAAATGCTACTTGACTCATCTGCATTACTCAAGATGGATGTGGTTAAAAATGCTAAGAGGTGTTTTTAAGTGATTTCTCAGCAAAATAAAGCATGGAGAAATGGATGGATGGGTGGGTTTTCTTTGAATATGAAAAAAATAACATAAAATAAATAGCACTTTAAGTTTGTGGTACTCAGATACCATTTGGTCTGCTTTAACCTCCACCAACCTAATACTTAACCTAGCTAATCTTTAATAATAAATAACCTCTTATATAACCAATCCACCTGCACCTAATGTAAATACATAGTTCACAGAAAGTAACTTCAACTGAAACTACTGGAACTGTATTATGTTAGGTCAGGGGTCTCCTAACTTCTAAACAAGGGGCCAGTTTACTGTCCTTCAGACTTTAGGGGGGCCACTGGAAGCAGAAAAGATCCCACTATCAGTGGAAGGAAACAATGCCCTATCTTTGGTGTCAGTGAAAGGAATTGTGCCCCATTGTTGGTGTCATTGGGTGGGAAGAATCATGTCCCCTTGTTGGTGTCATTGGGAAGAAGTGTGCCTCGTTATTGGTGGCATTGGGGGGAACTGTAGCCTATCATTGGTGTTATTGGGAGGAATTTTACCCCTTTGTTGGTGTTAGAGGATGAAATATTGCTCTAAGGGCCAGATAAAAGCAAGCATCGGGCTCTTGGGCCACAGTTTGAAGACCATTGGGTTAGGTCATAGTAGATTCCATGACTGGTTCTCTTGAACGTTTGCATTGGGGAATTTTACTTTTAGCTACACTTTTTCAGCATATGATGTTGGGACTTGTAGTCCCTCAACAATCAAACAGCATCTTGCAGCAGAAGTCTCATAAGCATTCACAGTAAGATAGGCCCAGGACCCTCCCTGAGCATTAACTGTCATAGATCAGGATTTTCATTGGGATCTCTGTCTAATTATGGATGAAATGAAACTACAGAACTCATTACACATATCATTTAAGCTGAGTCTAAATCACAGCAGCCCTCCCAGAGGTAAAGGTAGCAGCTCACGCACACTCACACAGTGTTCCAACCTAATAAATCCATTTTTCATTTAAATGCCTCGGCCACTAGAGACAGTTCTATTCTCCACTGTTCAGCAATCCCTTGCTTAAATGTTGCAGTGCCTGATCGCATTATAATCAGCAAACAACACTGCAGTCCCCTTAGCACAAAAGGTGTTAATGTTAAAATATATAAATACGTACTAACAACTGGCTGTGTTCGGACTCAGGAGTGACCGCTTATTCTTGCAGCCCACAGCAGGAGGAGGATAGCGTATTGCTACTTATATGCATTAGTGGATTGCAGAGGATAACCAAAGTTTACCTACAATTGAAAAGCAATGAATAGGATGCTGTTTGTTATGCCTCCATCAATATTCATGTGCACAATTCCACTCTGCAATAATATATTAAGAAAGATAATGAGATATGTCTGCAATGGGTGACCAGTTGCTCAAATGCACTTCTCGGTTCAGGCATCTTGGTAAGATAAAGAAAAACAAGTATAGGACAGATGAAACTGTAATCCATTTTTCCTTTTTTTTTTTCTGACTGCATAACATAACTCCAGTCAATAAAAAGATGACGCTCGTTATATTAAAAATGGCAGTTTGTCTTTTTAGCTGTCTCTTGTTCCTCAGCCTACAGATTGTAAAATCCAGTCTAGGCTCCTTTGGCTTTTGTGAATAAAATGTGTTCTTATTTTTAGGATGAATTTCATACCCGCCAATCAGAATTTTTTCTACTGAAGCTAGACCAGTGCAAGAATCTGATTGGTTGTTCTGAGTTACTGCAATTAGAGGATATCTAAACCTCAAGAACAAGAAAAATAGTCATATATTATAGCCCAGGGTTTCTCAGCCAGGTTTCCATGGAAAGGCTAAAGATATAAATGGTGCGCTTGTTCAAATAAACATTCAGTGTCAATATATGCACAGTGATCAATCAAACATATATAATCATCAAACTGCAAGTATTTAGCATATAACATATAAATTGTGACTTATTATAAAAGTCCTCCAAAGGTGCAAAATAAATAATTAACCTCCCTGGCGGTTTTACCGAGTGTGGCTCGGGGTTAAATTTCAGTACCATTAGCGGTAACCCCGAGCCACACTCGGGATTGCATTGCAGGATCCTGGTGCGGTATACTTACCTTGTCCTCAGGACCCTGTGATGTCCCCCCGCTGTGTCCGAGGGCTCTGTCCTCCGCCCGAAGCCTCTGTGTGCCAGGCTCCGTTCCCTGCGAGCGTCGCTACGCACGGGGGCAGAACCTAGCGGCAAATTCAAAAAATGTAAAAGTCAAAACACATACAGTATACTGTAATCTTACAGATTACATTACTGTATGAAATTATTTCACATCTCTTTTGTCCCCAGTCCTTTGTCCAGTGCCCTGCATGCAGTTTTATATTATAAATATTGTTCTTTCTGCCTGGAAACTGGAGATTGTCCATAGCAACCAAAAAGTGTCCCTTTACGTCAAAAGTGGTTTTAGACCAGCTAGAAAACAGCGATAGTAAATTAGAACACTTGCAGAATTGAGCAATAGTGAATCGTAGGGAGATTAATTTTATTATTATTATTATTATATTATTATTTTTTATAATTATTTATAGTTATTTATTATATTATAATTTATGATTTTGTGTGTCAAACTTTATCCTATCCGGGATATCTACTAGACTCTTGTTTGGACAGATTTAAGTGTGTTATTGCTAAGAATTACAGGCCTACAATATATTTCTATGCAAAATAATTGTACAGCTTTGAGACGCAAAAATCTGACATAATCATACCGCCAGGGAGGCTACATAAAGTCCATATTGTGATATCCAACATAACCAGTGAAGAAAATATAAGTCCAAGGTATATCCAGTGATTACATTTCTAATCACTGGATATACCTTGAAATTATATTTTCTTCACTGATTACGTTGGATATCACAATATGGACTTTATTTATTTTGCACCTTTGGAGGACTTTTATAATAAGTTACAATTTATATGTTATATGTTATATACTTGCAGTTTATGTTTGATATATGTTTGATTGATCGCTGTGCATATATTGACACTGAATGTTTATTTGAACAAGCGCACCATTTATATCTTTATTCATTTTTTGTTACTAGTGAAGGAGTTCACTGTTTAATGGTAATAGTTGTTTGATTCACATATTACTAATTGTCACACACAGCAGCACGCAAGTATTCTTTTAGTCACAGGTTTCCATGAAACCCATGGAACCCTAGCATTCTATCAGAGGTTGCTAGGGGTTTCTTGAGCAATGAGCAGATACGAAACCATTGATTTTTTTACCTATCTGTAGGGGGGGGGGTAATTCTTCCCAATGACCACAAGTGGAAGGACCATTTTTCCCACTAATCATCACATAATATATCATGAGTTGTATTCAAAGTAATTTTCAGCAGGGGTTCCCTGAGACTGGAAAGTTCTGTCAAGGGTTCCTCTGTGTTTAGAACTGTGGTTGTGGTTGTGAAGTACATTTTCAGCAAGTACAGAAAAGTACCAATTGGCCATGCCAGAAATAAATGTCTTTGTAACTGATATCTCAGACAAAGTTATTAGCTTTCCCAGCTGTCTTCTGTGAACTACAGAACACCCAATCCCTGTGCAGTAGGGTTGAAAAAAGGGGGAGGTGTTTGAAGTTTAATTTAGGAGAGCAGCAAGGCTGGCAACACTGTTCCTCCAGTGATACAAGTGAACAGTGTTACTCTAGGACAGGAATTCCTTGCAGAATAAGCAGGTGAAAAAATAGGAAACAAATAAAAAACTTAGCAACTGATGTAGCCTCCACAGCCGATTTTTGGATCGACTCCCGTGTGCTGACGCCGCTATTCATGGTAAAGGAAACTGGCAGTGAAGCCTTTCGGCTTCACATCCGGTTCCCTACTGTGCATGTGCAAAGCGTACTGCACTTTCTAACTGGCCTGGCGTGTGGAGGAAGGAGGAGGAGGGGGGGGAGGGGTTTCTGTCAAAAACAGGTACCCCTTCCCTCCTCCCCCCTGAAAGGTGCCAAATGTGGCACCAGAGCGGGGGAGGAAGTAGTTAAGTGGAGGATCCACTTTTGGGTGGAACCCTACTTTAAATCTTTTGCACACTACAGCTTGAAAAAGCTCAATGCAGCTTTTTTTTTTTTTTTTTACTAAGCTAAAATACAGCCCATTATTTGTAGTGTGCCTATGCACACAGGCGAGTAAACAAGCACCGTGCATTCTTCAGTTAAAAAAAATATATATATATAGAAAAATCTGCTTTTTTAGTCCGTAATTTACTCCTGTTTATTTCCCCAAAAAATACATAAATGCCACAATAGCGGGATAGTGTAAAAAAAAAAAAAAAAAATTAATTAAAAAAATAAAAATTCTACGTTATATTAAAAGATTGCAGTCACATAAAGAAAAAAAAAAAAAAACGATACACATAGTCCAGCATGAAGCAGTACTGTAGCATACTTCTCTCTCTCCCCAGCAGCTGTCAGTTTGTCTGATCTAATACCGTCTGCTCTCCCAGATCACTGCTGATGGACACCACTCACTTCTGCTGGCTTACACATATTGAAATACCATTACCTAACACTGTGACGATATCTATATTAAAGTGCAAGTGCAAATAGTAAAAAAAGTTGAATGAATCATGAACATGGATGACACATGATAAAAACTAGTGAAAAATGAAAAAATCAATTGATGGTGCAAACCAAACAAAACATCCAGAAATGTCTGTACTAAAGTGCAAAGTGCAAATGGTAAATTGTGCAACACTGAATTATAAACATAGATAACACATGGTGATGTTGATAATCAATGGAATAAACACAGGGCAAACAAAACGTCCATTGAGCCACCCTAGGTTCAGAGAGCAAACAAAAAATGAATATAGCAGTCCCAAATTGTGAACTTATACATAAACAAAGGTGAAAGTATATGTGGAACAATCCAAAATTAATGCATAGGTGATGTTCCCTTCACCGCGAACAGTGAAAAAACGACCGATGCCTGGCCAATCCAAATGAGGTGACACCTTAATGTGCACTAGCCCCTCACCCTACTGCTGTAAGGTTACAGCATGAACTGAATCAGATGCTTCAAACAGGGGGTCTTCAAAGGGTCCCTCTCAGATGGATGCAACGATAGATCCTTGGAATGGATACAGCCTCCTCTCCAGTTAGCTCAGTCCAAATAAAGGAGGTGGAATAAAGATCCCAGATAGTATAATACCGTTTAAACTCAAATTGAAGTTAAAAACTGTATCCATCTGAGAGGGACCCTTTGAAGACCCCCTGTTTGAAGCATCTGATTCAGTTCATGCTGTAACCTTACAGCAGTAGGGTGAGGGGCTAGTGCACATTAAGGTGTCACCTCATTTGGATTGGCCAGGCATCGGTCGTTTTTTCACTGGTCACGGTGAAGGGAACCATCACCTATGCATCAATTTTGGATTGTTCCACATATACTTTCACCTTTGTTTATGTATAAGTTCACAATTTGGGACTGCTATAATTATGAACCTAGGGTGGCTCAGTGGACGTTTTGTTTGCCCTGTATTTATTCCATTGATTATCAACATCACTATGTGTTATCTATGTTTATAGTTCAGTGTTGCACAATTTACCATTTGTACTTTGTGCTTTAGTACAGACATTTCTGGATGTTTTGTTTGGTTTGCACCATCAATTGATTTTTTTATTTTTCACTACAATTTTTATCATGGGTCATCCATGTTCATGATTCATTACATTTTTTTTTATTATTTGCACTTGCACTTTAATGTAGATATTGTCACAGCACTTATTAGAGATCCCACAGCGCAGCACCATTATTACCTATCAATTTATCTATCTGCCAAGGATCAGCTGATCAGGTATCTGCTGTAGTAGGCCTTCATTCAATTTATTAACTGACAGCGCGGGAGTACCACCTTTCATTTTCATTACCTAACACCGTTTCGTTGGCAAGACGACTTACCTAAAGGGTGGGACTCATGACATTCAATTTTAGAATGAGTGCAATTAAGCAAACAAAAACCAGTCACTGTTATAAATGAATTTGTTGCAGAAAAAAATTTCCATCCTGCTCATTAGAATTTTCTCATCATTAAAAAGGAACTTCAATTTAACCCCACTAAACATTAAAAAAAAAAAACAAACATTCCTGAAATGAAGGTTTTCAGACAAAATTCTTCTAGTGTATGACCAGTTGTATGCTGAAGGGGTTAACAACAGGCGCCTGTCACATTTTTTTCTGCATTCCTTGTGGAATAACTAATAATCAGAAGTCACCTTGTTTTGATTATTTTATATGTTATTATCATGTAAGGAATAAATTATAGTATGGGATTGGAACCTGGAGAGTTTTCTGCATTCTCATTTCAATAACAAGGAACAATGCTCGTCTTGTTCTACAGATCCGGAATAAATTCACAGAATGCCCGCTCAGTACTATAATCATAGCTCCGTACTGAAAAGCTTCAGCATCTAACAAACAAAAAATGTTTTTAGCTGTTCTTTCTGTCTGAAAAAAAGGTCTTTGGAGGGTCCCAGGGTTACTGCGTGATATGTTTCTTAAACTGCTAAACTGCTGACACTGATTGCAGATATGAAAATGCAGCAAATGCAAAGGGTTTTTTGTATCTATCGTGGGATATGGAGGCCTTAGGGGACTATTGTTAAAATGCTGCTTGTAGCATAAAATACACACACAGATATAACAGTATCAGTATATAACCGCCAGAACTATTAAGTCTTCTTTTGCAGAAAATACACTCACTCTTGCTTTTTTGATAAAGTAGATAAACCTACAGCTGGTTAACCCTTTCTCTTTTATGGGCAAAAGTAATATTCCACCCTTATTTTTGGGCTAGGGCACTTCACTGTTTAGGGCACATGATGCAGCAATCAAAAAGGTAATCCACTTGCTCCTGGTATTTCTGCCCAATGATAGTGTTGGATGGGTTTTCTGTGCAACCACAATGGACATACTGTAGGTACACTGATTCACTAGAATATATAGTTGCTGCCTTTATAGGGTGTCCTCTGAGGTTTAAGGTCAGAATGGCCCTAGTTTTTGGTATAAGCGGTGGTTTTAATTTCAGGGGAGCATAGGGTGTAGTCAAGCTATAGTAGGGAATTAAGGCTTAAAGCCATACTAAAGCCTATTTTTTTAATAAAAAAGAGATTGTACTTGTCTACTCTAATTGCGCAGAAAGCACCCTCATCTGCATACCTGGCAGTCCCCTGCTGGTATTATCGAGTTCTCTCTGCTCCAGGTGCCTGGTGCTAAGGTTGAACCCATGTGCATGCTCTTCTGAGCCAGGCTGTGTGCCTCCATGGACACACACAACAACGGTAAGCCAAGCCCATGCTCCCTCCTCACAGGAGTTTGACTGATGGCAGCAGGAACCCATGGCTCTGATTCCCTCAGTGTCTTCTGTGAAAGTGAGGGGAGCAGTGCTGGAGCCGAAGACAGCACTGGAGCGGTGACAGGAGCCAGGTAAGTGTTTAGGAGAGGCGGGAGAGGCGGGGCTAGGACAGATAGTGGGGTGTTTTTACCTTATAGCAGAGAGTACATTAGGGTAAAAACGTTTAGACTTTAGAAACACTTTAAAGCAGAACTAAAGTGCTTATTTTAAATGCAAACACTGAAATTGCAAGTTGAAAATTGTGCATGCGTGCCAGTTTGCAAATTTGTGTTACCATCTGCATTATCCATGTTTCTTGTTAACCATAAGCCATCTTGCCAAGCCTGTCTATCTACATTAGTAGGAGGTGATTAAAAGGTGTTACCATCTGAAAAAAGTGATGTAAACATTCTCTGTAGGAATAATTTATTTCCTCATGAAGAAACGGGAGTGTACAAAGTCATGCATACAGATGCATCATCTACGTATGCCTGACGAAGGGGTCCTGCACAGCTTCGAAATGTTGTACTCAGTGGTGGCCCGTCCATTAGGGGTGCACAACTCTAATAGGCTCCAAAAAAGGGTGGGCCCGGAGCGCAGAGCACTGTGCTCCAAGCCCACCCAGTTGTGTGACAACAGCGAATAAATATTTGCTATTGTCACACTGATTCTCCTCCCGGCCAATTAGGAAACAGGTCCTAAAACCCATTTCTCGATTGCCATCAGTAAGCGGTTCCTGAGACCCGTTTCCAGATTGCCTGAAAGGAGAAGCAATCCTTTTGGCCTAAGGGAGGAGGGAGGAGATGCATGGCCGCCGTGATGCCGTAGACTGACTGACCCACCAGCCGCCAAGTCCGATCCTCCGGCCCCTCCATGCTGAGTGCTGTCAGTTCCTCCTGTGGCCTGTGGCTGTCAGAGATGGGTTGCTGGCTGCAGAAGAGGGGAGCACACACCTATAGAGGGAAGGGATAGGTAGCAGAGAGCAGCAGTGACGCAGCCGTGCCTAATGCACACCATTCTCTGTGAATCGTCCCTGTGTCAGCGCACACCGCACACACCTCTCCGACATGGACCCCCCCCTGCCGCCGACCTCATCAAGCTGGCACCTGGGTATGGTCCATTCATAGCAGCACAATGGTAAGAAAGCCTGCAACTGGGGGGGGGGGTGTTGGGGTGGTGGCATATTGGATCGACTGGGGGGGTCCGTGGTCAGGTCCGTCTGTCATGAACAGATGGAGCACCAGCCGCCACTGGTTGTACTTGGTCCTTTGTGATCTGATCTCAATAAAAGCTTTGGACGACACTTTGCAATCCATGTTGTACTGGCAAATATGTGCATTGATCTGTGATGATTCCAGTTTCCAGCTGGTAGTTGCTGAAACACCCACTACTTTTGAGCCTATTTCCAGGGAAGTGTGATGGGAATATTGACAATACAATGTGTACAGGTGCCTGGGAGCATACAAAGGAAAACTCAGGCATATATGGGTGGCACAGTTGTTGCATAAAGCCCTCCATAAAAGTCAATGATTGTATGCTGCTATGTGCTTGCAGTTGTGTAAACACGTGCAGGCGTACTGACATACGACCCTGGACACAGACTGCATTCAGGGTCGTTCATCCATAAGCATGGAGTGTTTACACAGTCACCCATTGATTTCTATGTATGCAGAATCTCTGGTTCCCAGGTGAGGAAATACATCTGAACTATATGTTGTATGGCTCCAGGCACCTGTGTGCATGAGCCCTATTTGAACACTTGTACCCCCACTCTAATTTTATTTATTAGCCACGTATTACTTGTCAACAAATGAGAAGGGACAACACTGGGCAGGACTGTGATGAAGGAGCATAATGACATAGTAAGTAAGGTGTGAAAGCTTATTATTATTATTATTGTTTATTATTTAGGGTACTTATATAGCGCCGTCAATTTACACAGCGCTTTACATATACATTATACATTCACATGGGTCCCTAACTTTAAGGAGCTTATAATCTAAGGTCCCTAACTCACATTCATATACTAGGGCCAATTTAGACAGAAGCCAATTAACCTACCAGCATGTCTTTGGAGTGTGGGAGGAAACCAGAGTACCCGGAGGAAACCCACGCAGGCACAGTGAGAATATGCAAACTCCTATGGCCTATTGGATATGAAGCTTGCTGAGCTGAAGCCAAGAGGTCATAGAGAATGCCAGGTTCTCCACTCTTCCTATTAAGCAGCTGGATGACTTCTTGGAAAAGCCAAAAGACTCATAGTTTTACATGTATGCACTATTTTAAAATTACAATTTCAAAGTGTTTGCAATAAAAGTCCTTTTGGTTCTGCTTTAAATAATATGAGACAAAGTGACAAGTTCTTTTTAAAAGACATTCCCCCTCAACCTGATAGTTGCCTTGCCTTCAGGGCCGTTCACTTGCTAAAGCCCATAATTTAAGATTATGGGGGAGCTTGTGTAATAATAATAATGTATAATAATTTGTTTTTCCTCCCGCGATACAGTGCTTGCAGTGTTGGATTTAGACCTTGGGGGGCCCTGGGCACTCAAAATAGAAATTAAATTATATGTCAAATAAAAAATTGAACTGAAATAAATACTAAACCATATTTGTTCTAAAAAAAGTATGTTAGGTTCCGAGTTAGATTCTTGCTAAGACACAGGAGGAATGAAGGTCTTCTACTCTCTGCTGATGTTATTCTGGCCTAATTCTGATCCAGGGCCACACCTGTCTCGTAATTTTGGGTAAAACTGGTTACCAAAGTTTTACCCTATTCAGAATCGTGGAGATTTGCCCCTTGAACCAGTCAGGGTCAAGCGGGGGGAGTGAGTTTCTCTCTCATGTTTCTCACTCCGATAATCGATGCTGGTCATTAACTTCACTTCTATGATGGGGTTGGTGCTGTTGCCTGGCACTTGCCAATATTTGTCAAACTTCTCCCTTGTGCCACCCACTTGTCTCTTGTAAACAAGGCAATAAATTCTGCGACACTGTCTGATTGACTCCTTCCCACCCAGTCATTCTGCAATAGGGGGTTCCATTATTCTGACTGGATGCCATATGACATCCAGCAGGAGAAGCTGCTCGTGCGCTCCCCCGGGGGGCATGCAGCGCATCGATCGGTGGTGCGGTGTGTCCCTTTGACACACTGCATCTCCGATCTCAGTAAAGAGCCTATGACGTAGCCTCTTTACCATGAGATCAGGTGTGTCCAATCACAGCTGATCACATTGTAACCAGGAAGTTCCGGTTAATAGCTTTCCTCTATTCGCAGTGACGGGGGGGTGTCTGCACTGATAATTATCAGCGTATTGATTATCAGTGCAGGCCCATTAGCGATGCCCACCAGTGCCCCACTAGTGATGCCCAGCAGTGCCTACCTGTGATGCCAATCAGTGCCCACCTGTGCCCACCAGGTATGCCAGACAGTGACCATCAGATATGCCAATCAGTGCCCATCAGGGATCAGTATTGCCTGATTATCCTCATTGCCTCATTATCAGTATTGCCTGTTTAACCTCATCAGTGCTGGCTATCAGTGCCATCTATCAGTGCCCAACAGTGCTGCCCATGAGTGCCCATCATTGCCCATCAGTGCCGCCCATCAGTGCCCATCATCGCCAACAATCAGTGCCCATCAGTGCCACCTATCAGTGCCCATCAGTGCCGCCTATCAGTGCTACCCATCATTGCTGCATATCAGTGCCTCCTATCAGTGCCTATCAGTGCTGCATATCAGTGCCGCCTATTAGTGCCCATCAGTGCTGCATATTAGTGCCTCCTCATCAGTGCCACCTCATCAGTGCCCATCAGTGCTGCCTCATTGGTGCTCGCCAGTGTAGCCTCATCAGTGCCTGTCAGTGAAGAAGAAAACGTACATATTTACAAAATTTTATAACAGAAACAAAGAAAAACTTTTCTTTTTTTCCCCAAAATTTTCTGTATTTTTTTATTTGTAGCGCAAAAAATAAAAAACCCAGTGGTGATCAAATTCCACCAAAAGAAAGCTATATTTGTGGGAACAAAAGGAAATAAAAATGTCATATGGGTACAGTGTTGCATGACCGCGCAGTTGTCATTCAAAGTGTGACAGCGCTAAAAACTGAACATTAGCCTGAGCAGGAAGGGGGTGAAAGTGCCGGGATTGAAGTAGTTAAAACAAACATCTCAAAGAGTAAAATAATTCTGAGAAGTTGAAGTGTAAAACATCTGTCGCAGGCCCTCAGCCCTTTCTTTTCCTCTGAAGTCAGGCTTAACTGTTCATTATCATGACACCCACACACACTTTGTTAATTTTTTAAATAATAACACTAATTGTATAATTATTAAAAAAATAATAATATGGCAGAGGGCCCGGGGCAATTGTCCCTTTTGATCCCTTATGAATCCGGCACCGAGTACACAGTCCCTGAGCAATCAGTTGATAGGTCTGAGCACTATCACATGGGGCCAAGGAAAAGGATATTACTCCTGTGTAAGTTCCAACACTGGCCAACATGGATATTAAATAGGTCTGAACTACTTATGGCTTCAGGAGTTGAACAATGCGGTGGGGTAGCATGGGGAGGGTACATTTTATTGGGAAGGAAAATGGGCTATCTAGACATTCTGTTACATTATCCAAAGTGATTGATTTGATTCAATGACAATATTCTTAGTCCACATTAGAAACAAGGAAATCAGAAGTACTTTGTAATGACCTTGCAACATTACTCACACAGTGAAGTCATCTTGTCTCCAGACTAGGTACTCATCTGTGCACAAAGACCCTTAAAGAAATCATCCACAAATGTTTCATCTAAAATCAGCAATCCATATAGTGAGCCCTTGACCCTTGGCATGGGTGATTGCAAAGACCATAATACAGCCAGACTCATATGCTTCCCTTCCATATGGTATTTTTTGTACGCAGGACTGGATTACTGGATTACTAGGGCTTTATTGCTATACAGTTATATAATACACTAGTTTTGTGAAGTCTTGTAGCTGCATTAGTAAACATTGTTTAAAAGTTATTGTTTAAAAAGGCTGCTTGATCTTGTAACCCCCCCCCCCCACACACACACACACACTGTCACCCCTGGACAAATCTGGATAAGATAGAGTCTCAGCACAGGGCCAATCAGCACTGCGCAGACATGTCCAGACAGAGGGTTTAGAAGCCTTGCAACCTCAGTGCAATATGAAAACTCCTCCTACAAGCTTCACCAGGAGCTGATAGAATTTACAAGACTGCTATATATTGCTGATGAGAAAAGGTATTTAGCAGTTTATATTTACTAGAATAATTGTATTTCCATGTTCTGTGTGTACTGTGGGAGGCCAGATATAGTGAATGCAGGCTCCTGGGTTTAGTAACACTTTAAGACTACCATTGTATTTGCCTAGAGTGGTTGCATGCAGTCCATAGGCCATTAATTGAGTACCTAACTTGACCTAGAAAGATCAAAATTAAGCTGGCTATGCACTAGTAACATTTTGGTCACAATATTTTGTTTTTTAATCATTAGTGGGATCAAATCAACAATCATTTTTGATCGCAGTGACAAGAAAATTCAAAGGAGTAGGATGGAAAAGTTGCGCTTTTTGTTCAGGAAATTACATTTATTCCAAAATCAGTTGTTAAAAAGAAACACAATTCTGAAATAAATTGAAATAACGTTTGTCAAGTATTGATTGAATGTACGGAGAATTATGAATGTGGGTACGAAGGTTTGTTTGAAAGTCTACAAGTATATGGCCAGCTTTAGAATATGATTGGTTCTTGCTGTTGTTCATTCCCCCCACCCCCTTCTATGTGTTGCTTGCCTGTGTTACAGAAAGGTCCCAGCTTTATGTAGTCATAATGTTAACATTCCTCAGCGTAATGCAAGTCATCCATAGCTCACTGTTCTAATTGCTCCTTAGCAGTAGCTTTCTTTAAAACTCCTTTAATTCACAGCAGTGAAGGAGCAAAGCACTTTGTATGGGAGCCTAGGACATAGTAATTCTCCTGTTTAATCAGACATGCATTGTGCTTTATGCTACTTTTTTTTTTCTTTTGCTGATGGCATCTGAGTAACTTCTTGAGATGAAAAAAGAAGAATGTACTTCTGAATGTGACAGAGTGGTTATACCTGCTCTTGTATCACAGTACAGATCACGTAAACACAGCCATAAGTTACTTGGGAAATGTGTGAGTTATCTCAAATTAAACCAAGAAACCTATCACTGCCAAGCAACCACTTTGATCAGGGTAGGCATTGTGACTATGGCCGTGTGGGGAAAGCTAATACTTGTGTGCATGTGTGAATGATGGCGCGCTGCCTCTGGCAAACATTCGTAGCTATGTTTTCCTAGCCCTCAGTGATTCCCCTTTCAAACTACAACTTCACTGCTTTTCATTAAGGCAGATAAGAAAATGCTTTTCTGTGGCTCAAGTTGACTTATTAAAATGTAATTATTGCAGTAGGCAGGTCAAACGGCAGCACGGACGAAGATTAATGGCAACTTTCAACAATAAAATGTGGAGCCATTCGTGAGTGAGCACGACACAGAGGGAAGCCATGTGGAGAAATATAAAGGAACAAATGAAGCTGTTACATTGCTTGATGGAACATGATTTCATTTGGCTTTAATGCCTGTGTTGATTACACTGAAGCGGGAACTAAGTTCCTATGGATGATGTAGGCACCTTCTTTGGAATGGAAGGGGTTCAATCCTGCAGGCGGCAGATGATGTGACCATCCCTTTGTGCGCACAGGTGGTTCCCAGCTCTGATGGATGAGCTGAATTTAAAATGATTAGAGTCTTACAAGCAAAGCGAACTTGGAACAAAGGTACCAGTCAGAGCCCATCAGTGGGACCAGTGATTAATTGGCCTATTGTGTTTAACATTCCAAAGCTGCCCTTGTAGCACAGAGATTAGGGTGAGTGGCTGGAACATGACAGGGCACAAAGGCTAGTGCTCCTTTGTGTAGTGGTCAGAAGGAACTCTGCCAGCTTTTCATTTCCTGCTTGTGTTGCATCTCCAAGTTCTCTTGTTCCAAAATAGATGGAAGAAATGATAGACTAATACATATAAAAACATATCCTTATAGAGTAGCACAGTGTTTCTCAAACTTTTTTGTCTTGTGGCACACCAAAAGATCTAACAATTTTCATGGCACACCTGAAAAGATTTAACACTTATTGTGGTAAAGAACTTATTTATTCTTACATATATATTTGATTTTAAATTTAGTGTGAAGGATGTGCCTGCTTTCCAGAGCAAATCAGATTGAAGTGATTGTAATCTTCTTTGTACTTTAGCTTCCTTGCTTTTAATTTAACAGTTTCTCTTTCAGAGTTCCAGACTTGATTAAGTATTTCCCCATTGCTAAACAATGAACAAACTTTATTTATAAGCATCAAAGTTGGAATGGAACAGTCTCTATTATTATAATATAATTAGAGCGATCGAGTTCTCCTGAGATCTCACACAAATCTTGTGTTAGGACAGGAACCAATGATTGACAGACTGACAGAGATTGCGTTTTTCTATATGTTACTTTTTTTTAACTTTTGCAACATTGATTTACCATTTAATTTTTTAATATGTTTAAGGTTTCAAAACACTAGCAATTTTAAATATTTTGCAAAACTCCCATGACACACCTGCAAATCTCACACGGCACACAGTTTGAGAATCGCTAGCAGCACAGGCCAAAGAACTAGTATCTTCCAAGCAGTTAAGCAGGGTTGTTGCTTCTTTCTTAAACATAACAAAAATATACCCCGCATGCTGGGCAGTGGGCACCATCTTTCTGAATAAAACTTTGTCATTTATTCAGATGCCATATAGGGACCATGCCTTTAGTAGCAATGTAAGATGCACTTTTTATATTGGACTGAGCTTTGGGTGGAGCGAACCACTGAAGCCAAAAAAATATGGCAGCCAATTTATAACTAGCTTTTTAAAGTAAGGTGCATATCGAAGGATGGAAGGATTTTGCACAGGTAATCAACATTACAAACATTTATTAGCACATCTACCAGCTAGCAAATAAAAAAAGAAAATTAAATTGTTACCAATTTGCCTAAAAACAGAGGTTTAGTTGCACAACATTTGCAAATATATGTGAAAGCTGCACATCAAGGCCCATCTGTGTAGTTGGTCCATAAAGCTGGACATACATTATACAATTTTCTTGTGAGGGCCTGCCTGATTGCATACAAATTGAAAATGTTTAAGTTTGACCTCATATTATATGGTTTTGGTAAATCTAAAGGAAAATTATACAAGAAGATTGTATAATGTATAGGCAGCCTAACTCTAATCTATGGCAGCCTTCATCTTGGAGTATATATAGCAATGGATAAATTAAGGGCAGGTATGTTTGGAGGTAGCTCATTCCTCCTTAAAAGCACAGAGATGCAACAGAAGTCTAGCACAGCAAAAGGGCAGCTGAAGGCTTCCAGCAAACCACTTGGGAGCAGGTATGAAAGTAAGTATTTAAGAGGAGTTTTGTTTCAAAACATTTGCAAATACATGTAGAAGCCTTCCTCGTCAAGGCCCTTCTGTACAGTGTGGTCTCTGGCCTCTAATCTATGAGAGCCTCCAATTTTGAGTATGTATAGCAATGGATAACATGAGGGCAGCTATGCCTTGAATAGCCCAGTCTTCCCCAAAGGCAAAAAGACACACCAGAAGTCCAGCACAGCACAATGGTAGCTAAAACTTCCAGTGAACCACTTGGGAGTGGGGATGAAGGTAAGTATTTAACTATGCTGGCTACACCCAGGGTTGAGGGCAGGTTTATGTAAAAAACAACTTCACTAAAAGGGAAGTTCTAGAAGACTAAACCCTGCTCAGAAGTGAGTGGATTATTATTAGTATTCAGGATTTATATAGTGTCAACAGTTTGTGTAGTGCTTTACAAAATGAAGGCAGACACAGTTACAATACAATGCAATACAGAGAGGCCTGCTCATTAGAGCTTACAATCTAAAAGGCAGTGTCAAGTGATACAATAGGTAATAACTGTGGATGATGAACTGATGGAGAAAGTAAGTTTAGTTTTTAGATAGAGGCAGGGTAGGCTTCTCTAAAGAGAAGGATTTTTAGGGATTGCTTAAAGGTGGATAGAGTAGAAGATAGTGGGAAAGATTGGAATAAGGAGTTCCAAAGGATGGAAAGAGCCTCTTCCATCCTTTGGAACTCCTTATTCCAATCTTTCCCACTATCCTCTACTCTATCCACCTTTAGAAGTCCTGGAGGCAAGCATGGGAGTAGGTGACGAGGAAATGGTCAAAGATTAGTGACCATTGAGAGTATTCTGTGATTGGAAGACAGTGCCATCACTTGACTGACTTGTCACATGTGTCAGGAGCATATAACACTCCTGCTCCTCGTTCCAGCATCCTGGTTTTGGCTGTGGCATTCTCCTTGTCTGTCTATCCACCTGCAAGGTGATTGATGTGACCAGTCTCTGGGTGGAGACCAAACCTGATTTAAACCATCCAAGCCTGCAGTCACATGCTTGTCTTTGTAACACGTGCTCCAAGCTCACTGTTTGTCTGTCCTTCTCTGCTGTTTGGATTCCCTCATTGACGACCTTGGACTGGATATCGACTACTCTCTGAACTCTGCTGCCTTTTGATTATGGATTGACCCTGACTATTCTGAATCTTGACTGCCTTGTACCTGGACTGTCATTAAACCACTCTGTCTGCCAACCACAAGTTCCTGTTTGCTTTGACTAGTTCGCGCCTGCCCTGGCGCGGTGAACAGACATTATGGCATTGTGTATAAGTCCTGGGGGCAACTAAGTACCGATAGGCCTGCTTGCCTTATGGGGGCTGCTACAGGTGAAGTACAGAAGCTAGCTATAGTGTCTGACCAACTGCGTTTGGGGTAAGCATGACAACATAACTGTCTCTGCTCCCAACATTTGTACAGTACATCCCTATGCTTTATAAGAGTGCTGTGTTTTTTTTGCTTTGCTTTTTTAAGCAGTAGTTTGGCTGTGCTTTATAAACAGAGCCCTATTATCTAAATGCCTTCCTAAAGGCCATGTATGTTGCAAAAGGCCTTATGGTAACGCCTGAAATGGTTATTTGCTGAACTATTTCCTTTGTGTCTGCTTTAGTATAACAGCCTTAGGAGTTTATGTACAGATGACTGTGTGCAGTTTGGAAAGATTTGTTTATGTACCAAACACCATGGCTCCTATAACTGCCATTAACTGCATTTTCTTTAAAATGATTTGCAGACCCAAGTAATATACCCCCTCTGAGCGCAACACCTGCTCGATAGCCAATGTGTATCTGTGTTTGTGCTCACTGGCTAATTTGGTGAATTTTCTTCTGGACAGGAGCTGAAATTCAATAGATGTTTTCATTGAGAGCAAGCTGAAAAAGTAGTAAAGAGAGCATACAGACAGTGTTATGTTGTCCCTGTCCACTTACTTCAATCATATGATAACTTGGAATGACAAGTACCATATGCAGCTCTTTATTGTGTTGTCCTGTAATCGTCCATAAATGGAAAATGTGCATATCAAGCCTATGTGTGTGGTCTTTGGGGTGGGGGACCACCATTTGATTATCCGTTGATTTTGCTGTTAATTACAGTGAGGGAAAAAAATATTTGATCCCCTTCTGATTTTGTATGTTTGCCCACTGACAAAGAAATCATCAGTCTATAATTTTAATGGTAGGTTTATTTTAACAGTGAGAGACAGAATAACAACAAAAATATCCAGAAAAACGCATTTTAATGAGTGAAATAAGTATTTGATCCCCTATCAATCAGCAAGATTTCTGGCTCCCAGGTATCTTCTATACAGGAAATGAGCTGAGATTAGAAGCACTCTCTTAAAGGGAGTGCTCCTAATCTCAGCTTGTTACCTGTATAAAAGACACCTGTCCACAGAAGCATCTCTCCACCATGGCCAAGGCCAAAGAGCTGTCCATAGACATGATTGTAGCCCTACACAAGGCTGGAATGGGGTACAAGACTATCGGCAAGCAGCTTGGTGAGGGGGTGACAACAGTTGGTGCGATTATTTGCAAAATAGCCGTAAAGGACTGAAATCCTGCAGTGCCCACAAGGTCCCCCTGTTCAAGAAAGCACATGTACAAACTCGTCTGAAGTTTGCTAATAAACATCTGAATGATGAACTGGGTGAACAGGGTGAAAGTGCTGAGCTCTTTGGCATCAGCTCAACTCGCTGTGTTTGGAGGAGGAGGAATGTTGCCAATGACCCCAAGAATACCATCCCCACCATTAAACATGGAGTTGGAAACATTATGCTTTGGGGGTGTTTTTCACCACATCAAAGGGACAATGGACGGGGCTATGTATCGTCAAATCTTGGGTGAGAACCTCTTTCTCTCAGCCAGGGCATTGAAAATGGGTCTTGGATGTGTATTCCAGTACAACAATGACCTAAAATACATGGCCAAGGTAACAAAGGAGTGGCTCAAGAAGAAGCACATTAAGGTCCTGGAGTGGCCTAGCCAGTCTCCAGACCTTAATCCCATAGAAAATATGTAGAGGTAGCTGAAGGTTGGAGTTAACAAACATCAACCTCAAAAACCTAATGACTTGGAGAGGATCTGCAAAGAGGAATGGGATCAAATCCCTCCTGAGATGTGTGCAAACCTAGTGGCCAACTACAAGAAATGTCTGACCTCTGTGATTTTAAACTTTGAAGGAGCTGCACAGAAGGAGTAAGGGTCTGCAGGTGGCCCATACAACATGCCTGCCTAATAGAGACACAGGAAGATGTAGAGGCCCAACCCTTCTACACTTCATCAAAAACAATGCTTTTCCTATGGATCACAGGAGTGCACTTAGCTCTGCACTCCTGCGACCCAAATTTAGCTGACAGCAGTCTAAAGCCCCCTGTTGGCTGATGTCACAGGCTCTGCAGGGATCCATGCAATAATGTCGAGATCCACCCAGATGCCTGACCGGAAGCTGGCTCAGACTTTCAGTGCATCGCTGAGAGCCTAAGCTAGCCGCTTACACCCCCTCCACAGCCCAGCAGTCCAGTGACCACTGGAGAGACAGAGCACAGAGTGGAGAGTAAGTGACAGTCTCGGCAGCTCAGTGCTCAGAGCAGAGCTGAGAACTGAATGATCAGTGGTGTTTGATCACTCAGTTCTTGGTGTAGAGGTGGCAGGGGACAACTTCGGCATCAGAGCGATGCTACAGCCAGCTAGGGGCATAGGATTGTTTGATATTTTAATTTCAAAAGAAATCTGTTCCTGCAAAGAAGGGCTGGAATACTAATCTCTGCTGCTGTCTGTGTTAATATCTGCACTATTAGAGAGAAAACATCTGGCAACACTACCTGAGATTCCTGGCCCCCCCCTGCTGAACTCAGTGGTTTGATCTGCCCACCCGTACATCACTACTGTATCTTGTAGTGATGTAGGGGTTAGCGTAAGGAACCACAGTGCTCAGTGGAGGCCCAGCAGATCAACACTCCCGGATATGTCAGATTCTGCTGTTGCTTTCTCTTTACTACTACAGGGATTGGTTGAATGGGCAGCAGGAGAGGCGAGTATGCTGTATCATCTTTGCAGGGGCAGCTTTATTTGAAAGATTAATGTTAGCAACATCAATCTAACAGTCCCAGGTAGCAATGTTTTGTTCAAATATATGTGTGATCTGGATGATGATGATGGAATTTGGTCAGCAAAAAAGTGGGCTTAAATATGGCCATACATCTGATGTCATGATCGTGGTATATTATTAAAGCAAATCCTGTTTTAATGAATTAAAGAAATCTAAAATGTCTTTCTACCGATTACCTATTTATGGTGCTGTAGCCATGCCCCAGTAGGGGTTGCTGTGTGCAGTGGTTCACCTGTCACCCTGCCCAGCCAGACATCCATCCCAGTCACTCAGAGACAAAAAACTGTCCATTACTTTGTTTTGTTTTGTTTATTTGGGGGGGTTAGACTTGGATGGGGATTAGGGAATTATGGGATGCTTAGGATTCCTATATACACTCCTGTATATACATTTCACTCTACTCTCTCACGCACAAACACTTGCTGCTCACCGTTTCCTCCTCCAGCACTTCACTTGCTGCAGACTGTTTCTCCACCAGCACTTCTCTTGCTGCTGACTCTCACACCTCCAGACTAGCTAGCACCGCATGGGTAGGCCTGAAACTACTTCAGCCAGGCCTCAATAAATGGCCTTTTGCAGGCAGGGACCTCAGGCCCCCTGTGGTGTAGAATAGTCCAGGTGCTAGCTGTCCTCTATTTGGCTATCACTCCCAGATAGCTCTCTTCAGTGTCTAGCCTGGCTGTAAAGACACGTTTCCACTGCCCTTAGCCACAGTCCTCTCTCCACTGGTTCTGCACCCATCTCTCAAACTGCAGTCTCCCAGTTCTCTCAGGCATGCCTCCCCAGTCCTCCCAACTGTGCTCACTGACCAGCCCTCCTGGCTGCGACCAGTAGTCCTCCATGGAGGCTCTTAGAAGTGTTCTCTCCCGCTGTCCTCTATTTGCTCTCTCTTATGCTTCTCCTTCCAGGATCTCAACACTCCTCCTGGATGCACCCAAGCCCCAGCCCAGGGTCACCGCCTCAGACTGGGGAGCTCCCTATGGGCCCCGACAGCCTCCACACCTCTCTCACTCCATCTCTTACACCCAACAGCTCCTCCCCAGCTGGGCTGACCCCAGGTATTTAAGGAGGCCTGCCCCCTGCCAATCCAAGTTGGGGATTGGTCAGGGCTCCTCGAGATACCACAGGCAGCTCCATCTCTCTTCCCCTCCTCTCCTTCTAGGAAAATGCCAGAAGCAAGAGGGAGGTAACCGGGAAGTGACACTGCCTATGAGTCATCAGCTGCTACCCTGAGCCACTCCCAGCCCAGAATGAAAACAAACAGGCCTAGCAACCAGCTAGGCCTGCCTAAATTTACCTACACTGCCAGAGAAAAAAACCTCACTCCAGTACCTCGCTACCTAGAGGGTGCTACAGTGCTATTTTCATAGAATTTACTTATTCCTGCATATATGCCTTATGACTACTTAGTTTTTATCTTTTGAATGTGCTGTAGTGCTGTAGTAATAAGTCTAACTTAATACAGTCAAGTAGTCCATTCCAAGGAAGACTGAGTTCCTGAAATCTCTGCAAGGTTTTTCTCAGCTTCTCTTACCTAAAAAAATGCTTTGATTTTCACTGGTTATGCTCCTCCAGCAACAACGGGAACATTTTCTGGCAGACATAGACTAGTCTGCAACACAATTTCACAGCTCCAGCCGTGCAGAAAAGATGTGATTAGGGCAACATCCAAATCATAACATATTTACCAAGTTTTGTGAAATATTAGTCAAACATCTATCACGCTGTTAAGACACAGATAGTGCTTGCTTTGTCTGAAACCGTTCTGAGTCATGAAGTAATTACATGGTAATCAAACAGCAATTAATTGATATAATTTTCATCTTCAACCAGTGAGTACAACAAATGTGATAACTGGGAACGTGAGGCAGAATCTAGCACCACCATAGCAAAAAATCGATGAGGATCTCACAGGAGAGGACAGACCCCATGTAACTCTTAGGGATATTATCATTATACAATCAGCATTAAAGGGGTTGTAAACCCTTGTGTTTTTTCACCTTAATGCATCCTATGCATTAAGGTGAAAAAAACACCTGGTAGTGAACGCCCCCCCCCCCCGTTTTACTTACCTGAGCCCTGGAACTTCATCTGGCGGGGACACGCTCTTCTTCTATAAAAACACCAAATATCTGCTTAGGAGGAAAGAACTGCAGCCTTCCTAATTGGGAACACCACCTAGGTGGAGTCCTGAAATATTAAAGCTCTACAAAAGGGAAAATGACGCTGTTCAAAAAATTATTGTATTAGAAAAAACTATGTGTAAATTTAATTTACTACTGTGAATATTGCCAACACTCCATATAAGGTGAATGGTGCTTCAATAAATACATTTTTGTATAAAACACAAATATAAACTAAAGTGTAACAAATATATATATACAGTGGCTTGCAAAAGTATTCGGCCCCCTTGAACTTTTCAACCTTTTGCCACATTTAAGGCTTCAAACATAAAGATATAAAATTTTATTTTTTTGTGAAGAATCACCAACAAGTGGGACACAATTGTGAAGTGGAACGAAATCTATTGGATATTTTAAACTTTTTTAGCAATTAAAAAACTGAAAAGTGGTGCGTGCAAAATTATTCGGCCCCTTTACTTTCAGTGCAGAAAACTCACTCCAGAAGTTCAGTGAGGATCTCTGAATGATCCAATGTTGTCCTAAATGACTGATGGTGATAAATAGAATCCACCTGTGTGTAATCAAGTCTCTGTATAAATGCACCTGCTCTGTGATAGTTTCAGGGTTCTGTTGAAAATGCAGAGGGCATCATGAAGACCAAGGAACACACCAGGCAGGTCCGTAATACTGTTGTGGAGAAGTTTAAAGCTGGATTTGGATACAAAAAGATTTCCCAAGCTTTAAACATCCCAAGGAGCATTGTGCAAGCGATCATTTTGAAATGGAAGGAGTATCAGACCACTGCAAATCTACCAAGACCTGGCTGTCCCTCTAAACTTTCAGCTCAGACAAGGAGAAGACTGATCAGAGATGCAGCCAAGAGGCCCATGATCACTCTGGATGAACTGCAGAGAACTACAGCTGAGGTGGGAGAGTCTGTCCATAGGACAACAATCACTCGTACACTGCACAAATCTGGCCTTTATGGAAGAGTGGCAAGAAGAAAGCCATTTCTCAAAGATATCCATAAAAAGTCTCGTCTAAAGTTTGCCACAAGCCACCTGGGAGACACACCAAACATGTGGAAGAAGGTGCTCTGGTCCGATGAAACCAAAATCGAACTTTTTGGCCACAATGCAAAACGATATGTTTGGCGTAAAAGCAACACAGCTCATCACACTCAACACACCATCCCCACTGTCAAACATGGTGGTGGCAGCATCATGGTTTGGACCTGCTTTTCTTCAGCAGGGACAGGGAAGATGGTTAAAATTGAGGGGAAGATGGATGCAGCCAAATACAGGACCATTCTGGATGAAAACCTGTTGGAGTCTGCAAAAGACCTGAAACTGGGACGGAGATTTATCTTCCAACAAGACAATGATCCCAAACATACAGCAAAATCTACAAAGGAATGGTTCACAAATAAACGTATCCAGGTGTTAGAATGGCCAAGTCAAAGTCCAGACCTGAATCCAATCGAGAATCTGTGGAAAGAGCTGAAAACTGCTGTTCACAAACGCTCTCCATCCAACCTCACTGAGCTCGAGCTGTTTTGCAAGGAAGAATGGGCAAGAATTTCAGTCTCTCGATGTGCAAAACTGATAGAGACATACCCCAAGCGACTTGCAGCTGTAATCGCAGCAAAAGGTGGCTCTACAAAGCATTAACGCAAGGGGGCCGAATAATTTTGCACGCCCCACTTTTCATTTTCTTATTAGTTAAAAAAGTTTCAAAAATCCAAAAGATTTTGTTCCACTTCACAATTGTGTCCCACTTGTTGGTGATTCTTCACAAAAAATAAAAATTTTATATCTTTATGTTTGAAGCCTGAAATGTGGCAAAAGGTTGAAAAGTTCAAGGGGGCTGAATACTTTCGCAAGCCACTGTATATATATATATATATATATATATATATATATATATATATATATATATTTATATTTATGGTTGGAGCCCTATGTCCGATATGGACATAGATAACATTTATAGTTAACATAAGACTTACCATCGGAAATAGACCTGGAAGTGTGGATTTACCCTATGAAATGGACCTGAAAGTGTGCCTTGGTCTGATGGCCGGTATGCCAAAATAAGGGGGCATACCCTAGTTTAAGAAATTATTATTCTGTAAAGAGAAATGAATAGTTGAGAAATGCTTCTGAAATGGGGATGGGAGGGTGGGTATCGTGCACAGGAAACCGACAAGCACCACAGGTGAGTGGGCTGCTTAAATACCCCCCGGGCTCCTCCCATAAATTCAGGCCACCATACTGGCCTTCCTACTTATGGTCGGAGCCCTATGTCCGATATGGACATAGATAACATTTATAGTTAACATAAGACTTACCATCGGAAATAGACCTGGAAGTGTGGACTTACCCTATGAAATGGACCTGAAAGTGTGCCTTGGTCTGATGGCCGGTATGCCAAAATAAGGGGGCAAAAATATTCAGGTAGGGGTGTAGTTTTATTAGTTTAATCTTTGTTTATTGAGCAAGTTTGGTTGATGCTTGTGCTGTTTCCACCTAAGGAGTGGGGATGTACCGGGCGAGGTAGGCAGAGTTTCCCCTGCTAAGTCTTTAATGACGTGGTCTGGGACCCATGCCGAAATGCTGCCAAGGCTGCCCCGATACTGAAGAGTGACTGGAGTACTGACTGGGGTCGAGGTGTAGACTGCGTAGAAGAACCCCCAGGTGTTTGATTAACTGGTAGGCGCTCAAAGGTTTGCCCAAAAGGTAATAGGGGACTAGAGTTTGAGTGTACCGGTAGGAGTGACAGTAGGCAGTCGAGTATGGTTACAGGACACCGGACGTTGTTTATTTTATGGAGATGGATGTCTGTCGTGGGGCTTGATTGCTGGGTTTTAGAAGCTGCAAGGTGAAGGAAGAAATGGTGTCAGTAGAGAGCCAACTACTCAGAACTTGGCCTGCGGGATTGCTGCGGGTGAACTCGCTGGGCCGCCAGAACCAGTAGTAGGCTAAGTATTGGCTGCTTGTATGTGAAAACTGGGGAGAAGGCCAAATGGCGAACTAGTGAAGATAGTAAACATGTCCCCGAAGATGGCAGCCTGGAATGAACGTACAGTGGACATTAAACTGGTGTTGCCAAGATAATTGCACCAACCTGAGCAGGAAGGACATAACAGAGCGATGCGGACCTGGCTTCATCAAGATCGCCTCGGACCGGTTGTCGGTGGCGAAAGCCAGGGCCTGTCCTGTCCAGATATGACCCTAGAGTTGAGCGGCTGCCATGACCGGTATAGCTTGAAGAGGGAGGAAGTCCGTGTAAACACGGGGTTTAGGAGTGTCTCTGGAGGACATGTTCTTGTAAACCAATGGTGGCCAAAATTTGCAGCGAATACTGTGGAGGATGTGGCATCTGTCACTACCTGGGGTGATAAGGGCGACATAGATGGTATAAACATTGATATACTGATCCACGTAGTGCGGGACTTTCCGGCATTGATAGGTCTGCTACCGCCGCGGCGTCTAAGTTAAGGATCTGCAAGGGGTCCTGTGTGTGGGAGAGGAAGACACAGAAGATCGATCCTGGGGAAATGACCTGTATTGCAAAATTGAGCATTCCCAGGAAAGACTGAAGCTGCTTCTTAGTACACACCCCTGTATGGGTGAAGTCTTGGGGAACTGGCCTGATGCGGGTCAGCTTGTCAAGGGGGAGGCTGGCCTGCGTGGAGTTGTTAGTTCGGAAGAGGTTATTGTAGACCTCAGATCCAGTTGTTGAGTTTTGGAGACTGCAAGCTGAAAGGAGGTAATGGTTTTATCAGCGAGTCAAGTGGCGTCTACGTAGTACCTGGCTGCTAGTGCCAGTAAAAGTGAATTTGTTAGGCCGTAGAAAACCACAGAAGGCCAGGTAGATGGCTGCTTGGATGACTAGACTGGGGAATGTGTGAGGTTTGTGACATGTCCGTAAAGATGGCAGTTGTGATGGGCAAGTGTTGCCATTAGTTATGGGCTGATGCTTCTGGATGCCACGTAGAAGAGATCTTACTGTATGGGCCTCAGACACAGACGGCTCTCTGGGGTCCTGTAAGGACAGGAAATGCTGGATGCTGGCTAGGTATAGCCTGATAGTGTTATGAGAGGGAGCCAGCTGTGTGTGGCAATACGATACCTGGTGCGGGACGGAACCTGAACTCAACTGACCTAAGCGAGAAATGATACAGAAATGACGGGTGGATCGTATGAAGATGCCACTGGAGACAACTGGCCGATTAAGGAATGTGTTTGTACTGATTGCAAGAAGTCATGCTAAGATGCGAGGCCTGCAATGATTGCAAGAGTTGTGCTTAGATACGTGCTTGCAACGATTGCAAGGGAGTTTGTGTCAATGGAGATGTATTCACAGTGACTGTGAGAATTCCGTATTACTGCATGTGCTTGCACGGACTGCAAGGAGTTATGCTTGGATGCGTGTTCGCAATGATTGCGAGAAGTTCTGTTTGGATACGTGCTTGCAATGATTGCAAGAAGTTATGCTTAGATGTGTACTTGCAACAATTGCAAGAGGTTGTGACTAGATGCATGCTTGCAATGATTGCGGAAGTTATGCTTGGGTGTATGCTTGCAATGTTTGCAAGAAGTTATGCTTGGATGTATGCTTGCCATGTTTGCCAGAAGTTATGCTAAGATGCGTGTCTTGTAATGATTGTAAGAGTTGTGCTTAAATGTGTGCTTGCAACGGTTGCAAGGGGTTTATGTCGCTGAAGATGTGTTTGTGGTGACTGTGAAAAGTACGTGTTACTGCACGTGCTTGCAAAGACTGCAAGAGTTATGCTTGGATGTGTGCTTGCAATGATTGCAAGAAGCTGTAATTGGATGCGTACTTACAACGATTGCAAGAAGTTGTAATTGGATGCGTACTTGCAATGATTGCAAGAATTCATGCTTGAATGCCTGCCCGCAATGTTTGCGAAAAGTTTATGATTGGTTGCGTGTTTGAAATGATTGCAGGAAATTGTGCTTGGGTGTGCTTGCAACGATTGCAAGAAGTTGTGCTTGGATGTGTGCTTGCCATGATTGCAAGAAGTTATGTTTCGACGTGTGCTTGGAACAAATGAAGGAAGTTTATGCTTGGAGCAAGACGTTGTGCTTTTTTTTTTTTTTTTTGTGTATGAAATTTAGTCCGACATGAACTGGTTGTAAGATATATGAATGAATCTGATATGAATCGGTCATATGAAACCATTCTGATAAGAACCAATTGTAGAGTGTATGAAAATTAATCCAATGTAAAATTGGATCATAAAGAGTATGAATCTGGATCCAATGTGAATCGCTGTGCCACCGACGTGACTAGATTTGAATCGAAGCTGTAGCGTGTATGAAATTAAACCGATACAAATCTTTGTATGTTGTATACAATGAATCCTGATACGAATCAGTTTGTAAGGTGTACGAAATGATACCAACATAAATCGGATTGTGCGACTATAAGGGGGATAGTAGTGAGGAAGACAGGGTGTGGCTTTTTTTTTTTTTTGAACTTTGACTGACCTGGAGGAAATGACAGATGACAACCGGTGAAGGGTTTGACTACCTGACTTGAAAAGTGATTTGAAATGTGTTTAAGCGACAGATGCATGAAATTAAATAGAATGGATGAAATGTCTATGCCATGACAGAGGCACGAATCGGTGTGCCGTGACTGCGCCAATGAGGCCAAGCCAACTGGGGCCTGCCAGTTGTGAAATAGTAAAAACGAAATGATTTGAAATGTTTGCCTTGATCATGAAATGGATGAAATCTCTTACCATGACGGAGCTCCGGCTCGGTCATGCCGCGACTGCGACTGACCACGAACTGGGCTCTGGAGCATGTACTGAAATGAGGCAACGGAAACATTGGTGCACACCGTAACGAATCGGTGCATCTTTGGATGTATGTGGATTCGAATCGGAGAGCAGTATGAAACAACGAAATGACAGAAATGTTTTACCTTGACCGAGGCTCGACTTGGTTGTGCCACATTTTGCAACTGGCAACGAACCGAGCTCTGGTATAGGTATGGATACGGCCGAAACAACTGGAGCATTCCGTGACGAATCAGTGCATCTCGGATGCGACTGGTTTCGAAACGGTGATGCGATATGTGGGAGTGAAATGAATGGTAATATTTCCCATGACAGAGATGAGGATCGGTCACCCACTGTCTGCGACTAACTACGATCCGGACTCTGGAGCATGTCCTGAAATGAGGCCGAGCCCTGGGGCACGCCGTAACAAATCGGTGCATCGTAGATGCGACTGGATTGGAACCGGAGCGCGGTAAGTGCAGGTGCAACAGTTTGTTTGCCATGACAGAGGCGCGAATCGATCATGCCGCTCTTGCGGCTGACTACGAATCGGACTCTGGCGCATGTACTGAAATGTGGTAAATTCCTGGGGCACGCCGAGACGAATCGGTGCATCTAATGCGACTGAATTCGTATTGGGGCGTGATACGTGACAGTGAAATGATGGTCATGACAGAGGTACGAATCAGTGAGTCGTGACGAGCGACTGACAACGAATGTGACTCTGGAGCATGCACTGAAATGAGGCCGAAAACAACTGGGGCACACCGAGGCGAATCGGTGCATCTATAGATGCGACTGGATTCGGATCGGAGCGCGGTACGTGACTGAAATGAATGAAATGATTCGAAATGGTTTGAAATGATTGAAATGTTTAGAAATGTTTCCGAAATGAGAAATGACTTGGTATCAGACTGACATGAGTCGATAAGAAAATAGTGAATTTGCGAATCACAACGATTGTCTACTGACGCATGGTAACCATTTGTTAGACATGCCTGAATGAAGCGACGTCTATGTCGCTGTGGTTTATTAACAACGAGAAACGGTAACATAACAATGGTGCGAGTGGTATACACTGCGGTTCCGTTGTGAAATGTGTGAGCGTTTCTTAAGTTCGATATCACGGTTTAGTGACATGATATCTAACAATGCGTGAAAAACAAACGTCAGCCGAGACCCTACCTGCGACAGCCAAGCCAGACGCATGGTACGAAACTACGAACCGGTAACACGACTTCGAAACTCTTGAGCACGAAATTGCGAATGCGGGAATTTGCGAGACAAGAACTTGTGGACGCTGGTATTCGAATCGTCGGCCTAGTGACGTATATCGCGCACAGGAAACCGACAAGCACCACAGGTGAGCGGGCTGCTTAAATACCCCCCGGGCTCCTCCCATAAATTCAGGCCACCATACTGGCCTTCCTACATATATATATATATATATATATATATATATATATATATATATATAAAGGTGTAAAAAATATATATATGACAGTAATACTTCAGCACATCAAAAATAAAAAAGTGACAAGTGCTTAGTGCTGCGTGACTCAATCCCTGAAAATGTATATATATGTATGTGAACTCAAATGAACATGGTGAAAAAACAACAAATCCAACATTTACCGTGTGCTGCTCCTGCACACAACCAAAATAAAGTGACAAGTGCTAATTACAGAGTAATAAGTCCCAAAAAAATATATATATAATCTGTATGTGTATATGATTATACACTATTAAATAGCACTCTGTGAACAGTGATCCATGCACAAATGAAATAAAGGTGACTCTCCAGTGCTCCCCGTTTCCATCCACATCACTCTCTTTTGCCTGCACTCACCAGAGTGCCTCACCCCTGCAGGGGTAACAGGTGTAATAGCTGTATCCCAATGGCGGTGTACCCCTTTAACAAGGTATCCCTCTGGTTCGTACAGCTGCAATCCACCTCACCAAAGCGGTTTAGGAATCCCCAGCGACGGGCATCCACATCTCCTCCGGTGACAGGACCCATCTGGACTACAGGGGTTACTGGAGCTGTTGGCTCCTTACAATTGAATGGTCAGAGAGGGGGACCCTCTCGGATGCAAACCAGATCTCGTTTGAACAGAGAGGAGACAGGGGGTTCCCAAGAGATATCGCAACAACAGAGGCGGTCGAGGACGATCACGGGAAACCTGATCCACAACATATCCAGACATGTCCTGAGATGAGATGTCGATGCCCGTCGCTGGGAATTCCTAAACCACTTTGGTGAGGTGGATTGCAGCTGTGCGAACCAGAGGGATACCTTGTTAAAGGGGGACACCGCCATTGGGATACAGGTATTAGACTTGTTACCCCTGCAGGGGTGAGGCGCTCTGTTGAGTACAGGCACAAGAGGGTGATGCAGATGGAAGCGGGGAGCACTGGACAGTTTATTTGTTCACATACATATAAATACATTTTCAGGGATTGAGTCACGCAGCACTAAGCACTTGTCACTTTTTTATTTTTGATGTGCTGAAGTATTACTGTCATATATATATTTTTTACACTTTTATATATATATATATATATATATTATACTTTAGTTAATATTTGTGTTTTATACATATATTTATTTATTGAAACACCATTCACCTTATATGGAGTGTTGGCAATATTGACAGTAGTGGATTGAATTTACGCTCTTCCTCTGCCTGGGGGTTCTCGGCTCTTGATTGGATAGATTGATAGCAGCGCAGCCATTGGCTCCCGCTGCTGTCAATCAAATCCAATCATGCGGGCGCGGGGGCCGAGTCATACATTCGGCGGCTATGGATGCCGAATGATGGACTCGGGAGCACGTCAGCAAGGTAGCCCCCCCCGGGAGAGCGCTTCTCCTAGGGGGTTATCTGATGTGGGGAGGAGCCGCGAGAGCCATCAGGGGACCTCAGAAGAGGATTTTCGGGGCCACTCTGTGCAAAACGAGCTGCACAGTAGAGGTAAGTATGACATGTTTGTTATTTTTTTTTAAATAAACAAAGCTTTACAATCACTTTAAAGTTTTTGTAAACACTAACTGTTAACTTCTCTTTGGTCTGTTAACTATACCTTTAAAAGTGTATTCTTATATCTGTTTTATAATTGCAAACCTATTAATTATGTCATAAATTCAGAGCTGCCCTCTGTCCAGTGCTCCCTTCCCGTGTTATCTCAAGGAGAGTAATTGGCCCTCCCAGTCCTTACGTTTGGCCTATGATTAGCCTTTCTGTTGAGAAGATGGGAGAGTAGACAGGTATAAGTAGTTTGGCAAGTGAAAAGTCGGCAGACCTGACAATGATAAAATATGGGGAAATGCCCATGTATTGCAGAGATGTACTGCATATGTTTTTTCATTTGCCTTGGCATACAGTGCCTTGCAAAAGTATTCACCCCCTTGGCATTTTTCGTGTTTTGTTGCCTCACAACCTGGAATTAACATGGATTGTTTGAAGATTTGCATCATTTCATTTACAGAACATGCCCACAACTTTGAAGATGTTTTTTTTTACTGGGAAGCAAACAACAAATAAGACAAAATAACAGAAAAAGTCAATGTGCATAACTATTCACCCCCCTAAAGTCAATACTTTGTAGAGCCACCTTTTGCGGCTATCACGGCTCCAAAACTCTTTGGATAAGAGCTTGCCACATCTTACCACTGGGATTTTTGCCCATTCCTCCTTGCAAAACTGCTCCAGCTCCTTCAAGTTGGATGGTTTGTGCTTGTGAACAGCGATCTTTAAGTCTGACCACAGATTTTCTATTGGATTGAGGTCTGGGCTTTGACTAGGCCATTCCAACACATTTACATGTTTCCCCTTAAATCACTCAAGTGTTGCTTTAGCAATGTGTTTGTGGTCATTGTCCTGCTGGAAGGTGATCCTCCATCCTATTCTCAAATCACACACAGAGTGGTACAGGTTTTGCTCAAGAATATTCCTGTATTTAGCACCATCCATCTTTTCCTCAACTCTGACCAGTTTCCCAGTCCTGACTGCTGAAAAACATCCCCACAGCATGATGCTTCCACCACCATGTTTCGGGTGTTCTTTGGGTGAGGTGATGTGTTGGGTTTGCGCCAGACATAGCGTTTTCTTTGATGGCCAAAAAGTTAAATTTTAGTCTCATCAGACCAGAGCACCTTCCTCCATACATTGTGGGAGTCTCCCACATGCCTTTTCACAAACTCAAAACGTGTCATTTTGTTTTTTGCTGAAAGTAATGCCTTTCTTCTGGCCACTCTGCCATAAAGCCCAAATCTATGGAGCGTACGGCTTATTGTCGTCCTAAGTACAGATTCTCCAGTCTCTGCTGTGAAACTCTTCAGCTCCTCCAGGGTTACCTTAGGTCTTTGTGTTGCCCTCCTTGCCCGGTCCGTGAGTTTTGGTGTGCGGCCGTCTCTTGGCAGGTTTGCTGTTGTGCCATGTTCTTTCCATTTGGTTATGATATATTTGATGGTGCTTCTAGATATTTTTTTATAACCTAACCCTGACTTGTACTTCTCAACAACATTATCCCTCACGTGTTTGGAGAGTTCCTTGGTCTTCATGGCAGTGTTTGGTTAGTGGTGCCTCTTGCTTAAGTGTTGCAGCCTCTGGGGCCTTTCAAAAAAGGTGTGTATATGTAATGACAGATCATGTGACACTTAGATTGCACACAGGTGGACATCATTTCACTAATTATGTGACTTCTGAAGGTAATTGTTTGCACCAGAGCTTTTTATGGGCTTCATAACAAAGGAGATGAATACATACGCACGTGCCAATTAACAGTTTTTTATTTCTGAAAAATAGTTTTATGTATATATTTTTCTAATTTGACTTCACCAACTTAGACTATTGTGTTCTGATCCATCACATATAATTCAGATTAAAAAAACATTGAACTAAAGGCTGTAATATAACAAAATAGGTAAAAAGCAAAGGGGGTGTGAATACTTTTGCAAGGCACTGTACACTTTAATAACAGTGCAGCAAAATAAATGGCACATGTGGTGGTATGGAATGCACATGCAAACCATTATTACTTCTCAGTACTGATGCTTCTGGCCTACTAAACAGATCCACATACCCAGAAATAGGGGTGATATGTAGTAAGGTGGATTAACTTTGCTTGTATTATGTGCTCAAATGTTTTTGACCACTTGCCGACCAGGCTTTTTTAGGGCACATTTTGTTTACAAGTTTAAATTAGTATTTTTTGCTAGAAAATTACTTAGAACCCCAAACATTATGCATTCTTCAGAGAGATCTGGGGTGAAAAAGATAACAAATCTCTTCTTTACCTTTAAAAACAACAAAATCAAAAAACATTTTTTTTCTCCACTGTTCACAAATTCCGCTTCAGATATATAGAAAATCTTTGCTACGTCACTTGGTCAATGCCGCCAAAGCCTGTATTACCCTTTGTTGGTGGGACACTACACCTCCTTCCTTGCTATGTGGCTTAACAGGGTCAGAAGTATCGCTGATATGGAGGACCTAGTGCTTTCCTCTCAAGACAGAAAAGAACAATATACTAAAACGTGGTCATCTTGGGATCTGTTTTTATATTCAGAAGAGGGGAAGAGGTTACTAGAGAGTGGGGGAGTGAGACTGCCCTGCCTTCGTTTCTATCAATACGCGCAAGTAATCCACTCCCTCTGGTAAGGGTTCCTGTTCCCCCCCACCCCCCTTTATTTATTTATTCATTTATTTCTTTTTTCTTTTTTTTTTTTTTTTTACCTTTTATTTCTTTTCTTTTTTTTTTTTAAATAATAAAAAAAAAAGATAAAGGGCAAATTGAAGAGTCCATCTGAGTAAATCCTGATGCATTAGTGGTAGTTACCCTCTAAAATATGAAGACAAGAAGGAGCTTTATTGAGGCTGGAATTATATATTATAAGAGATTGTGTATGTATTTGGTGGAACTTGATGTCTTAATAGATTCCCAGCTCTTTTGTTTAAATAAATCTTTTGCTTTTAATTAAAAAAAAAAAATAGTTTACTTCCAGCCTGGACTGGAAATGACATCATGACATTGCTCTGGTCCTTCAAGGCCATAGAGTTGATAAAAGAGTATCTACCTATGGGAGCAGCCCGCCGCACCGGCAGAAACGGTGAGCCCGAGAAACACTGGTGAGCGATGGGAGTGGGATATGTCCCCTCCCGCCACTTCAGAAACCAGTCCAGCGGCTTATTAGCCACTCAAAATGCTTTCATGAGGAAGCAAGCCACAAGCTGCAAAAAACGGTACTGTGGTTATGGCTGGTATCTTCAGTCATAATGCCAGTAAACCACTTGCAAACCGCAACATATACTGTATATATGTATTGCGGTCGGCAGGTGGTTAAAAGTTGCTTCCTTACTATTGAGACTTTTATCAGTGTAAAGGAAAGCACACTAAGGCTAGCCATAAGTTAGCCATAGATGGATCGAAACTAATTCGGTTCAGTAGCTTCTCTCAAAATGGGACTGTTGGAAAGTTTTCACTCGATTAGCGCATGCAGCCAATCAGCTACATCCACACTAAACAGAACAATAGGAGGAATTTCTTCCATCATCTGTTGGATTCATGTAACCAGAGTTTCCCGAGACTAAATGAATACCTGAAAAGTAACTGCATCATATTCAGCCCACAATTTTTCATTCTGCCTCTTTGATTTTTTTAGTTGAGATGGGTGGTGCTGACAGGAACATCATGGCTTAAAGTATAACTAAAAGCAAAACTTTTATTTTTTTTGTTCTGGATAGAGTGGAGATGGATTAGAACACCTGTCAGTATTTTTTGCAGTCTGTGCCTTCATTAGGGAGAGTCACCCTCTCTACTTTTGTCTTGTTTCCCATTACCATTGAAAGTGAAAATAAAAGAAAATCTCAAATTTTGGGTTGTACCCAGAAAAGTAATAGAGGGAAAATCAATAGGGACACTAATTCTGGTGACCTAGGGGTCCCCAAGAACTTCCCTTAATTTACAAGAATTTCCTCTCACTTCCTGTTTGACTATGGGACAGGAAGTGAAGGTAAAACTCCGCAATGGGACACAGATGGAGAAAAAAAAATCTGACAAGGGTTATAACCCTCAATTGCGTTATCTAAAATGAAAAAAAAAAGTTTTGCGTATAGTTCTACTTTAAGTTTTGGCTGATTTAGGAATCAACCAAGGGACATCATAAAAACATATTCCACATAAAGAGAAAGATATTTAAGGCTTCCTGACCTTCCACATTGCAGAGCAGCCAATCACCAGGCTTAAATTAAATCAATGCCTAGCTTTATGCACATATTGATTTATAGCAAGTTGTTTCTAGGCTTATTTGGTGAGCTCCACCCTATGGTGCTTGCTGTACAGTATCAAATTTAGTGTGTTTTACCATGATAAAGGTTAGTGAGGTATGATGGCCAACATTTTTGCACAAAAAATGTAAGCACTGAGAATGTGCCTTTTAAACCTGACCTGACCTATACCATCTAAGGTAATAACAGTGCTTGAGGTGCAGTTATTTTTGTGATTGCCAAGAATAAGACCCACTGTCTCCTGGCATTTAGAATTGCAATTGCTATTTTACCATCAAATGTTATAGCTTCCAATGTACTATCCAGAAAAGTTCTATATAACACTTATATGGTTGGAAGGAGAGGTGGGCTTAAGCTCACCCTGTGCCTTTGACACAGATTAAGCGTGGCGATGCAAACCAATATATCCCTTGTTCCCTGTGGGTTCAATGAGAGAAATCCATAGATTCTCCTAATTGTGCTAAAAGAATGAATGGACAAATCTTCTGCTGACAGTTATTGTTTTCTGCCAGCTAGCTGTAAAAATACAGAAGAGTGACTGCAGTTGATTGACTACAATCACTGGTGGGCTGGCACATTTCCACCTGGCTTCTTTTATTTAAAGTTTTTCAAGCTTGGGGGTATCAGCAGGGTCACCCACAGCTCAAATTTTGGACAATGTATGGGAAAATTGAGCCGTGTATGGTCGGCCTTAAACCAACCAGTCCTGCTGTTAGAATAAAATGTCCCAGCAATGGGTATTTCTCCATTATTTATTATTTGTTAAATGGGTGTGTGGACAAGGGATTATAGCGGTGCTAGGGTCAGGAAGATTAGAGAAGAAAAGATAAAACAAAAAATACTAAAATTACAAATTTTATTAATAGTCTATCATAAATACAATGTACATTATAAACAATTCATACAGTAATTATACAAATTTTGTGGATACATGTACTGTAAGTGACCCTAAGAATGGTCAAGTGGGCCAGATGGCAAGTGGCCGTTGAAGGAGGGGGGGCTCATTTTCCTACATGTTTCGCCAAAACATTGGCTTCTTCAGGGAACAGGAGCTCATAGGGTGGATATATATAAAAAAAAAATTCTGTGTGGTGGACATAAAAACACATGTTAGAAATATTAATTTGACCAAACACTGCATAGTAAAAACAATAACACATTGCAACTGTGGCTGGACATTCATGCAACCCTAAGCTCCACACCACTAAACGGAACTGCGGACATACCTGGGGCGTCAGTGCCCACCCTATGAGCTCCTGTTCCCTGAAGAAGCCAATGTTTTGGCGAAACATGTAGGAAAATGAGCCCCCCCTCCTTCAACGGCCACTTGCCATCTGGCCCACTTGACCATTCTTAGGGTCACTTACAGTACATGTATCCACAAAATTTGTATAATTACTGTATGAATTGTTTATAATGTACATTGTATTTATGATAGACTATTAATAAAATTTGTAATTTTAGTATTTTTTGTTTTATCTTTTCTTCTCTAATCTTCCTGACCCTAGCACCGCTATAATCCCTTGTCCACACACCCATTTAACGTTTGATTATTTAGGGGATGAGGTGCTGTATCCTCTGGTACCATCTAGCCATCTTTACTTTTTTTGGGTATTTCTCCATCCACACAAGCAAGGGAATCTGTTATTTAGCACTGGCTGAATTAAAAAAAAACTAACCATGTATATCCAGCTTTAGATATGTGTTAGGTCAGGGCAAATTTACTTTAAATTATATTCTTTAATTAGCAAGAAAAGAAATGCCTAGAATAAGGTAACTCAAAAGCTTCTTCCAAGTATCCAAGAGACAAAGATCTTTTAATTCTATGTCTGAGTTAGTTTATGAGTGATGAGAGAGTGGTTAAAGTAGAGATAGGGCATCCCTAAGCTTTTTCCTTACATGTGCATACCTCCTCATAAAGATTGAATACTCACAGCGGGTTTGCTATTTGTAATTACGGTTTGCTTCTAATGTAACTCAGAGGTAATTACCCTGAGACGATTGCAGCCAATTGTGAAGCATTGATAGGAAAGAGACAGTGTTTCCATCTCTCAGATAACATGGAAACTAGTTTTTCTGATCTCCTAGCACGTCTAAGGTAATGAACAAAGGGAAAGCTTGTCAGCAATATAACTGCTTGCTCAGTTTATTAACCAGCTTTTCTACTCATCCATCTCAGTTAAGAATCGTTAGACCATGGACCCTTTAACCGTTTTATATTGAAAATACATGGTAATGAAACCACTAACTTATTCTAAGGAATTGTTTTCGTAACTTGTCTGACACTCATAGGAATGAACAGGTTTCCACGACAGCACCTCTAACAAACCAGTCTGTCGTAACAAGTCTGATTTTATATAGGGTATGTTATTCAAATAGCCTTCAGCTCTTTTGTGGAAGGTAATGAGCTGTGGGAAGGAATCACTGAACAGCTCCCCCAAACATTTAACTTATTTTATATAATAAAACATTTATGAAAGAGTCTTATGGTGTAATAAGTAAAATTCTCCACTGGTGGAGACATTCGTCCTCTGTCAGAAGACCTTGTGTGGTCTTAGGTCAAAAACTACTCTGCCTGTATAGCTCTGACATGACAGTTTCCCACTAAACTGGTGCCATATTTGGATGAGGTTTGGGTTCACCGCTACTATAGTTTCAGATATAAAGCAATGCATTATGTGCTTTGAACTATTGCAGACTTAGAAGGGCCAGAAGAGCCAATAAGCCCCCTCACTATAAAAGTGGGGGCATAAAGTAGACATAGTGTTAGTGAATTGGAAGCTGTTTTAGGGAAAGCACGGGGAAAGCTGCCAAACTGCATACGGAGAAGGTAGAGTCAGCCAGGAAACTGTACTTGTATTTTATTTGCTAGCTTCCATTTTTTTCACTATTATTAGAGGATTTTTTGTCTTTCATGTTATTTCATATTTTTGTCTTTCATGTTTTGGTTGATTTTAGGTCAGCGGTCACTTTTAACTGCTGTCCCGTCCATAACAAGCCTTTTTTTTCCTTTGCTGCAAGTCTTCCTTTGAAGTTGATTTTTTTCACTTTTTTAAGTTTGGAAAAGTAAAGAATTCACTTGTTACTGACCATTTGTTCTTTGTGCTGCCCTTTGTTCATAGCACAACCCTGCATCATTAAGAAAAAATTAAAATGCAAATACAGTGTGCACCCAAACCACCTCACATTATATCACTCATATTCACTGCATTCCCTATCTCCATAGATAAAATACAAGTTAGACATACACTAGTTAGGCCTTTTATCTCCAGTTAAATTATTCAGCTGTTTGACAGTTCATACTGCTGTGTCCCCTGCACTATCTTTCTTAGATATTTCAATACATTTACTGCAGTATCTAGTAAATTTAGGCTTAGACTTGATATTCACAATTGCTCAGTTGCTGACTTATTTTACACTGTTTTGGCATCTCATAATTCTTGTAGTAAACCACCTCCCTTTACTCCTTGTCTTTAGTATCTTTCAGCCAATTATTCCTCATTAGAAATGTCCTGCTGTTGTTTCAATTTACAATGCTGCATCATTTGTAGTTTTGATATAAATTGTTCAGAAACAGGACAGTTTTGCATCAGTGAGAAGAGGGACCTTAGATGAAAGCATGTGTCTCTGCTAAAGCTACTTGAAAAAAAAGCCCTTTTTCAAACTGAATAATTAAATTGTTGTACTGCTACCGTATGTAAGCCAAACTAACTCTAAAAGAAAAAAAAATGACTTCGTCAAATGTGTGTACACTGTTGCTGAGATTGTCCGTAACACCATGTACAGCTTTGAAGCTAAAGTTCAGCAAAAAAAAAAAAAAATCTCTATTGCTTTAGGGAACCAACTAATCTCTAATGAAGCTTGTCCAACATTCTGCAGGCAGCTGGATCCTGTAGAACATTTTGTGCAGGGATGCCCTGTTCTGTAAACTTCTGGCACTTTCACTGTGGGGGCTAATAACTTTGGGTCCTCTGTAAAAAAGTTCCTGATGAGGAACCACTTCCCCCTCTCTCCTACATTGAGAAACGTTCTTTCATTGCTTTCAACATGATCTGTGAATGGGGCAGAACATTCTGTGACCCATTAGACTCACTCCCATTCATAGATCGTGTTACAGACAGTGGGAGCAGTGAAAGAACTTTTCTCAATGGAGGAAGAATGGAGAGGGTGGATCCTTGTCAGAAACTTTTTCACAGCACCTTCACAGAACACCCAGAACACCCAAAGCTATTCACCCCCAAAGTGGCAGAAGAGACAGGAAGAGGACATGCAACCCTGCAGTGAAGATTTTTTCAGGTTCCAGCTTCCTGCATGATGTGATGATGATTTACACTTCATTACAGGTAAATTAACTCACATTACAGGTAAACAACTCACTAAAGCTATACAGAGTTTTTTAAAGACTAAACCTCAGTTTTAAGGCATCTCCCAGGGATTTGCGTTTTTTCATTGCAGCATAAAAAGAAACTATTTCCACAGTATTTTTTTTTTTAATCTTTCATTGATACATGGCAGATTCCAACTTCCCACATTTTCTTTTTGGTAGTAGTTTGCCTATTAGCTCTAAAAATGGCCACATTTGGAATCAGAATATATTTCCCTTCACTTCCTGTTTTTGAGACAGAGCAGGGAGTAAAAAGTGTTCTCTACAAAGCGGGATTCCCTCTTAGCTGTCACCAGAATAGATTTACCAATTGGAAGATTTTGCTTTACCTCTTGCTCCTATGACAACTCCAAAATGTTGAACTTCCTATTACCTTCTATAGCTGGGACAACAGTCCAGCGATGCTAGCGCTCTAGGTCTTTCATGAAAAAGTTCCAGACGGAGGGGCAGGAGGCGGAGCCTAACGGAGCAGACATGCATTGTTAGAGCTCCACACCGCTGAGGAGAGAAGAGAAGGACAAAGCGGAGCCTGCAGGCTCAAAAGGTATCCATTTGAACCTTTTTGCCCCAGGGAACAAACTGTGAAAGTTTGGGCAGGAAATATGGTACTGGGAGGAAACCGTGGCAGAAATAAAAATCACCTCACAAAGAGCTCACAGGCACTCACTGCAGCTGAAGCAGCTCCAGTCACCTCACAAGATACAGCATCAGGGCGCTCTCACAGACAGAAAATGTCACAGCAAGACTCTCCATTTGAGTCAGATACAGAACAAATCCTCTCACAAACTTCTCCACAAGCCTCCTCAGCATCCTCAGTAATATTATTACAATTTGAAAAGATGCTTCATAAGGCTTTAAAACAAACCTCAGACCAAATAACAAAAAGCCTAACCAAAGAAATAAGAGAGCTGGGAAACCGCACCGCAGCCTTAGAAATAAAAATGGATGAAATTGAAATTACAACCCAAGAAAATATAACAGAATTGGAACAATTAAAAAAAAGAGAATTTAATACTTCAAACTAAGCTCGAAGATTACGAAAATAGAGCCAGACGTTCAAACTTGCGCATAAGGGGAATACCTGAAACTGTGACAGACCTGCAATCTACTATTACTGCTCTATTACAAGAACTAAAGCCAGATATCCCTATTGAACGTTTAGAACTGGACAGAGTACACAGAGCCCTCACAGCCAAAAAGAAAGATGGACCCCCACGTGATATAATCACAAAATTTCATTATTACAGAACGAAAGAACAAATACTAATTGCTGCAAGAGAAAAAAAGGAACTTAATTTTCAAGGACACAATTATCAAATTTTTGCTGACCTATCCCAACTTACTATTACTAAAAGACGATCCATGAAACCCCAACTAATGGAACTGCAACGCCACAACATTATGTATCAATGGGGTTTCCCCTTTTCAGTCAGATTTAACTACCAAGGTACAATTTACAGAAGCAGATCAGCAGATGAACTACAACAAACCGTTTTAAAATTAAATCTGACAGAACCCACAAGCAGCAACACTCCCACACGCAGAAGAATGGCATCATCTTCACCTTCAGGCAGCACCCAGAAAATTTCAGAACAAAATGGGAATCATCATTCTCACAAAAGAGGCCGTTATGCCACATCATCCATGGACCAAGAAGATTCAATGGACTGACATCCTAATTCCTGATATCTCTTCATTTATTATACTAAGAGATGGTTCTCTATAAAAAACCTATATTTATAACTGAATGTAACTGCACTGTGTGGGATCATGTTACATTCCAGTTATATTTCTTATTACTTCTGATTCATATAGCCTTAGAATATATAAGTGAAATAAGGAAATTCTTGTTCAGTTATATATTATCAGGTAATAACAATAGATTTATTACTTTTTACGACAAATATGTTCAATAATCCAGAAGTAATGGAAGCTTTTTCTTTCTTTTCTTAAAACAAATATATTATTACCTAACTAGTTCCCAGAATTATGTTTTTGTTTATTCTAATCTGAAGCAATACAACCTCAATTTTATGAGTTAACATATCTAAACAGTTGCATATGAATAAAATATGTAATTGTTTACTCTAAAAGGGTTAAAATCCCAAAATAATTCAAACTATCTTCATCAATACCAAAGTTATTAACAGTACCTTTCTAACTGAATTATTTAGCCTAGGGCAAGACTAACCATATACAACCACCCTGGAATAAATAATTTCAACAAAAACTATATTCTGCACTCCAATTAATGAAACATCATTTTGATGTCTTTTGACATAGCACTTCTCTCCTGTAAGCGGAAGATCCGTGTACCCCCATTAGCCCTCCTCATTCTCCCAACCATATTATGTGGGAGTGTGACGAAGGTACTTATTCCCCTGAGAGAGATATTTATTCTCTTTCACGGGTAAATTGTGATTACTTGCAAAAAATAATTTATACAATGTATCATCTAATCTCATATGTTTTTTGTTTACTCTTTACTCCAGAATTCACTGGTTTCTTTTCTATCTATTCATCTCTTCAGTCCACACAGGTTGATCTGCGCAGTCAGCTCTGCATAACAAAAAGTAAGTCAAAACTATTTGATCTATTGCCATGGCACCGCTGAATATACTTTCCCTGAATGTTCAGGGAATAAATGTCCCTCAAAAAAGGACCAAAGCCTTCCGTACTTTCCATAACAAAAAGGCTCACATAGTATGCCTCCAAGAAACACACTTCACCAAAGATTCTACTCCAAAATATATTTCTCCTTTTTATCAACAAATTTACACGGCTTCTGCCTGTACCAAGCAAAGGGGAACTCTAATTGCATTTCACCGATCCACACCATTCACCTTATCATCAGAAATTAAAGACCCAGAAGGTAGATACCTGATACTCATGGGTTATATAATGGATACAGCAATCACGGTGATTTCCTACTACGCTCCTAACAAACAACCTACACCATTCCTCTCACATATATTACAAGTGATTAATACACACAAAATAGGAACAGTGATAATGTGTGGGGATTCGAACCAGGTCCTCCTCCCATTTCTAGATAAATCACCTTTTACACCATCCAAAATAACCTCTAGATTACCTTTTTCTCAACTTCTTTCCAAATACAATCTGGTAGATTCGTGGAGAGAAAGTAACCCAATGAAAAAGAAATTCACTTATTTCTCGCACCCTCATCAAACCTTCACCAGAATAGATCATATTTTTCTAACAATAGGAATGATACCAGAAATGATTGCATCAGATATAATTCCGATTCCATGGTCTGACCATAATGCAGTATACACTACTATAGCCTCAGCCATACCAAAAACGCATGACCCAACGTGGTACTTACCGGACATAATGCTCAAACACCCACTACATCAGATGGCCATTGAACAAGCTTTAAAGGAATACATATCAATTAATAATACAACAGACATCTCCCCAATAACACTGTGGGAAGCTCATAAGCCTGTCTTGCGTGGTACAATACAAAGACAAATGGCACTGTTTAAACGGGAACGCAAAAATCTAGCAAAAAAACTAGAACTCAATTTTAATGAGTACAAAATCTCATCTGGAAAAATCTAGATTGGAATACGATCTATTTCTCAGTGAGTCAGTTGATAAATCCCTCAAACGCTCCAAACACAATTTCTACATGAATACAAACAAACCAGGTACATATTTGGCTCGGGCATTAAATTCAACTAACAAATCTTTCAAACCAATACGCTTGAAATTATCAAAAAATGTTTACACTTGTAATCCAGTTAAAATAGTCCATAAATTTCACTCACATCTCGCAACTTTATACAAGACAAACAATGAATTTAATCCTACAGAGGCTGAATCCTTCTTCTCAAAAATAACCTTACCTGAGTTATCTCAGAATCAAAAAAGCAGTTTGGATGAGCCTATAACTATAGATGAAGTTGCTAACGCCATAAAAGACCTAAAACTTAACAAAAGACCAGGCCCAGACGGCTACTCGGCTTTATACTATAAAACATTCTCAGAAATACTCTCTCCCATTCTCACTGAAACTTTTAACAAACTTCTAGATGGACATTCTTTTCGGCAAGAAACACTAATGGCAATTGTTATTATCCCAAAACCCCTTTCTGATGATACTTCCTGTGTGAATTATCGGCCTATCTCTCTGTTAAACCTCGATATTAAATTATTAGCAAAAATAATAGCAAAACGCCTCAATAGCATTATAGGAAAATTAATACATAGAGATCAAGTAGGCTTCATGCCAAATAGACAGGCAGGCGATAATATACGCAGGGCAGTGTTATTGGCACATATTGCTAAAAAACGGAAAATCCCTTTATGTTTTCTATCTCTCGATATTAAGAGGGCATTTGACACAGTATCCTGGCAATATATGCAATATTCATTACAAAAATGGGGTTTTGGACCCCACTTTTTAACATGGATCAAAGCATTATATAATAAACCCAAAGCCTATATAAAATATGCTGGATACAAATCTGAAGCCTTTAATATCGAAAGAGGTACCCGACAGGGTTGCCCATTATCTCCCTTATTATTTGCCCTTATACTCGAACCCATGGCCCAATACATCAGAACAAACCAAACTATAACTGGCATTGAAGTAGGAGGTATTACACACAAATTATGTATATTTGCAGACGATATATTACTTTTTCTATCATCACCACAGGTCTCTGGTCCTAACTTAATACCAGCTCTTGATGGATTTGCAGCCCTATCCGGCCTTATGATTAATCCTAAGAAATGCCTAGTGCTTAATATTTCACTCACAAACATGGAATTGATCCCGGCTAGGGCTGCACTCCCATTCACATGGGCAGAAAAATCAATCCCATATCTTGGAATTCATTTAACAGCATCTCATTCTGACTTATTCTCAACCAATTATCCTCCTGTATTAAGACAGATCACAAATCTAATAAAACAATGGTCGCAACTTCCTTTATCCTAGATAGGGAAGATTAATGCAATCAAAATGACTATTCTACCCAAATTGCTTTATCTATTCAGAGTCCTCCCTATTCCAATTCCTTCCTATTTTTTGAGAATAGTACAAAAAAGAGCAACTTTGTTTATATGGGGCTCTTCTAAACCACGTATACCTATACACACACTACATCTTCCCAAAAATAAAGGAGGCCTGGGATACCCTAATTTTACTAACTACTACAGAGCAGCACATTTGGCCAGTCTGTCCAAATACCATGCAAAACAGGAAATCCCATTATGGGTATTTATAGAGGCTTCAGAAAATGACCCTCTATTAATATCAAATTTATTATGGCTTGATCCTAAAGACCGCTTTAAAATTCATAATCACATAACTAAACACTTCTTATCTCTCTGGGATAAACTAAAAACCAAATATCAGTTACAATCTCCACACAATCCTCTCCTCTCTTTTATCAGAAATCCGGCCTTTTATCCGGCATGGATCTACCCAAACTCTTTTAAAGCTTGGACAACATCAGGCATTCAGACACTAAATGACTTCATAGCATCTAAATCATTCCTTTCATTCCCATCGCTTAGAGAAAAATATGATCTTCCAAACTCTGAGATATTTAGATATCTCCAAATCAAAAATTTCTATACACCATTCCTAAAGGGGGATACACCATTATCCCAATTATCCATTTTTGAATCAATCTGTACAAAAGATCCATTTGCTAAAGGTACAATTTCATCACTTTATAATCAATTATATGGAGTAGCAAATCTTAATAGACCCTCTTACGTTCAGAGGTGGGAGGAGGACCTGGGACGAACTTTAGAAGACACGGACTGGTCTAACATATGGCTCACATCTAAGTCATCTTCACCCAACATCTTAGCACTGGAGACAAATTATAAAGTCCTAACTCGCTGGTACCTTGTACCCGCTAGAGTGGCAAAATATTCACCTAATACCTCAGCTCTTTGTTTTCGAGGATGCCCAGAAATAGGCACATATTTACACATATGGTGGACGTGCCCAGTAATCCAAACCTTCTGGAAGGAAGTCTTCGTGATTGCATCTAAAATATTTTAAAAAATAATACAACCAGATCCATATTTAACTTTACTTAATCTAAAACCGGAATGGTTAACACTCTCTCAATTCAAACTTATGATCCAACTAATAACGGCTGCAAAACAAACAGTGGCCAAGGCATGGAAATCTCCTACATTGGTACTAGCAGAAACAATTCACAGAATGAATAATACAATGTCCCATGCTAAGATGGTAGCCATCGATCAAAATCAAATTCCAAAATTTGAAAAACTTTGGCATCCTTGGATAAAACAACAGTTCCTGTCAAACTTCAATGACTCTGTCCTGTTGCCATGGTAACAGATTAAATGACTTACAGAGACACCCATTCTAAGGCTTCAAAGAGAACTAAAAAGAATAATAAACTGACGAGCGGGACAACCTTGTGGACCATACCTCTACCTTTCAACCCTTTTTCTTCTTTCTCTTTCCTTTTCTCCACATTACGATTAAAGCTCATTATCAGAATTTATTTGACCTATATACACTCTACTTGTAAACAATATGTATAATAGATATAAATCATTTAAATACCTACAAAAGTAACTAAGGAAATGATATATATATCTTTAATTTAGGTTTACGTGAACCCAATGTTTAATATTTGAAATTTCATGATATTTACTTATATAAACCCTACTGTAAAACAATGAGCTTACTTTATAGATCCTTGTAAACTTACTTTATGTATCTTTATAACATTGTATACTCAATAAACTTCTTTTGACAAGGAAAAAGTTCCAGACAAGGAACCACTCCTTCCTCCCTTCTACTCTATTGAGACACATTCTTTCATTGTTTTGACTTCCTGCAACATGATCTGTGAATGGGGGAGAGATTCCTGTAACTCATCAGATTCCCTCCCATTCAAAGATCGTGTTACAGCCAGTAAAAAACAACAAAATAACTTTTCTCAAAAGAGGAGGAGGAAAGAGTAGGTGGATTGTCATTGAGAATCTTTTCACAGCAGCTTAAAGAAGATCCAAAAGTATTAAACACCACAGTGCCAGAGGTTAAGAGACAGGAAGAGTATGGGGCACCCCTACAGTGGAGATTTTTACAGGATCAGCTTCCTGAACATGGGACAACTTTAAGGCATGTCGCAAGCATGTTTTTTTTAAAGGATTTTAAAGTGTTTTATCATTGTTCTTCTTGAAGCACCCTCTTCCTGCTTTATGATATTTTAAAGTTTACATTGGTACATTTCCCCCATGGCAGTGCCCTGTCCCCCAAGAATTTTTTAAATAGTAGTTTACTTCTTAGCCCCAAAATTTAAATCTATTTCCTCTTCTCTCCTTGAGACATAGCAGGAAGTAAAAAGTGTTCTCTACAAGGCAAGGAGCCTTCCCCTCTTAGTTGTCACCAGAATAGGTTTACCCATTGGAAGATTTTGCTTTACCTCCTGTTCCTATGGCAACTCCAAAATGTAAAATTTCCCATTACTTTCAGTAGCTTGGACAACAGTCACCAGAACCAATATTTAAAGTAGACCACTTTAAAGCACTGTAGTCATGGTAGCATCACTACACCAGGTCTGGATGTTGTGGCAGGCAGGTTCCTGCCTTTGGGTTTATGTTTTTCTAGAAAATCTCCAAACCAAGTGAAATCTATTATGTAAATTTAAACCAACCCTTGTGATTGAAAATTTGGATCTTAAGCTGCCAAAGTTCAGAATAGAATGCCCCAGACGTAGGGTACAAGCAATTCTAGGAGCCTGCTATGACATTCAAGTGATCATTGCCTTTACAATTAAAATTACATAAAATTTCCATGATGGCAGGTGCACTTGACATCACTGTATAGGATTTTGAAAATCAAAGTAGACTTTAACGGCATTAAAAAAAAGTCTGCTGATTACGGTTTTAAATTACTTCAGTGATTTGAAGATATTTGAGCTCAGTTGGTTGAGCCATTGGTGGAGGAGATTTTCAAAAGATGTGTTCCTCTCTAGCAAGGACATAGATTGGCATGGCAGTTACATTTAACTTCAGCTGGAATATGAAAACACTATACAGTAGGACATGAACTAAGAGCCAAGTACTACAGTGCACATGCAGATCATTATGTTCAAAGAGCTTTTAAATGAAGTCTGAGAAACACCAAATAAATAAGCGGAAAACACTTAAACACATTTGGGCTGATTTACAAAGAAAAAGATTAAATGAAGCTTCCTGTTTTAAAGGGAGGGCAACATTCAGCAAAAGGAAATCAGAGGAAAGAGGGAGATAACAGAACCTGGATGCTGCTACTAGGGAAAGAGCAGCAAGAGTGGTGGAATAATTTAATTGCTCATCAGTTAATTATACAGTATTATAATGTTAATGTGTCTTCATGGTGACAGTATAATAGGTATAGATTGGAGCATATGAGAAAGAAAGTGTTGGTGCAGTAATTATAAGCAAGAGCAAAGCCGTTAGAGTAATTATAACGCTTCACCGGGTAATTAACGTATTGTTCGACTCAAGATGGGAGAACAAAGAGAAGCGGAGTTAAATATTGAAGGACATGGATCTGACAGTGAGAACTGCCCCAGTGCTGTTATCAGACATTGTAAATCAGACTTGGTCTGCCAACCAATCCAAATGCAATCAGACACCTGCTTGACACACTGTAGTAGTAGATGAGAGCACTTCCTTGTAAGTAAAAGTTTAATTGGCTCATGCTGCTGTCATGGTGATGGTTTTCCACTTACTTTTAAGTATAGGTTCCATGGCTGCTACTGGTAATGCAGACAGGCAACTCTAAACTCATAACAATTGGAAAGAATGTTCAACATTGATAAATACCACCTAAGTATGTGTATACATTAAATACATTTGATGACTCTCTGACCTAGTAATTAAACAGGTTTGGGTGACAGTTGGGTTTTGCATTGAATTTTACATTTAAATTAAATGATTTTACATCCAACAAAAGAACACAACAAAAAGCAATAAGACACCTTTTGGCCAAGTCAAACATTTTTTTTTTTAGCTGATTATTCTCCATTATCAATGCCCAAACTATAATAGCCCTATTCTACACTTAGTGCTGGGATGGGTCTTTTGGCATTTAAGGTGAGGATCCACAAATTATTATTATTATACATGATTTATAAAGCACCAACAGTTGATGCAGTGCTTTACAATGTAGAGGGGGACAGCACAATTACAATACAGTTCAATACAGAAGGGACAGGAGGGCCCTGCTCGTAGAGCTTACATTCTAAAGGGAGGGGGTGATTTGATGGGGTGGCTTGGGGACAGTTGTTTGGGGGGTGTGGGATAGGCTTTCCTGAATAAGTGCGTTTTCAGGGATCTCCTAAATTTATTCAAACAGGTGGGGTCTTGTGAGGGGAGAGGGTCCAGGGGACAGGTGGTGAGGTGGGCAATGGAGAGCAGTTTATCAACTTCATCTGTGGTAACTGGGCAGAAGGAGAAGAGTAATAAGTGTGGTGTTGGACCTGATGTGTTGGGTAGGGGAGGAAGTTGAATGCTGGATATCTCCTTGCGAATTGTGTCGATTTTGCTTTTGAAATGGTTGGGAATCTATTGAGCAGTAAGCATTTTCTTTGGTGGGGGCAGTGGGGGGTGAAGAAAGGAATTAAGGGTAGAAAAGAGTTGACGAGGCCTGGATGAGAGGGTTTTGATGAGAGTGTTGTAGTAGGTTTGTTTAGCAGTGTGGAGGCAGGAGTTGTATTTGAGAAGAGCAGATTTGTAGAGGGTAAAATCTTGCAGGGACTTAGATTTATGCCATGCTCGCTCAAGAGCATGGCTGCGTCTCTTGAGACTTCTGCTGTTATCTGTTTGCCAGGGTTGTGGCAGATGGGGCCTGGTTCTGCGTGTAGAAAGAGGAGCAAGTACATCTAGGGAGGATGACAGCGTGTTGTTGTAGATGGAAGTGGTTAGGTCTGGGCAAGACAGGGGTCTGATTTTGTTTATCAGTAGGAGAATGAAGAAGGGAAGGGTTGAGGAGCGAAGGTTTCTGAGGGTAGTGGTTTGTGGGTTGGCAGTATGGTAGGTAGGAGACAAGGAGAGTGTGAAACGGATAAGGTTGTGATCAGAGAGAAGAAAGGGGGTGTTAGAGAGGTTGCAGGGAGTGCAGCGATGGGAGAATATGAGGTTGAGAGTATTGCCGTTGGAGTGAGTGGTGGTTTGTGTCCATTGTGTTAGGTTAAAAGAGGAGGTTAGGTTGAGTAGTTGAGAAGTGGTTGCAATATTAACATTGATTGGGATGTTAAAGTCACCTAGGATAATGGCAGGTACTTCAGAGGAGAGAAAGTAGGGTAGCCATGCAGAGAAGTCATTCAGAAAGAGTCCAGGAGGCCGATAAATGACTGCGACCCTCAGACAAGCTGGAAAGAAAAGATGAATGCGGTGCACTTCGAAAGAGCAGGGGGAAAGAGAGGGAGGTGTGGGAAGAAACTGCAAGGTGCATTGTGGGGAGAAGAGAAGTCCGACGCCACCTACTTTTCGTCCACTGGGTCTGGTGGAGTGAGTCCAGAGGAGGCCATTGTAGGACAGGGCAGCTGGAGAGGTAGTGTCGAATTCCTGGAGCCAGGTTTTGGTAATAGCAAATAGATTAAGGGATTTGGAGAGGAAAAGATCATTGACAGAATAGTTTGTTGAAGACCGAGCAGGCATTCCAGAGGGCACATGAAAGAGGGGGGCTGACTTGTGGAATCAGGGGAATTGGGATGAGAAGGTGGGAGTTACGACTACTGTTGGAGGAGGTAGACAGACAATTTTGGGGGTGGGAATTGGGTGTGGGAGGGCCGGGATTTGGTGCAATATCCCCAGACATTAGGAGTAGTAGGAGGGTGAGGGTGGTAAGGCAGGAGTGGGCAGTGGAGTGGAAGTGGTGGTACTGCATGGGCTTATAGTGAGCAGGAGGTGATAAGTGCAGTAATACTGAGTGGGAAGAAGAGAGGGAGATATGTACAGATTGTAGGCTGGAGAGAGGGAGGAGGTAAAGAAATGAAAGTTTGAGGAGAGAGGACATTATAGCAAAGATTAGTGTGAGCATGTTGGAGGGTGGGGAGATGGGAATAGAAGGAACACCCAATACAACAAAACAAAAACTCTTGCGCATAAATGTGTAGGCCCAACAGTTCAAAGTTCAAGATGGACGGTAGCTTTCAGCCTTGCTGCCCTCAAGGATAGGGATATCCTAACAATCAGACAAAAAACAGAAAAGAAAGGGCGCACCGGCCTTGTGCATTATCCTTAAAAAAGTTTATTAAAAAAGAACACGTAAAAACTACTACTCACAAGGGTAGATGAAAATCACGCATAAATGATCTATGATGGTGGTGATAGGTCCACCGATGGCAGTCTCCAAACCTATGGACAAGACGTGCAGACCACTACTGGCTGACGTTTTTTCGAAGGTAGCACCTTCTTCTTCAGAGCCTCAAGGCTATCACCACCATCATAGATCATTTATGCGTGATTTTCATCTACCCTTGTGAGTAGTAGTTTTTACGTGTTCTTTTTTAATAAACTTTTTTAAGGATAATGCACAAGGCCGGTGCGCCCTTTCTTTTCTGTTTTTTGGGAATAGAGGGAAGGCTGAGGAAAGTTAGAGTATGTAGGGGAACTTCGTGTAAAATAGGTCTGGAACACTAATGTCTGTACTTGCTTTTTTGTAGCAGTGCCTTAGTCAAAGTGCCCGTGTACAAGTGCCAAACACTTGTCGCCGGAGTGACACTGCGCAAGGAGTGGCCAGCCCAAACCCTCGCCAGCCATCCCAAGAAATGAACTACATTTATACAGCGATGGTGTGGGGGGGAAGATTCATAATTTTTCAATTAGGAGCTGATAAAACCAGGCTCATGGGTGGGGTTTACAACTGGCCTGGACAGAGTGCAATGCAAGAGGGGGCAACAGGATAAGGTAATTGGTTGATCTTGTCCAAGGCAGCGTAATACAAAATAAGTGACACTTTCAAAAATAAACAAACAAGTATAGACAGCAGATTCAAATTCTTAGTAAGGCAGAATTAGAGTTCAGTTAGGCAATGTAGTCCAGTGTTTAAGAGAATAGTGGAGTCTGTGCAGTTACCAGAGGGTATGAAGAGTCAGGTGGGAAATCGCTGACAGGTAAAGCGACTTTGTGTTGCAGGGAAGATCTATGCAGTTATCAGAGGGTATGAAGAGTCAGGTGGGAAATCGCAGACAGGTAGAGCGACTTTGTGTTGCAGGGAAGATCTATGCAGTTACCAGAGAGTAGGAAGAGTCAGGTGGGAAATCCCCAACCCAAAATGCATCCCCAACCCAAGCAACCCAATTTGGCGATACAAAAATACAAATTTAACATGGTAAAAAAAAAAAAAATAAAAGATAAGAGAAGGGAATGGGAGTGTTAGTAAAATAATAAGGGGCTAACTAAAATTTTACCTACAAACTCTAGAGTTATTTACAATTTTTATTCTGCTATTTTTCTTTTTAAACATACTACAATCATGCTTCTAGTACCATTCATGTTTTTTCTATTTGGCACTACAAACACAAACAAAAAAAATTAATTAGGGTTCACAAAGGGTTGATAGGAGGTTAAAACTATGTTCCCCTCTTATACCTGTGGACAAGATTTTTACATTTCTGCTATGGGACCGGTTTATTTGGCAATAACATTGTCATTACTTAGGGTAACAAAGTAATACATATACAGTATATTTTTAACACAAAAAAGGCTTTCTTTTAGTAATAATGTCTTGCAAATTGATTTTTTTGTTTGTTTGTTTGTTTTTGCAATGTTTAGACAACTAAAATTATCAAAACAAAAAAAAATCACTTTTTACTAGTGTTTTTAAAATAGTGTTACTGTAGGTAAAAGTATATATATATTTCATTCAATAATTTGTTTTGTTTAAAATGACAATTTTGATTCTGGTACAAAGCATTGCAAGGTTATTTTTTCAGTTGTGTTTTTCTTTAGTGTGACACTAAAAAAAATTAACAACAACGTAAATTAAAATGAAAAAAAAATAAAAAAAATTATTAGCTAGTAAAATAAAAAAAAGAAAAAAAAAATCATCAGGAAAATAATATGAGCGGAGAAGTAGAAGAAAGCGTTAATTAGGGCCAGCTAGAGTAAACTAATGGCTAATAAGGGATTACATAAAAAAACATTTTATTTAAAAAAAAATACATTTTTTAAAATTATTTTTCAGGTTGCTTCAACTGAAATCATATGCAGATCAAACCTAATCCTTTTAATCTGAAGATGACTGAAACAGAGTAACAATGTTTCTTTGCCTGAACAGCGTGTATTAACACTGCGGCACAAGGTCTGTTTTTTGACAGTAGCAGCTTCTACAGCTTCGGTATTTACACAGCAACTCCGGACTATTATTTAAAAAAAAAAAATGTACATGCAATAGTAGCTTTCCTTCATAAATGAATGCAGAGCAAGGCCCTGGTGGCGAAACTGATAGCTCTGTCCTGCAGTATACATGGGGAGAACTCGGCTCTCCCTGTATAATCATCAGAGCTCCATAAGAGCCACGTGCAGGTGGCTGTCACACTGACAGTGAAGCCTAGCTCCGAGGAAGGAGGTGCGCCTCCAAAACATGTTAGCTGTACCCTGTGTTCTGTGCATATCCATGCACTGTGTTTATGGCCTTTTGTCAGTTGCATTTTGTGAGTACCCACTTTTATATAAAAATTTCTTATTAAATTATCTTTGGTACTGCACTAGGTGTGCATGCCTTCTATTTCTGTTTTTCTTTTACCATAGCTGGTACTCCACATTTGGAGATCTGGCTGTGTATAGGTGGTCTAATAGGATTATTAATTAGGATGCCCTTGTTTCTTGCTTATGAGACTGTTTCCATAATACAGTGAACATATATGCAAATTTGTCATTGTTTGTGTTATATTAGCCCACTCTTTGCAAAAAGTAACTATATGAGTAATGAATGGGATCATTCCTCGCCTCCAGTCTTGTTTGCCATCATGAATGTAAACACAAGCTTGTTTTCAAACAGTCGGATACAATTTCTCACAGAAGGCCTATTATGCTAAATGTTTTCAGCTCTCTAAGTACATATCCATAGCACTCACCCACTCAGCGTCTTCTGACTCACAGCATCATACCAGACAAGGCTCAGGAAGGAGCTTGTTTACTCTACAAGAACATCCTTTACCAAACAGAGCAGTTGAAGCCACTTTACAAGTGACAGCTGATGAGCTTTAAAAGAAAACAGTGATATCTGCTTATGAGATCCATCTACAGAGATTGTCATGTACCTGTAATTATTACCTAGAGCTAAATCAGGATTAGTAATGATCACCCACTGGGATCTAAGAGATGCAGCAATGTACTAAGCTTTTTTATCTGATATAAAACACCAACCTGCAATCAAATCATTCTCAATGGATAGAGCATTTATTCCTTATCCTCCACAAAGTAAGCATGCTTATTAAGCAATAAGTTACTCAGCACAGTTGACTCTTTCTTCCACCACCACCATAAGCCAATTCAGAAGATTTGACTTACAGGTGGCCCTTGAAAAGCAACAGGTTAAAGTAGTGCTAAAGGCAAAACATGTTCTTATTCTTTGGGATAGAGTAAAGGAGAGTTATAACCCCTGACTGTTTTTTTTTTTTTTTTGTTGCCATCTGTGCCCCCCTTACCTTCACTTCCTCCCCACCCCAGCCAATACAGGAAGTGAGAGGAAATCCCTCCAAAGTGAGGGAATCCTTGGTTATCACCAGGGTCAAGAGAACTAGTGTCACCATTGGAAGACTTTGCATCCATTACTGTTCTGGAGATAACACAAAATTGAAATTTTCTTTCACTTTCATTTTCTGTAAAGATTAATCATGACAAATAGAGAGGGTAAATTTACCTAACAAGGACATAGACAGCAAAAGAAACCTTCTTGTCTATATTCCCATCGCACACATTCTTGGATTACAGGCTCCTCTGTAGTGGGTGCTTTAGCAATTACCAGCTAGGTACTGGATACATCACAGAAAAGTACTTATCGCCACATGTTACATGTTCGCCAGCACACCATGGATCTTCAATTGCAGTCCAAAACTTTTATCGCAGAGAGATCACATCACAACAGAATAAGTGCAACATTTTAGAGCCATGGAACTCCTTTGTCAGGCAGGTATTGGAGGAATTTCCCAGGAGGCAGGGTCAGTACTCCTGGTAAATCCCTTCAAAAGTGAGGTAAACCCACGTTATCACCAGGGTCAAAAGGACTAATGTCCCCATTGGAAGAAGTTTCATCCATTATTGTTGTGGGGATAACCCAAAATGTGTGATGTTCTTTCAGTTTCATTTTCTGTAATGATTAAACATAACAAATAGAGAGGGCAAATTTTCCCAACGGGTACACGGACAGCAAAAGAAACCTGACAGGCTTTCTAATCCTTTTCTATTCTATCCCAAACAAAAAAAATTGCCTTTAGTTATACCTTAAAATGTTAACTCCTACCTTGTGTCATACAAATAAATACATAATTGAAATGCTTATCTGTGATCTGTTTTACCAGGCAAAAGGTTTGGAATTTTGTCCAGTTTGCATCAGGATCTAGACACGCACAGCCAGGTCCTGACTCCTGAGAGCTTTCAGTGGACTACATTGCAGTTAAGTAATGCAACCTGGTCCATTGCTTGCTTTAACCTGTGATTGGACAATGAAGGATTAGCAGTACAACAATGTGATCCCCAGTGTTAGCTGGGACAGCATTAGTCTAGAACCACGATGGGCTCACTATATGCAAAACCAAATGCTGGCTCAAGTTCCAATTTATATTATGAAAAGGTTTGCTTGTTTGTTTTTTTTTTATCTTAGTTTTCAGAGAACTATTTAATACGTGAGTAATAACATAAAATAGTCATAGCCATGGTTAATGCACCAAACCAGAGCAGAGTTGAAGAATATATCATTAAGTAGACCAAAACAAAGGGCAATCACACACACCAAATTATCTCTCCCTCCTTTTTTTTAAGGTCCTACAGGGATTAAAGTCAAACTGTACACACAATTAAGCTGTCACGAATCCCACATCATAAAAAAACTATTAATAAATGTTGTATTACATGCTGCTCATACTCACTCAGTCACTATGACTTTAATTTTTTGTATTCTGCAAAAAACCTGGTTGATCCTGCTCTTCTCCATCTCCACCTTCTGTCCAAGTCCCCAATTCGGTTAGGGATCTTGCAGCTGTGATGAGAACTCTGTACATGCTCAGTTTTCAGTGAGTCTCTATGCTGAGCCTTTCCTCCCTACCACATCTGAGCAACCCATGTGACTATAGAGTCACACATGTGGATGTATACACAGCAATAAATGAGAGCCCACTCCCTTCCCCCTCCTTGCTAACTAACCAGCTAAACACAATGGGGAAGGGATATTACATGTAGATTAACTGTGGCTTCACCTCCCTCTTATTCTAAGACACAGGCTGGAGGGGCAGGACACAGCCTGTGACTGTCAGAAATCCACCCACACCATGTTGTTGCCACAAAATAATAAATATTTGATTTTAAATATATATATATATATATATATATATATATATATATATATATATATATACAAATTTATAACAGTTTATTGATATTATTTATTTATGTTTGCTCTATATTCTAGAGGCTGTTATTAATTATTTTATTTATTTATTTATTTTTTATTTTGAACATGTGACCAGCAGCAGAGGACTAGAAGCTCCTCCTCTTGCTTATGTTTCCCCACAGACAGGCTGGGAAATATCTGGGTCATGTAACAGCTGTATATCGATTAGGAAAAAAGTACTTGGATGTTTCTTTTTTAATTAAAATAATTACAGTGCTATCATCCACATACAGAAATAGAAGGGACAATGTAAATTAAACAGTGTGTGTTTAGTATCACTATAAGCATTGTGACGTATTTCAAAGAAAAGGCCATACTAATGATTAGTGGCAAATAACAAAAGTCCATCCACTCATGCCAAAGACCCCAAATTTGGTGAACTTTGCTGGGCTTTCCCTAGCTGTATAGATCAGTTTAAGTCCTAGAAATGTATTATTAATTAGCGTAATAAGTATATATTTCCAGTGAAGAATCGGCTTAGTTAAACTTTGCTTTGCTAGTAGATTTTCTATCTGAATTAACTACCAAGAACTATTTAAATACTGCATAAACTTTATAATCAAACTGTTTATTTTTAGATGGTGGTATGGAAGAAGGTTTGCCTCAGACCCTTTGGGTAAATAAATATGTAACGTTTATAAGCAAGCTCAGGGGTGACAACTGTTTTCTTCTGCATGTATATTTACTTTAAATACGCTCTGACATGCCCTAGTCCTTATTAAATAGTAGTTCTATACTACTGTACTCCTTGCAATCTTAGTTTTATATTTCACATTTAATAGTTTGTCCCATGTTTCTAAGTGCTTACAAACCCTAGCCATGAGGTAAACCATCCCCCTTCTCTCCTGCCGTGACCGATCCGACAACATCTATGAAGGATGCGGCTGATTCATTGCTGCAGCTTCTTTCAGCTTTGAGCACTTAAGCAGTGGCAAGAGGAATGCAGAGGTTGCCTTTCCCCCATTTCTTTGCATTCCTCTTGCAATTGCTTGTCTCTGGAAATAGCTTACAGCCAAGATAAGCTCCAGCTATGAATCAGCCATTTCCTTCACAGGATCAGCTGCAGGTGGATGGACCAAGTTGGACCTAATAACTATGGTTAGAAAGCATGTAAAAACATGGCACAAAGTACTACATGTATTTTTTCCCACAGGAGACAGAACAGTAAAATAAATATTATAATGTTTGGCAGTGTGTTGTTAGGCTTGAATTAGTAAAGTGCAAAGGTCCACACAGAAGGGACTCTTCAGTTGTTGGATAGCAAAACAAATTGTGATCCACCACCAGTATAGAAGGGGTTACTCCTTACCAGACATATATGATCCCCCATTACAGAGGATCATGGAAGGCATGTCAGCTGTGTTGGTAAGTGGAAATCCCGTGCTGAACTGCTGAGCTCCGGCTGAGCCTCAGACCATCATGGGGGCCAGATCGGTGCCAGATGTAAATAGCATGTAATAAAAAGTAGAGAGCTCCGGTCATGTAAAAACCTTTTAACTTTTATTATAAAATGTCAAAAACACACTTACATAAGTATCGATAGTCAAGCCTGAAGTCCGTTGTGTTGGCCGAACACATATGGACAAACCCGTCTCTCTGGAGAAAACACACAGACTGTAGGTGACGTCAGTGCGTCATCCTGCTCCACCCTACACGTTTTGTGATAGGTCACGTCATCCAGGGGCACGGGCGGCGCGCCGCGTCACCTCCCTAAATACAGGAACCATGTACCAAGCCTCGCTCTGAGACGCGATCCACCAATGAGCTACCAAATAGCCCGATAGGGAACGCGGAACCAGACCAAGGTACCAAATGCAAATAAATAAATAATTTTGTTACTAATTGGCATAACAGTGCATCGGAAAAAGTATGACTCAATACAATAAAGCATATCCCACCCCTCCGGTGCATTGTCTGTCTCTCAAAGCTTGAATGAAAGCTCCGGACCGCCCATGCATGTTAAACCTACACAAATTAGACTAAAAGCATCTCATATTGGTAATAAACATAAAAATGCTAACGATATTAATAAGAATTATTAAAACTTATTATTAAAATATTTAATCATCACAAAAAAGACCCTGGTATATGTGGCAAAAACATAATCGTCAGTCGGAGGATATTGGAAGATGCCCATGCTTGTCAACCGCAACCCAAAAGCGGGGTGCCATTGACATAATAAAGCGGTGAAAACCTCATATTATGCATAATTAACTATATGCACATACAAGTAACCAGTGGTTCCCACTGATCTAATAATACTAAAAATATACCCCACTTTGATCTTGTTAAATAAACTAAAACCGGAAATGAAGAAAATAAAACTAATGGGACCACAGACACAATGCGAATCACTGCCATCTACTGGCGAGATCACAGAATACACAGTGAAACTGACATTGCGCATGGCATAAACCCACCAGAATAAGTTAAAATAAAATAAATTAAAACAAATTAAAAATACATATTATACTCCCAACTTTTCTGTGGGAACCCAGATCAGAAATAAACTAAGAAGGGGAGAAATATTAATGTCCCAGATATGTAAAATATGAGAAAAATCTAAAAAGCAATGACCCAAAACCAACCTCAGGGGTCCCCATATTAATAACCAGGGGAACTCATAAAATCCATTGGGTGTAAGCTCAAAAGCAAAAGCACCAACTCCCAATATCCCAAGAATCATATGTCCGATTTGTGCTCAAGAATTATTGATAAACGTATTCACGTCAGTATCCACATTGAGCCCAAAGGGGACATAGGACCTGAGTCTATGGATCCAGGACATTTCATACTTTCAAATCTCCATAACCAATGACCCACCCCTCCCAGATTTCAAAGTGTGAAATGTCCTGGATCCATAGACTCAGGTCCTATGTCCCCTTTGGTCTCAATGTGGATACTGACGTGAATGCGTTTATCAATAATTCTTGAGCACAAATCGGACATATGATTCTTGGGATATTGGGAGTTGGTGTTTTTGGTTTTGAGCTTACACCCAATGGATTTTATGAGTTCCCCTGGTTATTAATATGGGGACCCCTGAGGTTGGTTTTGGGTCATTGCTTTTTAGATTTATCTCATATTTTACATATCTGGGACATTAATATTTCTTCCCTTCTTAGTTTATTTCTGATCTGGGTTTCCACAGAAAAGTTGGGAGTATAATATGTATTTTTAATTTGTTTTAATTTATTTTATTTTAACTTTTTCTGGTGGGTTTATCCCATGCACAATGTCAGTTTCACTGTGTATTCTGTGATCTCACCAGTATATGGCAGTGATTCGCATTGTGTCTGTGGTCCCATTAGTTTTATTTTCTTCATTTCCGGTTTTAGTTTATTTGACAGGATCAAAGTGGGATATATTTTTAGTATTATTAGATCAGTGGGAGCCACTGGTTACTTGTATGTGCATATAGTTAATTATGCATAATATGAGGTTGTCACCGCTTTATTATATCAACGGCACCCAGCTTTTGGGTTGCGGTTGACAAGCATGGGCATCTTCCAATATCCTCCGATTGACAATTATGTTTTTGCCACATATACCAGCAGCTTTTTTGTGATGATTAAATATTTTAATTTTTTAAGTTTTAATAATTCTTATTAAGATCGTTAGCATTTTTATGTTTATTACCAATATGAGATGCTTTTAGTCTAATTTGTGTAGGTTTAACATGTATGGGCGGTCCGGAGCTTTCATTCAAGCTTTGAGAGATATGGGATATGCTTTATTGTATTGAGTCGTACTTTTTCCGATGCACTGTTATGCCAATTAGTAACAAAATTATTTATTTATTTGCATTTGGTACCTTGGTCTGGTTCCGCGTTCCATATTGGGCTATTTGGTAGCTCACTGGTGGATCGCGTCTCAGAGCGAGGCTTGGTACATGGTTCCTGTATTTAGGGAGGTGACGTGGCGCGCCGCCCGTGCCCCTGGATGACGTGACCTATCACAAAACGCGTAGGTGGAGCAGGATGATGCGCTGACGTCACCTCCAGTCTGTGTGTTTTCTCCAGAGAGACGGGTTTGTCCATATGTGTTCGGCCGACACAACGGACTTCAGGCTTGACTATCGATACTTTGTAAGTGTGTTTTTGACATTTTTTAATAAAAGTTAAAAGGTTTTTACACGATCGGAGCTCTCAACATTTTATTACATGCTATTTACATTTGGCACCGAACTGGCCCCCATGATGGTCTGAGGCTCAACCGGAGCTCAGCAGTTCAGCACGGGATTTCCACTTACCAACACAGCTGACGTGCCTTCCATGATCCTCTGTAATGGGGGATCATATATGTCTGGTAAGAAGTAACCCCTTCTATACTGGTGGTGGATCACAATTTGTTTCGCTATCCAACAACTGAAGATTCCCTTCTGTGTGGACCTTTGCACTGCTTCTGTTGTTTTGCACGGGTTGACTTTTTTATAGGATTGCTGAGAGACTTTTTGTATTGAATTTGGTGTCAAATATCGATCATTGAGATCTTTATTAATATATTCTTTATATTTACATGCATAATATTTTTTGTATATTATATCACCAATGCTCTTGTAGGATTTTTTTCCACACTATTTGGTATATTGATGGGACTCTATATACCCCATCAACTTGATGTGGTTTCATTAGATATTTACTAATTGATATTATTCTTAGCACAATTCTGTTTTTTTCTAATTTATTTGATGTATGGGTGTCATACATTTTGAATTTCTGCTTTTATAGTCACAGTCCACATTATATTTCTACTTTTTATTTTTTAGCGCAGTTTTATTTTTTCTTTTCTTTCTTGAATTAGTAAAGGAAAGTTCACTTACTAAAGTGAATGCTTAATTGACTTGGTGCATAATAGGGATGAGCTCGATGTTCGAGTCAAAGGTAAGTTCAAATCAAGCATCAGGTTTTCTCCCGTTCGGCGAACAGCAAATATTATGGGGCGTTCGCGGGAAATTTGAGAGCCATGGAACGCCCCATAATGCACTGTGAGATCGCAGTGCATTGCTGTATGATGATTGGCCGAAAAAATGCACCTGACCTGCATGCTTTGGCCAATCACAGCGCGCTCTGCTGAGAGAGTCATAATTGGCCAAAGGCAGGGTGCCTTTGGCCATTCATGGCTCAGAGGGACTAAGTCCACGCCCCACACTATAAAAGGCTGCTTACATAGCGGCCCTGTATAGTGTGTGGATGGCGATAGATTGAGTTAGATTAGGCCGACAGGTTAGTTACTGGCAGTTTATTTAAAATATATTTACAGTCAGTCTAGTATATAGATATATACTCTGCATTTAGCGTAGACTATATATTCAGTGTTTACTGTATATTCAGTCAGTGCAGGCAGTGTAGTTTATATAACACAGTGTATTGAAGTGGTTAAGGGGAACCCTGTGCCCAAATTTTAAAAAGAAATGGTGTGGGGGTCCCCCCCCCAAAATCCATACCAGGCCCTTCAGGTCTGGTATGGATTTTAAGGGGAACCCCACGCCAAAATAAATGCCAAAAGAAAAAAATGGCATGGGGGTCCCCCCCAAATCCATACCAGGCCCCTCAGGTCTGGTATGGATTTTAGGGGAACCCCGCGCCAAAATGAAAAAAAAAAATAGCGTGGGGTTCCCCTTCAAAATTCATACCACACCCTTATCCGAGCATGCAACCTGCCAGGCTGCAGGAAAAAACTGTACCAGTCCACATGCCCCCCAAAGCACCTTGTCCCCATGTTGATGGGAACAAGGACCTTATCCCCACAACCCTTGCCCGGTGGTTGTGGGGGTCTGCGGGCGGGGGGCTTATTGGAATCTGGTGACGTAACCGGATGACCCCACCCCTTCTGACATCATGTGACATAAGAGGGTGCAGGGTCACCCGTTTACGTCACCAGGTGGCCCCGCCCTTGCCTATATAACAGCTGTCACTGTGAAAAGACAGCAGTCAGCGGGACGCCTCCCATTGAGGCAGGGCTTTTTTTTTCTCTATTTTTCGGGTCAGCCTGTGCCGTGATTGAAGATGTATGGACATCGCCGGACACTTTTTAAATCTTTTAATAGAGGAATATTCAAAAACTGGCTACTGTCCTTTTTACTTTTTTGACACTTTTTTGGTGAATGTTTAGGGGTACCCGATACCAATTCATATAGGGAGGGGTGGGATCTGCAGGCCCCCTTGCTAAAGGAGCTTCCAGATTCCGATAAGCCCCCCGCCCGCAGACCCTCACAACCAACGGGCAAGGGTTGTGGGGATGAGGTCCTTGTCCCCATCAATATGGGGACAAGGTGCTTTGGGGGGACCCCAAACCACCCTGCCCATGTTGAGGGCATGTGGTCTGGTACAGTTCAGGAGGGGGGGCACTCTCTTGCCCCCCCTCCTGACTCTCCTCACTCTCTTGCCCCCCCTTCCGCCTGCCAGTTTGCATGCTCGGATAGGGGTCTGGTATGGATCTTGGGGGGGACCCCCACGTCCTTTTTTTTTAAATTTTGGCCCAGGGTTCCCCTTAAAATTTATACCAGACCTGAGGGGCCTTCATTTTTTTTTTTTTTACATTTTGACTGTTTTTCAATGATTTTGTATTTATATTGCTGGGATCCGACAATAAATTACAGCCACAAGCATTTTCAACTAAATTTTTTTCCTTTAGAAATATAATTTTGCTGTGGTACTGTTATAAACATGGGAAAGGTGCTCTACTTTACAGGCAAACCAAGGGGACCCCCCAAGCACAATATTTAAAGGAATATTTCATTTTGATTGTTTCACTTTAAGCATATTTTTTATGGCAATAACTTGCATATAAGCCTTTAAAATTAACACTTTTGATTTTTCACATTTGTGTCCCATAGACTTTAACGGTGTTCACATGTTTGCACAAATTTTTTGTCTGTTCGCATGTTCTGGGGCGAACCAAACCGGGGGTGTTCGACTCATCCCTAGTGCAGAAGTGAAACTTTATTTTCTCTGCTTACCCAACTATGTGCAAAGTTAATTAAAACTTAATTTGTATGGCACAAGAGTAGACTCAGCTTCATCATTTTGACTAGTCTAAGTGAACATTCATTTAACCATAAACAAAGTCCTTATTCTGATCCGCACTTCCCCTGGAGATTTGAAGAGACTGCAGCAGATAAAGCTGTGCAAAGACCAAGTCATAAAACAGGATGTTACCAGCACTTCTAAATATTCATCTTAATGCAATCTTTTGCAAACATATTGTCCCTTAGGTAAAGTAGCCAATGTTTTGGGACCACAGAGGGTCCTTAGTGTGGCAGAGTGACGGTCATTTTTCACCGCATGACCACAAAACTCAACCAAATTATTTGTGTGACAATATATTTTTCAAAATAAATGGTGGAGACTAATATTTTAGAGTGCTGGGGGCGTCCTGTTCCACTCATTTATCCAAGCACAGTAGAACATTCTTAAAACAGAATGTATCTGCATGGTTCTCTTCCTCACAATCCCTCCCCAAAAAAAGGCCTTTTCTATTTGCTAGACTCTATTTTTACATATAGTCCAAGAAATTGTGGCATTCTAAGCTGGTACGTATCTTTTCGAGACTCAAGCAGAAATCACTGTACTTGAGTTACGAGGTATGAATGCCTTTGTGGCAATTACAAAGTATTTTATGTTATGGAGAATGTAAGAGGAATGTTGGGAACACCAAAAACTAGGCATGAACACCCAGAGCTCCAAGATGGGTAGGAACAGAGCCAGGAACTATGACAAGGGATCTCACCACAGATGTCCCTAGTAGATACAAGAAACCAGCAGATGACTGAACCCATCATAGTCTAGCAAAAGGTAAAACATATGTTTTGGGTGCACTGGCCCTTTAAGTGATAATTTATTGAACAGCTACACTCTGATTGATTTGCAAAATAGCTGTGTCAGGATGATCATTTGTATGTATTCTGCCATAACCTTGGCTTTGGTAATTACCAAACATGCATGCACCTCAGTCAGCAGGAAAGCAACAAGCTGAAGACCCCTTTGATTTAATGTAATTTATAACAATTTAGAGGTCTCTGACATTAAAGGTCAAAGACCTTGTAATCACATCCACTTATATTTCTCCCACCATGGGCAATTTCATGCATGGCTTGTGCAACCATTGGCTTACAGGGTTGTAAAGAAAGAAAGCAGCATGCAAGGTGAGGAGGTCAATGTCATTACTGATCTCTTTTTGCTAAGTATAGAAGTTTGAATTAGGATTACCAAGCTGTGCTCACAGGTAAATGGACTCAGCTGTATGCACGGTGGGGGAATGGGAGAAACTGGTTGGCTGTATGAGTAGGTTCACTGAACACAATGCTGAAAGTACATTTCTTTGAAATGACTATAAATAAGAAATGTGATGATTTTATAGATAACTGTAGAGTTTTCAATATTTTTTTGAAAATACATGTAAAAGTGATCAATTTAATCCTATTTTTTATAATAGAATTGGTACTGAAACATAAAAATAGTTTCACATTTATAACACTGTTCTTTATTTAATCTCTTTACCCAGTCATCTACTAATCACTGCACGTTAGCTTAATAATCTAGTAAAGTGGTTGTCAACTTATGGGCTAAAGAGGGCCTCAAATGTGGCCCCTGACATCACCAAAGGGCCACACATAATGTTCAATATATTTAATGCTTGAGAGGACTGTAGACCTAAGCAGAGAAATGTTCAGAGAGTGTGGACATGCTACATTTTTGGCTTGGGATATGCTGAAGAAGACAATATGAAACTAGTAGCATGTTACATGAGGTTAGTAGAGATATGCTATTACCCTAATCAATGTTCCCACCACAAACTGCTGACATCCGAGGGTCACACATCGTATACCAAAGGGCTGCAATGCGGTGCTTGAGCTGCAGGTTTGGCACCAGGGGTATAGTCTATTCAAAAATACAGGGCTTCACTTACCATAAATGACAACATTGAACTTTGCTCCATTGTAATATAGATCTTTTATATTGTTTAGAGCAGTGGAACACCCAATATATATCACGTGTCCTGATCATACTGTAAATCATACTTTATAGGCAAAACTGGATCTATCTCAACAAGAGCCTTACAGAGATTAGTAAGTGGTTTGTAATAGAGGTACTACATATATATGGATAGTTTATATTAGATGTGGATCAGTTATAAAGATGCTTTTACAAGCAAGAATGGTTATACAATATGATTGTACTCTAATAAAATAATTTTGTTTTGCACACTATAAGTATATGTAAAATATAAGAATCTTAGAATATATGGCTGAATATTCTTCTTTTCTTGTATTAGTTTCCTATCCAATAATTTCCATTTCCCAGTGTCAGACTCACTGGCCTATAATTTCTTGAAGCTGATTTTATTGGGCCTTCCAGTCAGTATTGTTGTACTGGATCAGTCAAGGAATAGTCCATAAATTTAATAGATTTTTCAGTTCCCTTAGGACATATGATCAGATGCCTCATCAGTCTAGTTATTGTTTAACTGCATGTCAATTTGAGTTAGACATACATGGGATGGCATTCAATTTAGGTAGATCTAAGTCCAATCACTAAATTCTAAAAACAGATGACAGCATTTGCCTCCTGAGTAGTTGGGAGGACATACGTAGATCTTCAGAGTCAATGTCAACCCATCTCACCCCCTAAATGTTTGGGAGGACATATGCTATGAATGCTATTCAGAGATAGTGCCTGCAGACCTCTTCCATGTGTATGTCTGTGTGTAGGTGGACATAGAACTTTAAGTTTTTAGTTTTTTTTTAGTCTTTAAAAGTTGCACAAATGTTTTCATTATTTATGCAGTTTGAATACAGGGGCTGGGCAAACCTGGGCTATACTTTGGATGAGCCTGAATTTCAGTTTTAATCTTAAGGGCTTGAGAAAGAAATGGAAAATCCCAATGTTTTGAAGCCTGCTTGCGTCATGATTGTAGCCCTTCTTCAGTTGTAACCTTGCAATTCCGTAGGCTACTGCCAGGGAGCTGACTGCTAGCAGCGGTGGCTTGTATGAAATTCTAGGCACTTCTTTCTGTCATTATAATTGCCTAATATATAGCAGGTTATGTTACCTAAACTGTCTACACAATTTATTTTCAAGAATGATTTGTGTACTATGTGGACATGACATCCAGCAACACATCACTATTTGACTGTGTTTAACTTTCCCTTTGACATACATTTATATTTGCACATCCAGAAGAGAAGTAGCATCTGGGGGGAGTGCCAATTTGCAGTTGGTTAATATTAATAAGGGACATAAGAGGGGTGTAAATTAGTGACAGGTGACAACAATTGTGTCATCTTTCCTCTTTTCTTTGTGTTTTCTTCTGCATCTATATCACTAAACCCCAAGTGTTCCTCTCCACTTGCTCTATTTCAGCAAGAATGCTTTGCCTGTCACTGCCTATCAGTGTGACTTTTCTATGTACTTTCTCTGCGTACTTAACGTTTTTCACAGTGATGTCCCCCAACCAAAGTCTCTGGAGGGGAAATGCTGTTTAATTTACTTGAGCCCCTGTCTAAACTTAGGAGAAAGGAGGGGATATCTAAATTGGGGCCGGACTTGTCTTCAGCTAAGTGTTCTGGCACACAAGCTCACTGTAGCTTAAGCAAAGCAAGCTCCCGATAGACAGTATGTGGCTGTTCTGTTTGTGTAGAGCTGTCATGCTTCTCCCGACAATTGGGAATATGAACTGTGCATTTCTGCCGCATCTCCGCTATTTACCTTATATATTTTTTTTTTCTAAAGCTATGAACGTTTAATATTTTACATGTGGCATTGTGGTGGATGCTCTCCTGGGGGCCTCTCACATCTTCTTGTTTGTAGCACTTCAATCCATTAAACTCTGCATTGTCCTGCCATCAGGGGTACTCAGGAGGAATCAAACTGACCTGAAAAAGCCCCTTACTAAAATAAAGTTCTACTCTAGCCATCAAGAGGCTTATTTGTTCCCAGCAAAAGAAATAATCCATTATTTTCTGCTCTAGACAGAGTACAATTCTAAGGTCTTGATTGGCAAATAAAACTCAAAAGTTGTTTGGGGTGCAAGACTGCTGAAAATGAAAAAAAAATGTTTTGAAGAAAAATGTGCTAAAAAAATCACCAAACAAAAAAACAAAAACAAAAGGGTACTAGACCCTGCAGGTGACACATTTTTACCATCCTTTTCAATCTTGAAAAATCTGGATAGAAGTGCCAAAACATATTGTCAAACCTTATGTGTGAAACATATTTTGATGCTGTGCTTTCAGAGACCCTGAGTAAAAAAACAGACAGTTTAAAAAAAAGTACAGCAAAATGTAAATCATTCTAAATTTCTACACGTTCTACAGTATGCAGATCAGATGACTTCTTTTGTTGGGCTGCAGAGAACTCAAAATGATCCTTTAAAAAATTTGGAGGGAGTAAAAAGGGTTAGAACCCTTGTTGGGTTGGATAATGCATTCTGTTCTTTGTTGGGTTTTAACTGTTCCCAACTATATGCAAAACCCCAAAAAATGTTTTGGGTAGGGTTTCATTCTAAATGGCATTTACTTTCCAATAAAGGTTTTTTTTACCATAATATACAGACTTGAACTTCTGGCAGATATGAAAAACATCACCTAATGCAGTTGTGCTCATTAAATAAAACGAATCAGTCGCTGTTGTAATATACATGTAGGAAGTAAAGTGAGTAGAAAGATGACCTTATCAGTGCTGCTACTTTTTTTCCCCTACCCAGTAAGTAAGCTGTCCTAGCCACAGGGGAAGTCCCACACATGGCCCTTTTCTAATAGAGAGCAAATACTAGAGCAAAATACTATTTTAACAGAATGATAATTTTTTGGGACAAAACAGTGTGTTAAACTGTTTTCATCTTAACTACAAGTTTATTTATCAATCACTAATGGGGCAGGACAATTCATAGTAGTAATAATACTAATATGCCGTATGTAACCCACAATATGAATGTAGGATAAAGCCCATTACTCAGGACTTGCTTTCCTTCTATTGCTGTTTCTCTGATCCTCTCCCAACTGTGTCCTGAACAGGGGTTCAGTATCGACCACAGAAGACGCCAGCTGTCCCTGATTTCCAAGAATAGTCTCAGGCTTTGCATATTTGTCCTGATAATTTTTGGTCCACAGATATATCCACAGTTTGGAACACAGAGATTTTTGGCTAGTTACAAAATATCATATGAAAATATTATTGCTTGAGGTTTCATGACTAAAATACAGTATGTACCTTTTGTGCTTGATTGGTGTCAGCGTGACTGCAATACGTACTAGGCAGTTGCCTATTTTGCCTCTTCCTTAGCCAAGGCTTTCCTATATTTCCCAAGGGTTATTTTCTGAAAATAACTAAAGAGGCAATACTTAAAAGCTGAGATCCAGGAGCTACAGAAGATAATTTTAAGCCTTTCCACAAAGGGGCATGTAAAAGCCATTGCAACTATATGAAAAGTTTATTCTGCACATGAAAGGATGTTTAAAGTTAGTAACAAAGAAGGTAATTAGTGTAATTTATTCACATCATGAAAGTGAAATAACTTTGAAACGACTCTTGTTTACCAGGCAATTTCACGTGGAACCCCCACATATTCCCACAGCAGCAGTTTGCATGAGCTGAGAGAGAAATCATTATTTTCTATGGATTTTCCTATTCCAAATCACTATTAATTATTTTATGACAAAATCAATAGGTATTAGCATCTATAGATCCTTTTTACTCAAGCGGTGAAATAAAAATGAACTGTATCAGTGTATATAGGTCAATAAGTGTAAAACTATTTCTGCAGAAAATGCGAAAAAAGTGAAAATTTTAGGGTCTTTTGAGCTTCTTTAATAGTTATTTCTTAATGAATACTATTTTCACTTGCAGTATAATGTAATTTGATTGCTATTTACTGTGTGGAGTACTACAAATGCAGCCTTATGAGGATCCCCATATCTTACACATTATATTTACTTAATAAGGTACTGCAAGTTACAGTGATATATTTGCAAAATGCTGAAACCCCCCCCAGGAGCAAGTTGGATTTCACTTTTTCATTTGTTGCACTAATGCATATTAGTAACAGAGAATTTACTGCAATGGGTTATTCCTCTTTGTAATATCTTATTAACCAGTTAAAGACCTATGATGTACAGTAGGTGATACATCTTAGGCCCCTTTCACACTGGGGTGGTTTGCAGGCGTTATTGCGCTAAAAATAGTACCTGCAAACCGACCTAAAACTGCCGCTGCTGTTTCTCCAGTGTGAAAGCCCGAGGGCTTTTACACTGAAGCGGTGCGCTGGCAGGAGAGAAAAAAAACTCCTGAAAACAGCATCTTTGGAGCGGTGAAGGAGCGGTGTATTGCGAGCATTTTTAACCCTTTTTCAGCCACCAGCGGGGGTTAAAACCACACTGCTAGCGGCCGAATAGTAAAAATAGAGTTGTTTTACCGCCGACGCCCCCCACCGCCCCAGTGTGAAAGGGGCCTTAGAGTCCTTCCCTGTTGGACACACAATCACACATGTAGTTGCAGGGACCTGCTATCAGTTTGACAGCCATGGCCCCAATCTCTGCAGCTGAGCTGCTGGTAGCAGCTCTTTCAGCACTAATTGGCTGTGATAGGTATTTTAGCATCAGAACTTGATACATTGCGGATGGCCGTGGATCTAAGGCCCCTTCCACGCGGACGGACCGTCTATCCGTTTTTCTTCCATCCGTCGATGGACGACAATGCATTCCTATGGGCAAACGGATGACCATCTGTTACCATCAGTTAACCTCTGCTTCCATTTTTATCCAATTTTTTAACATACAAAGCTACGTCCAGATCCGTCAAAACAGTTATTATTTGAGGTTAATGGACAATGTCCGTCAACGTCCGATCAGTTAAGATCCGTTTTGAAGAAATACATTTTTTTTTTTGTTTATCTGTGAACTCAACCTATGACCCAGGCAGTAGTTGGACAATAGGAAGTACATCCCCAGTACATGCCCAAGGAGAAACATGGCAAGAGATGTCTCACATGAGGAGCTTATAAACCTGGTGCACTAAAGGCCAGGCTTGTGGGACTCATGCAGCATGGGAGGAGCAATGCTTTCTGGGTAATTTCCTTAAAGGCACAGAAACTGCTGTAAATGGAACAAAACGTATATAAAAACGGATGTAAACGTGTACATTAACGGATGAAAACGGATATTAACGGAATGGAAGACGGATGAAAATGGAGATTAATGGAACGGATGACGGATGAAGACGGATGAAGCAACGGATAAGAACTGATACGTTTTTAACGTGGCTAAACTGACGGTGCCCGTGTGAAAGGGGCCTTAGGCCCCTTTCACACGGACGGACCGTCTATCCGTTTTTCTTCCATCCGTCGACGGACGACAATGCATTCCTATGGGCAAACGGATAACCATCCGTTACCATCAGTTAACCTCCGCTTCCGTTTTTATCCGTTTTTTTTAACGTACAAAGCTACGTCCAGATCCGTCAAAACGGATATTAACTGACGTTAACTGACAATGTCCGTCAACGTCCGATCAGTTAAGATCCGTTTTGAAGAAATTATTCAAAGTTCATACTTTGACAAATAAAAAAACAAAGTGAAAAAACTTTATTTTAAAAGGGTTATGCAGAATAATAAAACTAAAACTGTTTTGAACATATGATGTGCTTTTGTGTCTTTTTATGCTATCAAAACACAATGAAATACCCAAATTAATGAATTAATAAATTTAAATTTGCACTGCAATATATATATATATATATATATATATATACTGCCATGAAACTTCTCTTGATGGAGATAGAAAGTAGTCAGCAAATTGTTCACGCATGGCAATGTAGGATGGGTGGAGCAAGGCTTTCTGGGTAATTTCCTTAAATGCAAAGAAACTGCTGTAAATGGATGAAAACGGATACAAAAACGGATGAAAAAATGGATGTAAACGTGTACATTAACGGATGAAAACGGAGATTAACGGAACGGATGACAGATGAAGACGGATGAAGCAACGGATAAGAACTGATACGTTTTTAACGTGGCTAAACTGATGGTGCCTGTGTGAAAGGGGCCTTAGAAGTATCTAATTACAAGGTATCCACTGCTGAAGCAAAGCTGAAAGTAAAAAAAAAAAATACTTTTAAATAAATGTTTTTCCTATTTAACCCTTATAAATATAATATAAAGGAAAAGTTCAGAAGAGACATGCGAAGTCTCTTTTGATAAAAAAAAAAAAAAAAAAAAAAAAAAAAGAAACATTTCTCCTATTCTGCTAACCCTCCTTTTTCTTATATACATACACCACAAGGTAAATGTGCCATCCAGTCTATAGTCTAGGTTTATTTTCAGCATCTGTAAAATACAGAGAATGGAGCGGAGTGTCATGGGCAGTGTAACTCTTGTCGTAATCTGCAAGAGTTACATCATCAGTGGCCTTCCAAGGGCTGAAGAGAAGTGAGGTTAGACCTGGAAGCAGTGCCATGGAAGATAAATGTGGGGATGGAGGAGCAATGGCAAAACTTGACCTTTCATACTTGAAGGCATGCACAAAAGTCGTGTGCCATAATGTTCACAGTATACTTGCATACCCTGATTTTCTAGGTTTTTTTTTCTAAATAAAAAAAAATAAAGTTCATATGAAAAAATGTTTTTATGTTTTTGTCCATATCATTCATATATTTTTAAAAGGATGCATAGTCCTTTTTTTTTTTTTTTTTAGAACAGGGGACACCCAGAGGAGATGTATTGGGAACTTGGCTGCATGGTTGCTGCTTTGTGATGATGTCAACCAGTGGCAGTGGTCCTCGGCTCAGTTTTGGCTGTTTGCTTCTCTACTAATTAAATTTTCCTGTTTTGAATAACAGCAGCACATATACCCGCTCCCAGTACATCTCCCCTGGGCAATATATTCATCTTCTCTGATGGAGAATTGAGGTTCCCTCCAGCCTGTTTGGCGACCCCAGTAGCTTCGTCGGTCCGGGTGAGGTGGTCCTATCCACCTACTGGGGCTTTTTGGGAAGTGGCAATATATATACACTTTATGTGGTTGTATCCCCTGTGGCTGAGTACATTGAAGCATTCAAATACAGTTTGAATATCCCTGTACTTGTCATATGTGCATCCCTGTGGAAGAAGTCAAATCTCTATGTTCAAAACGTGTCGGATGTCTCATCATTCTGCTCTTTCTGGTCAAGCTTTTTGGCAACCAATATTATTGTGCTGCTGATGCATTGTTTACAAGCTGTTAGTCATTTTATGATTGTAATTTTATCCTTTTTTGATATATAAAAAATACCAATTTATACTATTTGTGTTTAAGGGTCTATATTGTCTGCTGTGCCTACAATACATAATACATACAGTATATGAAACCATGTGAACCCATTCACTGGGTATCTCTATAATCTTTGCTGCCAACTCAGTGACCTCCTAATCAAAGCTATTTGTGGCAGTCATTCTGTGCAGCAATATAACTTTTACTCCAGCTGTTGTAATATTTTTTTTTTTATGTTTGCTGTTATAGATGCGCTTTGACTGGTTTGCAAAAGGTTAATAGGTTGACTAAATACAAGTAACAACTGGAGAATAAACAAAATGACACAATGTCCTGCACCGAGTAAGACCCTCCCACAGCCTCAAGTATGCTTCTCATTGTGACCATGTGCTTTGAGACACAAGGCATCTGTCATATCATGGAAGGAAAAAGAGTGCCCACGTTGGAATTCAGAACACATACCTGAACTGTCTCCAAACTCCCACTTCAGTAAACACAAGTTTCAGCTTTGTCACTGTAGGCATAACAAAGGCCTAGTCACAAATGCTGTTTATGGTACTTAAGTTAAGAAATATCATTCTTAAAGCGGACAAGGAAAGTTATGGACAGATTTTTTTCTAATAATTAGCTTTTTTTTTTTTAACTGGCCTTGTATTGGGCTGAAACATTTAAGAAGTGCAGAATAGTACATACAAAGCAATAGTTTAATTTTAATGGCAGTCTCCACAGCTGTACTTATCTTCTCTTGCTCAACTACTGCTTTGTTTGTCTGAGTTATAGGTAATATGAAGCATTAGGTGAGGAGTGTGACTCACTGACCTTCTTCCCACATGACAATGCTGATGGTGCACCTCAGGTATCTAGTGCTTGTCCCATGTTGGAGCTCACAAGGGCTTCTTCTCCGTTGTTTCCTTTAAAGTGGAACTCCACTTTTGTTGAGAAAAAAACATTCCCCTCTGGGTAATCTATGTACATTGCAAGGATTATAACAACCTTTGTTGCAGATTCCTACCTTTTGTTGTTCTGAAGAAATCCCTGTGTGTTTGTCTCTGCCTCTGTACTAAGTGGGTCTAATGGGAGTGGTTTCATAATTAACTGTCAGGTGTGGAGTTGAGAGCACTAATGAGGAAATCTGCTGGGCCTGCATCCCTTTAGATGTATTCCCATTGAAAGTATCTCTCAAAAAATTTCATTTTTGTTGCAGGGGATGCCTGAAATCTGATTTGTATCTTAGACAGACTTCTGGTGAGCCAATCACACAAGCAGGAAATGATGTTTCTGGGGAGTGTGTACAGAACAGCTCTAGGCAGCCATATTGCAAAGTATTCTTAGAAAATTACATTGACTGCAATTTGAAAAGGAAAGGTCCTTTTTAATAACATTCAATTACAATACAATTAGTGTCACAATTATATGCGCTATATTATTTTTTCTTTATTTGTTATTTTTTTCCCCATGAAAGTTGAGTTACCTTTTAAGGGCCATATGCCACCTAGTCCCTATGTAGAGTCCTACAGATTTCACTGAGAGATTGTGGTTCTCCCTGTGTAATCAGCAATACTCTATTCTGCTCGCAGTGTGACAACCACTTAGGCCTGGTTCACATCCATGCAGGTTGCAGTTGGCATTTTCCAGGTGTGTTTTGCGTTTTTCAATACATGTTTTTGATCCATTGAAGTCTATGAAACCAAAAAGCAGAAAAAAGTCCCTGGCCCCTTCCATAAAATACATAGATGTGAACGTGACCCATAGGAAACTATGTTAAATGGACTGGCTTGCAGTGGCTTGCAGTGTGTTTCTGCAAGACTAAAAATGCACTAAAAAATGCATAGGTGTGAACCAGGCCTTACCCTGTATCGGCTTTGTGTCCTGCTGATAAACTGAGCATATTGCCTGTCTGTCATAGAGCTCCAATGATTACACAGGGAGAAGGTAGCTCCAGGACTGAGCTGTCAGTTTTGCAGCTCCGGGCCTAATCTGATTAGTTTATGGATAAGAGCTACTTGTGTTGTTTTCACTCCAGTATTACTGTTATGTGTTAAAAAAATAATTTTTCACAACATTTTACCCCTATTAATCCTAATTCATTTTCATTAATATAAATATAAAATTAAATTGATTGGTGACTGTGTACAGTACTATGTTGCTCTATGCCATTAAATAGTGACACTGTTAGCCATAAAAATTATGTAAAAAAGAAAGCCGATAAATATATAAAGTCCATAGTGTAATTCAATTTATTAAAACATTTACATAAAAACATAAAATCTCACTGGCTTGCATTACACATGACATGTACTGTAATGGTCTTCCCACTGCAGACTCCTCATCTGAGTTCCAATAGCCGGAAGTGCATAAGCTGAAGTGACATCAGCAAGCCCCCCACTTTAAATCTATATTTATATTAGAGTCATTTGGAGATATAGAACATTTTATAAGCAATTGTGTAGTTGGTAAATATTCAAGGTATAGAGCACTTTTTCAAAGTGATTGTAAAGTCTCTGTTATTTTTATTGAAAAAAAAAAAAAACATGTTCTACTTACCTGCTCTGTGCAGTTGATTTGCACAGAGCAGCCCCGATCCTCCTCTTCTCGGGTCTCTCTCCTGTGCTCCTGGCCTCTCCCTCCTGTCGAGTGCCCCCACAGCAAGCAGCTTACTATGGGGGCACCCGAGCCTAGTGCCATTCAGACACGGAGCTGTGGCCTAGTCCCACCCCCACTCTCTCCTGATTGGCTGACTGACTTTGATTGACAGCAGCAGGCGCCAATGGCACCACTGCTGTGTCTCAGTCAATCAGGAGGGGGGTCTCAGATGATCGAGACACTCATGTACATCGCTGGACAGAGATTGGGCTCAAGTAAGTATTAGGGGGTGCTGGGGTGGCTGCTGCTGCACACAGAAGGCTTTTTATCTTAATGTATAGTGTGCATTAAGATAAAAAAAACATCTGACTTTACAACTCCTTTAAGGTTGAATTTTTAGGAATATACAAATAGCAGCACCGCACACATCTCTCCCTATTGGGGCTAACCATATGTGCAGGTAGCTCTAAGTGCAAACTGTAGCGTGAAGTTTCTTTATAATAAAATTTTTAAAGTTACATTCATGTTTGTTTGTAGTACCAAATGAAAAAAAAAAACTGCCTTCATAAAAGGGACAAGTCACATAATAACATTGTAGTTAACACTAACTTGTTTTTTACCCTTACAATTTCAATGAACCCTTATTTTAATTTACTCCTTCATCCCTCCCTTTTTTTTAGCGGTATAAATTTCTGTTCGTTTTTGTATTGCTGAATTAAAGAGCTTGTCGGGAGGGGGGTTGTGCCCAGAGTTCGGATTGATGAGTATAACCTTTGGGGAGGTTGCTATTAGACAGTACTGTAACCTAATCTGTATCTCTGACTGTATCTCTTTAGGAATTATCATTTAGGCTTGGTTCACACTGCTGCGATTGGGGAAACCCTGCGATTCAGTGCCGGTTCCCGCATTGGATGTGCATCCCACAGAGGTTCACACTGATATCTGTGAAGCGCTGGGATTGTCAATGTAAAGTTAATGACACCCCCAGATCAGTTCGCAGATCGCAATGCGAACTGTGAAATGGTGCAGGAATGCAGGATTCCAGTGCGAACCAAAAAAAAAGGGTCCTGCACCATTTTGGTGCGAATGCGATGCGATTTCAGCCATACAGTTTGTATGGCTGAAATTGCATCGCAATTACATTGCATATGATCTGCACAGCAATGCGGTGTCAATCACATGCAATGTCTTGCACTAGTGTGAACTGACACAAGAGTAAAATCTCTTCATTGAATATTATATCCCAATTGCACATGCCTCACAACTGTCCTATTCTAACAAGGCAGAGCTTTTATTGTCTAGAAAGAAATTACTGGCATCAGTTATGTAATGTCCTGGAAGGATTGTGTACTGGGAGATGTAAATGTGAGGGAAGGAGCTTGCACAGTACAAAATACATGGCAACAGGATACCCACCTCCTCATCTTTTGCTTCACTTCTATTTTCATTCTTTTCACTACACCATTATACAACAGCTGGGACGTTCTACACTTATTTGTACTGATGACTGAGGCTTTTTAGTACAAAGCTACATGGGTGGTTCCTTCTAATATTAACCGCTTCCGGACCAGCCACCACAGTTTTACTGCGGCAGGTTGGCTCCCCTGGGCAAAACGACGTTACCTTACGTTGCTTCGCCTTTTGGCCACTAGGGGCGCTTATCACCGCCATTACTGGTAAAAAAAAAAAAAAATAAATAAAAATGCCATAAATCTATCCCCTATTTTGTAGGCGCTATAACTATAGCTCTATTTGTGGGGAAAAAAGGACATCAATTTTGCTTGGGTACAGCGTCGCATGACCGCGAATTGCAAAAAATGGCCTGGTCATTGAGCAGCCAAATCTTCTGGGGCTGAAGTGTTTAAGGAACATCCATTTTGAAAACTTACAAGATTAATATCCTAAACCATTTAAACCCTCTTTTACTATTATTATCATTATTTTCTGTTGAAATAATTAGATGTGCATCAACAATAAGATAATAATTAATGTATTACGAATATGAGAAATTAGAGAGGATATTACAAACTGAGAAAATTTATTTGATAATGATACGAAAAATAAAATGGCAAAAGCAAGTAAGATGCTATCTAATTAACCCTCATTGTTGTCAGAATATTTGGAGAACACATTGTAAAACAAGTTACTTAATCTTTTTCTTTTCTTATCTGACTTATATTAGGCTAGACATCCAACAAAAAGAATTGTAGATTTTTTTTCTTTATCTCTGTACAGGCGTTCAAGTATACATTGATTGCAACAGGGAACACACATATTTTGTTCATTGTACTGGGTAGGATGATTGGAATGATTTGCTTGAGTCAAAACTCACAGGGAATCTAGTTGCTTTAAAGCTGGGGTATGGCAGAAAGTGTTCGCCTTTCTACCAAAGCAACTTTTAAAGTGAAAGGGTAAAGTGGTATATAGTATCAATTTATCGTTCAAGTTTCACGATATCAGTGTGGTAACAGGACCCCTTAACCAGGAAGCCCACTTTCCAAGGGGGTGCAGCCAATTGGGATACCATTTTTACAGTGGTTGTAAAGGCTGAAGGTTTTTAACTTCATGAATTCTATGCATGAAGGTAAAAAAACCTTCTGTGTGCAGCATCCTCCCCCCGCCCCCCAATACTTAGCCTGAGCCAGAACTTGATCCAGTTATGTGGACGAGAGCAGCTCTTTCTAGTCTCTCCCTCTTTATTGGCTGAGACACAGCAGTGGTAGCTATTTGCTCCTGCTGCTGTCAATCACAGCCAGTGATGAGGGAGTGGGGGGCGGGGCCTAGCCACGCTCTGTGTCTTATGGACACACAGAGGCAACACAGGAGCAAGCACGCTATGGGGCACTCAGCTAGGGTGAAGGGCTAGGGCCAATGGTGGGGGACCCGAGAAGAGGAGGACCGGGACTGCTCTGTGCAAAACTATTGCACAGAGCAGGTAAATATAATATGTTGATTATTTAAAAAAAAAAAACAAGAGACTTTAATATCACTTTAAGGCCTCTTGGGCTTATCAGACAAGAAGCCCCACCCCCGTGACATAAGTGAAGGTGGGTACACACTTTAAAAAAATCAGGCAAACGATCGTTTGGTTTTCCTCGATGTTTCACAGCAAGTTGGAACCGAAGAAAGAAATAATTATCGTACGACAAAGGCTTTTTTTTTTTGTTTCTGGTCATGCCCAGTCTTTCAGATCTGATTTTTCACCGTACAAAAACAGTACACATTATACAAAAATCATTTATTCTGTTCACATATGAGAACATTTTTGGAGTTTGTCCCTTCAGAAATTTTCGTTTGGAAAGTCTGAATTGGATGTCGAAACTTGTGTACACACTATATGAAAATCAAATGATCATTCCTCATACAGAATTTTTCTCCTGATTCTCTCATAGTGTGTACCCAGCTACTTACTGATTAGGTGTTGTCTTGGAAACTTTAGAGATAAACTCCTATCTTAATATTGATCAGTGGTTAACTACTGCAGTGGGGAACAGACTCAAAATGGTACACCCAGCATCTTTCCAAATAACTGTTTTGTTTATTCAGCACATTTGAGTTTTTTTCTATAAACATGCTTATATAGATATCACAAATAATTACAATTCTAGCCAAGCTAGCTTATCAGTGTCTTAGGAATGTGAGTATGTGGCAGAAGAGTTAATATAAAGCCAAGTAAGTTAGCTGTGGACAAAACATACAAAATAAAATACATGTACAGTATACAGTGGAACCTTGGATTACGAGCATAATCTGTTCCAGGAGAATGCTTGTAATCCAAAGCACTGGCATATCAATGCGAGTTTCCCCATAGAAGTCAATGGAAACGAAGATAATTTGTTCCGCATTGACTTCTATTATGTGGCCAGAGGTGGGGGGGGGGGCGACAGAGAGCCTCGGAAATACTTGGGGACAGTTCAGCTGAACTTGGAAAGCCTTGGAAAGGCTCTGAAACACTCTGCAACAGATTCCGAGTGGTTCCGAGTATTTCCGAATGGCTCCGAACCGTTCCGAGTGTCCCCAGTGCCCCCGCACCTCTGGTCAAATGCAGTACTGCACACCCCATTAGCTTGATTTCTGCGCGTTTTGCGAGACAACACTCGCAAATGAGTCAGAATTTTAAAAAAAGTTGCTCATCTTTCAAAGCGCTCATTAATCGCGTTACTCGTAAACCAAAGTTCCACTGTATATACAAAGTGTCACATACCTGGTTAGTGAGCCTGATGAAGAGGAAGGCTTCTCATACAGCTCAAGCTCAGGGGTTGCTGTTAGTAAGACAGCGGCCACAGGAGCACGGCAAGGTATGAGTGACTGTGATTAGTCCAGTAGTCTGTTTGGCGGTACCAGCAGGTGGATGTGGCAGCAGAACCAGCTGGGCGCAGATGAGCTGGCGCAGAGCTTGGCTGGTGGCAGACTGTGGGTAAGCAGCTGGAAGCAGGAGCCAGATGAGAGCTTGCTGGACTGAAGAGCTGTAGTAGACTGGATGAGAAGGGTGCAGGGTCAGACGAGCCAGGAAGGTAACGGTCGGGCAGATCAAACATAGGCGGCAGACAGCAGGATAGTCGGGTAACAAGCCAAGTCAGCAACGGGAGGTAGATTAGGCAAGAGCAGGAGGCAGAAGCAGAATCCAAAGACAAGCCAAGGTCAGGGCAGGTAGCAGAAAAATGGAGCTCAAGAGCAAGCCGGGTCAGGATCAGAGATCAAACACAGGAATCAGGAACTAACACACAGACGCTGAAAACCAAACAACAATGAGCCCATACTGCAGCCTGTTTAAATTGCTTGTTTGGTGCCAGTATTGGTGACAGGCGCGTGCCTGGATGTGCAATTGCGCATGTGTGCACACCTATGCCTGTGTCCGTGCACATCTGCCCGGCCAGTTGCCGGTCTGCTCATGCGCATATGTATGCTCCTGATTCACTCCCTGGTTATCTCTCACCTTGACTACTGCAACTCACTCCTCACTGGCTTACCTTTAAATAGACTATCCCCCCCTCAGACTCACCCACCTTACAAACCGCTCAGTGTCTGCTACTCCTCTCTGCCAATCCCTCCATTGGCTGCCACTTGCCCAACAAATTAAATTCAAAATACTAACACTAAGTTACAAAGCCATCCACAACTCTGCCCCCAGCTACATCGCTAGCCTAGTCTCAAAATACCAACCTAATCGCCATCTCCGTTCCTCCCAAGACCTTCTGCTCTCTAGCTCCCTCATCACCTCCTCCCATATCCGCCTCCAGGACTTCTCCCGAGCCTCGCCCATCCTCTGGAATTCGCTACCCCAATCTGTCAGACTGTCTCCAAATGTATCCACTTTTAGGCGATCCCTGAAAACTTTCCTCTTCAGAGAAGCCTATCCTGCCTCCATCTAACAACTGCACTATTTTCTCCATTAGCTCATCCCCCACAGCAGGGCTCTCTGATTCCTTCCTGTATCGAATTGTATTGTAATTGTACTGTCTGCCCTAATGTTGTAAAGCGCTGCGTAATCTGTCGGCGCTATATAAATCCTGTATAATAATAATAATAATAATAATGCGCCTGGAAACTTAATTTGTTCTATGGACAAGCCTTCCCTGACACAAAGTTTAATAGTTTTTTTTTTTTTTTTTAAACAGTACTAGTCAGTATATTCAACCCCACCAGATCTAGACACCCATCTCACTATAGGGGGACAAAAAGAGAACTCAGTGTACTTGGCCCTGAATATTCTACAGATGAGATAAAATATGACAGGTCCTTTTTGAAAAATCTGTAATTAATTTAATACATAGCTGTTTTAAGCCATTGTGACATCCTCGTGCAACAGAACTGTGTTTGGGAACCTAGTACTAAATTGCAGGAGATAATATATGACTCTAAGGTTATAGGTCATCGGAGTCAATATTTAAGTGGTTTTTGCTGCATGATGTGACAGGCTTTAAATCTAGTAGGTATTGATATTCAATAATGAAGTTGTATGATAGCATTATCAGCTTGGCTGGAAAGAAAGGGGCTGGCACAGCAGGCACATTCAGTGGTGAGTGATAGATTACAGTATATGATCAGTGGGAGGATTGGACGATGATGATGCTTGTTTGTCTATGTACATGAGAAACAGCCTGTCTGTGTGTGCTCAGTATCTTTGCTGTCAGTGAGGCACATAGCCTGATACAGACATTCATCCTCTATAGTATAGTAGTAATAATGAAGTTGTATGATAGCATTATCAGCTTGGCTGGAAAGAAAGGGGCTGGCACAGCAGGCACATTCAGTGGTGAGTGATAGATTACAGTATATGATCAGTGGGAGGATTGGACGATGATGATGCTTGTTTGTCTATGTACATGAGAAACAGCCTGTCTGTGTGTGCTCAGTTTCTTTGCTGTCAGTGAGGCACATAGCCTGATACAGACATTCATCCTCTATAGTAGGACATTATCAGCGCTCTGCATCCCTGGCAATGCAGTCAGTGAGAAAGTAATATTTTACTGTGAGAGACATGGACTGATATTCACTCAGAGACAACTGCCGGCCACATACTCCTTCATAACCCTCCCTCCGCACAGGGAATAAATTGATTAGAGTAAATAATCTGTCTTGTCGCTGTGTTTTATTATTTTGTTAGGCCATATAAAAATCCCATTTTCCCTCAGCTGTCTCCCTCCTTGTCTTCTTCCATCCATTGCCTCTCACATTATTTACCCCCTATCCGAACTGCAACTTAAAAAACCATATGTGCTTCAGGCATTGCGACCAAGGCCGAGATGTATGTGTGATGTCTTAACATCCTGGGAATATGAATCTTCCAGTTCTCCTTTTTTGCCTTTGTTACTTGTGTGCTGAATTCTGGTGTTGCAAACAGCAAATCCATCCAAGGCACAATTTTGTTTTCTAAGCTGCACAGTAAGACTGGTGTCTGGAATCTGGCTAGTTGCTATGGGCAACACCTTTTTCTTTTGTAAGATTTAAGAAAGCTCAAAGCAAGCAGCTAAATACACCAATGAAATATATACTATATTACCAAAATTATTGGGATGCCTGTCATTACACGCACATGAACTTTAATGGCATCCCAGTCTTAGTCCGCAGGGTTCAGTATTGAGTTGGCCCACCCTTTGCAGCTATAACATATTCAGCTCTTCCAGGAAGGCTGTCCACAAGGTTTAGGCATGTGTCTATGGGAATGTTTGACCATTCTTCCAGAAGCGCATTTGTGAGGTCAGGCACTGATGTTGGAGAAAAGGCCTGGCTCACAGTCTCCGCTCTAGTTCATCCCAAAGGTTTTCTATCGGGTTGAGGTCAGGGCTCTGTGCAGGCCAGTCAGGTTTCCCCACCCCAAACTCGCTTATCCATGTCTTTATGGACCTTGCTTTATGCACTGGTGTTCGGTCATGTTGGAACAGGAACAGGAAGGGACCATCCCCAAACGGTTCCCACAAAGTTGGGAGCATGAAATTGTCCAAAATGTCTTGGTATGCTTAAGAGTTCTCTTCATTGAAACTAAGGGGCCAGGCCCAACTCCTGAAAACCAACCCCACACCATAATTCCCAGTCCACCAAATTATTTAGACCAGTGCACAAAGCAAGGTCCATAAAGACATGGAAAAGGGAGTTTTTTGTGGAGGAACTTGACTGGCCTGTACATGAAACCAATAGAACACCTTTGGGATGAATTAGAGTGCAGACTGCAAGACAGGCCTGATGTCACAAATGCGCTTCTGGAAGAATGGTCAAACATTCCCATAGACACACTCCTAAATCTTGTGGACAGCCTTCCCAGAAGAGTTGAAGCTGTTATAGCTGCAAAGGGTGGGCCATCTCAATATTGAACACTATGGACAAAGACTGGGATGCCATTAAAGTTCATGTGCATGTAAAAGCAGGCGTCCCCATACTTTTGGTAATATAGTGTATACATGGGAGCTGTTTAACCCACCAAAGGATTTGTATTTATGTCCATTCAGCTTTGACATTTTCACAGCTATGCCACATCACACAACCCTATCTGTCCTCTCTAGAGGAGTAGCAGCATACTGATCTGTCCTCCTATCAGCATGTTAGCACTTGACCACTGCAGCACAACTAATTGACTCATTGTGCCGCTTCTCCCTCTACCAGTTTATGCTCTGCTTTGTAGTGGATTGCAAGAGCCTGAAAGAAAGTCTAAGAATTGGAGGATATTATTTTTTAATGTGGCGTAGGTATAACGCCACTTTGTAAATTGTATACTATTACTATAATCTAAATCTGTAGCACGTTTTGAGGTACCAAAACTGGCGGTAGGGATTTTTTAAATCTGGCACAGACTATTTTAAAGTAATCACCTGGCAGGATGGATTAAAGGGGGAGTAGTAGGGAATAATGGGAAAAGTATAGATTTTTCCCTGAGTTGGGATTTAAATGGGGTATAAACCCTTCAAGGTTTTTCACCTTAATGCACTCTATGCATTAAGGTGAAAAACCTTTTGTAGTGCAGCAGCCCCCCAGAGCCCCCCTTTTGCTTACCTGAACCCGATCTTTCCAGCGACGGGGACAAGCACAGCAGCTCCAGCCGGTGTCTTAGGTCCTCATTGGATAGATTGATAGCAGCAGCAGCAGCCATTGGCTCCCGCTGCTGTCAATCCAATCCAGTGACACGGGAGCCAGGGGGCGGGGCCGAGTCCTGCTGTCTGTGTCAATGGATGCAGCAGCAGGACTCGGGATCGCACTCGCATGAGTTTCCCCATGGAAAACGGCTCTCCGTGGGGGCACTTGAGAAGGGGAGGAGCCAGGAGCGCCAGTGAGGGACCCCAGAAGAGGAGGATCAGGGCCGCTCTGTGCAAAACCCTTGTACAGAGGAGGTAAGTATGATATGTTATATATATATATATATATATATATATATATATATATATATATATATATATATATATATATATATTTTTTTTTTTTTAAAACAAACCTTGTCAACCCCTTTAAAATGATTGAAATCTTTACATACCAAAAGAATATGAATACAGTTCAATATGCAGCTAAATTTAGGAGTACCAAGGCATGACTTTAAACTAGCAGGAGGAAAGTCCAAGAGTAATGCTTAGAAAGTATTATTTTACTGATAGAGTAGTGGAGTTCCAGCAGAGGTTGCTAGTCAATCAACAGTAAGTACAGTTAGTTTATTTTGATTTTCTTTTATAGTTTTTGCCCATGAGTGCCAGGCCAGGGTATTGCGAAGGATGTTCATCTTTTATTTTGACCCCAGCCCCATTAAAACAACTGCACAGCACTATGGGAAAAGCTGGGTTCAATATGGAAAAAGACCCACACACTTATATTCTTCTTCTGGTGTGAAGTCAACTAAGACATTTTAGGGGAAGCATATATTCATTATGTAATTCACCCAAAAAAACCCCACAAAAAGCAGATTGGAAGATCTCAGAAGCAGATCAAGTGAATAGCGGATGGAGAAGATTTTTATTATTTGCTCATTTTCGCAGCAGACCTGTTCATTTCATAATTCCGCATTGCTTTAGTAATTTAGTCTTTTCAAGCCTCACACGGAGCACGTGACTCCTTTGAAGGATTGCACATTGGAACTTTAGATTTTTTTTTAAGAATATAAAAGAGAACAAAAGTTCAGAGTGCACTAGCTGTAATGCTCAAGTACAGGGAGAGCAGTGATAGTAATGTCTATTATTATGCCATTAGGGACTTCCCATAATGATACAAGAGAATCAGTAGTAATGCTCTATGAGAAATTGGTAGCAGTAGATACACCAGATAGTTGCATTGCATCATCTTATCATCATCACCCTCGTAAAACTTTTTGAGAGGAGAAAGAGGAGAACATGCTAATATTTCAATATTTTGCCCAGGGAAAGATTACTGCCAGGGAAATGTAGAAGGGCTGTGTGTGGTTCTTGGGTTGCCAGATGGGCATAATTGGATAAAAATTGGATGAAAATGTAATACTGTGCATAATACACTGTGCACTCTGTTGAAATATTCTGCAAGGTTGTTATTATATCTGACTGGGACAGAAGTCTAAAATCCCAGAATTCACCATGCAAAGGCCTCAACCTAAAGTGTTACTAAACCCAGGACCTTGTATTACCTATATCCGGTCTCCCACACTACATAGAACATGGAAATGCAATTTGTTTAGTCAATATAAACTGCTAAATACCTTTTCTCATCAGCAGTATATAGCAGTCTTGTGTCTTCTATTAGTGTCTGGTTAAAGCTTGTCGGATGAGTTTTCATTCTGCTCTGACTGCCCTATGAGGCTGCATGCCTGACTCTCTGTCTGGACAGTGCTGCTTGGCCCTGGGCTGATCATACTGTATGCACCCTCCCAAGAAAAAAACTCTTTAGCAATACACACCAAACTGAGCATGTGCAGAGTGACTCCAAAGATCAGAGAAGATATGATCCAACAGCCTTTTTACACAATGCGGAGGATTAACCCATTAGGCTCCACAGTGAGTATTACAAACATGCTTCACTGCATACACAGACTGATTTTATTGTTGTGGGTCTAGTAACACTTTAAACCTGAGCCCACGTTCACATCGGGCCGTTTTGATATGCCATTTGACATGTCAAATCACCGGCACTTTCAAACAAGCATCAGTGTGAACCTAGACTGATGCTGGCTTTGGGATGGTGACATCATAGAAATGTCAATGGGGAGTGCAAAAATGCTGAACATTCTACTAAAGTCAGTATTTAGGCATCCTGTTGCATTAGGCACACATAAATGGGGACACTCTTTTGCAAAAGATCCTTCCCTTGTATTCTCTGATTATTTTAATAAAAACTTCTGCTAGGATGTGATACTGGAGGTGGCATGGGGTCTGCTATATATGCTCAAATACTTTTCAACTAGACCGCAAAGCAAGACCAATAAATGTTTTCTGAAATATAAAGAATTTTGTGACTTTTCTCAATATCCCCCGCACCCACTTCCCCCTTCAATCATCTGGCTAAATTTAGCCACAAACGTCCAGAAATGGACAGAAAATAGAAAAAAAAAAGAAAGAAAAAGGCTATCTTCAGTTTTACATTCCAAAGAGGTCATGTTCTCACTTACCTCTCTGCACTAGGCACTGGCCAAGGTGTCCCTTATGGTAAATTAAGTCCTTACTAGATATTGTGTTCTCCAATGGTTAATTCAGAAGTGATTGATTTAAAAAATATATATATATTTGTCTTACAGAATATTCATATATAATATACTATATGTGAACCTATTTGAATAATTCTATGCTTTTTTTATGTGTTTACCCTAATTCCACTTTTTACGCAGTTTACGTCTGTCCTTAAAGTCTCCTGTCTGTCTCACTTTTCTCTGTTTGCTAATACATAGCACTGATGAGAATCCACAACAGCTTCACGCCCACAGCTTGTAAATGCTGCTGATTAGCTGTATGTCATGCTTTCAAATCCCATCTGAGTTGGAGATTTTTGGACAATGCTTTTCACCTGCTGCTTTTCAGAGCTGCTTCAATATTTGAAGATGTCAAGCACAAATTTGATATCACTATCCCATCATTGATTGACTAAAGAACTTAAAGAGACATCATCATAGACTTTTATGTTTTACACCAAGCAATGTGTCAATGAATTCACTGTTATAGACAGGAGAGCCAGGTTATTTATTTGATTATTTTATGGATTTGGAAACACTGTCCAATCAGAGCTCATTGTTGACAGCTCCTCTCACTCAAGTCGTATGGGCTAAAGAACTTGTTCTGTAGACAGCATTTCCAGTTAATTAGTGACATCATTACTACCTGTTATTTGCAAAACCGAGCCAAATGACAAGGCATTTAAAGTGAGAATGAAAAGACACAGTGAGGGAAATTGTAGTACAACTAAGAAAAGACCTTTATCAAAAAAAAAAAAAAATGTAAATGCTAGCAACATAAAATAAATAACAACCACCAATGCTTCCCAATTAAAATAATTTATATACAAGTACATTGAGATTGAGCTTCTAAAGGGCAGAAACTGATGTAAATGTACAAAAATTGAAATAACACTCCTAAAGCCACATCTGTATAAACTTGATTGGAGGAGAGAAAGGGTAAAGGGCCACAGGGCCATAATTCGGACTTTACAGGCAAGATGGATTATGATATAGTACAAAAATATATTTTATTAACAATAAGTCATATCAAACAGGTCAAGTAAAAAAGAAATAAAAACATACGATAGGCATAGAATAGTAATGAGTATCTAGTGTAAGCAGGAGAGTTGACACCAAATAAACGGCAGTGAGCCCCTGTCCGTCAACGCATTTCACTGTTTTGCTTCATCAGGACACACTTTGGGGAACAGATCTCACTTGTCAGCATAGAAATATCTCCATATGGAGAGCTCCCAGATTATCACCCAGGAATCACAGTGTAAAGCATGAGGCAGTTTCTTACTAATACCAGCGACCGTGTATAGGGCTGATGGTGTAAAGATATATAGATATGAATATAGACTCATATGGTTTACCGGGGGTGGAAGATGATACACCGCAAGTATCCAGATAATTAAAGGGGGAGAGTAATAGAGAGGAGAAGGGTAGAAAAAAAAACACCCTTTCATCTGTATTCAGTCCATAGAAACAGTGGCTTCAACAATAATCCATATGGACAGATATATATTCCTTCCAAACTGGATATATCGAACTCTCCTATACCCGCCCGCAGTCAGTATAACTATATAGGCTCCATAGGTATATTTAAGCAGGCAATAGTGGCATGAGGATCAGTGTCTCCCCCAGGAAAAACAAACTGTACAGTAGATAAAGGGCTACATAAATTATTCTTACTATATAAATACCTGTAATAAATAAATACTCATAAAGAAGCAAGCTCATGAAAGATGTTGATATATGAAAAACAAATGAGATGGAATTTAAAGGAAAGGTGTAGTAAAAGAAACATGAAGAATGTCATTGATGACTTTTGAAATACAATCTTATTGACTTCAGTTCTTTCTGGCCCTCACCCCAAATGAATATGCAGATTCTTTTTCTGAACCAAATTGTTGATTGATTTTGTCACTCCACCCCACCATGTGGTCCATTTACTAAGGCCAAATAGACTGCTTTCTTTTGCAAGGGAATTTTCCTCATAGCTTATTAAATGTGGTGAAATTTTATTTTTCAAAGAATACCCAATCAAGTGCAAAATAAAAAACATCACTTTGCTTGTACAAGCAAACTATTTCAGGAGATTGTTTGTACATCCGTTTATTTTAGCTTGCTCATAGACATAGATTGTGGTTCAGTTTGAAAAGCTGACAGATGGATCCAGACTGAATGCTCATGTGAAAGGGCCCTAAGAGACCCATAATGTGATCTTTGTAAAGGCAGAACCCATCCCATTTCAGCAAGAGTTTAAAGAGTACAGTAAAGCCTTGGATTGAGAGAAACTTGGTTTGAGAGCGTTTTGCAAGACAAGCAACATTTGTTAATACATTTTGACTTGATACAAGCAATGTCTTGATATACAAGTAGCGTCATGTCACAACTGAGTTTAAAAGGGAAGAGAAGCGCCTCTAAGTGTAGCAATACAGTTACATTTATATTTATTGAAGGTACGACATTTAGAAACGCACATGGGTGATGATTAAAACAGGCACATCTCAGTATGCAGGCAAAGATGTCCACATAGACCCTCCTCCTCACCGCCATTGACGTTGTCCCTACCACGCTACGCTCCATGAGCGGTTCAGGCCTCGCTTTCAGATCTCTCTACTGCAGGGTAGTCTTCCCAGTCACGATTGCAGACAGCTTTATCCCAGATGCCTGCATACATAGATGTGCCTCTTTTAATCATTAACCATGTGAGATGCTAAATGTTGTACCTTCATTAAATGTAACCATATTGCTACACTTATGCCCTGTATACACGACCGGTTTTGCCGTCAGAATAAACTCTGAAGGTTTTTACGACAGAATTCCAACGGAATTCCGCTCAAGCTGTCCTGCATACACACGGTCACACCAAATTCCGACCGCCAAGAACGAGGTGACGTACAACACATACGACGGGACAACACGTACGACGTCTCGTACTTGCTTCAGAGCATGTGTCATTTTTGGTACGTCGGAACAGCATACAGACGAGTGGTTTTCCCGATAGGAATTCGTTCCGTCGGAAAAATATAGAACATGTTCTCTATCTAAGTCCATCTGAATTTTTGACATAAAAAGTCAGATGGGGCATACACACTGTCAGAATATACAATGAAAAGCTCCCGTCAGACTTTTCTGTTGGAAATTCCGACCTTGTGTTATTAGAGGCGCCTCTCTTCACTTGTTTACTCTGCAGTAGGGATGAGCTTCGAGTTCGAGTCGAACTCATGTTCGACTCGAACATCGGATGTTCGCCAGTTCGCCGAACAGCGAACAATTTGGGGTGTTTGCAGCAAATTCGAAAGCCGTGGAACACCCTTTAAAAGTCTATGGGAGAAATCAAAAGTGCTAATTTTAAAGGCTTATATGCATGGTATTGTCATAAAAAGTATTTGGGGACCTGGGTCCTGCCCCAGGGGACATGGATCAATGCAAAAAAAAGTTTTAAAACCGGACGCTTTTTCGGGAGCGATAATTTTAATAATGCTTAAAGTCAAACAATAAAAGTGTAATATTCCTTTAAATTTCATACCTGGGGGGTGTCTATAGTATGCCTGTAAAGGGGCGCATGTTTCCCGCGTTTAGAACAGTCTGACAGCAAAATGACATTTCAAAGGAAAAAAAAAGTCATTTAAAACTACTCGCGGCTATTAATGAATTGTCAGTCCGACAATACACATAAAAGTTCATTGATAAAAACTGCATGAGATTTCCCCACAGGGGAACCCCGAACCAAAATTTAAAAAAAAATGGCGTGGAGTTCCCCCTAAATTCCATACCAGGCCCTTCAGGTCTGGTATGAATATTAAGGGGAACCCCGCGCCAATTTTTTTTTAAAAAATGGCGTGGGGTCCCCCCAAAAATCCATATCAGACCCTTATCCGAGAACGCAACCTGGCAGGCCGCAGGAAAAGAGGGGGGATGAGAGAGCAGCCCCCCTTCCTGAACTGTACCAGGCCACATGCCCTCAACATTAGGAGGGTGCTTGGAGGTAGCCCCCCAAAGCAGCTTGTCCCCATGTTGATGAGGACAAGGGCCTCATCCCCACAACCCTTGGCCGGTGGTTGTGTGGGTCTGAGGGTGGGGGGCTTATAGGAATCTGGAAGCCCCCTTTAACAAGGGGACCCCCAGATCCCGGCCCTCCCCCCTGTGTGAAATGGTCAGAAGGGGGCGGGGTTATGTAACAGGTGACCCCACCCCCCTCTGACGTCACGGGGATTGACACAGGGAAGTCCCCATCAAGTCCCTGTGCGTCAGAGGGGGGCGGGGTCACAGGGTGGCCCCGCCCTCCATTATTTAACCACTTACCGATCGCCGCACGACGATGTACGTCCAAACTTTGTCGGCGGATATTGTTGTTATGGCAGCACCTAGCTGCCATAACCCCAGTATCCCCGTTTTCGTGCGGCAGCCGGCTTTCAGATAAAAGTGGTCCCTGCTGCGGATTCGCCACAAGATCACTTTTATCGGTGGCGGGAGAGGGGCCCCCCCTCCCGCCGCGATCCGGTGCCCTCCGCCGCTTACCGGAGCTGTCGGTAGCGGCGGAGGCGATTGCATCCGTCTCCATCCTGTGTCTGGAGACGGGTGAGTCTAAGATGGCGCCCACTCGTCTCTATGACACTGCTAGGCGGAAGCGACGTCAAAATGTCACTTCCATCCACGCCTCTTAAAGGCACATTTTTTCAAATGTCATTTTTTTAAATGACTTTTTTTTTTTTTTTTATTGCATTTTAGTGTAAATATGAGATCTGAGGTCTTTTTGACCCCAGATCTCATATTTAAGAGGTCCTGCCATGCTTTTTTCGATTACAAGGGATGTTTACATTCCTTGTAATAGGAATAAAAGTGACACCATTTTTTTTTAAACAGTGTAAAAATAAATAAAATATTGTAAAATAAATAATAAAAAAAAAAAAAAAAAATTTTAAAACCCCCCGTCCTGACGAGCTTGCACGCAGAAGCGAACGCATACGCGAGTAGCGCCCGCATATGAAAACCACACATGTGAGGTGTCGCTGTGATCGCTAGAGCGAGAGCAATAATTCGAGCCCTAGACCTCCTCTGTACCGCAAAATATGCAACCTGTAGAATTTTTTAAACGCCCCCTATGGAGATTTTTGAGGGTAAAAGTTTGACGCCATTCCACTAGCGGGCGCAATTTTCAAGCGTGACATGTTGGGTATCAATTTACTTGGCGTAACATTATATTTCACAATATAAAAAAAATTTGGGCTAACTTTACTGTTGTCTTATTTTTTTTGTTCAAAAAAGTGAATTTTTTCAAAAAAAGTGCGCTTTTAAGACTGCTGCGCAAATACGGTGCAAAAAAAAGTATTGCAACAATTGCCATTTTATTCTCTAGGGTGTTAGAAGAAAAACCATATATAATGTTTGGGGGTTCTAAGTAATTTTCTAGCAAAAAATCCTGTTTTAAACATGTAAACACCTAAAATCCAAAACGAGGCTGGTCCTTAAGTGGTTAAGAACCGTCAGAAGAGGAGAATCGTCACACAGCAGGAGCCTCCCACCATGCCATCATGGATGCGGAGCGGCCCGAGGAGAAGAAGGGAAGAGGATGCCGCAGAGGAGATGCCAGACGAGAACACCGGAGGAAGAACCAGAAGAAGAAGATGGAGGAAGAAACCGAAGGAAGATAGAAAATAGAAGATAGAAGAAAGAAGATAGAAGATAGAAGAAAGAAGAAGCATTTAAATAAATGAATTGTCAAAAACTGTCTCTTGCCATTTTTAACATTGTTGACAGTTTTTTTGTGAAATGGTAGGGGTACCCCCTTACCATTTCACACAGGGGGGAGGGCCGGGATCTAGGGGTCCCCTTGTTAAAGGGGGCTTCCAGATTCCAATAAGCCCCCCACCCGCAGACCCACACAACCACCAGGCAAGGGGTTTGGGGATGAGGCCCTTGTCCCCATCAACATGGGGACAAGGTGTTTTGGGGGGCTACCCCAAAGCACCCTCACAATGTTGAGGGCATGTGGCCTGGTACGGTTCAGGAGGGGGGGCGCTCTCTCGTCCCCCCTCTTTTCCTGCGGCCTGCCAAGTTGCGTGCTCAGATAAGGGTCTGGTATGAATTTTTGGGGGGACCCCACACCATTTTTTATTAAATTTTGGCGCAGGGTTCCCCTTAAAATCCATAGGGTCTGGTATAGATTTTGAGGGGGGCCCCATGCCATTTTTTTTTTAATTTTGGCCGGGGTTCCCCTTAATATCCATACCAGACCTGGAGGGCCTGGTATGGAATTTAGGGGGACCCCCACATCATGTTTTTTTTTTATTTTGGTTCGGGGTTCCCCTGTGAGGAATTCCCATGCCGTTTTTATCAATGAACTTTTATGTGTGTTGTCGGACCGGCAATTCATTAATAGCCGCGAGTAGTTTTAAATGACTTTTTTTCCTTTGAAATGTCATTTTGCTGTCAGACTGTTCCAAACACGGGAAACATGCGCCCCTTTACAGGCATACTATAGACACCCCCTAGGTATGACATTTAAAGGTATATTACACTTTTATTGTTTGACTTTATGCATTATTAAAATCACTGCTCCTGAAAAAACGGCCGTTTTTAAAACTTTTTTTTGCATTGATCCTTGTCCCCTGGGGCAGGACCCAGGTCCCCAAACACTTTTTATGACAATAACTTGCATATAAGCCTTTAAAATTAGCACTTTTGATTATTCATGTTCGTGTCCCATAGACTTTAACGGTGTTTGCGTGTTTGAACAAATTTTTTGCCTGTTCGCAAGTTCTGGTGCGAACCGAACAGGGGGGTGTTCGGCTCATCCCTACTCTGCAGCTCCTGCTGGGTTTTGCTTCTAATCCCCTTGTGGAGGCTGTCATTTGTGGATGGACATTTTATGGTTACACATCCTATCACATTTTTTTATCACGCTTTTTATATGGACTATAAGCTGAAGGACTTATGAATAAATGGTTGTGGAACGAATAATTTGAGTTTCCATTATTTCTTATGGGGAAATTTACTTTGATATGCAAGTGCTTTGGATTACAAGCATGTTTCCAGAACGAATTATGCTCACAAATCAAGGTTTTACTGTACACTGGAATAGCTTATCTAAAAAAAATAGAAGTAGGAAGATAGAGGTTACGAAAACCCTTGCACTGTACATAGTTGACCTGAAGCATATCCATTTTGTTTTTCCGGCATAGCCAACATTTCACTTAAGTTGAGAAGGAAAAGAGTTAACTTTTCCCTTTTTTGTGTCACAGCATTATCTTAAAAAGGGATGAAATAATACATGTTTTCAGACTTAATTTTTTTCTCGGTGCGTTTCCTGGGAGTTGAAAGAAAACATCCTTGGAAACAAATCTGTTACATTATCATCAATGTCAAAACACATCTCTCCCCCAGACTGAAGTGCATGGCAATTATTTGTGCCTTGGTTTCAGGTGAAGGGAGATATCCTGCATTGGGAGGAACTCCTGAGGTGCAGTGTTATTTATAATGGGATGTGTGTGGGGAACGTGAATCATAAAGATATGTTAGCAAAACACATTCGGAGAAGGTGATTTATCAGTCACCAGGTGGAAAAACAATTGAAAGAAGGAAAAATATTGAAAAGGGCAGGATATTCATTTTAATGATTTGATTTTATGCTTAGCTCACATTGACCTTGGGAAGAATTCATCAGTGAATATTTAGAGGACTGCGCTGTATCTATATTTTAAATTTGGGGAGGATAAACTATTCTTGGCTCCTATGACCATTTGCTTAAAGCAGACCTCTCTTTTTGCACTTTTCATAATATAGATCATCCCCCCCCCCCTTTTTCATATAATTAAAGATTGTTTTATTTTTATTTTTTTTAAATACCCTTTTTTGCAGCCAGTGCTTCCACCTTTCTTGCCTAGGTGAGAATGATGCAGCCCAAGCTGCCCACAGCCACTTGGGATGCCCACATCAGGGATTCCAGGTATAGTTGCCACCTCATCCCTTTAAACACGAACACATATTAATTACTAGAGGTCGACCGATATATCGGCCGGCCGATATATCGGCCGATATTTGACTTTTTTTACTTAATTGGCATCGGCGGATTGTGCTGATAAAAAAAGCCGATTCAGCGGGACTTGCAAATGACTTCTGTAATTGAAGTCAATTGCAAGTTGTCTGAAATTTTCTTCTCTCCTCCTCTGGGCAGCCTGCCAAGTCTGATAAGAAGATACATTGTATCTCTTTCAGGTTCTTTTATCAATAGACTGAACTCCGTGGAGAAGTTTTCAGTTTAACCATTTAAAGACTAAATCTTTTCTGACACTTGTTGCTTACAAGTAAAAATCCTGTATTTTCTGCTATAAAATCACTTAGAACCCCCAAACATTATATATATATATATATATATATTTTTTAGCAGAGACCCTAGGGAATAAAATAGCGGTTGTTGCAATATTTTATGTCACACGGTATTTGCGCAGCGGTCTTTCAAACGCAATTTAAAAAAAAAAAAATACAGTAATGAAATTAAAAAAAAAAAAAAAAGCAGTAAAGTTAGCCCATTTTTTTCCTCCAAAAGTTTTGATTACCTGTTTTTGTGTATTTAATATTTAAGATATAGATATTTTTTTTTAATCTAAATTCTACATACAAGTGAACTGATTGGAGGTTTGTTTTGTTTAATAAATGTTTAAATATAAAAAATTTTCTGTATCACTTATTACTTAAGGCTGCTTCCACACTGAAGCGGGCATGTGTTGACGGTAAAATGCTGTTAATTTTAGCGGCGCTTTACCGTCATTTTAGCGGCGCTATTCGGCTGCTAGCGGGGCGCTTATAACCCAGCTAGCGGCCGAAGAAGGGGTTAAATGCGCCCCTGAAGCGCTGCTGCCGAAACGCTTTGCAGGCGCTTCGGCAGCGGTGCGCATTCATTTCAGTGGGCAGGAGTGGTGGAGGAGCGGTATACACCGCTCCAAAGATGCTGCTTGCAGGACTTTTTTTTAACATCCTGCCAGCGCATCGCCTCAGTGTGAAAGCACTCGAGCTTTCACACAGACTGCAGGGGAGCCATTTTACAGGCGCTATTTTTAGCCCAAAAGTGCCTGAAAAACGCCCCAGTGTGAAAGGGGTCTAACTGTTTTTGAGATGAAGGGAAAAAAAAAAATCGGCCTAATATATCGGCCCAAAAAAATCGGCATCATATATCGGCCACCGCGATTTCTAAATAACGGCTTTGGCATCGGCCAGAGAAAAACCCATATCGGTCGACCTCTATTAATTACACAGGTTTTGTGGCTGATTAAGGTGGTAATTAAACTCACTTGGTGCCTTATCTGCATTTAATTAGCCTCAGAACCTGTGTACTTCATATGTGTTCGGGTTTAAAGGGATGAGGTGGCAACTCTAATTCCAGGAGGCTTTTAACGCTACCTAGAACACAATGTGCATGTACAGTATCACATCATTGGGAGGTGGCTGCCAGGATGGGGATGAGATAGCCAGCTCCCAATGGACTTAAGACCCCTACACACGATACGAAAATCTGAAGTAAAATTTCGTCCGACAAACGATCTGCCGATTTTCGGATCATTAGTACGGTGCTTTCGAACAGCCGAATCCGGTTTTTCGTCAGACAAAAGCTGGATGTGGAGACTATAAAATTTTTGTCGTACGTGAACTCGACATCCGATTTTCGTTTAATTAGTATGGTTTTCGTATGAACAAAATCGTAAGGACAAGACTACACATGCTCAGAAATGAAAGAACACATACAAAACTAGTCAACACATTACGTCACTTCTGAAGTTGTATTCTGTCATACGAGATTTTTTTGTATGGCGAGTAATCTCTTCACTTTCGACATGAGACTAGCATGCAACAAAAAATGGATGAATGGTCATCTGAAAGTCTGATCATGTGTACGAGGCTTAAATGAAGAAGATGGCGATGCAAGACCAGGGATCGGCAGATTATGACAGGACAGGGCCAGATTCACTGGATGTGTTAGTATGTGAGAGGATTTAAAAGTATATATATATAGTATATGGTTGAAGTTCCTCTTTACTGAAACTACTTTAAGGCCCGTTTACATCTAAACGATTTTTCTGCTTGAAGCTTGTAGCTCTAAAGCGTTCAACAAGCCAAATCCCATTCATTTCAATGGCCCCTGTTCACACTCCATCATTCTGTCACCTGAAGCAAAACACCCGTCACTCAAAAAAAAACATGAGCCTCTTTTTGGCATATTACAAGCATTTTTGGCCCCCTAGACTTCAATAGAAAGCCTCACTTGAGCCTTTTGCAAGTGTTTTGTCGCTCGATTTCGGCTCAAAACATCAGCTTTTCACCGCTAGTTTCCTCTCCCTCACCTCCCCCTAGTGCTTTCTATTGGCTAAACAAAAATGCCTGAAGCTGTCAAACACTTGTAATATGCTTCTAAAACACTTTAAAAACACTTGTAAAAAGCTGCAAAAACACTTAAAAAAATGCCTGAAAAACTCCATTAAATCGCTATGCTCAGGTGTGAATGGAGCCTAAACTTTAAATGTAGCAGCTACAGGATTTATGGCATAATTTAAGCAAAGCTGAATTTTAAGGCTCCATGCACACCATGGTGTTCCGTTTTGTGGGCGGAATCGCTGTGATTCGGAAACACCGGAAAACGTGGGATGCCCTCGTGATCCCCGCTATTTTGAATGACACCAAATTGTGGCACGATTTTGCCGTGATTGTCGCCTGCAGTAAAAATGAACAAACAGAATCGCGGGACGCCCGACACCCAAAAGAAGTTCTTGTCGGGCGACAATGGCAGCAAAATCACACTGCGATTTGGTGCCATTCAAAATAGCGGGGACCGCAAGAGCATCCTGCGATTTGCGTCGTTTCCGAATCGCAGGCAGAAACGCAGCGATTCTGCCCGCAAAATGAAACGCCATGGCGTGAATGGAGCCTTAAGGATATCTTTCTTAAATGACACAGTTATCCTTTATTTCAGTTTTACTAAATCTTTCTCCAAACTTTTCCTCCACTATCTGTTTTTTTTTTTCCAAAAACAGTTAATTGGGAATAAGTTTGATACATAGGACATGCACATAGTTGGAAAACAGTATCAAGCCAAAATACAAAGTCAGAGACATATACAGGCATATCCCGCTTTACGTATCCTTACTTTATGTACACTCGCGAATACAGACATACCCGCAAGTGTACTTAAAGTGCCTCGCAAGTACAGACACATTGGTGTCTATGGGAAATCTTGGTTAGCTTGACTGGCACTGCTCCCGGTTTTTAACATGGGCGTCAATGGGAAATCTTGGTAAGCTTGCCATGGCACTGCTCCCGGTTTTTACCATTGGCGTCTATGGGAAATCTTGGTCAGCTTGACATGGCACTGCTCCCGGTTTTTAACATTGGTGTCTATAGGAAAACTTGGTCAGCTTGACATGGCACTGCTCCCGAACCATAAGTGACAGGGAGCACAGAGAGGGGACCCAGGACTACAACATATCAGATTTTGGGGTCAGCCAGCTTGCCTAGGTAATCTACCATTTGTGCATTAGTCCTGGGTCCCCACGTTTGGTGTCCCTGTCACTTATGGTTCGGGAGCAGTGCCATGTCAAGCTGACCAAGATTTCCCATTGATGCCAATGTTAAATGTTAAAAACCGGGAGCAGTGCCATGTCAAGCTTACCAAGATTTCCCATAGGACTAGTGTATTTACTTGCAGAAGGGAAAAAAGGTATTGCTTAACCTTAAGTACATTTTCATTTTACATACATGCTCTGGTCCCATTGTTTACTTAAAAGTCGTATGCCTGTAGTCAAGTATCATGTTTTAACAGCATGCAAACATCTGTCAGCTGAGGTGAAGGCAAAGTAAAGGAACAACAAGTATATATCTTTACCCCCCACAGGTATATAGACATAGCAACAGACAATGCAATGACCCATGGTTCGGGGCGACCAAATACTGCCCATTTGGGATTGACCTAGAATTTGGTCATTCCTACAGCAAAAAAAAGACAAGAGAAGAGGGTTGTCAGGCGCCACACTCCTGGAAGGGAGAGGTAATGCAAATGAGGAGGGGGGAAGGCCCTAAAGAGCATTTCCATTATGAAGGGGCTAGAAGCACTAACCTACTAGGCCTCCCCAATGACAGGTCATCCCAGGAGCTAAGCTTAGATTTATTATATAAGTATGGTTAAAACATTTTCTTTCATTTTGGATCAGCTGGGAATGATGAATTCTCTGTCTGACTGTTTTTTCCATCTGTGTTCCTATCAAGAAATTTTCCTTCACTTTATGTCCTGTATGCTTAACAGTAAGGGAGAGCAAATCTCTTAAAAAGTTAGGTAAATCTCCTCTTAAGCCTGGTACACATGGGCCAACTATCTGGTACACATGGGCCGACTATCGGCCCGCATCGTCTGGTTCAACAGAAACCGGCCAATATTCAGCCTTTGTGTACAGCAGCCTGTCTGACAGAAGCTAGCCAAAAGTCTTGCCTCTGTTGAACGGGCATGCTGGAAAAACAGCAGCTGATCAGCATCCGATCAGCACTTGCAGCCCATAGCTGCAAGTGCTGGCCAGTGTTTTTTTGCTGGGGGGGCAGTCCCTCTGTCAAAAAAAAAAAAATGAGGTTTGCGTTTTTTTAGGTTTTAGTACGACGAACTCCTTGCGGCCCTTTGCTGAGTTGAACAAAAAAAAACTGTCAGTATGTATTGGGCTTTAATCAGTTGTAACTGGAATAGGTGTTCCTGTTGGGAAATGTCCCATCTTTTTCAGTTGGCAACTCAAAAGTTTCAGTTTACTTTACCTGTAGTCCTAGTGACATTAGTCACTGGGACAAGTAAAGAGAGAAAAAAAAACTGCCTTTAGATATACATTAACCACTTCAGCTCCGGAAGGTTTACCCCCCTTTCTGACCAGGCCTTTTTTTGCGATACGGCACTGCGTTACTTTAACTGACAATTGCGCGGTCATGCGACTCTGTACCCAAATAAAATTGATGTCCTTTTTTTCCCACAAATAGAACTTTCTTTTGGTAGTATTTGATCACCTGTGCAGTTTTCATTTTTTGCGCTATAAAAAAAAAAAGACCAACAATTTTGAAAAAAACAACAACAATATTTTCTGCTATAAAACACATTCAATAAAAAAATTTAAAAAATCGAATTTCTTCATCAGTTTAGGCCAATTTGTATTCTGCTACATATTTATAGTAAAAAATCCCAATAAGTGTATATTGATTAGTTTGCGCAAAACTTATAGCGTCTACAAACTATGGGATAGATTTATGGACTTTTTATTTTTTATTGTTTTTTACTAGTATTGGCGGAAATCAGCGATTTTTAGTGGGACTGCGACATTGTGGCAGACAAATCTGACATTAAAGCCGCTTACACACGAGCGGACTTTACGGCAGACTTTGCCCGGCGGACGGGATTTCGTCGGACAATTCGATCGTGTGTGGGCTCCAGCGGACTTTGTTTTCTCAAAAGTTGGACGGACTTAGATTTGAAACATGTTTTAAATCAATCCGTCGAAATCGAGTCCGGTCAAAAAGTCCGCTCGTCTGTATGCTAGTTCGACGGACAAAAAGCCACGCTAGGGCAGCTATTGGTTACTGGCTATGAACTTCCTTGTTTTAGTCCGGTCGTACGTCATCACGTACGAATTCGACGGACTTTGGTGGATTGTGTGTAGGCAAGTCCGTTCATTCAGAAAGTCCGTCGTAAAGTATGTCGAAAAGTCCGCCGGGCAAAGTCTGCCGTAAAGTCCGCTCATGTGTGCGCGGCATAAGTGACACTTTTTGGAGACCAGTGACACCAATACAGTGATCAGTGCTAAAAAAAATGCACTGACACTGTATAAATGACACTGGCAGGGAAGGGGTTAACATCAGGGGCAATCAAAGAATAACTGAGGGGCAATCAAAGGGTTAACTGAGTTCCCTGGGTGTGCTTTCTTACTGTGTGGGGAAAAGACTCACTGGAGGAAGAGACACATCTGTGTTCCTGATTAGCAGGAATCACAGATCTCTCTATTCACGTCTGACAGAACGACGATCTGCCCTGTTTACATACACAGACTGCCGTTCTGTCATTCCTCCGAATGATCGTCGGTGGCCAGTGCCGGCCGAAACTGCTGATTGGCCTCTGCTGTGTCCAAGAACAGTGGGAGCGCGGCTCCGGCGGCGTGCGTCCCAGAGCCAATGAAAGAAATCACGTCCAAGTACGTGATTTCGTGCTTAAGGGCCGCCCTGCTGCAATATATGTACATGGGGCGGTCCACAAGTGATTAAAGCCTGAACGTATAACAATACAGACCTTGTAACAGTCAGCAGCCTGATACATTCCGATGAATATCAATACATTGCTAGACAACACTGGGAATTTGGCCGTTAGTGCTAGGGCAGTCCTTCACAGCTTGAGTGCTTACTATAAACAGTATTTCTTTATTCCCATCTTGACTGCAGGGCCTGATATTATTTACATCTGTCAATGAAACCTTGCCGTGCTACTCTCAGTGTGTGTCTACATTAAGCTAGAGCAGCGTGAAACAGAAACTTAACATAAACATGATCAATCCAAAGGACCAGTGCCCTAAAGCTTGGATCATCCATGAGATATTGATCGAGAAATGCCTCAAACAACATCCTCAGCCTTTCACCACAGAGCCAGATGTTGCTCTTCCTTTGACAGCCATGATGCCAAATGCCATCCTATCATCCCTGCAGGCATAATAGATCCAGCAAGAATTCCTGCCTTTTCTCTATTGTGCTTCAGTGAGATTATGTGGTTTACCTGTTTTTACATTATAGGTACAACATAAGCCATCTAAGGCTATGGCAGAGGAAGGGCTGAAATCAATTTTTAGACTTTTTTTTTAGAAGTATCAACTTTAAAAGCATCGTTAATTTATAAAGAGGCCCTGGGCTCTACACTTATTTTTTCTATATTTCAAACATACTTCAATCAAATGTTCAAAAGTACTTCAGGAAATCTATTTTGAAATCGGAATTTATGCCATCCAAAACCTAGCATTATTCGTTTTTTTTTTAAAGCAAACATGTGGGCAGGATAGTGATCAGAAATCAGAGGTCAGAGCATATTGCAAGCACCTTCAACATGTTTATTTCCAGGGCATCCTGAAAAAGTAATTCTAATAAGGGAGCAGCACCCAGATGTTATCACTTCTTTCTGGCTCTTGATTTCCTATTGGCCCCAAAGTGTGATGAGTATCCCTGATGGTTAACAGAGAGCTGGGGAGAGCAGGAAACAACATTATGAAACAAAGGTGGTCACTGCTTAGAGGGTACAAGGTACTATGTCATTCTAAAGTGTGCATGTAGTCATTTTTAATATAATTGTTAAGCAACATTCGTGATCAGCCCCACATGTACACTCAGACAGGGTAATTGTTTTAACTTTTGTGGCATTTTATGTTGATGTCCAGTAATGAAGATATTTTGCTGAGCATTATGGATAATGCACAGGGTAGCATTGTTATATCCCATGTAAAATGATAGTGGATGAGTGTTGTGATCAGCTTACCATGGACTTGTCCAACAGTGTAATAAAAGATTTTCTAGGAGCACACATGCAGTGCTGTCAACTAAGCTAAAGGCAATATTGCAGAATATGGACATTTTTCATCCTGTAGGACAAAAGGTTGGAAGGTTTAGGGAAGTGATCGCATAGAGATTTATTGAGGCCTGCTGGGGGTTGAGAAGTTTTACATAGTGGACTTTAATTAGTTTACCTGCTTACACAGCACTGATAAGCTGATGCTACACCATGCTGCCTGTACTTTACTAAATATGTCTATATGTTGCAGTGAAAATTGCCATATTCTGCCACAAAAAGCTAAAAGTCATAGTAACAGTTGAAAGAATCATCAGACTGATAATATGGACTTCTGAACCTTCATCCTAATTTGTCCAAAGTGCTTGGGAAGTGATCAGGGATGGTTGGAGTGACTCTGAAGGCATTGGTTTTACCATGATAATACAGATGTCACATAGAAAACTAAAATTTATTATTGTTTGTATTATTTCTGAACTGGCTCTGGATAGTTGAAAGGAACTTCTATAACCCTTCTGAGGTCATTTTAAGTCCATTGGCCTCTTGAAAACTAACAAAACAACCTTGAAGTGTAAAGGCAACACTTGGAAGTAGAGAAGGGTTATTCCCTCTCTCAAGTTTTTATTGCTGTCTGTGTCCCAATTGGGAAGATTCATCCTATCTGTTTGTAATGGTGACTATAGAAACTGATGAGAAATCCAAAATTTGTGAGTTGTTTCCAGAAAAGCAGGTAAGGAGCAATCTTCCAAAGTAGACACGTATGGGAGATATCTTTAACTTTCCATTGTGTCTCCAGGACAGAAAGTAATGGAAAATCTCCACAACAGGACACAGAACTAATACAAAATAAAGTTTGGGATATACATAACACTCTAATTTTACTTTCACCACTGACACCAATCTCCTGAGTTTTGCTAATATTTGGGGTGAATAAAAACTCCCAATTTTGCTCATCCCTAGTGGGAAGCTCTTCAGTGGTCATGTTGCAGGTCTATATAGAAAATCCATATTTATTTATATTCAAAAATTTGTTTTTCATTAAGAAAAAAGAAAAGTGATGGATGTAGGGCTGTCGACTTGTGGTAACGTGGCAGGACATATGACGTAGTGGGGGTGAAGGGGGAATGAATCCTGTAGACTGTGCACATTCCGGTCAGGAGCCAGCACCACAATCCCCATGCACTTCACATGCTACTTTTCCAATCTGAGTTAGCTTGAGTCATCACATAGGTGTCCTTTTATGAAACTGAGATCAGCGGCGATCCCGAGTCTCACCGCTGATCTCAGCGCTTTACCAGTTTATGAAACTGAGATAATCAGCGGAGAACATGTTCTCCGCTGATTATCTCAGCACAGTGAGAATTCACAGAAACGGCCAGTTTATGAAGGTGCGATCTCCACACCTCACTGGCGATCTGTGACAGAATTCTCACTTTCTGATTCACCATTTCAGAGGTGGAGAATCAGAGTGAGAAGCCTGAAACTGGCTGATATTCTGGAGAAAGAAAGAAGTCTTTTGACTTCTTTCTTTCACCAAACAGTCAGAGCACACCTTCCCCACCATTACACACCCCAAAACCAGCAGGATAGGAATTTATAGTGTATATATATATATGTATCTATATATAGATATATATATATATATTTTTTTTAGATGTTCACGTCTCTGGCTGGGTTCACACTTGTGCGATGCGTGAACCAGCGTGATTCCTGTGCGGGTTTTCACATCGCACCTACATTGACATCTGCGCACCACTGCGGGTGTCAATGTAAAGTTAATGACACCCCCAGATCATTTCACAGATCGCAGTGCGAACTATGTAATGGTGCAGGAATCGGATCGCATGGGTGTTCAAACCCATGCGATCCGATTCCAGTGCGGACCAAATAAAGGGTCCTGTACCATTTTGGTGCAAATGCAATATGATTTAGGGCCAGTTCCCACTGCTGCGGTGTCCGAGATCGGATGTGATTCGCACCGCAGTGCAAAATCACATCCGATCTCTGTGCGATGCGATTTCAGCCATACAGATAGTATTGCTAAATTTGCATTGCCCTCGGACCAAACTCTTACAGGACCCTTTTATTGGTCCACAGCAGAATCGGATTGCATGGGTGTTCACACCCATGCGATTCGATTACTGTCCGAGTTTGCAGATCGCACTGCGATATGTGAACTGATTTGGGGGTGTTAACTTTTAGGCCCAGTTCACACTTGCGCGATGCCGGACATCGCACAGGCATCGCATGTTATTTGCAGCACACTGCCATTCACATTACATGCGATGTCTGTGCGGTGCGATATCAGCTGTACAGATAGTATGGCTGATATCGCACTGCATTCGGTGCAAACACGCACAGGACCCTTTTTTCTGTTCGGACCAGAATCGGATCGCATGAGTGTTCACACATATGCGATCCGATTCATGTCCGAACTGTCAGTTCGCAGTGCGATATGCAAGCTGATCTGGGGGTGTCCTTAACAATGTATTGACACTCCCCAGCGATTTGCATATGGCAGTGTGAACTGACATGCGAGTCGGTGCGATGCGGGAACCCGCAGTGGATTCGCAGTGTTCTCGCATCGCACCAGTTTATCAATTTTTATGTTTATCTATAATGAAATATATTTTATTTTAATTTATTAATAAATATTTATACTTGTATACTTTATTAAAATTATTTTTTTAATGATTATAAATGTATTTTGCATTTATATGAATGGTGTATAGCTGCATTACATATGTGCATTACATTCATTTACTATACACCATTCACATTTAAATAGGGACATATATGATCTTTAAATATTGATAAAAACAATGTTTTTTTTATAATTAGGTTAATGTATATTGTGTAGGGGGAATTTAACTTTATTATTTTATTAATATGTTGGGGAATAATGTGTGCTGATTTGTGTTAAACTTTTGTATTTTATGGTTCCTCATACTGTAATCCCGCTATATCACACGAGATTACAGTGAGAGGAGCCATTCTCAGGAGTTCCCGGCGTTTGTAGATCGCTCCTCAACTCAACATGAGAAGCGATCTACACACTTTCATAAACAGGCACTCAGAAGAGAGCGATCTCCTCTGAGAATGCCTGAGAACTGAAAAGCGGTATTTTACCGCACTTTCATAAAAGGACACCATAGAGACATAAAAGCTCCATGGTCCATTACCTTTCTTTTTGTCATAGTAGTGTGGGATGACAAACTCATTTGATCACAGGGCTTTTATCAATTCAGAACCTAGACCCTTGAGTAATGATTGATGCCTTCCTGAGTCCCTGACTACCTCTTTGACAACAACCATCATTTAAACACTTGCATGTCAACGCAAAACACAAAGAATATCAGTCTCTTGCTCTTCTTTAAATACCTTTACAAAAGGGACAGAAGGGCATTGTTAGAATGAATGAGCACTGAAAATGAAATTAAGTAATACTTGTATAAAATATAAAGTGGCAGCTCCTCTTAATGTGCTGACAGCTGCAGGTAAGAGCAGATGCATTACTAAACAGCATTCTATTCAACTGCTTCATAAATATTCAACAGCAAACTTACTATATTTAAATATTTTTGTTTGTTGGCTGAGTTCATAGGTTTGACATATTTCCTTGTGATAATTACAATGCGAGGATTATTGGTAAGGCTAACGAAACCGGCGAGAACTGGCGAGAGTATACATACATATGTGAGCAGTGGAAAAAGACTTAAAGAATCATTTCATGCACTTTGTTTGGTATTGGAAAAAAGTATAACAAAAGTCAAGGGGCATTCCTGCAAATGTGAAAGGTTGGTGGCACTATGGGGTACATATGGATAAAAAGTTCTGTGATGCTGCAGCAAATGGTGGATGTGCCTGGGTTGCATGTAATAGTAGGAGTAGTTTAAAAAGAAGATGAATAAATAGAACATGTGTATATTAACTGTATTCACTGTACACACATGCCAAAGTTCTTATGGCACAGTGGGGTTAATTTACTAAAACTGTAGAGTGCAAAATCTGTGCAGAGCTGCAACAGATTTTGCACTCTCTGGTTTTAGTAAATCAACCCCACTGCCTAACAGACACATATAAAAAGCAGGTCAAAGGATCATTATTAAACAAAAATGAAACTCTTTAATTACATATACTTTTCTGCATATGGAAAGCTAACACTTTTTCTTTCTGAGCCCACCTTACAGAAGCACTTCATTTAAACTAGCAACTGTTGAGACAATCAATAGTTTGGTCATGTAACATACAACATACAATCAAGCAATCATGATTATGTAGGTTACAGCATAGTGTATACAATGTGGCAATAGGAGTAGTCAGGACTGAGTAATGCATGGCATAGCTTGCAGAGAAAATTAGGCAGGAGAAAGTACCCCTAGAAATGCTGCTGTTCATTGATCAGTTACCCCATAATTGTTTGTGGTTAGTGTTTTGTATGCTCCCTTAAGTGATGGTGGTCAGTGTAGTGGGAGTCACATTTGAAAAAAAATAAACAAAGGTTAACATGTAAAAGAAAATTAATTCTTACCTACTGTTGATCTCTACTGCCTAAAGAATTTTCTGCATCCAACACTTCTCGGTGTGATAGACGCCTGATCTTACTTTGACTCATCAGAGTGTTTGGTGCAGAAGAGTCTTTGGCAGTGGTTGAGAGTGAGATTAATGGTAGTCAGTAATGTGTGGCCCCCTACAGCTGGTCAGTGGTGTGTGCCCTATTACAGTTGGTTGTTTGTGCTCCATCACTGCTGGTCAGCAGTGTGTACCTCCTCATGGTGTTTGGAGGTGTGTGCTCCCTTACTGCTAATCAGTGGTGTGTGTCCCCTTTCTTCTTTATGTGGTGTATGTCCTCTACTGCTGTGAAGTAGAAAAGAGCCTCTTTGCTGCTGGTCAGTGAAGAAGTGCCATCTTACTGCTGGCCAGTAGAGAAGTGCCTCCTTACTGTTGGTCAGTGGGGAAGCCCCCCTTTCTGCTGGTCAGTGGGAAAGTCCCCTCTTTCTGCTGGTCAGTGGAGAAGTGCCCCATCCTGCTGCTGGTTAGTAGAGACATACACCCTTTATTGATGGTTGGCGGATAGGTGCCCCTCTACTGCTAATCAGTGGAGAAGTGCTTCCTTACTGATGGTTAGTAGAGAAGTGCCACTCAGTCCTGTGCCCCCCCCTTTAATAGGTGGTAAGTGGGTAAGTGGGGGCAGTGTTTAAAGTGGTTGTAAAGTCAAAAGGTTTTTTATCTTAATGCAGTCTATGCATCAAGATAAAAAGACTTCTGTGTGCAGCAGCCCACCTCAGCCCCCCTTAATATTTACCTGTTCCCCATCTCTTTCCAGCGATGGCCACAAGTGCCATTCGAGACTCTCCTTCCTGATTGGCTGAGACACAGCAGTGGTGCCATTGGCTCCTGCTGCTATCAATCAAACTCAGTTAGCAGTTAGCGGGGCAGAATCATGGCTCAGTGTCTAAATGGATACATAGAGCTGCAGCTCGAACTCGGGTGCCCCTATAGCAAGTTGCGGGAGCACTCAACAGGAGGAAGTGGCCAGGAGCTCCAGAGAGGGACCTGAGAAGAGGAGGATCTAGGCTGCTCTGTGCAAAACTACTGCACAGAGGAGGTAAGTATGTTTGTTATTTTAATAGGATTAAAAAAAGAGACTTTACAATGACTTTAATTACAAGAGATACTTCACCAGTCACTGCTTTGTGCCCTGCTGCTTCTTGTTTGCCTCCTGCAGGCTGAAGGCTGAAGGAGTCATGTGTGGTATTAGGGGGTGGGGCTGCCTAGGCAGAGAGTTTAAGTGGATCTTTCTCCTGGCCTTTTACACACTGTATTCAAACCTAAAAAATGTTTCACTAGAGTTTGGAGGCTTATAGATAAGAAATATATACGGTAAAAGACCATCAAGCTCAGGCTTGGGAACTTGGATACAAACATGCTCGCTTAGTAATTATCAGAAGAGTTAGTGAGCCAGAATAATAAGCAAAGCCAGTCAACTACTTAGTAAAAGAACCCATGCTAAAGACAATATGTGAGCAAACTCATGGACAATGACAGGAGAATGCCCTTACACCTCAATATGGTGCCCATTTAGTATGTTAAAGGGAAAAAAGTTGCATTCACTTCAGCTGTGATTGGGATCAGTCAAGAACATCCAATAAAAGATACATCCACAATATGATAAAAGGATTCCAAGATGCAACAAAAGATTGATAGGTACAATGATGCCAGACACTATATGAGGTCTGCAGCTAACTTCAATTTGGACATGTAGCAATGATATGCACCTTCATACATGATGCTTTATTAGCCTAATACAGCTGAATCCATTATCACTTTCTAGACCATATGCTCACTGAATTTCCAGCTATATCTATCTATCCTTTAATAAATATCATAATAATGAAGTGTAATCTAAAAATTGTGCTCATTAATCATTTAAACAATGTGTAAACAGAAAGCTCCAGCATATTTTGTAGTGTCGTACCTGATTTATGAACACACAAAATAAATGCAGACGTGAGGTGCTCTTGGGTAATCTGTATGTCTTTCTTGAGGGCACATTGATTTTCTTTTTCTACATATTATTTGTAACGGGTGATAAATGACCATCATAATCCTCCTCCCACTATACAGGTGACAGCTTGGGTAAGATGTTCCTTCTCTATGACATAGAAGATATTAGATTGTACCAACAGATACAATGATGATGATATAGAGAGTTCAGGAGTATTATTGATGACATGTGAAATGTATATCTCTGACATATTATGCTGTAGAAGAATACAGGACATCCTAAACCTTTGTATTCATAAATCAATTGAATATATAGGGATTTTCTAATCAACACACTTTGTGATTTAATCCCCTTATAAAATTGTTGGATGTACAGCCACATTCCTCGTGGCAAGCCTATTGACCCACTGTCATATAAATTTGCACTTCCAGAAGTCACCTGGGTAGGGGGGAAGTCTGTTGCTGCCATTGACATTAGATTGGTGTTTAATCCATCTAATAATGTATGGATTAAGTAATGATTGCCTTGGACTTTAGGCAGACTGATAAAAATACATTTATCAGAGTCCTTTTTTCGACCAGAACTGATTTCTGTCCTTCCTGTTCAGACATTTTCACAGGCCTGCCATACAACACGCCCTGTCTGGTAGGGGAGAAGACCTGATTTGTCTCTGCTGCAGGTAAGTAACATTTTGCAGGTCTTGTCCCTCTCCCAGCCTGTGGCTGGACAGTGAAAGGAGAAGCAACAAAAGGCCTATACTTACACTGCTTGCATTTAAGCACTTCACCCCCCAGAAGGTTTTACCTCAGGATATTTTTTTGCGATACGATACTGCGTTACTTTAACTGACAATTGCACTGGCGCTGTACCCAAATAACATTGATGTCCTTTTTTTCCCCACAAATAGAGCTTTCTTTTGGTTGTATTTGATCACCTCTTTTATTATTATTATTATTTATTTTTTGCGCTATAAACCAAAAAATAGCGACAATTTTGAAAAAAAAAACAACCAATATGTTTTACTTTCTGCTTTAATACATATCGAATATAAAAATTGAAAAAAAATCTAATTTCTTCATCAATTAAGGCCAATACATATTTTTGGTAAAAAAAATCCCAGTAAGTGTATGTTGATTGGTTTGCACAAAAGTTATAGCGTCCACAAATGATGGGATATTTTAATGAAATTTTTATTTATTAATTGTTTTACTAGTAATGGCGGCGCTTAGCGATTTTTAGTGGGACTGAGATATTGCAGTCAGACAAGTCGGACACCTAACTGACCCTTTTGACACTTTTTTGGAGACTAGTGACATTATTACAGTGATCTGTGCTAAAAATATACTCTATTACTGTACTAGTGACACTGGTAGGGAAGGGGTTAACACCAGGGATGGGTGTTAAGTGTGTCCCTAGGAGGTGCTTATTAACTCTGGGGTTGCTCTGACTGGGAGAACACAGAGAGATCCGTTATCATGCTTAGCAGGAACACAAGATATCTATGTTCTCCCCTGTCAGAACAGTGATCTGCCTTGTTTACATAGGCAGACCACCGTTCTGCCTACGTGGGAATGATTGCGGGTGGCCGGCGGACATCACGTCCATGGACCCGCTGGTTGGCTCCTCCTCTGTCCTGTCAGTGTGAGCCCCCAGAGGCTACTGCACAAAGCGAAGTACAGGTATGTCATTTCATGTAGCCGGCTGCCTTGCCGCAGTAAATGTGCGGAAGGGGGTCACGAAGTGGTTAATAAATATACTTTTTATTGTTATCTATGGCACAAACAAAGAGATGTTCCCTTTCTTCCTGTCCTGCTGACAATATTTTACCAGACAGGAAGTAAGGGAACTATCCATCATAAACAAAGAGAAGATAAAAACACTTTTTTAGTAGAGTAGGCGGCAGGATATAAACCCTGTCAGATCTGCATTGATGCTGCTTCTGTCCCTAATAAGTAAGGGGAAATATTTCTAATTCAGTCCTGAATAGCAGTAAAAATCAGACAAAAAAAACTGTGTTGCCTTTGTAAAAAAGTTGTAGCTGTATTACTTTGTTTAAATTTGCCTGGAGTTTAGCATTAAACATTCAGAGCATATAAAAGTGATTTTTTTTTAGTTATAGGAGTATTCTGGTAGGCTTTTCCATTGTTGGTCTCTTATCTCTCTTGGGTACTTGCATAGATTCCAACTCATTTTTGCCATATCTTGGAGTGTCAGAATTTTACAACCCATCCAGGTTTCTATTTTTGTAGTTTCCGAAATATAACATAAATATCAAATTCTAGAATAGGATGCCTTATAGTGGATATAGTATTTGTTTAGACCTAGGAAATCAAATGCAGCAATCTCACCAGTGTAGTATCTGAGATACTAAACCTCCAATCACACACAGCTGTTCATTATTCTATACGATGTGCTGTCCATTGCAAATTAATAAATCAAAGTTTAGGAATTAGCATTTTTGTTGGCTCTTGACAAGTCAAGGTTTGATTGAAGGTGAGCTCATTGGTCTGTTGCTTCTCCTTTACTGTCTATATCAGGTATGTACTATGTGGTGGGGTTTTGTAAATGTCAGGCTTGGATAGACAAAAAGCACACACTTCTTGGCAGGATAACCAGCTCTGGATTTTAGCTTAAATTGATTGTAAACTCTGTTTAAAAAAACAAATAACAGGTTTATACTGCTCTGTGCAATTGAATTTCAATAGCTGCCCCAAACCTCCCTTTCTTGGGTCCCCTGCCGGCGCTCCTGGCACCTCCTCTTCTCTGAGCTGCTTCCTATAGTGGCATACACCTGTGGGCTTGATTCTAAGCTGCCTGCGCCCATAGACACGCAGAGCGCAGCTCAGCCCAGCCCCCGCTCCCTTGTCACAGGCTTTGGCAGCAGTTGGAGTCAGGAAGAAAAGGGCACCGTGTCAGAAGTAGGTATAAGGGGAGGTGAGAGAACCATACTGTTATCTAAAAATTTTTACATTAGTGCAAGGAGGAATGCATTAAGGTAAAAATTGTTTAGGCCAGGGATATACAATTAGTGGACCTCCAGCTGTTGCAAAACTACAAGTCCCATCATGCCTCTGCCTCTGGGTGTCATGCTTGTGGCTGTCAGAGTCTTGCTATGCCTCATGGGTCTTGTAGTTCTGCAACAGCTGGAGGTCCGCTTATTGCATATCCCTGGTTTAGGCTTTAGAAGCACTTCAAACCAAAGACGTAATAACACATAATAGATATCTAGATAGAATGGATTATTCTGACACTGTTGCAAAACAAGATTTCAGGCTTGTCAAAGTGTATTTTTAAGCTTGTGATGTCCTCACATTTTGACGTTCTGAAGAGCATCAAATTAAGATCATACAGTAGATGTAAAAGTTTGAAGAAGATAACCAGAGAAAAGCTTAAAATAACATTCCTTCATCCTGTATACTGAAATCCTATGAGATCTCAACTGGAACACAGAATGATGTTTAACCACTTTAATACTGGGCACTTTTACCCCCTTCTTGCCCAGGCCAATATTCAGCTTTCAGGGCTGTCACACTTTGAATGACAATTGCGTGGTCATGCAAAACTGTACCCAAATTTTTATCATTTTGTTCACACAAATAGAGCTTTCTTTTGGTAGTATTTAATGACCACTGTTTTTTTTTTAATGTATTTGCAAATATATGAAAAAAGACTGGCAATTTTGAAAAAAATACTATTACATACTGTCACCAGTGCAGTACAGTGTCATCATATAATGGGTTTGGCGGTGATCAGGGATACTGACTAGTGGCAGTATGAATTTAAAAAAATACAAATTGTTATATAGTTTTCTTTTCTTTAAGACCCCTTTCACACTGGGGCGGTTTGCAGGCGGTATTGCGCTAAAAATACCGCCTGCAAACCGCCCCTAAACAGCCTCCGTTGTTTGTTCAGTGTGAAAGCCCGAGGGCTTTCACACTGAAGAGGTGCGCAGGCAGGGCGGTGAAAAAAGTCCTGCAAACCGCTTTTTTGGAGCGGTGAAGGAGCGGTGTATTCCCCGCTCTTTCACCGCTCCTGCCCATTGAAATCAATGGGACAGCGCGGCTATACCGCGGCAATACCGCGGCTATAGCCGCGCTGTACGAGGGATTTTAACCCTTTTTCGGCCGCCAGCGGTGGTTAAAACCGCCCCGCTAGCGTCCGAATACTGTTGCAAGAACGACGGTACAGCAGCGCTAAAAATAGCGCTGTTGTACCGCCGACGCCCCCACCGCCCCAGTGTGAAAGGGGCCTTACGATCTTATTTTTAAACACACTTTGACTAAAGCAATGTAATGTTACCAAAGTAACATTGTACTACTCTGGGGAAGTGATCAGTATTTTTTTTTTTAACACATTATGTTTGCATATAGCAATGGATTTTATTGCTATATGCAAGCATTTTACTGAATGAAATCGACTCATTCAGTTTGTTTTTTTGTAATTAGCTGTGGCCACAGCTGATCACATGGCACAGATAGGCCATGATTGACCTGGTCTGTACCATGTGATCACTGTGACCAATCACAGCTAGCAACACAACTGTATACAATGTATAGCTTGAAAGCCATTGTTTACAACTGTCATGTGATTTGCTGTGAAAGGTTACAGTGGTCACATGGTACCGGCAGCGGACTGATACAGTGATTAGTCATCGGTGTCCGGTGGACGCAGCCGGTGACAGATCGAGTCACTGCGCGGCTGTGTGGCGCAATCCAGGAGGACTTCATATGACGTCCACCCAGATTGACAAAAGTATTGTGCAGGCGCCATCGGCCCCATAGGCCGGGTGGGAACATGTTAATGGTATGTGAGACGTGGGTGTCCTTGTAAGTGTAAATGGGGCCCTGTCACAGATTATGGCATCTTTAGGAGTGCCTAAGAATTGTAATAATTGTATGTGTTTATTTATTTACAGATCAATATAAAAAAATTGTTAGACCTGTGAAAATGTGGAGTGCAGGACAGTCAGTTGACTCATATTTCCTTTGTTTTTGCAGTCCATCCGAGAAGTGACAGGGTATGTCCTTGTGGCTCTTAACCAGTTTGAATATCTCCCACTTGAAAATCTGCGCATCATTCGTGGAACCAAACTGTACGAGGATCGTTACGCACTGTTCATCTTCTTGAACTACTTAAAGGATGGAAAATACGGACTTCGTGAGCTTGGACTGAGAAACTTGACAGGTGAGTTGCGTGTATTCTTTATGCATAAATTGAAATATTTGAGACTTTCAGCACAACACGCACTGGTTTGATACTTGTTATTAACATGAAATTCTTATTTTTGTAAAGATTTTAAACACTTGATTTGTATCAGTTACTCTGTAACAATATTCAGAAGTCAATTTCTGATAGCTTGGTTGCAACCAAACTCAATAATAGAATATATAACAGTGGGGTTGATTTACTAAAACTAGAAAGCAAAATCTGGTGCAGCTCTTTATAAAAATCAGCTTCCAGGTTTTTTTTGTCAAAGTTTAATTGAACAAGCTGAAGTTAGTAGCTGATTGGCTACCATGCAGAGCTGCACCAGATTTTACAATCTCCAGTTTTAGTAAATCAACCCCAGTATGTCTCAGGCCCAAAATTTTAAACCATGCTAAAAAAAAAGCCATGTCAATTCTTACATAGCTATTAGGAGGACTGGCCCTACTAGACTTCAGTTTTTACTACTTAGCTTTAGAGACATCCCATATTTTACACTAATGAACTGCTGAAGCCCCCCAGTGTATGTATATTATGGGCCCGACATTAATGCCCCCTTCCCTAGATCCTCTTCTTACTATTAATTGCAGGCATAAAGGTTACACAGGCCTACAGTCTTCCAACCTGACTCACTCGGGACATAGCTATGTCCAAACTAGATAGTTTGGGGGTTATTAGTCACATTCAGTTTTGCAGAATGGAACCTTGCTATAGTAGAACTATAGGCAAAACTTCTTCATTTTGGATAGCGCAAGGGAGGGTTATATCCCCTGTCAGATTTTTTTTTCACCATCTGTGTCCCATTGGAAAGATTTCCCTTCATGTCCTGTCCCATCGCCAAACAAGAAGTAAGATGAAATCCCTGCAAATAAAGGGAATCTCCCAAGGTCACCAGAACTGGTGTCCCCATTGGACGATTTCCCTCTATCACTTTTCTGGGGGCAACCAAAAATTTGGGATTTTCTTTTAGTCTCACGTCCAATGATAAGGGTAAACAGGACAGATAGAGAGGGTGAATCTCTGTAACGGGGGCACAGACAGCAATAAAAACTGACAAGCATTTTAATCCCTCCCCACTCTATCCAAAATCCATGGTACTCATTTAGCTCAGATGTTAATTGGTGGGCAACTCAGATTAGATTTGAAAAAGGAATTTAATAAGCTGAATTCTATCTATTTCCAAAACCTTCAGCTTAGACATGTAGTCATCATTCAATATGAACCTGTACAATCTGTGTCTGCAGATCATGGTGTGTCTGCCGCTACGGGCAGTAACTAAGATGTATTATTTTTTGGAGTATTTTGTCTTCTTGACGGACTTTCCTCCCCACTTATTGGAAGAAACATCGCAAAAATCCAGCAGTGAAAGACACATTTAATACTCAGATGCATTATGACCATTTTGTAACTGAGAGTTCATGCTTCAGTAGTGAAGCAAGAGCCCAAATGTTATGCATGTGGTTTTTATCTTTGCTTTGTTTCTTCTTTTTAAATGCTGTTTGGCTTTCCTTGTACAAAAGAAATCATTATTTTTGGTGTGTGAGATTTTGCTTTTAAGGAATGCCTTTTAGATTTTGTAGCACTATTGCATAAGCTGGAATTCAATGCTGGGAGCACTGAACTGGAAACTTCAGTATCAAAAAGTTTTTTATTTAAAAAAAAAGTAAATAATGCCTTTTGATGTAAATCTGATGTCAATCACGTTATCCAGCAATGTAGTATATCCAGTCACCTGATGATGTTCACCTGCACTTTCCTGCCGTCAAATGACAGATCCCAGGCAAGTTGCTGCATTTAAACAAACCGGCTGGGGATCTTGGGTGATGTAATTGACCAAATATGATCTTGACCATATTTAGTTAATGACATCATCCAAGAACACAGCTTGATAGTTTACAAGGCAGTAGTTTGAGGCAGTAGTGGTACAGCTGCAAATTGACAGATTTCTGTCTGCAAACAACAGCCATGATTTGGGCGGACAAATATGTCTAGTTTGTTCACTCATTTGTTGAAAAGCACACAGTCTGGGTTTGGGTTGAATTCATGTTTGACCTGAACCCAAGGCTCATCTCTAGTGACCGCTATTACCGGTAGTGAAAGTGGGAAAAATCCATACATTTTAATTGTTACTGAAATAGGGAAAAAGGGGAAATCTTCCCTTTGGGATGCTTGTTGTGGTGATAACTAAGAGAGGAGTACCCTCACTTCTGACAGAATTCCTCTCATTTTCTCACTTCTTGTTCTGTCTGTGGGACAGAAAGTGAAGGAAAATCCCCTTATTGGGAAACATACAACAATACTTAACATAGGCTTTAATTCTTCTCTGCTTTATTCAAAACGTTAAAAAAAGTGTGGATTTAGATACATGTTAATGAAAAGTTTTGTATTATGTATGTTTTTGTTTTCCCATACTGTACATAGATTACATAATATATTACAAATTTACACTCCTGAGTTTCAATGTTTTAATTGCAACTGTTTTCTTTTAGTGGTGATGCTAATTGAAAGCAAAACTTCAGCTATCTTTAACATCCCCTCAGGTGTACTATATATATTGAAGGATTAAAGCAATGTCTATTGACAAACTGTGCATGCTCCTGTTCTGGTCTAAATTTTTCAACATAAGAGTCCAATGGGAGTTTCCACAGAGACTGAAGTCATCAATCCAATAGTTTTGTTTTAAAATAGAATAGCGTGCCCCATCGTCCTTTAGTACTCTAGGGCTGTTGGATGCATGCCTAAAGCATGCTGATAAAAAATACTGCAAGAAGATAAATGTATTAATCATCTCCGAGTAGCCAAATATACTATTAAAAGCTATTGGTTGCTGTATGGTACAGTGCACAGCTTGTGTTGTAAAATACGCCCTTAATTTTTTTTTTTTTTAATTATTTTAGTTCTCTAAAATTATGCTTTTTTTATGGTCTATCCTATTGGTTCCCCTCTATATTAAAACCTAAGACAACAGGTCATTCACACATAACTCAACTATATACCTATGAGTTAGACAATCGGGATGATTCTATCGATTGTACCTCTTCCCAGGCCACATGGTTGGATCTTGGCCCTGGACTAAAAATATACTTACCCTTACTATACCACAGATAACCATTCTTTTAATTTACAGGATACCCTGTCTCCTCTAAAACTGAGTTCCGAATTCAAATTACATGGTTTAAGTTTTTTTTTAATTCTTATTCGTTTTGTTATATATATTTATCTTACTCTGAGATATATCTCTTAAATTACATTTGAGTTATATAACTAAACGAAAATATATATTTTCTGAATAGCTATTGAGAAGCCATGTTTTCCATACTTATAGAGAAATATAAACCTTAGCGCCTTTGGATAAAATAACTGATATTTAAACTCCAGCTGCAGTAAAAAAAATTGCTAATAAGCAAATGGCAAAGAAGCAAAGTAGGAATGTAAAAACAGTTTTGCTGCGCTTAAGGTTGATCAAATTCATGTAAAACATGCATAACACGCAAAAAAACGCAAAAAAAATGCAGAACATACAGAGGGTTAATAAAGTCCCATTAGGTGATGAAATAAAGTGCTCGTGCTTAAATTGACATCTCCTGTGCAATGGTGTTCAGACTGGGTGCCCCACATAGATGTACACTCATCCTGGATGTTGACCAACTATCGCTAGTATGGTCTTTAGGCATGTGGAGCCTGTTGAAATGACGTCTCTTGCAAGAGTGCACCTCATAAGTATAGATGGAAATGACAAAGGATAACCTTCATTGCGCAATGCTGTAAAACCAGAATTATTGAATAAACAGATTAAAATAGTTCCACTCACATTTAAAAGTGCCTTATAGTCCTGGCACCCGGTGTGTGTAGCAGGTGATTGTTAAGGGTAATTGGCCTTGATAAGAAAAGCCGCCGTTTGCGGCGTGGTGCTCGATTCTTGGGTAGTTTTGTATGGGTCGGAAGTAACGCAATGACGCGGTGTAACCTTCGACGTTTTGGCTTATCACAAAGCCATCATCAGGAAGTGCCTTATACCCAGAGCTTTTTTTCAGCGGGAACGTGGGGGAACGCAGTTCCGGCACCTCCAGCACCAAATATATGTAATATCAAGGGATGTGCTGGAGGGTCTATTAATGCTGTCTGCTGGGGGATTTATGGTCACTGGTGGGGATCTGTTTTTGTGTGAGGGTCTATTATTGCTTGTGGGGGATATGTTGTTGCTGGGGGGGTCTTATGGTGCTTGTAGGGATCTACTGTTGAGGGAGTGGTCTGTTATTCCTGGCTGCTGGAGGGTCTATTAATGCTGACCGCTGGGAGATCTGTTGATGCTGCTGGGGGGGAGTGTTGTCTAATGTTGCTGGGGTGGATCTTTTGTTGCTGAGGGTGGTATTTTGTTGTGGATGGTCCATTGTGTCTGTGTGGGGGGGTCTATTGTTGTGTGGAGAACTATTGTTGCTGGGGTGGGGTCTATTGTTGCTGGGGGGAACAATTGTTACTGGGGTGGGGACCATTGTTACTAGGGGAGTATATTGTTGCTGGGGTCTATTGTTGCTGGGGGTAACTATTGTTATTGGGGTGGGGACCAATGTTGCTAGGGGAGTCTATTTTTGCTGGGGTGGGGTCTATTATTGCTGGGAGGGGAATTTTTGTTGCTTGGGAGGACCTATTGTTGTTGGGGGGGAGTCTATTATTGGTGGGAGGGGAATCTATTATTGCTTGGGAGGATCTATTGTTGCTGGCTCCAGTGCATCTATTTTTACTACTTTTCTTGTTATTAGACAAGAACAAATTCCATACAAATTATTTAGCAAATGATGCTTGGGGCAGTACCGGGAGGTGGGTAGGGGGTGGAATCAAGGGATGGTGCTTGGAGGAGGGTAGGGGGCGGAGACAAGGGGGGGGGACTCAGAAGGGGGGAGTTCCTGCACCTATTCTCTGAGAAAAAAAGCCCTGCTTATACCTCTTGTATTCTTACAAAATGTTGTCTGATTTCTTATACTGTATTATTCTCAATAAAATATTTGAATAGGAAAACAAGCTCTTAAATGTTACTATTGGTACATACTGTAGATAGCATTACAAGTATATCAAGGTATATTTTTAATTATTCTGTTAAAGGGAAAATATAGTGAATTTTTGTGATCACATAATTAGAGTAATTTGGGCAGAAGTTTACCATAAAGTGACACTTAACCCAGATATCTGCCCCGGTATAGGTAGGTAAGACACACAAACAGCCATATGTGTATATGCACAGGGCTTTAAAAATAATGTCATCTGTACATTTTTCTTTTTCCCCTAGTTCATGTCATCCCTGTCCTTATTTTCATTGCGGCATTGCTTGGGATGGGGTAAAGCTACACAACAGCGACTCACATGTTCTGTGACATCACTTCTGCTAATCCACACCCTCCCTTCCAGGCCACTCAGAACAGAGTGCAATGTCAGTTAGGAATGTGCTCCACCCCCTAGGAGGAGCAGATGCTTGACTGACAGCAGACTCTACTTTAAACGTTATGAAAGGGAAGGAATTGTAATAGCTAGGATCCCAGCAGGGTCAAAAAATGAGTTTAACAGGACAAATATAAAAAAGTCTGTGAGTACTCATAGGATACACAATCCTTTAACTATTACATGCCCTTCCTTCCATAACATTCAAAGTGGAGTCTGCTGTCAGTCAAGCATCTGCTCCTCCTAGGGGGTGAAGCACACGCCTGACTGACAGTGCACTCAGTTCTGAATGGCCTGCAATGGAGGGCATGGGTTAGCTGATGGCACATGACATGTGATGCCCTGTGGTTTAACTCTGCCCCCAACCCAGGTTGTGCTGGGAGAATGAGAACAGCAATCACGTGACCTAGTAAGTAAGCTGTGTATAGTAATACATGGCTTACTTTTTTAGTAAGTGGGAGCATGCACACTGTGGTGACAACACTGCAGAGGCTGTATGAGCCACCGGGAAGGAGGAAGCCCTAGTAATGGCAAGATCACCAGGTACTTTTTTTGGGGGGGGGGGAGTCATTTATTTTAAAAACTAAGTGCACTGATAATTAATAAATGTAATCAGGAAGGTTTATATATATTTTTTGGGGGTGGTTTAGTGTCATTTTAATGTAAACAATGGACCCATGTACAGCTTATACTTACCTAGACTTGGCTCCACTGCTTCTCCATTTGCTCTAGGGAGTGCGGAGTAGAAGTCGGATGTAACCTCCAAGTTTTTCTGGTCCAATTTTAAAGAGCGCTATGGACTCTTCGTTTGCCCCCACTTGACAAAGCTCAGGTATAGCAATTGGCTGCTTGGGTACCCAGTGCTGTATCTTGAGCTACCTAGTTTCCCCCATCAAATGTTAAGGAGGAGACTGCGGAGTTACATTTACCGTAAATAACCAAGTTTGTACTGTGTTTTCAGATCTCATTATTAGTTGTAAACTAGATTTCAACTCTCTGTCCTAACAAAGTGCTAAAGATCTCAAGGTTTGGATTCTGCATTGTATGATTTTTGAGGGGACACTGCTCCTCTTTGTCCCTCTGATATTGTTCAGAATAGTTTGCAATCCTGTGTATAATACTGCTCCAAATAAACAACTAAAAAGGTAAGAAATATATATTTTCAGGTATGCTGTGTGAATGAGAATGCATCACTAATATATAGTGGGGGTTCTCAAATTGACTTTAAAAATGAAAATACACAAGTTCCAAAATTCTAAATCCAATTTTTTTTTCATTTTAGGTTGAGTAGGTTGAGTGACTAAAAGAACCTGTCAGTTTAACAACTTGCCGACCAGCCGCCGTCATTACACGGCAGCAGGTCGGCTCTCCTGCGCAAATCCAGAAATTAAATGAGATGATGTGGGATCCTCTGCTCAAAGAGGGGCTTAAACCAGAGTGCTTGTGTCTCATTACCTTCAGGAAGAGAAGAGCCCCAGATGCTGGCTAAATGCTGATGCAAGTAGAAGAGAACAAGAAGATCTGACGCATTTCGCACTTACACCAAGTGCTTACTCATGAGTAAGCACTTGGTGTAAATGCGAAATGCGTCAGTTATTTTTGTACCACCCCACAGTCGTGTTGTGTACCCCATGATCCTGTATTTTGAATAAAAAGACCGATTTATCCATTCCGGTGTGTGGCTGTCCAGGTCTTCTTGTTCTCTTCTCCTGCACAAATCGCCGTAGCTGCGCGTGGTTCCAGCGGACTCAATGTCTGCCAGCGACCCGCGATCGCCTAGTACAGAGGCAGAATTCGGATCTGCCTTTGTAAACAAGGTGGATCCCCATTCTGACTGATGACATGACAGAGATCTACTTGATCGACTCCTAGTGTTAACCCCTTCCCTGCCAGTGTAATTTTTACATTAATCACTGTATTTTTATAGCACCGATCAATCCAATAATGTCACTGGTCCCTAAAAAGTGTAATTTGGGGTTAGATTTGTCCGCCGCAATGCCGCAGTCCCGCAAAAAATTGCAGATTGCCGCCAATACTAGTAAAAACAAAAAATAAATGAAAGTCCCTAAAGCTATCTCATAGTTAGTAGACGCGATAAGTTTTGTGCAAATCAATCAATATACGCCTCTTAAGATTGTTTTTACCAAAAATATGTAGAAGAATATATATTGGTCTAAACTGGTGAATACATTAGTTTTTTATATTTTTTTTGGATATGTATTATAGCAAAAAGTTAAATAAATTGTTTTTTTTTCCCCCAAAATTGACGCTCTTTGTTTATAGCGCAGAAAATAAAAACCGCAGAGATGATCAAATACCACCTAAAGAAAGCTCTATTTGTGGGAAAAAAAGGACGTCACTTTTATTTGGATGCAGTGTCACACGACTGCGCAATTGTCAGTTAAAGCGACGCAGTGCCGTATCGCAAAAAATGGCCTAGTCATTAAGGGGGCCAATCCTTCTGGGGCTGAAGTGGTTCATTTACATCTGTATCCAGTTTGGGAGATTTCTCCTTCCTGCCTAAGGACACAACAGGAAGTGGAAAGGAAATCTCTGTAAAGGAAGTAAAATCTCCTTTTTGAGATTTTCCGTACAGTTGACAATGATCATCAAGACAAATAGAGAGCGTGAATCTCTCCAGAGGCGGCACTACAATTTAGATAGGGGCTCTACTCCTTCCTCACCCCAAAATTAAAAAAAAAAAACGTTTTGACATTAGATACACTTGATAACCATAGAGAAAAGATATCAGCCAAACAGAAAGTGCACTATTTGCTACGGGTCAGCCGATTCAGAGATTTGTGAGAAGAAGCTGTAAAGCTCAACCATAGTGTAGTACCGCAAAGCAAAAATCAGTCTGTATACGTAAGAATAATATACTTTATACAGAAACAAGGTTTATAAACCTATATACCATTATTTACATCAAGCAGATTTGTTTTACATCTCCTAAAAAACATTGAAAAGATTATACATTCCCTGCTTTTTTTTTTTTTTTTTTTTTTAGAAAAGACAGATTACATGTTATGAAAATGAGACTGTCTTACCAGTTTGATTATTCCTGTTTAGTGATGGTCTACAGGCCAGCAACAAAGCCATTATCAAGTGGCCGCATTGCATCATGGAGACTCATTTTAAGAGCAACTTATGGTAGTTCAGATTACTTTTAAAACAATTTAAAAGTTCTAATGCAAATAAGCAGGGGTTGAATTTTAGAAACATGTATTTCTCTAGAATCCCAGTGACTAGCTTTGTCCTAGTAATATATAACATTATGTAATAACTTCTATGTATTTGTAAGTACACAGCATAATGGTAACCTTTTAAACGTCATTTAAAAGTCCATTTATTTCAGCGGTATGAGTGCATTTTATAAGGATATTTATTTTAAAGTTGGGTTTAAAAGTAAGAAATGTAACATTCATTGGTTCAAAGGAAATGTATTACAAAAATGAACACAAACTTGCATTACAAATGTAACCTTGGGCCCAGTTACATCATACATGTTTTGTGCATTGAGGCATGTTGCAGCATCCTGCACTAGACCACCTATTCAAAATGAAAAGGCTGCAACGCAAAAATGATGCGGCTTGCATTTTTAGCAGCACACTTAACAGGTCGCTGTGCCTTGTGCGACGGTGTGTTGTGTTTTGCATGAAGTGTCAATGTGATGTGCCTAGTGCAGTAGTGCAGGGGGACAAATGCCAGGGTAAAAATCAGGGTAAAACTGTTTTTTTTTTTTTTTTTTTAAACAATAAAAATGTGTGATTCTGTTTGATTTGCAGTGCTTTGCAAAATGAATTATTCTCTCATGAGAGTTCAATTGTACTTTATGTATAAAACAGCAAATAACATAAAAACACAAAGCTGTATCTGGAAATCAAAGATCAATCAAAGCAAGTAGCAAAATGCATAGTTGAAATATGCATATGGGGCTGTTTTACCACCTAAGGAATCGGTCATTCTGTCCAGCCAGTACGGTGATTCAGATACCCTTACCAGACAGTACAGCTTGGTCAAAGACACATCTCCAGTCTTCTGATTGGACAGTGAATGAGCAGCAGTAATGCGTCATCACAATGCTTACTTTACTCTTGCCTCCTGGTAGTGGTGTTGATTTACTAAAGGCAAATAATCTGTGCACTTTGCAAGATGCTGTTACGCTTAGCAAATGAAGAGAAGCTCTGCTGATATCCATCATCCAACCAGGTACAAGAAAAAAATGCTGTTATTTTTATTGAGTGTGATTGGGTATTCTTTGCACAGTGAAGCTTAATTTACTAAGCTCTGGAGCAACTGTTTTTGCAGAGTACAGCTGCACTTGCAATGTGCACATTCTATTTGCCTTTAGTAAATCAACCCCAATGCGGTTCCAAGTACAGTGCAGAAGAAGGGTCTAACTCATAGGGGTTGATTTACTAAAGGCAAATGGACTGTGCACCCTGCAAATGCAGTTACTCCAGAGCTTAGTAAATGAGGTAAAGCTTCAGTTCACAAAGAATACCCAATCATATGCAAGGGAAAAAAAAAAAATGAATTTTTGCTTGCACATGAAGCAGAGCTTCCCCTCATTTACTAAGCTCTGGAGCAACTGCAGTCTATTTGCCCTTAGTAAATCAACCCCATAATGCTGACTTCCCTAATTGAGAGCCCGTTCACACTGCCCACACACTAAACCAAATTAGTTTAATGTGTCCATTTTGGATGCAGTGAGCTGGTGTTAGGGGGTGGTGTGCATTTTATGGACTTGTGCATCACAGAGTTCCTTTTACTTTTTTTTTGGTCAACTTTTTTTGAAGTGAACATCATCCAATCATGTGCAGGCAACAATGCCGTTTTTTTTAAATTTCCTTTTACGTGATTGGGTATTCTTTTCAAAGTGAAGGTTTACCTCATTTACTAAGCACTGGAGTAACTGCACTTGCAGAGTGCAACTGCACTTTGTGAAGTGCACAGTCTATTTGCGTTTAGTAAACCAACCCATACGCGTGAATGGGCCCTCAGTCTGAAAACTGGTCTGCAGGCCATTGCATAGTTCAGAAATATTCAGATACTTTATTTACTATACTTTAATCTATTTAGGCTTCCTTTCACACTTGTGTGTTGTGGTAAAATGCAAGTTTTACGGCACATTGCTGCAACACACAGTAATACACAGCACGCTGTGTGCTGTGTTGGTGTGCCAATGGGTGAATTAGGTAAGTAAAGTAGGTGCCAAACAAACCTGTGCTTCATCTCAATGCAAATCACATACCATGTGCTGCGTTAAAAAAAGATCTACACGTTCCATTTTTTTTCTATTAGCGTTAACACAACTTAGATTAGCAAACAAAATAATGTACATGATTATATGTGTAGTAGCACACACACGGTTTAAAGGTGATCTCATTTTTCTTTTTTTTTTTTAAATCTAAATTTACTAGTGTTTTTTCTATATCTATCTGGACGTCATCTTTATATTAAACATCAAATATCTCAATTTCTGCTAAAAAATGGGAGCTTTTGTATGCTTATTTGTGAATAGTATTAAAGGCTCTTTTGCATAAAATGATTTATGAGATTTTAGACTTTCTTTGTCCTTTAATGGTACAGGACAGAAAATTACTCTCTTTCTTCAGTGCCATTCCACTTTTTAAGCAGCTGTATTTTGCAAACTAAATTAATTTTATAAATGATCCGAGCCAACATTTTGTGACAGCAGAAAAGGATAAGGGAAATGGCACTTAAACAGTAACTTTAACCATTATACTCTCATAACTACAGCTACCAGTGCACAGAAACTCAATAGCCAGTATAGATTTGTCCTTCAGTTCTTGTATTGGCACATGAGTTGCTATGGACTTCACATTGATATTTGATATTCTGGAAATTGACTGGTACCTGAAGCACTTTTTCTTTTTCATGTAATAATGCTCAGTGGGACTTGCATTAGGATTTGACAGCCAGCAACTGATGGCACCAAAGAATTTTACTGGATATAATGTACCAAAACATTTCGCAATGTTAACTGCTTGTTATACTTTATGTGCGGAGCAGGTTAACAAAAGTCTTTTATGGTGGATATGCAGCAGAATTTATGATAGATATACTAAAATCGCCCCACAAACATGCATTCACTTTAAACATCCAATCACATTAAAGAGAATTTTTCAAACATATTACGTCTTAACTGGTAGGATGATTGATATGATCAGGATGTCACTGGACAAGCATCAATATTGCTCATTTAGTAAATCACCCTTTTATTGTCTTTGTTTTGTTTTTTTTGTGAATGTATTCATAAAAAACACAGAAATAAAGCAAAAGGAGGTGCAAGCATGGCTTAGAGCAGGGGTAGGCAACCTTAGAGAGGTGGAGATCTACCTGAACAACACGGGAGAAGTCAAAGATCACTGGTCACAGTGCCGCCTCCTCACACCTGATTTAAACCTCTAATTGCAGGACTACTGTGTTGCAAATGAGTGCATTGCATGGCAATCATGGGTTTAAATCAGATGTTGAGAAGGCAACATATCGCCTCCTCACCACCTATCCATACACACTGAAGATCTCTTTTTTCTTGCTGCTGGTGCCACTCTGGAGACCTCTAGCCTGGATAAGAGGTGGAGTGCAGATGGTATCACTCCGCATGGGACAGGAGCCAGCACTACAGAGGAGGCATTGGCTTATGCGGCTCTTACTCCCTTCTACAGCTCTAACTTTACAAGTAGTCCCTCTGCATTACACTCCATTTGATGCTCTGGAATAGCAGGTCAGCAAACCCAGATCTACCAGCCACCTGTCCGCAATCTACTGGCCAACTTTTTTCCATACAACCACCACAACCCACAGTGAAACTTACTGCAAACACTGAAAACAATGGTATCAGGGATGAACAAAAGTAAATAAAAAGTGGTAAATATTATGAAACAGTCATGTGTAGACATTCAAGTATTTACCATACCATAACAGTAATCAAGGTTTAAAACAAGCCATCACTGACCTCTGTAGCTGCAGGCACCATGAACCAATTCATCCTCAAATTCACAGCAGAAGCTCAGAAGTTTTCCAAGTCTTTTTTTAAGCAGTGCAGCTCACCGTTCAGTATATTATAAAGCATCACTTCCAGTGTTGAATCCAAACTTGTAGGTAATACTGATACATAAATCCAAAAGGCATATCTGAAGGCACTTCCCTCAAATCAGAACCTTACATATGGCTTTTGGATTTTTGTAGCGCTGTTATACACAAGTTAGGATTCAACACTGGAAGCGCTGCCTGACAATATGCAACATTTTTCTAAAAACTGTGCTTTTTTCTAACAGTTTGCTGCTTCTGATTCTTAATTGCAATTCCCTAATAAAGATTTGCACTAATTTAAAGCCCATCTCCGATCAAAAATAATAGTGCAATAATATTGTAATAGTAATAATAACTGTATTGTATTGCCCTGGTATGAGAGTTCCTGTAAAATAATTATGTTGTTGTATGAATTGGCCTAAACCCCCTGTGAAGTTGATTATTTCTGGTTGGAGGTGAGTTACCCATATTTTTCAGCGTATAACACGCACAGGCATATAACACACACAGGAGTATAACACGCACATTCATTTTAAGAGGGAAATTTCAGGAAAAAAACTTAAATTTTAAATAAGGAACTTTGAAGCAAAATAAGGGTCAGTGCCCATCTGCAGCCTCACCATTGCCATCAATGCAGCCTGATCAAGGCACATCTACAGCCTCACAAGTGCCATCAATACAGCCTCACAAGTGCCATCAATGCAGCAGCCTCACCATTGCCATCAATGCAGCAGCCTCACCATTGCCATCAATGCAGCAGCCTCAACATTGCCATCAGTGCAGCCTGATCGATGCCCATCTGCAGCCTAAAAGGGACAGGGAGGGGTGCAGGATGAGCGCCGACAGATTACATACAGTGAGAATCTCCTATGATAGACAGAACAGTGGTCCAATGGCGGCCCAGGAGATGGGACTTCCTATTACAGAGGCCACCAAGTAAACAGGAGATTCTCACTGTATGTAATCTCACGGCGCTCGTCCCGCCCCCCTCCCTGTGCCCTCCGAGGCAGCTAAAATTGAAGTATTGGCGTATAGCTTACACCCAATTTTCAGGGTGAAAAAGTACATGTTATATGCAAATAAATTCAGTAAATCTTTCTATTTTATTATTCTTATCCACAGCTGTGGGTGTCCCTGCTGTCCAACACTTCTGGTGTATTAAATAGTGGGTTCCCCAGTGAGAGCTGTGGTTCCCTCTGACACCCCAACAGCTGGCATACCACTGCTGTGTCCTAAGGTAATGAAGCAGCCAGGAAGGGAGGGCATTAGGAAAATCTATTCCTATTTAACCCCTTATTAACCATTAGTTTATTACATTTAGCTTTAAATAACTTCTTCTTCCACTTCTACCCTTATCTTTTATTTTCCTGATGATTTTGATTTTCTATTTTTCCAATGATTAATATCAAACATTTTATTCATTGATATTAGTTTTGATAATTAATTTAGTAATGCATAAAGAAAGCACAACATTAATGAAAAAGCATTTATTACATTTCAAAAAATTTTTTAAATGCGTTGTACAATAAAATAATATAATCATTTTACCATCATGCAGCGGCTCACTATGCCTCCTGGGATGTGCACATCACATATACCAGGAGTCATAGTCCTTCATTGAAAAAGGTAAAGGGGAGTGGACCTAGCAGGATGTTATTGGGAGGCCCGATGGCTGAACCCAGAAGAGCCGACAGCCTCCTGATGAGGTCACACTCATACATGGCTGCGTGGGACCTGAGTGGTGGCTGCTAAGAAGAGGATCTTGGCAGGACAATGCTGGATCCACTGGTTGGGTGAGTATCTAAAGTGTAGTGAACCCGTAACAAGGTAAGCAGGGGTTACAAAAAGGGGGGTAATAACACAGTTATTAAGTAATAACACAGTTATTGCTAAGTAAATATTGTAAAAATTGCTCTGATCCATAGGCAATGTATAGGTGAAGGCTAAACTGGTTAAGGGCCTACGTGTGACAACATGTGTGATGTTGAGCATTCATTTGAATAGGCTGCCAAGGTACCAACTGACCATAAATGGGACTAGCACCTTTTTTTCTGATGCAGCATACCACAACACGCCATGCCTTACTGTGCATTGCGGTGCATTGCAACGCATGTACATCAGAGATGCATCGCCTTAGGGCTGGGGTGCCCTTAACAAATGAATAGAATGCATGTACTTTGATGTGTATTGCAGTTACTGATAGGTGTGAATAGGTCCTAATCACGTTATTGACATCAGTATTCTTTGTAAGTATAAGAAATGCAGTTGGAATTTTTCTTTATCTTATGATCATATTTATTTGATACCTTGTATTATCTGGGGACATATGATATGGACAAGATAAACTAGATATGTAGGGTCTTGTATGGTTGTAGGGATTATTTAATCCATTATTGCTTCATGTTTCAGTATGTCTGTATGTGCGAAATCTTCTATGTAGTTAAGCAGTGGGTGTGAGGCCTTGCCAATTATCAGGGGCCTTGATGTTTTCTATCAGATTAGCTGCAAACCTAGATGACCACGGGAGGCTGAGCTCAATACATGTCACGGGCTGAGTAAAAATAACCCTCAGCCTTCATCTCTGGTAAGTTTAATGGAGATCTTAGGATCAGTTCCAGTTTGTTTACAAGTCATCACAGGTCATAGAGGGACACACAGACAAGACCGGAATCCAAAGTAGTGTGTTCAGTGTGAGTTTTACAAATCAGTCATGTATAACAACTGCTCTTTGATTCCACAAAGCATATTAATTAGCTTTTCAACATTAGATGTTTATCGCAAAATGACCTACACAAATTATTTATCTTTAATTAGCAAAATAATTTTTAAAGTACTTTTACATAAACAGGAAAATAATGTAATTAAATCACAATCAATGATAAACTGGCCATACATGCTTAACCACTTGACCTCTGGAGGATTTACCCCCCTAATGACCAGAGCATTTTCTGTGATAGGGCACTGTGTTATTTTAACTGACAATTGCACGGTCATACACTGCTGTATGAAAATAAAATGTATATCTTTTTTCCCCACAAATAGAGCTTTCTTTTGGTGGTATTTGATCACCTCTGTGTTTTTTATCCTTTGCGCTTTAACCGCTTGCCGACCGCCGCACACAGATGTACGTCAGCAGAATGGCACAGGCAGGCAAATGGGCGTACCTGTACATCCCTTTAAATTTGCCGCCTATTGGGCGCACATGAGCCTGCGGGTCCTGGGAACTCGGTGTTCACCGGCGGCCCTCGATTGTGGTGTGGAGAAGTAGAACGGGGAGATGCCTTTGTAAACAAGGAATTTCCCCGTTTTGCCTAGTGACAAGACAGAGATCAGTGCTCTCTGTCATTGAGAGCAGTGATCGCTGTCATGTGAGTAAAAGCCCATCCCCCCACACTTAGAATACCTCCCTAGGACACACTTAACCCCTTGATCGCTCCCTAGTGTTTAACCCCTTTCCTGCCATTGTCATTTACACAGTAATCAGTGCGTTTTTATAGCACTGATCGCTGTATAAATGACAATGGTCCCAAAATGGTGTCAAAAGTGTCCGATGTGTCCGCCATAATGTCGTAGTCATGATAAAAATCACAGATCGCCGCCATTACTAATAAAAAAAAATAATAATAAAAATGCTATAAATCTATCCCCTATTTTGTAGACGTTATAACTTTTGCGCAAACCAATCAATATACGCTTATTGCAATTTTTTTACCAAAAATATGTAGAAGAATACATATCGGCCTAAACTGAGAAAGAAACATTTTTTTATATATTTTTGGGGGATATTTATTATAGCAAAAAGTAAAAAATATTGCTTTTTTTTCAAAATTGATGCTGTTTTTTTTTTTGTTTATAGCGCAAAAAATAAAAACAGCAGAGGTGATCAAATACCACCAAAAGAAAGCTCTATTTGTGGAAAAAAAAGGACATCAATTTTGTCTGGGTGCAACGTCGCACGACTGCGCAATTGTCAGTTAAAGCGACGCAGTGCCATATCGCAAAAAGTGCTCTGGTCAGGAAGGGGGTAAATCCTTTCGGGGCTGAAGTGGTTAAACCAAAAAAAACAACAATTTTGAAAATAAAAAACAATATTTTTTAATTTCTGCAATAAAACATATCCAATAAAAAAATGGAAAAAATCTAATTTCTTCATAAATTATGAACTAATCATTAGTTTCATGACTAATATGTATTCTGCTACATATTTTTGGTAAAAAAAAATCCCAATAAGCGTATATATTGATTGGTTTGCGCAAAAGTTATGGCATCTACAAACTATGGGATATTTGTATTCGTATTTACTTTTTACTAGTAATGGCGGTGATCAGCGACTTATAGACAAACTGCAATCCTGCGGCGGACATTCTGACATTTTTGATCCTTTTTGGGGATCAGTGACAGTAATACAGTGATCAGTGCTAAAAAAATATGCACTGTCACTATAATAATGACATTGGCTGGGAAGGGGTTAACATCAGGGGTAATCAAAGGGTTAACTGTGTGCCTAGCCAGTGTTTTACTATGAGGTGCTTTTACTAGGGGAAGAGATAGAATTTATTCCCTGCTTTGTAGGGACACAAATGCCATCCCTTCCCTCCTGTCAGAATGGCAATCTGCCTTGTTTACATAGGCAGTTCGCAGTTCTATCTTTTTGCCTGATGATCGGCAGGTGCCAGAGTACATTGGGTACACTGCACCTGCCGATCAGCTTCCTCTGTGTGTAATCACAGTGGTAGTGAGCCGTCAGCGGCGCGCATGCATGCCCCCTACCTGGAAGTGTCGGATCACTTATATATATATATATATATATATATATATATATATATACGTGATCTGGTGCACAGGTGTCACCCTGTAGCAGTAAACTGCTATGGAGTGGACCTAAAGTGAATAATCTGATTGTACAATCACTGTAAAATTTCCTTTATATTTATCAAAATTTAATGGGATGGCCTGCCTAAACAATACGTTCAATTTACAGGCCAACAGTTGTTGGTTGTTCTAAAAGAAAACATGCAATTAAATAGCTTTAGGTTTTATATATAGTTAAAAAAAATAGTCCAATCTCTAATTTATTTCTTGAATGTGCCCTTAATGTGTTGGGGGTGGGGGTTCTGGTTGGTAAGATACAGTATAATTAAAAATCCAATATTCCTGTGTTGGTTCTTTGCCTCCTCTGTACTTTATTCCTGACAGGTTTGATCCATACAAATTGGGATTAAACCTGACATTCCTACAAAACCTTCCATCATAAATGGGCTGTGCTTCTCCCCTTCAATGACTAGTAGGGATGGGCTTTATGTTCGGGTCGAACGTGAGTTCGGGTTGAACATCGGCTGTTCGCCCGTTCGCCGAATAGCGAACAATTTGGGGTGTTCGCGGCAAATTCGAAAGACGCGGAACACCCTTTAAAAGTCTATGGGAGAAATCAAAAGTGCTAATTTTATAGGCTTATATGCAAGTTATTGTCATAAAAACTGTTCAGGGACCCGGGTCCTGCCCCAGGGGACATGGATCAGTGCAAAAAAAAGTTTTAAAAATGGACGTTTTTTTGGGAGCAGTGATTTTAATAATGCTTAAAGTGAAACAATAAAAGTGAAATATTCCTTTAAATTTCATACCTGGTGGGTGTCTATAGTATGGCTGTAAAGTGGCACTTTTTTCCCGTGTTTAGAATAGTCTGACAGCAAAATGACATTTCTAAAGGGAAAAAAAAGTCATGAAGTAATAGCGGCTATAGTGAATTGTCGGCTATAGTGAATTGTCTATGGGAGAAATCAAAAGTGCTAATTTTAAGGGTTAATTTGCAAGTTATTGTCATAAAAAGTGTTTGAGGACCTGGTCCTGGTATGGAATTTGGGGGGACCCCCACGCATTTTTTTTTTAAATTTTGGTTCGGGGGTTGCCCTGTGGGGGTATCCCAGGCTGTTTTTATCAATGAACTTTTATGTGTATTGCCGGACCGACAATTCATTATAGCCGGCTCTAGCACTAGTACTTTTAAATTACTTTTTTTCCTTTAGAAATGTAATTTTTGCACTTGGACTGTTCTAAACATGAGAAACATGCGCCAATTTACAGGCATACTATAAACACCAGCTACGAAATTTAAAGGAATATTTCACTTTTATTGCTTCACTTTAAGCTTTAATAAAATCAATGCTCCCGAAAAAACGGCCATTTTTAAAATTGTTTTATGCACTGATACATGTCCCCTGGGGCAGGACCCAGGTCCCCAAACACTTTTTATGACAATAACTTGCATATCAACCCTTAAAATTAGCACTTTTGATTTCTCTCATAGACAATTCACTATAGCCGACAATTCACTATAGCCGCTATTACTTCATGACTTTTTTTTCCCTTTAGAAATGTCATTTTGCTCTCAGACTATTCTAAACACGGGAAAAAAGCGCCACTTTACAAGCATACTATAGACACCATCCAGGTACGAAATTTAAAGGAATATTTCACTTTTATTGTTTCACTTTAAACTTTAATAAAATCAATGCTCCCGAAAAAACGGCCATTTTTAAAACTGTTTTATGCACTGATACATGTCCCCTGTGGCAGGACCCAGGTCCCCAAACACTTTTTATGACAATAACTTGCATATAAGCCTTTAAAATGCGCACTTTTAAGTTTTCATGTTCGTGTCCCATAGTCTTTAATGGTGTTCGCATGTTCGAACAAAGTTTTTGCCTGTTCGCATGTTCTGGATGCGAATTGAACGGTAGGTGTTCGGCCCATCCCTAATGACTAGATAGTGCTGCTTATACAGTATGTATATCAGGAGCAGCACCAATAGCAGAAGACCTTCAAATGGAGATGCTGAGGATATCACAGTTTACATACCCCCAGCTTTGATTTTATGGGTTGCAAGAAATAACCATATATTGATAACTGACTCCAGTGGCTGTTGAGTTTGCCAAATATTCAGAATATTCATATTCAGGACTCTGCAGGTACAGATATATTGGTACAAATGTTTGCAATATATGTATTGCACTTTTGGGTAAAACTGGAGTTCTTCAATAAACAAATGTTCAACTGATAACTAAAGAAAAAAAGAAATATCCTCTTTTCTTTGTAGGCCAATCAAGAACTAATTCATGATATAGTTTTTCTGTCTTTTTAGCCATTTTGGCTCATTTTTATCACTGTTCTCACCTGCAACTTTCCCAAAACTATAGCAAAAGCACTGCACTTATAGAAACCAGTCAAGACTCAAGGAATTTGATTGTCATATGAATCTATTTTTGAGATCTGGAGAGTGATGCTTAAAGCGGAGTTCCACACAAAAATGGAACTTCCGCTTTTCGGAACCCTCCCCCCCTCCGGTGTCACATTTGGCACCTTTCAGGGGGGGGGTGCAGATACCTGTCTAAAACAGGTATTTGCACCCACTTCCGGCATAGACTCCCATGGGAGTCTATGCCTCTTCCCGTCTCCACCGCGCTGTCTGCTGGGAACACACAGCTCCCAGGAGAGAGCGGGGACCACTAGGGACGCGCAGCGCGACTCGCGCATGTGCAGTAGGGAACCGGGAAGTGAAGCCGCAATGCTTCACTTCCTGATTTGCTCACCTAGGATGGCGGCGGCAGCTGCCGAGAACCGAGCGGGTTCTCGGCGTCCCCTGCCAACATCGCTGGACCCTGGGACAGGTAAGTGGCCATGTATTAAAAGTCAGCAGCTGCAGTATTTGTAGCTGCTGGCTTTTAATATTTTTTTTTTTTGGCGGTGTGGGTGAACCCCCGCTTTAAAGTGTTTGTAAAGGCAAAAAAAATGCCATTGTCTCTTTAGTGCTTTGTCCAGTGCCCTGCATGCATTTTATATTATATATACTGTTCTTTCAGCCTGGAAAATTAAGATTGTTCATGGCAACCAAAAAGTGCCCCTTTACATCAAAAGTGGCTTTAGACCAGCTAGAAAACAGCGATAGTAGATTAGAACCCTTGCAGAATTGAGCGATAGTGAATTGTGGGGAAATACATTTTATTATTATTATATTATTATTTTTTATAATTATTTATAGTTATTTATTATATTATATAATTTATGATTTCGTGTTTCAAACTTTATCATACCCAGGATGTCTACTAGACTCTTGTTTGGACAGATTTAAGTGTGTTATTACTAAGAATTATAGGCCTGCAATATAAAACGCCCAATTTCTATGCAAAACAATTGTACAGCTTTGAGACGCAAAAATTTAACATAATAATAACGTCAGGGTGGCTACATTAGGTAATGCCCTTTCTCATATTTGCATTTTATTTACTACTGCCGATGCTCTAATATATCTGGTTGATCCTGCCTGTGCTGCTCCTCCTACAAGTAAACTGACCACGGTAGCATGGCAGTTGATCCAAGCTACCGTGGTCAGTTTAGGTCTTGTGTCATCACGCGAAAGATACAGGTGTGCTTGTATCTTTCCTGGTCAGTGTGAAGCCCCACCCATCACTGCTCTCGAATGGGGGGGGGTGACATTTGCTGACAGGTCTGATTGTGTTTCATTGCCATGGAAACACAGAAGCTCGGTGGCAACGTCACTTAGGGTTCTGACGTAATGACCCCAACACTGGACACGCCCATTGGCAGGTCCGTGCATCGCTGTGGAGTTGACAGCTATCACGTCACCTGCCGTTTGAAGCTGCACAACACAGCAGGCGCAAGTTTTTTGCACAAACAAAACTCACAGTGCAGTAAAGCTTCACGTTACAACCACTTTAAAGCAAATTGTACTAACTAAACTTACACTGAAATTCCACCTGGACTCCAACATGCACTGCAAGGAAACCCTGATATGCCATTTCTGAACTAGGGATGAGCCGAACACCCCTGATTCGGTTCGCACCAGAACATGCGAACAGGCAAAAAGTTTGAGCGAACATGCAAACCCTATTAAAGTCTATGGGACATGAACATGAAAAATCAAAAGTGATCATTTTAAAGGCTTACATGCAAGTTATTGCCATAAAAAGTGTATGGGGCCCGGGTACTGCCCTAGGGGACATGTATCAATGCAAAAAAAAGTTTTTAAAACAACCGTTTTTTCAGAAACATTGATTTAAATAATGCGTAAAGTGAAACAATAAAAATGAGATATTCCTTTAAATATCATGCCTGGGGGTCCCCTTAGTTTGCCTGTAAAATGGCACATCTGTGCAATGTGTCGAACAGTGCAGCAGAAAAATGACAAAATTTAATGCAAACTTGCTCGCGGTTGTAATGTTTTGCTGTCTCCCGGCAATATAGATGAAAAACCAAGGAAAAAATCAGTGTGGGTCAACCCCCCTGTCCATAGGGGAACTCCACGCCAAAATAAAAAAAAAAAAACTGTGTGGGGTCCCCCCCAAAATCCATACTAGGCCCTTTGCCTCTGGCATAAATTTTAAGGGGAACTCCACGCCCAAAAAAAAATAAATTGGCGTGGGGTCCAAAAAGGCCAGGAAAGGGGGGGGTAAACGAGAGGCCCCCCACCTCCTGAACCATACCAAGCCGCTTGCCCTCAACATAGGGAGGATGCTTTGGGGTTCCCCCCAAAGCACCTTGTCCCCCTCTTCCTGACAACCCTGGCCATTGGTTGTCGGGGTCTGTGGGTGGGGGAACTTATCGGAATATGGAAGCCCCCTTTAACAAGGGCCCCCCCAGATCCCGCCCCCCCCATGTGAATGGGTATCGGGTACATTGTACCCCTACCCATCCCCCCTGCACCTCTCTATCGACCATTAAATGCAATGGAAAGGAGAGTTAATAACAGAAGTGCAAATAACATACTGAATTTTTTTTTTATTAAAACATAAAATTATAGAATTATTGTTTTTTACAGACATAACTCAGGATAGCTGATGCTAGAATATATTACATAAACTAGCACAGGGTTACTTCTTCTAGTGCCATATGTGCAATGATCAATTCTCCAAAAACAGAAGTAGCAGGATGACATAAATTTATATTATCCAGCTAAATGTAATCTTATCCATACAATGGATTAAAAATTATTAAATATTATTGTTTACCAGGAAATCACACCCAATCAGTTCAAGGAGACATTTCTATTTTGTAATGTCACTATAATCTGATTGGGTAAATATAAATGTGTTGGGCTGGTGAGCTTTTCGTAAATCATCTGCTGCTGACTTCAGCTTCTCTAGGAAAAAGAAAAAACATAAGGATTGACCAGGAGAATATCATGGGAATTGGTTTTATTTGTTTAAAAATGCAGTGATATAGGTAGTGGTGATCTAATCAGGAGAACTGCTGATTTATCAGGTTATAATTTATCTGATTGTTTCCATGTGGATCTGTTGATCTGTGGATAAACAGGCAGTTTAGAAGTCCAGAAGATCACACTTCATGGATAGGGATTGGAAGAATTTACGCATATATTCATAAGAATAAAAACAATAGTATTCATGTTTTGCAAATGTGTCTGGTTTTTAAGATGATTTACTTATAACCCATAACAGTTAAAAGGCAGACTGTACCAGGAGGAAAATTCTAAGCCCATAATAAACTAATTTTGGATGGGCTAAACTGGTTTACTGCAGACCATAGCTAATCTTTAAAGGGAGAAGAAGTAGTAATTTGCTAAACTATTGCTGCACAGTCCGTTGACAGTAATTTGGAATAGTGAATATGTTCACGGATATAGAATAGCCATATTGGGCACGGATGGGTAATCATGTGGGAGGGAGGGAAGGGGGGATGGATATGGGAGCACGGTGTAGGAAGGGAATAGTAGAAACAGAGAGGTAGCTCCCCCTGATTCTTCCCCCTAAAATCATCATAAATAGTTTATATACGTATGTCTCTGGCTTGGTTTTTGTTTAATTTTGGTTTTTTTTTGGTTTACTTCACTAACACAGGAAGTGAGGGGTGGTTGATGAAGTGGGTGAGATGGGGGGGTACTTAGAAGAGGGATGCCTCCACCTCTCACATGTCTCTTGTCTCCTTTATTGGGGAAAAAATATGATATGCAGTATATTGTTGTAAGAAAAAGCTCCTAGGGGATACACATGTTTTTTATATGTTTGTAACTATATTTATATTGTGGTATCTACGAAACCCATACGGCTTTCTATTATTTTTTCTTTGCTTATTCTATGAATATTGTTTGGGTTTATAATTGTGTTGTATTGTTGTTGTTACTCTTTAACCACTTGCTGACCAGCTCATGTACATTTACAGAGGCAGGTTAGCTCTACCTGTACATCTGTCCGTGTGAGGAGGATAGCGGGTGCCCGCCGCACACCGTGGGAGTGTGCCCGCGGGTCCCGCCGACCCAGTGTCTGCCAGTGACCCACGATCACTGTATACAGAGGCAGAACAAGGAACTGTCTATGTAAACAAGGCGATTCCCCATTCTGCCTAATGTCACGTCAGAGATCGTCTGTTCTCAGTGATCGGGAACAGTGATCTCTGTGATGTGCCAGTGAGCCCATCCCCCCTCCAGTTAGAACACACTTAACCCCTTGATCGCCCCCTACTGTTAACCCCTTCCATGCTAGTGTCATTTTTACATTGATCAGTGCATTTTTATAGCACTGATCAATGTAAAAATGTTACTGGTCTCCAAAAAGTGCCATTTGGGGTCAGATTTGTCCGCTGAAGTGTCGCAGTCCCACTAAAAATTGCAGATCGCCGCCATTACTAGTAAAAACAATTAAAAAAAAAAATTAAAGTCCCTAAATCTATCCCATAGTTTGTAGACGCGATAACTTTTGTGCAAACCACTCAATGTATGCCTATTGTGATATTTTTTTAACAAAAATATGTAGAATAATATATATTGGCCTGATTTATTTTTTTATATTTTTTTTGGGAGATGTATTATAGCAGAAAGTAAAAAAAAATGTTTTTTTTTTCAAAATTGTCTGGCTTTTTTTGTTTATAGCACAAAAAAAAAAAAAAACGCAGAGGTGATCAAATACCACCAAAGGAAAGCACTATTTGTGGGAAAAAAACGTCGTCAATTTTGTTTGGGTACAGCATCGCATGACCACAGGCAGTTCACACTTCCCTATGCGAACTGCTGGGAGTGTCAATACAAAGTTAATGACACCCCAGATCGGTTTGCAGATCGCAGTGGGAACTGTGAAATGGTGCAGAAATCAGATCGCATAAGCGTAATCCGATTCTAGAGCGGACCAAAAAAAGAGTCCTGCACCATTTTGGTCCGAATGCGATGCAAATTCAGCCATGCAATTTGTATGGCTAAATTCACATCGCACAGACATTGCATGTGATCTGCACAGCAATGCGGTGCGAATCACATGTCTGACATCGCAATAGTGTGAACCCAGTCCTAAAGGGAGAAGAAGTAGTCATTTGCTAAACTATTCCTGCATGGTCCTTTGACTGTCCCTAAAACCAAAGCACTCTCTGTACATAAATTCTGACTTCTGGAAAAAGAATTCATTAAAAAATGGCACCATCACAGCCCACAAAGGGAGAGAAACTTATTTTGATGCTGTTTGCAATGTCTTGCTGTAGACTGTGGTAGCACTCATTAGAACCAACATTTCCAAAACATAGAAGTTGTATACTGTAGGCATTCCAGTTTTGGTCATTTTGGGGACTCTTTGCAACAAGATGATGGCAAATCACTCACCCATTTCTGGGGGTAAAATTTCCTTCAATAGGTTACTAGAGATTAGGGTTAGTGAGAACTCCTTTCTCTTAAATCTGTGTAGACACAGGCCTCAGGTCAAGTGTGGTTGTGATTGTGGCTTCTGCAGCCTTTTCCCTTTAAGTAGCATCCTTCTCTCCTTTTAGCCAGGTGGCTGCTAAGTACTGTGAAAAGTACACTGGACCAATGCTTTATGGCTTGATGGACCAATGCTGGACCAATGCTTTATGGCTTGGTCTTCATTTTGGCTGTCCTTGCACAGTTTGTATATTTTTGTTGCAGGAATAGTGTATTGTGGTCTTATAGTTCACCCAATCTCGGTCAAGTTAGCAGAGCAGGATAGCAACTTTATCTTCTAGTCTTTGAATCTAGATGTACTGTTGCAAAATAAGCAAATTGTCTATTTCAACCTCCCCAGTCCCAGACAGCCTAGGGGAGCAGCAGGTATAAATGCTATGTTGGGGGTTGTAAGGAGGAGAGCATTTAGAGGTATTTTAGTTATAAGGCATTGTATTTGTCCTTGTAGTTCCCCTTTAAATAGATTGTTATTCTAGCTACTGTGTCACAGATATAAATAATTGTCCCTATCACCTGTTGCCAGGTTTGCCATTTTTGTTTGGTTATTTTAGATGTATGTTGGGGTTGCCAACTTTCTATACACATCACAATGCCATAAGGTTGATTGGATGGACTTCTGGAGGGGCAGTTGCTAGCATCTTGCATCAAGGCCCAAAACTTTCAAGCTATGCCTGTTTAAATGTGGAACATAACAGTGTAGCTGCAACAATGTCAAGTTAACATTATGACAGTATTGGATGTTATGATGAAAAAAATGTTGGGAAATGCAAATGAGCAGATTGTTTACTGGTAACAGAAGTTCTTTTGTTTAATATTCTCTGCAGTGCCTATCATAGTGTGCAAACAGAAAATGACCGCAATTCTGAAGGGTCATGAAAAGAGCAAAAGCACAGCGACTGTGGGAAAGGGTTGCCAAAAGAATACTGGGAGCAGGGACAAAACAGGCATACTGAAATCTGATTTTTATTGACAGATGGCCACTGGAATCAGGGAAGGTGAAAATACACAATAGCATTTTGAATGAAACAGATTGTGTAATTTTTATGGGATTAATATTATTGTGAAAAATGTAATGCTGATCTGTCGACAATTATATTAAATTCATTACCATATACATTTTATGAGTGCAAATCTTTGTGTATAGAGAATGTTGCCTTTATTAAAATAAGTGGCAGCAGCCATCACTGACTTTAAAGAGGAACTGAACTCTTAGAATTGCATTTGTCGAGAAACATTTCCCATCATGCACCTTCGAATTTTCTTGTCGCTACTGTCAAAAACAAAAGTCAATTTAATTAGAAAATAAAACAAATATTAAGGCTGGGTTCACATATGAGCACGCAGCGGCTCACAGCAGGAGTCCGGTGCATCTTCGTTCACCGTTTCAGGTCTGATTTCAGCTCAAATTTTGGCCTGAATTTGGACCTGAAACAGACCAAAAGACACACAGGAGCCGCTGCAGAGATATGTGAACCGGCTCCATAGAGAGCCAGTCACAATCTCCTGCTATTGCGAATTGGATGCGGGTTCCCCGCATCCAATTCTCACTAGTGTGAACCCAGCCTTAGAAGATGAAAATTCTAAAATTAAATTCAACTGATTATAGCCAGTTTAACAGTCACATGCAGCAGTGTCATAGATCGCACGCTGCAGATGTACAGCTATGAGGCTTTAGGTACAGGAGTGTCTAGGCACCCTAACATTCCATGAAATGCACTGCTATTTTTTAGGGGAAATTCCAGATGAAAGGTACACTTTTCAGGGTACTGCTTTGGTACCACTGACATTTCTAAATGTTCCCCTTAACATAGCAAATCTTCACTTTTTCATGCTTAGTTCCACTGTAAGCAGAAATGCCAGAAAAAAGTATAACTGTTTATTTACTGCCTGTTTAAAAATTCATTTTGACACCATCTCATACCTCAGTTAAAGTGTCACTAAATCCAGTAATATGAAAACAGTTCATCCCCCTCGCAGTGCCCACAGCTTACAAATCTTCTTTTTAAATTAAAATACTGCCACTACAGTGTATATGCCTTTTTGGCTGATCTGTATTCCATGGTCACGTGATAGACTGCAGGGTTTGCCCGAGTGCTGAGTGTTCAGGTAGGAGGAGATTTCCACTACAGCCTGTGTGCTCATACTGTTATGGGAGGCAGATAATCCATGAATCAAGATGTGACATCCCACCCACTATGTTCTTTTTTTTAGTTACTGGGCATGGAGGAGGAGGGAGGGACTGGGCTATTATTTAGGATCTGTATACAAACCCAATGTGTGATGCCAATATCATGTGACCTGAAAAGCTCAGCTCAACAAGGAAATGTTCTCTCCAGCAATAGAGACCAAACTGAGCATGTGTAGCTTCACTACTCCGACTGTGTCTTATCTGGCCTTGCCAAGAGAGAACCTGCAGGAGGGAGAGAATCTGTCCATACAGGATCAAAGAGTCTTTTTACACAATACAGAGGATCAACCCCTTAAGTTCCACAGTGAGTATAACAAGCATACTATTCTGCATATACAGACAGATTTTACTGTTGTGGGTTTAGTAACACATTAAGGCCTGATTGCATAAGGGGAAGAAGTGGTGCAGGAAGAGAGGTTGCAAAAGTTGCATCACTACTCCCTATTTCTAAGGCATCCTTCTGCCCTTAGAGCCACTCTCTTTGCTATTAAGGTTAGGTTTGGAATCAAGTAAAATGCTTGACGTCTTTTACATTGCCTCCGTGTAGCCCACAATATTAAAAGAGGGTCAAGTGAGTAAGAAAAGCACCATTGTTTTAGTAGGATTACTAAGAGGTGTGTCCACAGGATGTATCAAGAGTTTTGTTGATTGAACAAATTGCTCCAGAGCTGTGGGGGTAACCAGGTCATACCAGGTGTCTGGCCCCATAGGACTGTCTTTTCACCCTTATCTGATGGTAAAAGCTTGCTGGCAAACTTCCTGACATGAGAAAAAGGGACATTATTTAGCACAAAGGACACACCCTTGCCCATGCCCCCAGTTATGTGGACCACAAGGAATTAAAATGCAAAAAATAAGAGGTTACATTAAGACCTGAATTTGTACTGATAAATATAGCCAGTTATATGGTTTTGTCCCTGTGGATAATAGCTATATGTGGTATGTGGCAAGTTACATCTACTTGTCTTGAGGATGTTTTCTTCTCTAGTAATAAATATAAGGACTAACAGGGAATGCATTGCAATGGGTGCAAAGTAGCCTAGATATAGAATCTATCTAGGTAGATGGGGTTCTAATACCAGGTCACTATCATGTCTGTTAGTTGTAGTTCAATAAGTAATGGAATTAAAAAGGAAGAGTGGTGAGGGTAGAAGGGGTAGGAAGGGGAAAAAGGGAATGGGGGGAGGTAGACATAGAGAAAGAAGTAGGGGAAGGATCAGTATGTCCTAGAAGCTTCCTGAGCGGAGTGGTCTGAATAACGTACATGTATGTAATTTTTATAATAAGATATGATTCTGGTCTAAGATAGGCTAGGAGAGAAGCCAACCTAGCTAGATCAGTCTCTCAAGAGAGGGGGGCTGTAGTTGTGTTGGGACCCATGTGTTGTTTGTATGTATCAGTTTATTTACCAAGCATCCATCCAGTCCAGGTTTTGATAAAAGGGGTTAATTGTCTTTGCATACCTGTATTAATTCTTTCATTTCTGACACCTGTTTGACCTGCCGAAGCTAGTGTCTCACACTTGGCACTTTAATCATCTTTCAGAATCTTGGTATGACCAATTTTGCCGCATCGATTAGGTGAAATGGGAGGGAGTGTCTATACAGTATGTAGATGGGGACAATATTATATGGTGTAGCAAGGATGAAATGGAAGGTCATGACCTGATATCTTTCCAGTTAAGCTGTGTATTTGGGAACAGAATGGCAGAATTTGGGGGAAGTCAACCGAAATGTGGAATTTGAGGACCTTTCTCATTAGAGCATCTCCAGCAGGTGTCTGGGACAGATCTTGAAATTGTATGTAGTAGTTCTGGTGTGCGATACCATCTATTGTGGAGTTTGTGTCAATTTCTGGGAGCGTAAAGTTGATGGAATCCTTTAAAAGGATTGAATGTATTCATTCCCAATCATCCTCTGATAAAACAAAGTCTATATCTTTACTCCTTGCTATTGCTGCAGATTGTCCGTTTTTTCTGTCAAAAGATGGGGAAGTGTCTAAAGACATTTTTTGGAATAAATATCAGTCTGGGTAGAGCATTCATTTTAACTATGTCTGCTCTACTGAACCATGAAAAATATGATTTATCCCAAATTTTCAAGTTTGATTGTAGAAGAGGATATATCTGGGTGAAATTAAGCAAGTGCAGATCAGATAGATTTGTAAATAAGTGGAATGCTAAATATTTGCTTGATTTGTAAGCCCATTGAAAGGGAAAGTGTGTTTTACTTAGGGTTTTTAGGACATGCTTTAGAAATCTCCAAATGCCCTCAACAGATTGGGGACATGATTGTTTAGTGCCATTTCTTGTAAAAAAGGCATCTGATAGATGGCTATTGGCCCACACCTTAGTGTAGAAGGTCCTGATGCAGTTTAGCATTCTGTCTCTCAAACCTAGGTGTTGTAAAGTTGCATGCTTATACTCCCATGCCACTTTCTACTATAATACTTTTAGTAGTTAAATAGTACATTTTTTATAGAGTATAGATTATACAGCAGACCAAGAAGAGGGACAACTGAGAAGGAAAATGGAAAAGAAGAATTTGGTTCCAAAAGAGTCCCTCCAAAAAAGGAGCAGTTGAAAACTACGGTTGAAGATGGGAATGGGGAGCTGTGGCAGATTAGTTTCAAGGTTAAATACACCTGTGCCCAGACTATGGACAGTAAAGTATTTACATATTCGTAACCACTTTAGTGTCCCTTTGTCCTTTTCTCCCTAAATCCCCTTAAGTCCCAGTGCGTATTTTTCATTTCAGCAGTGTCTCAGTTCCGCATATGATACCTTAGCTTTTTTAGTCTACCCTAACGTTGTTTTTTTCCTTGGTTTTTATTAGGAATAAAAGTTTTAAAAATTCTAATATAAAATGCATTTTTCTGTGATTTTTTCCCCAACATAATATTTATTAAATTTGCACCCACCCTCATATGTTTACAGTGAAATATAGTAATAATAAAGTCTGCAGAATATAATGTCATATTAGTGTGACATTTATATAACATAGCAGAATGGTAAAGCTCAAAGAAAACATATGTGTGTTACTTTAGGCAAGTTTTATTCCCCTTTCAATTATATATTGCAATGCATGGGGAGAAAAAAACAGTTTTACTTATCTAGGTGGATACAGCATCGGTCCGATGCTGCATCTGTCCCCCCGCCAGCGCCAAGGCTGAGAACAAAGCGATCAAATCTCAGTTCCCAGTGCTCCGTGAGCAGAGAGCCGGTGACTGTCAGTCACCAGCTCTCTGCTCTGCCCCCCACGCTCACTGTAGCACTGGGCTGTGAACGGGATGGGAGCGGCTGGCTCAGGCTCTCAGCAGCTCACTGAGAGGCTGAGCTGGGTTTTGGTCCAGGCATCTGGGTGGATCCCAACCATATGGTTGCAATCTTTTCCCAGCTTGGACCGACTCTGTGATGTCTGCTGAAAACGGGTTACAGGGGTGCAGAATGAATTGCACTCGTGTGACCCACAGGAGAAGTACAGTCAAACAAGCTTTGGCTGAACTTCTCCATTAAGATAATACTGAGTAAGGTTATTGAGGGCGCAAAGTAGCATTGTTGCGACCTGGGGACTGCAGGGAGAGGCTGGACAGAGTGGAATAGCTTTCCCTCTGTGCTAGTAGGAAGTGCTGTGACATCATTCATAATGTCATATCCTTTTCAGTGTAAACACAATGTGGAAGCTTTGTGTTTACAGTGATCTGCTACAGACATTCATATGTTGTGCAGTCTAGAAGTATCGTAGCCAAGGAGCTGCACTCATCCAAGGGCCCACTGTTCCTGACCTCTGGATTACATTATAGTCATCATGTGGCAAATATGCCACACTGGAATAGGTTTAACAGTATTTGCCAAGTGGCTTTTGATGCATTTGTTAATAGGTTTGGATTTTAATTTAACAGGGTCTGAAAAAAAGAAAATACCTTATTGGATGTTGATGTGAATAAGTGGGAGTTTGGTGTTGGCTCTGAACTAATCTCTTCTTGATTTCCTGTTGTCTTGGCTCTCTGCCTATCTGTATGCTGGATAAATTGTTTTTTTTGTGAAGCTAGTTTAGGATGTTCTGGCCTCATTCTCACCTTGTCAGGGGTGACGTCCCTTAAAGTCTGTAACTGGCTGTTCCGAATGTGCCTGGTAAATGTTTTGAGTTTTCAGTTAAGCAGTTCATGTAACGGGAGAATTGTGGGATCTTGGCTCTATCTTAGGCTACACAGTAGCAGGACAAGTGCGGTGTGAACTGAAAGCCCCGGCTGATAATATATCATGAAAGGTGAACAACAGATCATCCTGTACTGTCATGTTTGTTGGCTAAAATTCAAATAGAAACAACACACTGCACATATTTAAAAGCCCCTGCATGTAAATGTTTAAGGTATATTTTAATAAACTTATAAGATATTTTTTCACAGGTATTTCTTGTATTAAAGCTTTTCAGGTTACTTTAAAATTTCAATTAAAGGGCAACTAAACATTTTTTTTGAAACAGCTGGAATACAGTTCCTGTGTGATTTTGACCAATTTTCCCCATAAATAATGATTATATCATACCATGTTAGGGGCTTCAGAAAATATAGTAAGTTGTGTACTACAGTTATAGTACTTGTAGTACCCATATTGCCATCTGCATACAATTTTCACCTAAAACATCTGTTAAATTTGTAGTAAGTTTTAGGCCTGATTCAGATTTGCAGATTTGCCCTACAGAATGCATTCCATAGGAAACCATGTTAAATGGACTGTAGTGCAAATCTGTAAAATGCAAAAAGCACTAAAAATGCATAGATGTGAATCAGGCCTTAAAGCCCATCTCCAGCATTAAATGAACCCCCTTCACACCACCTACTAAATGATTATTAGCATGAAAAAAATTTAAATACCCTTTTCACTTACCTTAAAGCGGTATTAAATCCAAAACCGAGAATGTAATATATTGCAGCTTACCAATAATCAGAGGTGTTGCCTACATTCATTTTCTTTATTCCTCTCTGTTTTCACCTGGTGATCTGGCCAGTAACAAATCTTCTGTATTAGAGTTCCACCACTCTGGATGAAGGCACACAGGAGCACATACGGACAGCAGCATTATCAGTCTCGGGGAGGGGAGTGTTAGATGTACTAGCAGATTTAAATACACTAAAACGATTAACTCCAGCTAACAATTTATAAGCAGTTATAGCAAACTGTTTTTTTTCCTTTTGGGATAAAGAGAGAGAGAGGAAAAAAATAAAAATAAAAGTACAGTTGTTAGGTGGGGGCAGGATAGGTTTCTCTGAAGAGAAGGATTTTCAGGGATCATCTAAAAGTAGACAGTAATGCCGCATACACACGAGCGGATTTTACGTCGGAAAAAACTTGGATGGTTTTTCTGACGGAATTCCACTCAAGCTTGCCTTGCATACACATGCTCATACAAAAGTTCCCTGAACTTTCGAACGCCAAGAATGCAGTGACGTACAACAATACGACGAGCCGAGAAAATGAAGTTCAGTGCTTCCGAGCATGCGTCAAATTGTTTCAGAGCATGCGTAGGAATTTTGCGTGTTGGTATTTGATCGCGTTTTCGGATAGGAACTTTTTCCGACCGAAAAATTGAGAACCTGCAATCAGTCTTTTGCTGGCGGGAATTCTACCAGCAAAAGTCCGATGGAGCATACACATGGTCACATTTTCCGACCAAAAGCTCTCATCGGTCTTTTGCTGGCCGAATTTCCGATCGTGTGTACGCGGCATAAGAGATAGTCTGACAGATTGGAATAGGGAGTTCCATAGGATGAGAGAGAGCCTCAGAGAAAGTACTGGAGGCGAGCATGAGAGGAGGGAACAAGGGAACTAGAGAGCAGGAGGTCTTGGAAGGAACGATAAGGTTGGTAATTTGAGACTAGGTTAGTAATGTAGCTGGGGGCAGAGTTGTGGATTGCTTTTTTAAGTTGTTGTTAGTATTTTGAATTTAATTTGTTTGGTGAGAGGAAGCCAGTGGAGGGATTGGCAGAGAGGGGCGGAGGACACTGAACAGTTAGTAAGGTGGATGAGTCTGGCAGGAGTATTCATGATGGAATGAAGGGGAGATAATATGTAAAGGTAAGCCAGTGAGAAGGGAGTTGTAGTAGTCGAGTTGAGAGAGATGACCAGGGAGTGAATTAGAAGTTTTGTGGTGTCATTGGTTAGGAAGGGCCTAAAAAGACTAAAATTCCCCTTAAAACAAATCTTAAATAAAAATAGACCTTCTGTAAACATATTTAGAATTGTTTTCTAATTTGTTATGATGGAGAATTTATTATCTCAGTAGTCCATATTTATTTCTGTGGTCTAAATCTAGAAAAGGAGCAGTTGTTATATTTTTTAATAAAGACTTCTGTCTTTTTGGTAAAATGCCCCAAAGCATTTCTTATTTCCTAGAGAACACTGCCCCAAAAAAAAAAATAAAAAGAAAAAGAACTGTAGGGTTTCAGAGCAAGGAAGTATTTTCTCCCACTAATCCACTGTTTGGACTAGTAACAGCTTGACTTAATTGGTTAAGAGATATCGAGTGAGTGGAGATGTGCTGTGAAGCTTTTGTGTGTTGGGGAATCGATGGACGAGGGAAGTATCTGAATTTCATTAGTGTGTGAGAAAACATCATTTCTCAATTAGCTGGATCTCCAGGACTTGTACTCTTGTGTCGGACACTTTAATTGCAGTTTAAATCCTTATCACCTGGAATTTGACAAGAAGTGGCATGGGAGAGAATAATGTTATCAGCGGCAGATTACCTTGTGAGTGCCAGAGCTTCCTGAAAAACTGTTTAACGGCAGTTCTGAAACAGAGATGAGCCAAGCAACATCTTTGTCAACATGTTATCCCAGTTCCCACTGGCAGAACTGTATTTTAAAGGGTCAGTACATTTAAATTACAAATTGGTTTATGTTTAAACAATTGAAAAAGACTCCTTGACATCAACCCATTCCGGTGCAGTGCGTTACCGCACTTACGTTTTTTGTGCATTAATATGCATTGTGTGAAGTTAATGTTAAATCAACAAAGAAAAATGAAAAAAAAAATAGATCTTTATATTTTATTTAACACAGTGCAGCAAATACTGTGTGCAGTATTTGTCCATTGGAAGACCTTCCGTACAGTGCATTGGAGTGCCATTCTAAAGAAATGAAACCCCAATTCACTGCATGTCACCACAACACTCCCTAGAGCCATGGTGTTGTGGAGAATGTACTGGAAACTGGTGGGACATGGTTATGCTTCAGTACAAAATCCTTGCAAAGCTACTGACAGAGTGGCCATCTGTAGCTCCAGGAACTGGGTTCACAACCTGGACGCTGAGGGGTTCTCCCAACATGCTGCTCCTACAACAGATTGCAAGCTGAGGTGGTTTTGGATAACTGATTGATAAGGATATCTTTTGGAAGTCCCAGCCAAGCACTCCCTCAACACATGTACTTGGGAGGATATCCTAGGGCAGAACCGGCTGTAAGGATTATATGTCCCAGCAGGATTTGGAACACAATGGCTTCTAAAGCCGCGTACACACGAGTGGAATGTCCGACAGAAAAAGTCAGACGGAAGCTTTTCATCATCTATTCCGATCGTGTGTGTGCCTCATCGGACTTTTTTTTTTTGAAAATTCAGATGGACCTAAAAATAGAACATGTTCTAAATAGTTCCGATGGAACCGATTCTGATTGCGAAAACCACTTGTCTGTATACTGTTCTGAAGGACCAAAAACAGGTACGAGACGGAAGCTATTGGCTACTGGCTATTGAACTTCCTTTTTCTAGTCCCGTCATACGTGCTGTACGTCACCACGTTCTGGACGGTCGGACTTTGGTCTCGGAGTTTATTCTGATGGCAAAACTGTTGTGTGTACGTGGCATAATAAGAGGCTTGCACCTGCCTATTCTGCTTCTTTCACAACCTCTGCAGGATGTATGGGTCTCAAAATAGTTAAGCAATGGCATAAACATAAAGTGAAAGTCTCTTTCTTGTATAAAAAAAAAAAAAAAAAAACATAAAGTGAAAGTATGCAAGCTTGTATGAAACTAATTAGATCAATTTAAGCGGCTTGTGAAATATATGTAAAAAATTGCCTTTGAGTGAGTTAAGTAATGTCAACATACCTACCTCAAAATGTAATTCTCTAATTAAATGATGAGAATTAAGAACCTAGCTTTAAACCAATGATGTTTGCTTGCAGTTAAAGGGAATTTTCTTGCAGGGTGACTAGTGATTGGCTTTAAAGCAGAATTGTAGACAGATATAAAACACCCATATTCAGTCCAGTTATTTATTCATGAAAAAAATCCTTAAATGTATTTTAAAATAGCGCATCAATCTCTCTTTTATTCTAGCCCCCCGTAAACCCCTGTACAGTAAGACAGGGAGAGGAATGCCAATCTAACACACAGCATATTCTGACAGGGTAGAGGGTACAGAAGTGACCTCATCAGTGTACTACTGTTGCTTCATTTTCCAATAACATATTGGGGCAAGTCCTTAACCAAGCTGTTTTTCTTTAACTATGGTGAAGAAAACTGAGGTCAGAGACCTGTCTATGCTTTTGTGGGGATGAGTGATCCTCAAGATTGGCTGAAGAGAGTTACAAATACTTTGGGATATAAAACATTTTAAGCATACATATTTTAACTATGCACTTAGCTATTTGGCTACATTTGTTATTTAGCTTATGAAACATTACTAATTGTGTTGTACGTCACAGTAGATGTCAAATAAACAGAGTTGTGGTATTGATCAGCAGCACAGGCAATTGTAGCGATGTGCAGACTTAGTCACTGTGAAATAGAAATGCTGGATCTGGTGTAATTGTCTCTTGCAATGTAGTTGAAGAAGGTGGATGTAGAGTACTGTACATGAAATGAATATGGCTACATTTGGCAGTTTCATTTAGAGTGCAATTACACTAGCTGTTTTCCTATTTCTTGGCTCAAGGAATTACGTACAAACCAAAACTTTGTTTTGGGTATGCCAACAAGATAAATCTGATATTTGCAGTTGCTGAGTTTCCAGTCCCACACTAACTCCATTACTAGGTGCTTCATGATGCTGGATACTGCTACTGCTAGCAGGAGCATGTGACATCCGCCAGGGAAAAGCTTGATGGGGAACCCTCCAACATATTTCAGAGCAATGGGACATTCAATAGCACTGATACATTACACACATACAGTACATTGCAGATCTCTTTTAGGAAGGCTGGCATATGAACATTTAAATCGTATATAAAGCAAGTTTTGGATAGAGTGATGATGGATTAGCACCCTGTAAAGTTTATTGCTTCCTGAATCCTCCTTAGAATGAGGCATGCTCTATTTGTCCTGGTGACCACAGTCAATGTAACTGAAAGTAAGGGAAAATCCAAAATTTTGAGCTGTTACGAGAAGGGGGTTTACTATGATTCAGTTTGTGAATGAACAGGAAGCCGCTCAGCTGAGGCTCCAGAGAAAAAGGAGTGAGGAAGCTCTGTCCTTAGTCCCTTTCTCTCTCACAAGTGAAACATCAGAGTTCTGTTTACACCCTTGATATTTCACCAAAATCCCCTAACGGGGCTTCTAAAAAAAAAAAATTGTAAAAAAATAAATAAATAAATAATAAAACATAATATTGTAAAAAAAAATTGTAAAAAATAATACAAATAAAACCTACTGACACCAATCTCTGCACTACTGACACCTTCCACTGCTCTGCTGATATACACACTTTTTTTGTTTGTGCTCTGGGGTGCAAACCCTAATACAGTAGGTTGCACAAACCAATGTCTATATCAGTGATCGTTAAAGCGTAACTCCACTTTTGTTGAGAAAAAAACATTCCCCTCTGAGTGATCTATGTACATTGCAAGGATTATAAAAAACTTTGTTGTAGATTCCTACCTTTTGTTATTCTGAAGAAATCCCTGTTTGTTCCTCTGTGCCTCTGTGCTAAGTAGGTCTAATGGGAGTGGTTTCATAATTATCTATCAGGTGTGCACGTGCAGAGCACTAATGAGGAAATCTGCTGGGCCTGCATCCCTTTAGACGTGTTCCTATTGAAAGTATCTCACCAAAAATGACATTTTTGCTGCAGGGGATGCCTGGAATCTGGTTTGTATCTTAGGCAGACTTCTGGGAAAATTGGTGAGCCAATCACACAAGCAGGAAATTATGTTTCTGGGGGTGGTCAGTGCACACTTTGTGTACAGAACAACTCCAGATAGCCATATTGCAATGCATTTATAGAAAATTACAGTGGCTGCAGATTGAAAAGGAAAGGTAATTTTCAATAACATTCAATTACAATATGACTTGTGTCCCAAATTTATACACTATATTATTTTTTTCTTTATTTGTTATTTTTTTCCCCACGAAAGTGAAGTTACCCTTTAAATTGTGATCTGCCTGACTTTTTCTGCTCATCAGCTATCCTTATTGTTAGTGTATATTATGTGAGGCTCAAGACAATTCCTTTTCTTCCAATGTGGCCTAGGAATGTCAAAAGGTTGGACCCCCTGATTTAACACTAAAAATATATTTCTCTCCATTGTAAATCTGTAGCAAAGATTCTAAAAATTCAGATTGAACAGAGAGCAGTTAAATTCTTAAATGTGATAGAAATGGGACAAATCAAACTTCTTCTTTATTGTATCCACAGAGCAAAGTTGTCAGTATGCCTCCAAACCCACCAAAAAATGGTTTAGTGTTAGGCAAAGGTGTGCACCACTGGGGTAGAAAAGGGAAACCTAGGCCATCCATAGACTTCTTTCCATGGGCAGCTTTCAAGTTTATTTTTTTGTCCTGGTGAAAGATGGTGTTTCACAAGATATGTCATCTGATGTTAAAGGTATCCATGTACATTTTCCTGCGTGCCTGCCTGGGCAAAAGGTTTAATCTGCTTGCAGTAGTTAGTTTACTTTGATAAGTCCTCTCTCTTTTTATCCTTTTACAGTTTAGCATTGCACACAGGATTACACACTAATTAAAATCTTGGCTACTTCGTGCTTTGCTTAAATCATTTTACAATCTTGTTAATCCCAGGGCTTTGCAAAGAGTAATATTTGGAAAGTCCAGTATTACAAACAGTTTCAGGAATTCCCAAAGGGCTAAGTAACCCTTTCAGACCTATTATAGCACTCATCTGGAAATTGAAGAAGGGTAGTCCTTTTGGTTAAAACAGTTAAGCAAAAGCTAAAATAAGAATAGCAATGTATCCCTTAAAGGAGAAACCACAGATGGATGGAAATTTGGTAGTCTTTTATTTCTTGCATCGAGCAATCATACTCAATCAAAGTATCAATTAAATAGTTGGCACTTTGTTCAATCTTTTTTTGTGCCAGTTCCCAGAAGTTGAGTAGATGGAAGAAAAGGCTACAGTTGGTTGACTTTGCATTGTGTTCAAGGTCTAGCTTATTGTCTGATAATTAAAACAAAACCAATAAACTACAATGGTGTTAAATTGTTTTTTTTTGCCTCTAGACTTCGAATGGAAGTCCCAATATTTTAAATGCATTTTCTCCATGTTTATCAGACTACAGCATTTGATTCATTGTGGACAAGTGGAGCTTAAGGCTCTAGGAATGCTTTTCCTTAAGGATCTCAATATATGGATCCAACCCTTCCTACAGAGACAAAAACAATCTTACACCAGTGATATTGATTATGAAGTTGTAGGTTCTAGCATTGGTACTTTATGTTGGTACCTTTTAGGTGCAGGTAGAGTTGATGTTCAGTGTAGAAGATCCTGCAACAGGGCGGGTGAATTTACAAGCAAGGGATGATGTTTATTTAAGGGACTGTTAATGTTAGGCCCCATTCACACCTGAACAACTTGGAATCTCAGATGCTGATTAAGGCCCCATGGCCAAAATAAGTGAGCTTACTTATGTTATACTCACCTTCAAGCTAATCAAATAAAACAACAACTGCATGTTGCTAAGTCGCCAGCTGTATCCAATTTTTGCATCTAGTTCTATGAGTGATACTGGAGACACTATCAGCCTGGGCACTGGTTTTTCTCAGCTTCCACATGGACCCTGGGGGAGAGTGTTGCTTTTTTTTTGCTGGTATGAATTGAGAAATTTTGCCCAGTATTCCAAATCATGGGTTTGGGTGCCATTCATTCTTAATAGCACCCAAAACATGGTGCAATTTCTCTCAATTGTCCCATGACTCATGACTCATTGAAATAGCAGCAAAATACAAATGAAAAAACACATAAAGCTCATCGCCCAAAAATATGCAGTGGCTTCTTGGGCACGTTTGTCATACATGGAGAAGCCCATTCGTGTGAATGGGCTTCCCAATGCAGGACGCTGGCAAACATGTGAAAAACTTGCAAAAAAGTGAATGTGCATTCTTGCTACATGAAGTGTGAATGGGGTCTAGGCTTAAAAGAGGGCAAACGACTAGCAGAATAGCTGATCTATGTAGTGTCTGGTCAGGTTCACACCAGAATGTGGTGCGGGAAAATGCACTACCTTTGAGATCTACTGCACATGCCATTGCATTGTTAATGGCATTCCAAATGCAGATTGCAAATGCAGTGCATTTACTGGCACCAAATCACATGGTACCACAGTACCATGCACAGTACCATGCAGTTTGTTTTTCTGCATGCACTACTTACTCTACTTACTCTGCTTTTCTCTGCAATTTCAGCCCATGCAAACATATGGGCTACAGAATCAAACCACATGGGAACACACAGGAATCGCACAGGAATGTGGCAATCTGTGTATTCATTTTAAATCACTGCTAAATAATAAACACTAAAACTACCACAATGTCTTTTCCTCAGTGCCTTTTTTTCATGACAATATTCATGTTAGCATTGTAGCATGTTTCTGAAATGTGTAGCAAAATGTGTGTTTTCTATGGGTTTGTCACACGTTCCAGAAATGCCCAGTTGTGAATTCAGCCTTAAAGTGGTTGTAAAGTCAGAAGGTTTTTTATCTTAATACATTCTATGCATTAAGATAAAAACCTTCTGTTTGCAGCAGCCGCCCCAGCACCCCCTAATACTGACTTGAGCCCCATCTCTCTCCAGCGATGTCCACAAGTTCCCGAGACTCTCCTCCTCATTGGCTCCCACTGTTGTCAGTCAAAGTCAGTTAACCAATCAGGAGAGAGAGGGGGTGGGGCCAAACCAGGGCTCCATGTCTGAATGGACACAGGGAGCTGTGACTCGCCTTGGGTGCCCCCATAGCAAGCTGCTTGCTGTGGGGCACTCGACAGGAGGGAAGAGCAGAGAAAAAAAAAGAGACTTAACAATCACTTTAAAGAAGGAGATAGTGGTCACATTTCAGAAATGGTCAATATAAATCATAATGCATCCAAACATATTGTTACAGTAATGACATTGGAATCTGCAGACTAATAATCATAGATTTTGAGGATGACCTAGATTTTTTGTATCATTTGATATGTTAGGGCCATTAATAGGCATCTCTCCCTTCCTTTAAGTCCCAGTGAAAGTGGTCACCAAGATAAATAGAAAGAGTAAATCTCCCTAATGGGGACACAGGAAGCACTGAACCCCTCACCACTCTGTCTAAAACACACACAAAAAAAGAAACCAATTGGCTTAAGATACACTTTAAGGGAAAGGCTATTGATGTCCCAAAGTCAGGAAGGGCTTAACAATGTTTGATTTTTGTCACCGATCATTGACTATATGCTGGAAAGTGGTAGCAGGCACAGTTTAATTGCACACCTGGAGGTTAGCATTATGCCTTTATTGCCACCGGGGGGCTAGCAATTTATAGAGTCATCACAGGTTGGCATTACAATTTCCAAAGCTTTGTACACTTACCAATGCTAGCGGTTGACAGCATATATTTTCTTGTACCAGAGGCTGACTCTTTGTTTTCCCTATATATTAGAGATTAGTATTATACATTTTTATTGAGTCTAAGGCTAGCATTAATTCCAATACCAAAAGCTAACACTATTTTCCAGGTGTCAGAGCCTGGCATTTACTGACAGTCAGAATTGGCATTATACTTTTAACAGACACCGACAGCTAACATCAGAAGCAGGCAACTCGCACTGCAGAAAACATTCCGTTTCAGACCCACATTCCATTTTTGCCTCAGGGCCAAAACTTTGTTGAGATTACCCTCTAAGTGGTAAAAGCTGAGGTTTGCATACCTCTGTGTATTTACTTGTACATGATGTTTTGCTTTGACACAAGCTTGTTTGATACAATTTTAACAAGGTTAGTAAAAAGGATATATGTTTTTTCTAACCCTGTTAAAATAGTTAACATTCTTTTTTTTTTATAAACTGGTTCTAAAAATGATGGCAGTATGCGTGGTAACATAAAAGAACGTCAAGAGACTGTTTTAGCTCAAGAAAACAATTGAAGAGAAGTGCACATGTGCCCAGATAAAGGACAGTAAAGTATTGACATGTTCTTTCAGCAGAACTAAAATCATTTTATAAAAAATTGTGAGCAGGCAGGCTATTTATCTCAGAAAAGACATGTAATGACTCTTCTGCAAAAAAAATAGACCTCTTCTGCAATGTTAACTGAGCTGCACAGCTCAGCTTGCATCACTGGCACAGTGCCGGTATGCGGGGCTCCTACATGTGTAGGAGTTACATCAAACCGAGTCAACCAATGAAAATCCCCAAAGACTGGCAATCAAGGAGTAGATGCCATCACCTGTGAAGGACCCATCATGGCCTTCATACCAGTAAATAATGGGTAAGTAGGGTCTTCAGTTCCACTTTAACAAGCAGTAAACAGGCTTCAAAACATGCCCTCCCTGACCTCGCTAGCTGCATGTACTGTGAAGTTATTTGTTCTCAAAGGTCCTTGAAGATTGCAGCAAAGATTCTAAGGGCCCATTCATTCTAGACGCATGCTAAAACAATTTTTTTTACTTTATTGAGATTGTACAAAGTTACAAGTCTAGACACTGCTGTGCTGCGGTGACCTACAATGTCATCACTGTCCTACATCTCACAAAACCATTGTTTTATACACACCCATTACTGTTGACCAGGTGCAGAAAAATGGCAGTCATATAGTGTGAACGTACCCTAAATTTGGGTTTCATGCTATGTTCACAATGATCCGACATGAAAGTTGTATGACTTCCGATCCCAAAACCACTTTTGAGGGGAAACCCCACGCCAGAGAAATGTAAAAAAAAAAGGCATGGGGTTCTCCCCAAAATCAATACCAGACCCTTATCCATACAAGCAGCCCGGCAGGTCAGGGAAGAGGGGGGACAAGCAAGCGCCTCCCCTCCTGGACCATACCAGGCCACATGCCCTCAGCAAAGCACCTTGTCCCCATGTTGATGGGGACAAGGGCCTCTTCCCGACAACCGTGGATGAGGGGCTTATTGGAATCTGGAAGCCCCCTTTAATAAGGGGGCCCCCAGATCCTGCCATCCCTATGTGAATGAGTATGGGGTACATTGTACTCCTACCCATTGACCCCTAAAAAAAAGCAATGTAGTGTTAATAAAAACAAGAGCCGTTTTTTGACAAATCCTTTATTGAAAGTGAAGAATGTCCCTCGTCATAGCTCCAATGTGTCTTCTTCCTCCGGTCTTCTCCCTTCGGGGAAGTGTTCTTCCTCCGGTCTTCTCCACCACTGCTTTCTTCTCCACCAACATGTGTTTTTATGCTCCCCCTCCACTAAAGCACCCCTGATCCTATAAAAAATTGTATACATGCATTTTTAGGGTGTTTCTAGTTCAGTCACATGATGTCACTGGTCCTATTCTTTCCGTGGAGGTGGTCGATTGTAAATACTGCATTGTCCAGTTCAGGGCAGAAGTCAGGCATTTTACAAATGATGGCGAATGAATGAACCACGACCACATCGCACAAGCTTAAGTGTCCTCTCCTGGGTCTCCTCATCTGGCCTACACTGCTATTGTCCTTACAGCAGGACGAGAGGTGCCCAAGTTTTTTCAAATTAGCAAGCAGGTGATTGGTTGCTAGTGTGGGGGGTCCTGACAACCGATCATGCCTCCTGCCCTGCTGTGTTAAAGTATGGCTGTGATTGCAAAGGGGATCTGTGATTGCAAGTGGGACTGGGACTGTGACTGGCGGGGGTAATATAAGGTGAGGGCTGTGATGTAAAGGGGATTGTGATGTAAAAGGGGTCTGTGATGTGAAGGGTGTTAGTACCGTACTGTAATTAGAAGAGCGAGTCTGTGATATAAAGGGGAAACTGAGGACACTGATGTAAAGGGGGAGCTGAAGACGCTAATTCAAAGGGGGGGACTGTGATGTAAAAAGGATCTGTGATGTGAAGGGGGAATCGAGGACACGTATATAAAAGGGGAACTTGTAAAGAATGGAGAAGAGATCTGTGATGTGAAGGATCTCAGTTAGAGCACAAAACATGAGATTTGGACCTCTGTGGGAAGAAAATTCTAATGACTGGACCTCCATAAATTTGAATTCAATACCCCTGCTTTATGCTATTACACATATAGTTATGTATATATTTCTAGAAACATGCACAATCATAAAGCTAAACTCCAAGAATAAAAAAACTGTAATTTAATTAGATTCATCAATGGCCACAAAATACAGTGGTATATACATAAATTTGCTTTGTGTGCACCATATGCATTTGCGAACCCAGTTACTACCTTGTAAAACTAGTTACATGGTGACATTGTGCTGCGCATAGCTTGTGCAGAGAGCAGAGCTATAGGAGGAACCCAACAAGTCCACCCACTACAGGCTGCCTGCAGAAAACTACAGAGGGTGGATACAAGACCAGTCATTTTGCACAAGGAGAGAGAGAGCAGCAGTGACCGGTCTTTATTACAGAAAGTGCCTACACGGAGGCAAAGTTTGACACTGGATTAGTGTACATATCTGGAAGAAATATACAAACCACGTCAAGATTTGATTAAGAATATGCATGCCTATTGTATTTAGATATTTTCTTATCCCAGAGTTGTAATGACCTCCCAAATGCTGGCACCATTTTTGTTCAAGATGCCATGGATGTCGCAGACAGTTTGGCGGGTCCAGCTTCATTAGTTCCTAGGAAACGTATCGTTTGTCATTTGACAGGTGGAAACTCTTAGTTACTTTTCTTCTTCTTGTCTGCCTGCAACTCCCAGCAATCAATAAAATGCTTCCAGTCATTTTCGATTGGGTTTTTTTGCTGCTGTTTTGTGAGCCTTTTATTAAAAACCTACAGAAATCATTTCAGAATAATATCTAGGAACCTTTGTGTGGGTGAGACTTTATTAATTGATTTCTGTGGCAGTTACGAGCAAAGATCTCTTCAACTTCTAAATGCATGCACATTTTTCTTGCAAGCTGAGGTCCAATTCACAGACTAGAAGGTTAAAAACACATAAAATGTATTTCATATAGAATTATTTAACTACTGAATATGTAATCTGAAAATATATTGAGTTTATATTAGGAATTAAAGCATCCCTTGGCTTTACATGCCTTGCTCATTAACTCTAGGGTAGAGGAATAAGGTATACTTACCTTACATCTTGCCTTGGCAGGCTCCAGTGCTCCCACTGGCCCCTCTAAAGCCTCGTACACACGATTGGTCCGAAAGGGTGTTGGCCGTGAACTTGTTCTGCATACACACGGCAGAACATTTTCAGCCAACTTTCACCAAATCACGTGGTTTTTCAGCTCTTTACTGCCACCCTTTGGGCAACTTCTGCTCTTGTCTGATCTTTAGCATTGGTTCTGAGCATTCGTGTTTGTACTTTGGACTTTAGTCCTATGGACTTGTATACACACGATCGGATTATCCTCCATAGGACATTTGTTGCCGGAAAGTTTGAGAGCATGCACAGCGAACATTTGTCCATTGAAAAAACGAAAACAATTGTCCGATGGAGCATACACACGGTCGGATTGTCCGATAAAACACGTCCATCGGACCTTTGTTGTCAAAAAGTTTGATTGTGTGTATGGGCCTTTATAGAAGAGGTTCTGGTGGACTGGTCACACAGATGGAGGGAGCCTGCTAGAATGAGTAAGGTAACTATTCATCTTATTCCTCATTTCAGAGAGTTAATGAGCAAGTTACCCAGGGATTAAACATTTCCAGAAGTGTTGCATCCTTGCTTCTGCTGAGCCCAGCTTCTGCTCTCTACTTTTCTCTGTATTACCCCACCCACAGCTCCCCCATGCCTACCACCTCAATTGCTGCTGAGAGCAACTCCCAGCAAAGCCTCCCAAGGACTCATATGACATTGCAAAACTGTTTTGCTGTCCGATCCACTCAGGGACATACCTAGAACATTTGGCACCCAGGGCGGATCCTATATCTGGCACCCCCGCACCCCCCGACTTTAAAATGTAAAAACACCCCACTGTGCCCCCTGCATACCTCTGCATCCCCCAATATCTCTTTGTCACTAATTTGTACCCCTTCTCCACACCTGGACCCCTTTACATCACACAGCCCCCCTTGCTGCTCCGGACCCCTTTACATTACACATCACCCTGCACCTCTGGACCCCTTTACATTACACAACACCCTGCACCTCTGGACCCCTTTACATTACACAACCCCCTGCACCTCTGGACCCCTTTACATTACACAGCACCCTGCACCTCTGGACCCCTTTACATCACACAGCACCCTGCACCTCTGGAACCCTTTATATTACACTGCCTGCCCCCCACCCGGCAGCTCTGGACCCCTGCACATTACACAATCCACCCCCCCAATTTTGGACCCCCTGCACGTTACACAGCCACCCCCCCAGCTTTGGACCCCCTGCATGTTACACAGCCACCCCCCCTGCATGTTACACAGCTCTGCCCCTTTCTACCTTAGGCCCCTTTCACACAGGGCTGTCCATTTTAACAGACTCCGCTTGCTCAGCAGGGATCGCTCCGTTGATCCCCGCTGAGCCGGCAGATGACAGGTCCGTCTCTGCTCACTGTGCAGAGAAAGACCTGTCAGAGCTCCACTCTCCTCTATGGGGAGTCGGATGAAAACGTATGCGCCTGCCGCATTCATCTGATCCGATCCGCCAGATGGATGGAAAACAGGGTTTCCATCCATCTGAATTTAGTGGATCGGAGCGGATCGGAGCAGAAATGTCGCTCCATAGACCTACATGCGTCTGTTCAGGTCTGCCTAAAAATCTTACAGGTGGACCTGAACGGTCCTCATGTATGAAAGGGGCCTTACTCACTCAGAGGGGGAGACACAGCAGCGTTGGACAGAGGGTGGGAACTGCTGGAGTTAATTCTTCATATTAACAAGCTAATGATTGGTTGCTAGGCTACGTAGCAGCCAATCACCTGCTAGTTAACTTAGAAAGTTAACTGCAGCATTTCCCGTCTTCTATTCAGCGCTGCTTCACTGTCTCTCTCTCCCTCCCCTGCTGTACAGGAGAAAGAGACAGTGTTTTCTCTCTCCTGCTCCGCTGTATCAATCCGATGGCTGGTCCTGTGTCTGTGTGTCACCTGGGTAACAGTACCCGGGCACCCCCTCACCCTGTCATAGCTCGCCTCTCCCGGCTCTCCCTGTGCTGTCACGTCCATCGCTGCTGCACTGCCTGAGCCTGCTGTCACCGCTTCACTTACGGGGGTGGATGGGGGGTGCCGGCCTGACACCCCCCAGTGTGTGGCACCCAGGGCGGACCACCCCCCCCCCCCCCGTAGGTACGCCACTGGATCCACTATCTGTGCCACAAGAGTGCACCTAGCTTGAATGACATGTAGGACAACAACACGATGCCACTGGAGTGACAGCTGGGGCCACTGACATCATGGCCAAGATGGAGGCATACAGCAGCATTCTGGGACCTACTTCAGCTGCACCACAAGGTAAGGTTTTACTGGGAGATTGACTTTCAACCTAAAGGTAAATAGATATAAAATGGCATTGGTACATGCAATGGTAAACACACATCAGGGACAGGTCTTTCAAGCAGACCTTCATTCTCCTCTTCTTCTTTACATATAGTTGCCACCCCCCCTCCTGTAACACAACTGTAAACAAATATGTATATATATCTCACAAATTTACACCCCTCACAATTTTGTAAATATTTTATTATATTTTGTCATGTGACAACACTGAAGAAATAACACTTTGCTACAATGTAAAGTAGTGAGTGTACAGTTTGTATAACAGTGTAAATTTGCTGTCCCCTCAAAATAACTCAACACACAGCCATTAATGTCTAAACCGCTGGCAACAAAAGTGAGAACACTCCTAAGTGAAAATGTCCAAATTGGACCCAAACTGTCAATATTTTGTGTGGCCACCATTATTTTCCAGCACTGCCTTAACCCTCTTGGGCATGGAGTTCACCAGAGCTTCACGGGTTGTCACCGGTGTCCTCTTCCACTCCTCCATGACGACATCACGGAGCTGGTGGATGTTAGAGACCTTGCGTTCCTCCACCTTCTGTTTAAGTATGCCCCACAGATGCTCAACAGGGTTTAGGTCTGGAGACATGCTTGGCCAGACCATCACCTATACTCTCAGCTTCTTTAGCAAGGCAGTGGTCTTCTTGGAGGTGTGTTTGGTGTCGTATCATGTTGGAATACTGCCCTGCGGCCCAGTCACCGAAGGGAGGGGATCATGCTCTGCTTCAGTATGTTACAGTACATGTTGGCATGGTTCACTCAATGAACTGTAGCGCCCCAGTGCCGGCAGCACTCATGCAGCCCCAGACCATGACACTCCCACCACCATGCTTGACTGTAGGCAAGACACACTTGTCTTTGTACTCCTCACCTGGTTGCCGCCACACACGCTTGACACCATCTGTACTAAATACGTTTATCTTGGTCTCATCAGACCACAGGACATGGTTCTAGTAATCCATGTCCTTAGTCTGCTTGTCTTCAGCAAACTGATTGCGGGCTTTCTTGTGCATCATCTTTAGAAGAGGCTTCCTTCTTGGACAACAGCCATGCAGAACAATTTGATGCAGTGTGCGGTGTATGGTCTGAGCACTGACAGGCTGACCCCCCCACCCCTTCAACCTCTGCAGCAATGGTGGCAACACTCATACGTCTATTTCCCAAAGATTCCCAAAGACAACCCCTGTATATGACGCTGAGCATGTGCACTCAACTTCTTTGGTTGACCATGGTGAGGCCTGTTCTGAGTGGAACCTGTCCTGTTAAACCGCTGTATTTTTTTGGCCACCATGCTGCAGCTCAGTTTCAGGGTCTTAGCAATCTTCTTATAGCCCAGGCCATCTTTATGTAGAGCAAAAATTCTTTTTTTTAGATCCTCAGAGAGTTCTTTGCCATGAGGTGTCATGTTGAACTTCCAGTGACCAGTATGAGAGAGTGAGAGCGATAACACCAAACTTAACACACCTGCTCCCCATTCACACCTGAAACCTTGTAATACTAACGATTCACATGACATCGGGGAGGGAAAATGGCTAATTGGGCCAATTTTGGATATTTTCACTTCTGTTGCCAGCGGATTAGACAATAATGGTTGTGTGTTGAGTTATTTTGAGGGGACAGCAAATTTACACAGTTATACAAGCTGTACACTCACTACTTTACATTGTAGCAAAGTGTTATTTCTTCAGTGTTGCCACATGAAAAAACATAATAAAATATTTACAAAATTGTGCGGGGTGTTCTCAAATTTGTGAGATACTGTATATATATATATATATATATATATATATATATATATATATTAGGGTTTTTTGCAAATTTTTTTTTTTTAAGCAGCTGAATCTTCCAACTGCCTCACCTAGACAAGAATAGTGTAGCCCCAGCTGCATGCATCCCAGCCCAAGAGGGTTTGAAGCAATCTTTACCACACTGTGCATGTTTGGCGGTCAATCCACACCACACTACGCATGTGCTGTGGCATGTCATTAAGGAGCTGCAAGAACCTGGATAAAGCAGCCAGTCTCCTGATGATGTAAGCAGAAAAGATGGGACCGGGTGGGCATTACTCCAGACAACACTGGATGTTTTTTTGAGGACAACCAAGTGTACAAGGTAAGAGGGGGAAAAATACTGAGAGAATCACGTTTATTTCAGTGGTGGCCTGTGCATTGTGGGCGCATGGGCGCCGCCCCCCTAAAGCCTCCTGCCGTCCTTCCTATACATGTGCCCAGCCCCTTTCAGTAATTCACATGAATTACTATGGCGGGGATAGGCGGGGGTGTGTATATTGAAGCAAGTGATTAGAGCCAGAGGCTCTAATAGGCTTCAAAATAGGGTGGGCTTGCGCCGCAGAGCACTGCGTCCCGATCCCATCCTATTGTGTGACGGTAGCGAATGAATTTTTGCTATTTGCACACTAATGTTCCTCCCCGCCAATCAGGAGGCAGGTTAGTGAAACCTGTCCCCCGATTGGCCAAAGCATCAGGCAATCCTATTGGATGCCTGGCTTTGAAGGAACAGGAAGAAGACACACGACTGCGGGAGTAGCAGACACCGGAACCGCTGCCCGCCTCCCATCCCGGGAGAGGAGAGGACACCGCAGAATGCCAGCCCTAGATTGATTAGGTGCTTCGACCCCGTCCTCCCGGGGGGGGGTTGATGTCTGTGTCACACTGCGGGGTGGGGGATATGGCTGGTGCGTGTGACGCCGCAGTCTTCCCAGGGGGGAAGCTGCTGTCAGTGCCGCCCCCCCAAAAATAGTTACATAGTAGGTGAGGTTGAATAAAAGACACAAGTCCATCAAGTCCAACCTATGTATTTGATTATATGACAATATTACATGTATAACCCTGTATGTTGTGGTCATTCAGGTGCTTATCTAACAGATTTTTGAAACTATCGATGCTCCCTACTGATGGTGAATTCCACATCCTTGCCGCTCTTACAGTAAAGAACTCTCTACGTAGCTTAAGGTTAAACCTCTTTTCTTCTAATTTTAATGAGTGGCCACGTGTCTGGTTAAACTCCCTTCCGCAAAAAAGTTTTATCCCTATTATGGGGTCACCAGTATGGTATTTGTGAATTCAAATCATATCCGCTCTCAAGCGTCTTTTCTCCAGAGAGAATAAGTTCAGTGCTCGCAACGTTTCCACATAACTAATATCCTCCAGACCCTTTATTAGCTTTGTTGCCCTTCTTTGTACTTGCTCCATTTCCAGTACATCCTTCCTGAGGACTGATGCCCAGAACTGGACAGCATACTCTAGGTGTGGCCAGACCAGAGTCTTGTAGAGCAGGAGAATTATCATTTTATCTCTGGAGTTGATCCCCTTTTTAATGCATGCCAATATTCTGTTTGCTTTGTTAGCAGCAGCTTGGCATTGCATGCCATTGCTGAGCCTATCATCTACTAGGATCCCCAGATCCTTTTCCATCCTAGATTATCCCAGAGTTTCTCCCCAAAGTATATAGATTACATTCATATTTTTGCCACCCAAATGCATTATTTTACATTTTTCTATATTAAACCTCATTTGCCATGTAGTTGCCCACCCCATTCATTTCTTCAGATCTTTTTGCAAGGATTCTACATCCTGTGGAGAAGTTATTTCCCTGCTTAGCTTAGTATCGTCCACAAATTAGAGATTGAGATTGAGCTGTTTACCCCATCCTCCAGGTTATTTATGAACAAATTAAATAGGATTGGTCCCAGCACAGAACCCTGGGGGACCCCACTACCCACCCCTGACCATTCTGAGTACTCCGCATTTATCACCACCCTCTGAACTCACCCTTGTAGCCAGTTTTCAATCCATGTACTCACCCTATGGTCCATGCCAACTGACCTTATTTTGTACAGTAAACGGTTATGGAGAACTGTGTCAAATGCTTTTGCAAAATCCAACTACACCACGTCTACGGGCCTTCCTTTATCTAGATGGCAACTCACCTCCTCATAGAAGGTTAATAGATTGGTTTGGCAAGAATGATTGCTCATGAATCTATGCTGATTACTGCTAATGATACCATTCTCATTACTAAAATGTTGTATATAGTCCCTTATCATCCCCTCCAAGAGTTTACATACTATTGATGTTAGGCTAACTGGTCTGTAATTCCCAGGGATGTATTTTGGGCCCTTTTTAAATATTGGCGCTACATTGGCTTTTCACCAATCAGCTGGTACCATTCCAGTCAGGAGACTGTCAGTAAAAATTAGGAACAATGGTCTGGCAATTACTTAACTGAGTTCCCTAAGTACCCTCGCGTGCAAGCCATCTGGTCCCGGTGATTTATTAATGTCAAGTTTCCCAAGTCTAATTTTAATTCTTTCCTCCCTTAACCATGAGGGTGCTTCCTGTGATGTGTCATGAGGATAAACACTGCAGTTTTGGTTACTGAAGCCACCCGATTCCCTTGTGAAGACTGAGAAGAAGAATAAATTCAATACCTTTGCCATTTCCCCATCCTTTGTAACCAGATGTCCTTCCTCATTCTTTATGGGGCCAATATGGCCTGTCCTCCTTTTTTACTGTTTACATACTTAGAGAATTTCTTGGGATATTTTTTGCTTTCCTCTGCTATGTGTCTTTCATGTTCTATCTTAACCACCCTAATTGCACCCTTACATTTCTTGTTGCATTCCTTATAAAGTCCTTATAAAGTCTGAATGTATGATGATCCCTCAGCCTTATTTTTTTCAGTGTCTTTGTATTCCCCTTATGTTTATATTTGTGTGATTTATACTGAAGCCAATTGACCTGTGATTGCTGTTACCTAAATTGCCACATCTGTGATCAGGTCTGTATTGTTGGTAATCAGTAGATCCAGTAACACTTTTTTTCTAGTTGGTGCATCTACCATCTGACCCATGAAATTGTCCTGCGAGACATTTAGGAACTCGCAAGCCTTAGACGAACGGTTCCCTCTGCCCAGTCTATGTCTGTATAATTAAAATCTCCATTATGATAACACTTCCCATCCTGCTGCTAATCCGAATTGTGATAGGAGATCCATTTCCTCCTCCTCCCTCAGGTTAGGGGCCTATAGCATACTCCCAGTATTATTTTCCCCTTAGCTTCATCCCTTTGGAGCTCTACCAATAAGGATTCCACTTCCTCCCTAGCTCCCTTAGTGATATCATCTCTCACATTCACTTGTACATTATTCCTGATATATAGGCATATCCCTCCCCCTCTATTACTCTCTCTATCCCTGCGATAAAAGGTATACCCTTGAATGGTTGCAGGCCAATCATGAGAGCTGTTTAACTAGGTCTCTGAAATTCCCACAAAATCCAAATCCTTCTCGTACAACAGTATCTCTAATTCACTCATCTTGTCCGCCAGGCTCCTGGCATTGGTGAACATGTCACGTAGTTTAGACCGGTCGCATACTATCCTCTTAGTGGGCATTCCGAGATTGCAGCTAGGACTTGTTACTATACTTACCTTGGGTTTATGTGCTTTAGGCAACCTACCACTAATGCCCCCAATACTACCCTCTGGAATATGTTCTGCACTGATTATCTCAACCTCTGGGACCTCCACCCCGTCACCTAGTTTAAAAACCCCTCTAACTTTTTGGCCATCTTTACTTCCAGCTGATCTGCACCCTCCTCATTTAGGTGCAGTCTGTCCCTTCTATAGTACTGGTGACCGACTGAGAAGTCGGCCCAATCCTCCAGGAACCCAAGCCCCTCCTTACTACACCAGCTCCTCAGCCACTTGTTTACTTCCCTAAACTCCTTCTGCCTTTACGTTTAGGAGATTAAGCAGTAGGAATTTCAAATTGCTGGACTGGTGAAGCAGTGACCCGATGTTTCCTTATAAATATAAGTGATAGCCGGCCTCAGGTACAGCGGGACCGGGGGGATGGGGAGGGGGTCCAGTGTAAGTTTACCTTACAGATTTTCTGTAAAAATCTATGCTAGTAGTTCTACGCTAGTGATTCCCCCTGCACACTGACCACAGGGGATCACACACGACGCTGCCCCATTCACAGAATGCCTTGTGTTTTTTTATTTTAATGAGTATCAGGCATTCTCTGACTAAACATAGTGAAAACTGTGACGTCACCACTCCTCTCCATTACAGCAATCAAGATGACATTGAGAAAATCAATATACCACAGGTAGAATTTTTGAAAAATGGGAAACTTGGTTTTTAAAAGCATACAGCAATAAAGAACATGCCCTGCAAACAAAGGCTATACTTTTGCTCAACATTTGTCCCTAACGTTAGAAGCTAAATTCCCACTGTGCACTTCTTTCAAACTATCTGTGTAATTTCCATTCAAGTAGCATAAATAATGAAACAGAGAATTTCTGAAGCTGAAAAGATGATTATTGCACTTACGGCTCGCTTACACTAGACACCACATCAGACCAGGTGGATAGGTTCTATGAGCTCAGTACGTGTAATTCCGCAACCCATTTAAATCATGGAGAAAAAAGTCAAAACAAAAGCTTGAGGGAATGATTGTTCCAAGTAATTAAAGCAAATCAGAGAACATAGAAATCTAGAACACTAAACCTCCTCATCTTCAAAGTTTTCAATTAGACATTTGCAGGATTGAAATGCGTTGCACAGCCGGCTATTAGAATAGAAGCCTAATCATTAAAGCATGTTTTGGTTCGGTCGCTGCAGCCGCAGTCCTGCTGATTTCAGTGGTATTTTATTAATAAGTTCCCGCGGGAAAGCCTTCGAGAATGGAAAAGGAACACTAGATTAACTAGCTGTGTGCTGTGGTGGTTGCCAATGCATAACAATGGCCATTAGTTAGATAAGGACTCAACACTACAGAGTTTTATAATTAGATAGATCCTAATTTATATTACTGGAAGAAAAGTATATGTGATAGATGGAGAAATCAATCATATTTCAGCTGACAGTCTTCTAGTTTGATTTAAAATACATACACCGATCAGCCCTAACATTATGACCACCCACCTAATATTGGGTAGGCCCCCCTTTCAGTCCTGTAAGTTTCAAGGTGGGGCCTCCATAGATTGGACTTGTTTTTCCAACACATCCCAGATACTTGATTGGATTGAAATGTGGAGAACTAGGAGTCAACTTCTCAAAGACACCTTCTTCCATTGCTCCAAAGTCCGAATTGGATGTGGGGAAACCCACATCCAATTTGCAATAGTGTGAACCCAGTCTTACAGGAGTGAATTTCCCTTCCTAGGGGTAGATTTCCTCTCACTTCCTGTTGTCTCCCTCCGTTTATAAGTATGAGTCGTTTGTAAGTCGGATGTTTGTAACTCAGAGGCTGTCTGTACAAGGATTGTCCCCCAGCCTGTGACTGGATAATGAAATAAAAAGCACTGATGAGCTAATTTTTCTATCACTCTGTTCTCTATTCCTATCAACATGTGTCTTTTTAACATAGCTACACAACTGTCGCCTTATGCCACCTTCCACTGTCAATCTTAAAAAGTATATTTATTGGTGTATGCTAACACTTATCTGTGTCTTTTTATATCTGCCTACAGTTAATCTTTAACCACTTGCCCTCTGGAAGATTTACCCCCCTTCATGACCAGGCCATTTTTTGCGATATGGCACTGTTTTATTTTAACTGACAATTGCGCAGTCGTGTACTGCTATACCCCCCAAAAAATGTTGTCCTTTTTTCCGACAAAAAGAGTTTCTTTTGGTGGTATTTAATCACCTGCCAGTGCTTGTGTACTGTGGGGGAGGTGTTTTTACTAAGGGAAGAAAAAGATTCTGTCCCTGCACAGGATCAATGCCTCCCCTCATTACAGAACGGCAGTCTGCCTTGATTACATAGGCAGACCACCATTCTGCCTGTGTACTGAATAATCGGTGGTTGCCAGCGGACATAGAGTCTGCGGTATGCACCGCTGGGCTCCCGCTGTATGTGATCGCAGTGTGAATGGGTCACTGACAGCACGTGTGTGTGCCCCAGACCCGGAGGTGTAAGATCACATACAAAGTACATAATCTGGCAACAGCTGTCCTGCCACAGTATGTGTACAGTAGGGTTGGAGCCTAAGCTGAGTGTTAGCAGTGTGGAGAATTCACTAGTATTTCAAAGACCATTTAGGTGGTGCGACAGTGATACTAGAGGTGATTTACTCAAGGCATTTACTCTAATCATGTAGAAGCAAAAATAATGTATTTATATTTTTCCTTGCACATGATTGGGTATTTTTTGTAAAGTGAAATTTCAGCACATTCACTAAGCTGGGGGGGGATGCCCTTGCAAAGTGCAACCTATGTTGAAAAATAAACAGCCTTTAGTAACTTAAAGGAGAAGTCCACCCTGAGCTCACTTGGCTGGGCTTCACCTATGGGTCACAGGAGTGCAATTCCTTTTGCACTCCTGTGACCCATTTTTAGCAGAGAGTGGGCTGAAGCCACACAGATCAGTCCAGGCAATGCGTCATCCCGACTCTGGAAGTTTTGATCCGCCAGGTGCCTGGACTGATAGGCATCTCAGTGCCTCTGCCTCTCAGCGTGCCGCTGAGATGGCCGCTCCCTGCCCCTCCACAGCTCAGCGCTCCAATGAGCGTGGTGGAGCAGAGCAGGAGAGATGCTGACTGACAGGCAGCAGCTCTCCACTCGGGGAGGTGAGAGAACCGAGCCATCAGCGGTGTTCGGTGGCTCGGTTCTCAGTGAAGAGGCAGAGGGGGACAGATGCAGCATCGGAACAATGCTACATCCACCTAGGTAAGTACGATTATGGGATAAAAAAAAAAAATCCCATACTTCTCTTTTAACCTCTATGTCTTCAGAGCTTTAATATGGTGAAAATGTCCTTGTAAAGTGCAACTTCCCTTGCAAAGTAAACAGCCTTTAGTAACTCAAACTCCATGTCTCCAGAGCTTTAATATGGAGTAAAGACCCTTGCAAAGTGCAACTTCCCTTGCAAAGTAAACAGCCTTTAGTAACTCAATCTCCATGTCTCTAGAGCTTTAATATAGGAAAAAATCCCTTGTAAAGTGCAACTTCCATTGCAAAGTAAACAGTGTTTAGTAAATCAACCTCCATGTCTCCAGAGCATTAATATGGGGGCATTTTCCTTGTAAAATGCAACTTTCCTTGCAAAGTAAGCAGCCTTTAGTAACTCAACCTCTATATCTCCAGAGCTTTAATATGGGGTAAAGACCCTTGTAAAGTGCAACTTACCTTGCAAAGAAAACAGCCTTTAGTAACTCAATCTCCATGTCTCTAGAGCATTAATATAGGATAATTGCCCTTGTAAAAGTGCAACTTCCATTGCGAAGTGAACAATGTTTAGTAAATCAACCTCCATGTCTCCAGAATTTTAAAATGGGGACATTTTCCTTGTAAGATACAACTTTCCTTGCAAAGTAAACAGCCTTTAGTAACTCAACCTCTATGTCTCCAGAGCTTTAATATGGGAAAAATTCCCTTGCAAAGTGCAACTTGCAAGGTAAACAGCCTTTAGTAACTCACCCTCTATGTCTCCAGAGATTTAATATGGGGAAATTCCCATGTAAAGTGCAACTTCCCTTGCAAAGTAAACAGCCTTTAGTACCTGAACCTCCATGTCTACAGAGCTTTAATATGGGAACAATTCCCTTGCAAAGTGCAACTTCCATTGCACAGTAAACAGCCTTTAGTACCTCAACCTGTATGTCTCCAGAGCTCTAAAAAAGTTGTTATTCTGCTAACTGGTGTTAGGCAGCCAATGAATATCTGTATTCTTTACAAATACTGTAACAATTAAAAGTTTTCTTTTAAAAGTGATTCAATGTAGTTCATCTGTTAGGATAAATGTGTCCCTGTCACCTTTTTACTTAACATCACATTAAATATGATGATTTGTTTGTTTCCAAGTACAAAGACTCAGAGGAGCAAAGTTCAATGCATGAATTCCCCCAAATGCAGCAACACACTCCAGGAGCCCGTGGTATCTACCCAAATGTGCTACCCAACGTGCTTAGAGTATAAGGCCGGGGGGTCCTGTATATGAAGACACATGTCTAGTACACTTCTCTGCAACCACTGAAGTGAAAACTCCTTTACAAATGAGCCATTTGCTAATTACGCCGAGTTCAAATCACATGTCTTTAGACTAACACTAATGAGGTGGAAGAGGATTTTTTTTTTCACTTGTTTTCATTTTTTTAATTATCATTATTATTATTTTTTTTTTTTTTGCATTGTGCAAGCAGTGCTTCATGATATTTTTAGGAGGGAGCTGTCTGCTAATTAATAATTTATGTGCCAGTATTCCAAAGAGACACTGATTAAAATGTATATCTGTCTTCAAAAGGAATAATGTGAGAAATGATTAAGATTTATAATTACATCTATTGGGTAAAAGCCGCCTGTCCCAAATACACAGCCATCTTGAATTCAGCTAAGTACATTTGGGTGCTGTAAGGGAGAAGTAAAAATATGTGGTTAATGACATCCTTCTTAAAGTGTAAGTTCCCCTTTTCACAAAAAAATAAAAAAGTGACCTAAAACACTACACCCTCCCTATCCCCCCCCCCCCCGGTTCCCAGTACATTTACCTCCATGGATAATTAGCTTTCATTGCCCAGAGTCGGTGCAGCGGTCCAGGAATCTGAAAGCCACAGTCTTCTGCCCTTCTTTCCTTAGGGATACCAGGACAAAGCAGAGTGATTCTGATTGGTTGTATGCTGGCATGTGACCACTTTTGACCAAACAGAGTCGCTCTGGTCTCCCAGGTGTCCTTAAGGAAAGAAAGGAGAAGAGACCACGGCTTTCAAATCCTCGGACCACTGCACTAGGTGCATGGGCAGTGAAAGCTAATCATCCAGAGAGTTAAGTGCAATGGGGACTGGGGGTAGCAGGTGGGAAGGGGGTAGTGTGTTAGTTCGCCTTTACATTTTTTTTTAAAAGAGAGAGATTCACCCTCTCTATTTGTCCTGTTTACCATTATTATTGAAAGTAAAAGAAAATCCCACATTTTGGGTTGTCCCCTGAAAAGTAATAGAGGGGACAATCTTCCAATGATGACACTAGTGCTGGTGAACTGGGGGTCACCAAGGAATTCACTTCATTTGCAGGGATTTCCTCTCACTTCCTGTTTGGTTAAGGGACAGGAAGTGAAGGAAAATCTTTGCAATTGGACGCAGATGGCGAAACAAGATCTGACAGGGATTATAACCGACCCTTACTCTGTCCACAATGCCTATAGTTTAACTTTAAAGCTGCACTCCAAGAATTATTGTAGTTACATGTTTACATTGGTACAACTTGGAGGTAGGTATGCATATCTCATATCTGAGGGCCCGCCGTGGAAGCTGACTTCCCGACTTCTATATTTTCTGACACAATGACTCAGAACAAGCATGCAGATCAGAAAGGTCAGAGGGATTTCAGACCTGTGCTGGATTACTTTCACACCCCCCAGTAACGCCCCCCCCTCCCCCACTCCCGCAATGCATCCCTGGCTCTGCTTGCAATTCTGTGAGCCGGGGAGTGGCACAGCAGGTGCCACAGGGTAAGGGGGAGGGAGATGAGTTGACAAATGCCCACTCTCCTCCCCTTCTTGTTGGCGTCACTTACAGGCCTCCTCATCAGTTTTCCCGGCCAGCATGGCTGGAAAATAATTGATAGTAATGTGATCTGTGTTGCGATACATTCTGCGAAGCACAGGGGAAACATTCAGGGTCTTTTAGACTCTGAATAAATAGATAGAAAAATACCACACTAATATCCCAATTAGGAAGCAGCCAGCACCACAAAGGACAACTTGTGTATAAAATAAATAAAAATCAGTGCAGCGCTAATCACATGAATTTATAGATATGAAAATTCATATAGTGCAAAAAACACAATATTAATGAAAATTGTGACTATAAAGTGCAAAAAGAAATTTAAACATTTGTGTCTGCTATTAAAAAAAACACACATAAATCAATAGATAATAGTGGCATTATATATATAAAGTGAAACAAATATTAATAGAGTCTATGGTCAAAAACATGTGACTATCACACATGCCCACAAGGGGTGTGAGCTGGGAAATTGTGCAGTCCAGAAAAAATAAATGAAAAATAATGGAAAAATCAAATAAGGTGTATAGGATAGATGGTCAAAATGATGATCCAAAAAATGATGAAGTCCCAAAGACACCATAGGGGGTCACCACTGTAGAAGGATCCACCATCATTAGGATATATTGGGGGCTTACTAGAACATGTGAACCCAATTGGCTTATACCTAGTGGGTCTAAATAGGCAGTGGTTTTGAACACCTGGTATAGTATTGCCACTGCGCTCTCCACCAAACAAGCTACTGATGATGACATTCTATTCCCAGAATCCTCTTCTCGGACAGACAATGGCACATGGGGAGACATTTACTAAAACTGGTGTACACAGAATGTGGTGCAGCTCTGCATAGTAACAAATCAGCTTCCAGGATTTTTTTTTTAATAGCCAGTGGCGGCTGGTGTTTTTTATTTTTGGGGGAGGCAGCTATCAACCCCCCCCCCTCCCGATCCACCTTTTCTGAAGCAAATTCTTGCTCTAATCACGTGCTTAAAAAAGAGCAACTCTCCCCACACTGCGCTCAAAGCCCACCCATTTTTTAAGCCTATTAGAGCCTCTGATTTTAATCACATGCTTCCAAAAAAAAAAAAAAACACTCCCATTGGAATCCATAGTCTGGCGCCCTGCATGTAGATTAGGGGGCCAGACGCATGGATGGGGGGGGGGCGTTGCCCGTGCGCCCCTAATGGAGGGGCATTGAACAAACTGAAGATAGAATCTGGTTATTATGTACAGCTGCACCAGATTCTGTGTGCACCAGTTTTAGTAAATCAATCCCACTGTGCCTATGAACAATTATTTGGAATGCACTCACATTTTAACTTACCCATTTATGTATGTTGTGATATGTCAGTAATCTATTTGTGCGGGCTTGAAGAGTTGCTAAAAGGGCTGCTTTAAGCTGTGTCAAAGTATGTTAGCTTCTGTTTATCCACATAATGACTAAATCAGTAATTCACAAGTGGCTCAAGCAGGTCAGTAGACTTTGTCAGGTGCAAGGACATAGTATTATCCACTTCGGTGTTGAACTAAACCACTTGTGGATAACAATTGCAGTCATCAAAGAGGTGAAATGAAAGCATCAGAAACGTGTGTGAAAACTGTTGGGAGATGAGCTGCGTTTGTCACCTCGGGTGTGAATGATCTTTTAGTCATTTGTACTCTGTTGTGCTCTAAAGTGGTCATTATGCTTTGCAGCTGTAGGTAAGTAAAGTCAAAGATGGCATATATACAAAGTCCAAATTCAGTCATTTGGAATTCAACAGCTCTGTAAAGAAATATAGATAATTACTGGCTTCTGATCTTTGCCAACTCAGTCTTGTGCTTTATGATAGAATCCCTAGGAGCTTTTTCCATTTATCTAAAGCTGAGCTCCAGGTATGACATTTATTGAAAACTCATATTGGTTCAGCATGGCACAATGTAAGTGTGCATATCTCATACCTGGGGCGACGCTGGTTAAAGTAACAAAAGGCAATTTTTTTTTACTTTTACATTTGGACAAATTGGAGAGAGATTAGAACACCCGGCAGGTTTTTATTGCTGCCTTTGTTCCTGTAATGCCGTGTACACACAAGCGGTTTTGCCGTCGGAATAAACTCTGAAGGTTTCTCCGACGGAATTCCGCTCAAGCTGTCTTGCATACACACGGTCACACCAAAGTCCAACTGTCAAGAACGCGGTGATGTACAACACGTATGACGGGACAACACGTACGACGTCTCGTACTTTCATCAGAGCATGCTTCGTTTTTGGTGCGTCGGAACAGCATACAGACGAGCGTTTTTTCCGATAGTAATTAGTTCTGTCGGAAAAATATAGAACATGTTCTCTATCTAAGTCCGTCTGAATTTTCGACGGAAAAAGTCAGATGGGGCATACACACGGTCGTAATATACGATGAAAAGCTCCCATCTGACTTTTTCTGACAGACATTCCGCTCATGTGTACGTGGCATTAGAGAGATTCATTCTCTCTATTTGGCCTGTTTACGGTTAACTAAGGATGAGCTCCTGCGTGTTCGCACAGCCCACGTGCAGAGCCCGCCAGGAAGTCGGCACTGCGCTGCGCTAATCACAGGCAGTGAGATATTGTCCTGATGCGTGGCTGCAGAGATTGGGAAATGCCTCACTGCCTGTGATTAGCGCAGCGCAGTGCCAACTTCTTAGCGGGCTCTGCATGTGGGCTGTGCGAACACACCTGAGCTCATCCTTACTGTTAACATAGAAATTGAAAGAAAATCCCAAATGTTGGGGTGTTCCTTAACCATTTGACCTCCAGAAGATTTACCTTCATGACCAGGCCATTTTTTGCTATACGGCACTGCGTTACTTTAACTGACAATTATGCAGTCATGCAACGCTGTACCCAAATAAAATTTCTTTCCCAAAAATAGAGCTTTTTCTTGGTGGTATTTGATCACCACTGATCAAATCACTGATCACCACTGCATTTTTTTATTTTTTGCGCTATAAACAAAAAAAGACCGCCAATTTAAAAAAAAAAAAAAAAAATTTTTACTTTCTGCTATAAAACATATCCAATAAAAAAATGTAAAAAAAAAATTTCTTCATAAATTTAGGCCAAAATGTATTCTGCTACATGTTTTTGGTAAAAAATTCCAATAAGCGTATATTGATTTGTTTAGGCAATTTTTTTTTATACTAGTAATGGCGGCGATCAGTGACTTATAGCCGGACTGCAATATTGCGGCAGACAATCGTACAATAACTGACGCTTTTGACACTTTTTGGGAACCATTGACACTAAAACAGAGATCAGTGATAAAAATATGCACTGTCACTGTACCAATGACTGGCTGCTGGCTGGGAAGTTGTTAAACATCTAGGATGATCAAAGGGTTAACTGTGTGCCTAGCCAGTGTTATTGTGTACTGTATGTGCTGCTTTTACTAGGGCAAGAGAAGGATTTTATTCCCTGCTTTGCAGAAACACAAAATCCATCCCTTTCCCCCTGTCAGAATGAAGATCTGCCTTGTTTACATAACTGTAGGCAGGTGTCGGCACCCGCAGACCAGCTTCTGCTGTGAGTAATCACAGCAGAAGCGGCCCGCACCCCCTGCAGGTGGAACTTCAGGATCACGTAAATACAGTATACATGATTTGGTACAGAGCTGCCGCCCAGTAGCAGGAGAACGGTGAGCAAGTAGTTAAACAGGAATAGAGGGGGAATCTTCCATTGGGAAAACGAATTATGGTGACTCTGATGACAGACAGTGGTTTCCTAATTTTGGAGGCATTTCATCTCAATTCCTGTCTTGGCTATGGAACAGGAAGTTTCCCCAATAGGACACTGATGGCAAAAATAAAACTCACCATGGTTATAACCTTCTCTTACACTATCCAAAAAAGAAAAAAAAATCTGCCTTTAGTTCTACAGTCAAGTAACCTACAATTTCTGAGTTTTTCAGTGGTAGCAACCATATTTCTTTGTGCACTGCTTTTCTTTAAAGCAGAACTTTGGGCAAAGTTATTTTTTTCCCCGTGCAGTGGGGATGTGCCCGCACTACACAATTTAACTGCTCATTTTGTTCTACGGGAGAGGACAGTGGAGACATACTTACCTGACCCACCGATCCTCACCACACAAGACCAGTCCAGGACCCACACACTCCAGCGGTCTTGAAAAAGGACTGTTGCTGACATCAGCACAATCCATCCATAGACAGGAACAGTGCCCAGCAGGATCCAGAGGTTCGGCAGAACAGGTGAGTATGAACTTTGTGCTACCCACATTGCATGGGGTAAAAAAAAAAGCCCAACATCATACAATGATTTTTTTTTTTTCAGACAGAGCATGGGGTAAAACGTTTTTTAGCATATTTAATAGTGTCTGAGAAAATTTGCAAAAGGAAAGCCAAGGAAGTGCTAACTCTCTATTGTTCTTCTTTGAAAAAAAGGGTTTTTGTTGCTTATTTCCTATCCCTGTGACACCTTATGTTGATTGACCCAGCACTTTCAGTAAGATATCAAATCCAGAGATAAGAATACCGTCCCAGCAACAGCCCAGCAGAAATTTCACTGGCTTGGAATGTCTGTCAGAAAGAATTAATTATTGCTGCTGTCGCATGCAAGTGGTATCTATGGCTCAGCAATTCCTCAATTTCTTGAATCCTCTTTGATTCTTCTCAGTCTGCTTTGAATTAAACCAGCAGAATTGTTTTTGAAGCTAATTAGCTCCACATGTGGATTTGTCTCAGACATTTATATCTCCATTTCCTTCTAATGGTCCTTTAAGTGAGACTGAGTTTATTGCTGGCAGTGATGTTGGCTTAAGAGACAATGGCATATCTTCCACCCGGAGACCAAGTGCCAGCCAGCTCAAGCTGTCCTTGCTGCTGTGCCAACTTTGTACAGAATATGTAGATGGGCTGCCTGAAGCGGGTAAAATGAGGTAGCTAGAATTCATCTCCAACTTCATTTAAACATTTCTAAATCTACTATAAAATATAAAAGGAGCATTTTAGTGTCAGTTCAAATGTACATATAGATGTGAGTATGAAAGAACTTATGTAAATGAACTTTGTTTCTCTTAGAGGAGCTTCACTTTTTTTAGGATGTAATGGTTGACTTCCATTCCTTATTCTTCATCGTTATCTTCTCATCGTCTCCCCCTGCTGTTTGATACCAGTGGCAGTTTTCAACAAGCTTTCGATTAAAAAGATGATTGTACTGCTCAAGGCAACCTACTGCCGAGTAGCTACATGCATATTAGAAGCAATATGGTGAGGAAGAGACAGTTTGCCTTTATTCGTTTGATCATTTTTGCAATCAAAGGATGGCTGTATGTGATTGATTTTATTAGAACATCATCATGTGTAGTCAGAGTAAAGCAATGCTGATGCTAGTGTAATAATAATTAAAAAAAAAAACCTGCAAAAAAAAGAAAGTTAAAAATTACCACTACCCTTGTCACCAGTATTTGCTGTACTGAACAGATACTGCTGCCGAAGGATCTTTTGAGCCTGACACCTCATGGAGTTGTAGAACCCTGGTCTTCCTCTGCCCTCTGTGGTTGCTCCTACCGAATCCTAAGGATCAAAGTATTGAGTGCAGAGGGGGACCAAGTATTCAATGCTCGGGTATGCATGGGTGCAGTACACTGACCATCATTATAAGGGGGGCACTTTTCCAATAATCCCCAGATTAAAGAGGAACTCCTCCACTGACCAACAATGAAAAGGGCTCTTCTACTAACCTTTAAAGTAAATGGGCATTTCTCTTCTGACTCATACTATAAGGAAGCACCACAATTGTTATTGTCTGTGCTTATTTTCTCTCCAAAATTAATCTATTCTTTCACATCATGGTTATCAGTGAAAATATGTTTTTGGGGTATAGAGTAGAAAGTTGTTGAAAAATGATCTGCTGTTGGAGTCCAATACTCTACATAAGCCATTTTTGTTGTTTTCATCAAAACTTTCTGCAAACTACTGATCACACTGATATACTTTAAACCACAAATATAATACTTTTTAGAAGGGTTCCATAAAATCCTAAAAAGTTATTTTACCACCTCCTTCAGGGTAAAAGGGTTGAGATTGGTTGCCCTAAACTGATACAGTGGGGGGAAAAAAGTATTTAGTCAGCCACCAATTGTGCAAGTTCTCCCACTTAAAAAAATGAGAGAGGCCTGTAATTGTCATCATAGGTATACCTCAACTATGAGAGACAAAATGTGGAAACAAATCCAGACAATCACATTGTCTGATTTTAGAAAGAATTTATTTGCAAATTATGGTGGAATATAAGTATTTGGTCACCTACAAACAAGCAAGATTTCTGGCTCTCACAGACCTGTATCTTCTTCTTTAAGAGGCTCCTTTGTCCTCCAATCATTACCTGTATTAATGGCACCTGTTTGAACTTGTTATCAGTATAAAAGACACCTGTCCACAACCTCAAACAGTCACACTCCAAACTCCACTATGGTGAAGACCAAAGAGCTGTCGAAGGACACCAGAAACAATATTGTAGACCTGCACCAGGCTGGGAAGACTGAATCTGCAATAGGCAAGCAGCTTGGTGTGAAGAAATCAACTGTGGGAGCAATAATTAGAAAATGGAAGACATACAAGACCACTAATAATCTCCCTCGATCTGGGGCTCCACGCAAGATCTCACCCCGTGGGGTCAAAGTGATCACAAGAACGGTGAGCAAAAATCCCAGAACCACAAGGGGGACCTAGTGAATGACCTGCAGAGAGCTGGGACCAACGTAACAAAGGCTACCATCAGTAACACACTACACCGCCAGGGACTCGGATCCTGCAGTGCCAGACGTGTCCCCCTGCTTAAGCCAGTACATGTCCGGGCCCGTCTGGGGTTTGCTAGAGAGCATTTGGATGATCCAGAAGAGGATTGGGAGAATGTCATATGGTCAGATGAAACCAAAGTAGAACTGTTTGGTAGAAACACAACTTGTCGTGTTTGGAGGAGAGAGAATGCTGAGTTGCAACCAAAGAACACCATACCTACTGTGAAGCATGGGGGTGGCAACATCACCCTTTGGGGCTGTTTCTCTGCAAAGGGAACAGGACGACTGATCCGTGTACATGAAAGAATGAATGGGGCCATGTATCATGAGATTTTGAGTGCAAACCTAATTCCTTCAGCAAGGGCATTGAAGATGAAACGTGGCTGGGTCTTTCAGCATGACAATGATCCCAAACACAATGCCCAGGCAACGAAGGAGTGGCTTTGTAAGAAGCATTTCAAGGTCCTGGAGTGGCCTAGCCAGTCTCCAGATCTCAACCCCATAGAAAACCTTTGGAGGGAGTTGAAAGTCCGTGTTGCCCAGCGACAGCCCCAAAACATCACTGCTCTAGAGGAGATCTGCATGGAGAAATGGGTCAACATACCAGCAACAGTGTGTGACAACCTTGTGAAGACTTACAGAAAACGTTTGACCTCTGTCATTGCCAACAAAGGATATATAACAAAGTATTGAGATGAATTTTTGATATTGACCAAATACTTATTTTCCACCATAATTTGCAAATAAATTCTTTCAAAAATCCGACAATGTGATTGTCTGGATTTGTTTCCACATTTTGTCTCTCATAGTTGAGGTATACTTATGATGACAATTACAGGCCTCTCTCATCTTTTTAAGTGGGAGAACTTGCACAATTGGTGACTGACTAAATACTTTTTTGCCCCACTGCAGATCGTTAAAGTGTGATTTTTCTGTCCAAGTTACTGTTATACTTCTAAGGTAGTGCCCTGGTTGCTCGTTGAGTGTGTGAAAGTGGAAGTTTTGAATCCAATGAAGTATGGATTAGGCAATCTTCAGGTCAGTCAGATTACTCCAAAAATTCAGGAGAATAAATGATGAATCAACATTTCTCTTGATTCTGTCCTCATTAATTGTCTATGGCCATCTCCAGCTTTTATAAGATGGTAGGGTCAAATTCTTGATGATATTAACTTTTTGTTACTATACTTAATAGGCATCTGCTAGTGATTTGTGATGCTGCCCTATGATCCATTTCACATGACATCATATTCAAGTCAAATTGCTAGGTGAATCAGACAGTTTTTTAGACATCCAGGTATCAGAAATGTGTCCAGGCTGAGTCAAATCCTAATTCAGTTAGATCAACTGTTTCATCTTTGAAACAAAGAGATTAGTATGATAGCCAGACAAGTGACTTTTTTTAGGCTGCATGCACACTGAAGCTCATAAACGGTCGTTTTTGGGAATTTGAGCGTTTTTTTTTAACAGCCCATAAACTCTCCTTTATGTTATCCTATGTGTCCATGCACACATGGATGTTTTTGGATGTTTATCAGCAGTGGAGTTTATGGGCTGTTTTCTGAAAGCCATAAAATCGTATTCAGGAGTCGCTCAAAAATGTGGCTCACCAGCGTTTTTTTAAACGTTTTTGATCCATTGAAAAAAAAAATGCTAAAAAATGCTAATAAAAGCTATTGCAAAAATGTAAAAAAAAAAAATTGAAAGACTCACTGCAAAGCTACTGGTGTTTTTATAACACTATTTTAATGTCCAGTGTGCATGAAGCCTAAGGCTGCAATGTTGTCTTGCTTAATTTAATTCAGTACAGGGTTCATTATAGTAGTAACTATTATGAGGTCATAGGGCCAGAGATGCCCAATCCTAGATTCATGTTTGTCCCCTTCCTCTGGGGCCCTTGAGACTCATAATGACACCCATCTCTGTATGACATTGGTGTCACTGGGTATACAGTACTCAGTATGGGTCAAGTCTTGGTCTCAACAGATCGATACTGCTGAGCCATATGAATGAACTAAAAATGATATATACTGTATTTATTAAATCTATAAAGATAGATAGATAGATAGATAGATAGATAGATAGATAGATAGATAGATAGATAGATAGATAGACAGATAGATCTATTTATATATATCTATATCTATCTATATCTATCTATATAGATATATATATAGATATCTATATAGATAGATATCTATATATAAATATCTATATAAATATATATATATATATATATATATATATATATATATATATATATATATATATATATATAGATATATATATAGATCTATCTATATATACAGTATATCTATATAGATAGATAGATAGATAGATAGATAGATAGATAGATAGATAGATAGATAGATAGATATAGATATATATTTATATCTATAAATATATATATATAGATATATAGATATATATATATATATATATACAGTGGGGACAGAAAGTATTCAGACCCCCTTAAATTTTTCACTCTTTGTTATATTGCAGCCATTTGCAAAAATATCAACAATTCTGTGTTTTTCTGTCAATATGGGGTGCTGTGTGTACATTAATGAGGAAAAAAATGAACTTAAATGATTTTAGCAAATGGCTGCAATATAACAAAGAGTGAAAAATGTATTTTTTTTTTTTTTTAGGTCATTGTGACACTTTGCTAATCCCAAAATAATACTCACAGTTTGGGTGTAATATTTCCGCCTCTGTCTGTTTTTGTACTGAAGAATAACTTTAAAAATGATGCTGGCTGTTTCCATCTTGCTTGTGGGCATGTGAAGCCCACAAGCATTGATTTCCTGGATGCGGTGAATGCTGTTCATTCACAGCTTGTTCACATGCATGATCATTGTTCCCGCACTGAATCTTGGGAAGCCTGACACTAAGCTCCCAGGAGACAGTGCGGTGGCGGGGAAAGGCAATAAACACGCCTACTCCCATGGGAGGAGAGACAGGAAATGCCACAATAAAGTACAATATAAAGGTAATTACAGCGATAAAAAAAAAAATTTGTGCGGCATTTGAACATCTTTGCAATTAACTGAAGGGGGTAAGATTCAGTTAAAAATTTGAGTGGAACCCCGCTTTAAGGGGGTCTGAATACTTTCCGTCCGAGAGAGAGAGAGAGTGAGAGAGATGGATATATATATATATATATATATATATATATATATATAGATATATATATACATATATATCAAAAATATATATTTTTTTATACTGTATATATCTTATATATCTTCCTGCTGTGAGCTTTTGCTTTTAACATACTTTTTTCACTCTAGGTAGGCAATGCTTTAATTTATTTTCTCACTTTCTCACAGTAGTCATTTAGCAATGATCAGTTTTACAGCCACTGTATGAATGATACATTTGATCTTGGTATCTGGTGATCATGTAAATATGGCACAGCATAACTGGGTGACATCAGTAGATTTCTTTGGTATACAAGAGATAATTATCTTTAAGATTCAATTCAGACTTAACTAAAGCTGCTTGCTGACTTCAGTCTATGCTAACTTATTTCCTCCTTTATTAGATAATTATAAGTAGCTTTTTTTTTACAAAACCTGACTGCCGTCGGTTCTTGGCATTGAACCCCTACAGCTTCACTCCAAGATCCCTTTGTTGTAAGAAAAATAATGCTGCCAAAATCCCTGGAGGAAATGTCATCTTTGGGGAAAGATGAGAAAATACTTTGCATTTAGTTTGAACAGCAGTCATATTAAACACTGTAAGAACAATAAGTGCAATGTTAACATCTCAATGACAACATGTGCTTGGTGTTTCCAGCCTTACAACTGACGATGATACGGTGTTAGCATAAGTGAACTGAAACAAATTGAATGTAATATGCTGGAAAACAGTCGCATTGCCAGACGAGATGTCAGAGCTATGAGTGGGGAGAGAATTGCAGGTTGATCGTAGACAAGATCCTCATTTTCCTCCGCCTATGTTGACCCAGCAGTGATTTGATAATAAGGAGAATGAAAAGTGAGGCGTGATGAGCCGAAATCTTTGAGAAGTGCTACATGCTTTGCAGGAACAGACTTCTCTAAGAGTTGCTATATAGGTGATGCTTTCCCTCCCACACATTAAATCGGAGAGGTTTTTCTTGCTTCAGTTAAAATATAATTAATGGCAAAACATGTTTTTTTTTAGATTTGAATAGAAAGATGACGGGTTAAAACCATTTTCAGGTTTGAGTTGCTGTCTGTGTCCCTGTTAGGGAGATTCACTTACTCTAATTGCCCTGATCACCAATGTTGCTTGAAGAGAAAGTGAGGGTAAATCCAAAATTTTGAGTTGCCACCAGAACAGGAATAGAGGAAAAATCCTCCAGTGGGATCACTTGTTCCTGTGACAACTAAGAGGGGATATTCCTCACGTTGCAAAGATTTCCTCCCACTTCCTGTTGAGTTTCAGGGTAGGAAGTGAAGGGAAATCTCCCTAATTAGACAAAGATGAAAAAAAAACTGACAACAGATTTAACCCTCTTCTACTCTATCCAAAAAAAAATTAAAAATGGCTTTAGATATACTTTAAAGAAGACCTCTGAAAAAATCTAAATATAACTAAATAAGCCATTTTGCAATTGCATTAAAGCTGAATTTCGAGTAGCAATGAAAAACAAAACAGTTATGATTAAAATGAATTCAATTACTTTTTAAAGGCAAATATTAAAAGTACCTGAATTTATTTAACTGGTTTGCAAAAGCCTCACCTTCCTTGAGAAATCAATAATTACCTTGCCAGTACTTCCTACCACTCCTTTCTCCATTGAAGTCACCACTACAATCCCCAGTGTCAGCTGGTGTTTGACGCTAAGAGGAACGGTGATGTCACTTTCTCTTTGATGGATGCATACATTAAAAAGTAATATAAAATATTTTCTAAGCAGTACAGTACCCACCCTAGTGCTGCCTTGCACAGCCTCCTCTGTGATCTAACACTGGTCTTTTTTCAGGGTAAATTACACCTAGAATTAAATGTCATGGATGCTCCACCTGTGAGAACTGTGAGCAAAAGTTCCTTAATCTGTCTATACCCACCTGGAAGTTTTGTTGGTTCCTGTCCACATTTTTTTTTGTTCTAGTACCTAAGTACCTACTGATCCAGTCTCCATTAATATAATGAGGGTGTAGTACCCCTTATAATGACAATAATAGGTGTAGACCCAGGGAATCAAATGCAGGGTCACCATTGGAGTCCCTGATTGATATAGGAAACTATTGCAGAGTTCAACTTTCCAATATCTCCCAAATAAATACTATGAAAATATAATTTTTAATAAACATTTAGAAAAAAATATTTATTTTGATAAGGAGAACTTTATGGAGTCAAAATAAAACAGCATAATGGTGCTGTCTCAGAAAGCAGTTGCTGTGCTAAAAATGACCTGGATGAGGGACAACCCCCACCCCTTCCCTACTAGAAGAAATGGAAGCTTCTCAATTGGTGGTTAGCCAGACAGTAAGGATGAGCTCCGGCGTGTTCGCATGCTGAACATGCTGAGCCCGCCAGGAAGTCGACACGGCACAGCGCTAATCACAATCAGTGAGATATTTCCCGATGTGCGGCTGCAGAGATCGGGAAATGTCTCCCTACCTGTGATTAGCGCTGCGCCGTGACGACTTCCTGGCGGGCTCGGCACGTTCAGCATGCTAACACGCCGGAGCTCATCCTTACTAGAAAGCACACAGGTAATGCTGGGCTTTTTTTTAATTAGAAAGCCCATCATGGTTTGAAAATGGACTGACATCAATGCATCTGCAATTATTGTGTATTTACAAAACCTGGATTAAATTTTTTTTTTAAAGTAAGTATATAAAAATACCAAAAACTTTTCCCTCTTATGATGGCATTGGCATTGTGGAGTGTATAAATGACTTTGTACTTCAACGTAAATTGTTCAGCATGGTCCCATCTCTTGAATAAACGGTGTGTATAGCCAAAACTTTTTTGTTCTGTTTGAATGGAGTAGGGGATTTCCTTCATATTGTAGAGATTTCCTCCCATTTTCTGGATTCGCTTCTGGGACAAGAAGTAAATTCCGTTCCCAACAGGTCACAGACAGAAAAAAAAATAACTGACAGGGGTTTTGCTCTATTTAAACAAGCAAAAAAGTTAAGGCTGCTTTCACTTTGAAACTTGCCATACACACAAATGTTTTAAATAAAAAAGCAAAAAAAAAAAAAAAAAAAAAAAAAGACATGACCATAAAATTGGCTTTTAACAAATGTAACACAATGAGACCTCTATCACTGATATGAACATCAAGAAAACAAGTGTTTTAAAAAGAAAGGTCATAGTTGTACCCTTTCCACAGGGCATATGGAGCCAGTAGTGGTGGGGGGCCTCTTTTACCATTCCTAAGGGATGGTGTGACAAGCAAGTGGTGTATTTAGGTTTTGTGCTGCTATAGGCCTGACTAAACTTGTGCATCCCCTAATTTAAATATGACCCACCCCTTCCTGTCAAGGCCCCACCCTTTGCTGTTTAAGACCAGCCCTGAAATTTTCAAGTGGGGACACTAGTTCTGTGGGCCTGGGGAGGGGGCAATGGATTCCCTTAATTTGCATAGATTTCCACTCACTTCCTGTTTGGCTATAGGGCTGGAAGTGAAGGGAAATCTCTGGACAGGGATGGTAAAAAATAAACTGACAGGAGCTATAACCCTCTCTTACTCTATCCAAAATGAAAAAAAGTATTGCATATAGTTCTACTTTAACCACTTGACCACTGGGCACTTAAACCCCCTTAATAACCAGACCAATTTTCAGCTTTTGGTGCTCTCACAATTTGAATGACAATTATTCAGTCATGCAACACTGTATCTATATGAAATTTTTGTCCTTTTTTTCACACAAATAGAGCTTTCTTTTGGTGGTATTTAATCACTGCTGGGTCCTTTATTTTTGCGCTATAAAAGAAAAAAGACCAAAAAATCTGTAAAAAATTGCATTTTTCTTCGTTTCTGTTATAAAATTTTGCAAATTAGTAATTTTTCTTGATATATTTTGGACAAAATTTATACCGCTACATATCTTTGGTAAAAAATAACCCAAATTGGTGGATATTATTTGGTCTTTGTGAAAGTTATAGAGTCCAAAAGCTATGGTGCCAATATCTGAAAATTGATCACACCTGAAGTACTGACGGCCTATCTAACTTCTTGAGACCCTAACATGCCAGAAAAGTACAAATACCCCCCAAAATAACCCCTTTTTGGAAAGAAGACATTCCAAGGTATTTAGAAAGATGCATAGTGAGTTTTTTGAAGTTGTAATTTTTTCCCACAATTCTTTGCAAAATCAAGTTTTTTTTTTTTTCTTGTTTTTTTTTCACAAAATTGTCATATCAGCAGGTTATTTCTCACACACAGCATATGCATACCACAAATTACACCCCAAAACACATTCTGCTATTACTCCCGAGTACGGTGATACCACATGTGTGAGACTTTTACACAGCGTGGCCACATACAGAGACTCAACATGCAGGGAGCACCTTCAGGCGTTCTGGAGCACCCAGGCCAATTCTGACATTTCTCTCCTACATGTAAAGATCATCATTTATTTGTTAGAAAATTACATAGAACCCCAAAACATTGTATATGTTTTTTTAGAAAAGACCCTAGAGAATAAAATGGCGGTCATTGCAACTTTTTATCTTGCACAGTATTTGCGCAGCAATTTTTTGAACGCGGTTTTGTGCTTTGAAAAAAAACAAAACAAAAAGTTAGCCCAATGTTTTTACATAATGTGAAAGATGAAGTTATGCCGAGTAAATAGATACCCAACATGTCACCTTTCAAAATTGCACACGTTTGTGGATGGCGCCAAACTTCGCTACTTAAAAATCCCCATAGGCGACGATTTAAATTTTTTTACTGGTTACATGTTTTGAGTTACAGAGGAGGTCTAGAGCCAAAATGATTGCTCTCACTTTACAGATCGCAGCGATACCTCACATGTGTGGTTTGAACACCGTTTTCATATGTGGGCGGGACTTACATATGCGTTCGCTTCTGCATGCGAGCAACCGGGGACAGGGGCACTTTAAAAATTTTTTTTATTATTGTTCATTTTACTTTATTTATTTTAGTTTGACACTTTTTTCCCAAAAAAATTTTTTTTGATCAATTTTATTCCTATTACAAGGGATGTAAACATCCCTTGTAATAGGAATATGGCATGACAGGTCCTCTTTACAGTGAGATATGGGGTCAATAAGAAAAAAAAATGAAATGAAAAAAAAAAAAAAGATCCTGGCTTCGATTGTAGCGGTGAGTCGGTAGAAGCACCGGGAGGGGGGATGTCCCCTCTCGCCTCCCGTAAGAACGATCAAGCAGTGGAACAGCCACTATGATCATTCTTATGGTGTAGGGAATCGCTGGCTGAAAAAGCTGATATCTGAATGACGCCTGTAGCTGCAGGCATCATTCAGATATCCCCACACAAAGTCAAGGATCTCGTATGACAGCCGACGGGTGAGAAGTGGTTAAAACGCATTTTTTAACACAAAGTTGTTCATTTATAGAATATTTCTAACACATAGCATGTTCATACCAAAAATGACACCCCAAAATAGATTCTCCTACTCCTCCTGAGTATGGTGATACCACATGTGTGAGACTTCCACAGCCTGGCCACATACAGAGGCCGAGTACAGCCGAGTATGGCTGAGCATGGCTGGGTATGGCTGAGTACGGCAGGGTATTGCAGGGTATCACTGAGTATGACTGGGTATGGCAGGGTATGGCTGGGTATTGCAGAGTATGGCTGGGTATTGCAGAGTATGGCAGGGTATGGCAGAGTATTGCGGAGTATGGCAGAGTATTGCAGAGTTTTGCGGGGTATTGCAGAGTATGGCAGGGTATTGCAGAGTATGGCAGGATATGGCAGGGTATTGCCGAGTATGGCTGAGCATGGCTGGGTATGGCTGGGTATGGCAGAGTATGGCTGGGTATCACTGAGTATTGCAGAGTATGGCTGGGTATGGCAGGGTATGGCAGAGTATTGCGGGGTATGGCAGAGTATTGCGGGGTATTGCAGGGTATTGCGGGGTATTGCAGAGTATTGTGGGGTATTGCAGAGTATTGCAGAGTATTGTGGGGTATTGCAGAGTATTGTGGGGTATTGCAGAGTATTTCAGAGTATTGCACAGTATTAAGGGGTATTGCAGAGTATTGCAGAGTATTGTGGGGTATTGCAGAGTATTGCACAGTATTATGGGGTATTGCAGAGTATTGCACAGTATTGTGGGGTATTGCAGAGTATTGCACAGTATTGTGGGTTATTGCAGAGTATTGCACAGTATTTCAGGGCATTGCAGAGTAGTGCAGGGTATTGCAGAGCATTGAGGGATGGCTGAGCATGGATGGATGGATGGCAGTTGTCACAGAGCAGCGCTGTGGGCACTACAGATCCAGCCCACAGCGCTGCTGCCATCCGATCCCTCCCTCTCTCCGCTCACAGTGTACCGATCGGTACAGAGAAGGGAGGAGAGGAACCGGCGTCAGGAGATGATGCCGGTTTGTTTACAGGTGATCGCTCCGTCATTTGACGGAGCGATCACATGGTAAGCGGCCACGATTAGCAGCCATTTACCGGGATCCGTGATGCGCCGGGTCCTCTGCACCCGGCTGTCATGGATGTTCTCGAATGCGCACCCCAGGGGGCGCGCGAGAGCGGAATTCTGGGTGGACGTCACTGTACGCCCTCCCGGAGTTAAGCAACCGCCCTGTAGTCCTCATTTGGTTATGGGCCGGTTGTTAAGTGGTTAAGCACAAATTTCTGATAATTTTATGGAGAGGACTAAGAAGATATAACCATTCCAATGGTGCAGCAGAAAACATAGCACAGTGAGGAAGGTTTGTGGTCCAGGATGAGAGGACAGTCAAAATTAGAGGTCCCCATTTTATGGGGAACTCAGGCCGTGTGCCTTTTGGATCCTTTTCCTCAGCTCCCGGGCAAGACTTTTTTTTAACCGGTCCTCTTGGTGCACACTATCATGTGGTTCGGTCCATACGTGAGTAATTTAAGGTATAGCCAGCCATTTTTCCACATTTTCAAGTTCTTCACGGTAGTTGACATAGTAGACTATAATGGTCACGTATTCTTTCCTTTTTTAGAACATGGATGCATGGCTCCTGATGAGTGGTAACAGCCCATGAAATGCGTCGAGCCTATCTTGACGCATCCAGTGTATATTGATACTTTTTATGGTTTTATCAATTCATGTTTCCATTGGACTATGTCCTACCCAATGTTTAGTATGCATACCTGTTATTGTTATGTGCCATGCGATTAATATTTCTCTTGATGTATTGGACAATTGCACCATGCTTGCTATGTTGTATTATGATATGCCAATTAATGGTTCAGTAATGAACACATACATGTATGTTATTACCTACATGATATGGTTAGTCTTACCACACACCTCATTTAAAGTCCTTCCCCCTTTTATGTTGCTTACAGCACAGGGATGGAGGCATAAACCTTCCCTTACGTCTCTTTAAAGTCCCAAACATTTTGCCCCATAAGACTGGTGCTACACTAACAGTGTAGCGCAAGCTGGCGGGGACTCTTTTCGTGCTGCCCCCCTGTAAAGTGCTGCCCTAGGCCTGGGCTTCGTCGGCCTAGGCCAGGATACAGCGTTGGTGACTGGACAGAAAAGGTTAGCTTTGTACACTAGAATATGGTGGTATACCATGAACAGTTTTCATTAGGAACAGAACAGTTCATTAGCATTGGTTATGATTTTGAATAAAAGACTGATTTCCTCTTAAATTTCATCTCTATAACACCCGATTGACTAATTTCATCAGTGTCTTCACTCAATGTTTAGTCCAAAACATGTCTGCATACAGTATATGACAATCAGACTTGCTTCCATGTTATTCTACAACTTGCCCTTTACTACTATCTCATCAGTCTGATTGCAGTTACTGCTTTGGAGGTGAAAAGGTTGGTGATTGATTAATCTGTATTTCCAAATTTTATACCTATGCTTTCTATCTCTTCCATTTGCTTCTGTTTAACCCCCCAGATTTTACACTGCATTGAAAATATTATTCAGTGCTGCTAACATACAGTATATGACATACTGTAGAGTTTTTCCTAAAGAGACGCCATTGTCAAAAATCTTTTTACTGATTTGTTTCTTGCAAATGAAAGTCTGTATATTGTGCATATATTTTATTTGTACTTCCGTTAAAGTAATCAGCAGTCCTAATGTTCAGTCTGTAACCTCTACCTGCGTCAAGCCATGTGCTTTCAAAAATAACTCCATTTTGTTATGGAAAAAAAATTTCTATTTGGCAAATACACTCATTTCCATGAAATAGCTTTTTGACCACAGTTACTTCAGAAGAAGTTAGAGATACCTGTTTGGGGATGATGGGATTCTTGGAATGTATGGAGGGAATCTAGGAGCCTTGGTAGGATTTAAGAAAATCTTTTTTCCTACCTACCATTATACTGGAATTTAACCACTTGACCTCATGAAGATTTAACCGCCTACACGACCAGGCCATTTTTTTTGCTATACGGCACTGCAAACTAACCATTGCATGGTTGTGCGACACTGTACCCAACCCAAACCCTTTTTTTCCCCAGAAATAGAGCTTTCTTTTGGTGGTATTTGATCACCTCTGAATTTTTTATTTTAAACATTTCCAATAAAAAAATTGAAAAAAATCTTTAAAAAATCTATTCTGCTACATATCTTTGGTAAAAAAAAATCCCAATAAGTGTATATTAATTGGTTTGCACAAAAGTTATAGCATCTACAAACTATGGGATATTTTTATTTAATTTAATTTTATTTCTTTTACTAGTAATGGTGGCGATCATAGACTTATAGCAGGACTGTGATATTGCGGCGGCATTCTGGCACTAACTGACACTTTTTGGGGACCAATGACACTATCACAGTGATCAGTGCTAAAAAATATGCACTGTCACTGTACTAATGACACTGGCTTGGAAGGGGTTAACATCTAGGGCGATCAAAGGGTTAACTATGTGCCTAGCCAGTGTTTTACTACATAGTGTGAGGTGCTTTTATCAGGGGAAGAGATGGAATGTATTCCCTGCTTTGCAGAGGCACAAATTACATCCCTCCTGTCCTGTCAGAACGGAAATCTGCCTTGTTTGCAAAGGCAGATCGCCGTTCCAGCTCTTTGCCTAATGATTGATGAGTGCTGAAGGACACCGGGTACTCTGCACCCGTCGATCAGCTTCTGCTGTGGGCATGCGTGTCCCCTAAATGTCGGATCACCTATATACAGTGGGCACGGAAAGTATTCAGACCCCATTACATTTTACACTCTTTGTTATATTGCAGCCATTTGCTAAAATCATTTAAGTTCATTTTTTTTCCTCATTAATGTACACACAGCACCCCATATTGACAGAAAAACACAGAATTGTTGACATTTTTGCAGATTTCTTAAAAAAGAAAAACTGAAATATCACATGGTCCTAAGTATTCAGACCCTTTGCTCAGTATTTAGTAGAAGCTTGCTTTTGATCTAATACAGCCATGAGTCTTTTTGGGAAAGATGCAACAAGTTTTTCACACCTGGATTTGGGGATCCTCTGCCATTCCTCCTTGCAGATCCTCTCCAGTTCTGTCAGGTTGGATAGTAAACGTTGGTGGACAGCCATTTTTAGGTCTCTCCAGAGATGCTCAATTGGGTTTAAGTCAGGGCTCTGGCTGGGCCATTCAAGAAAAGTCACGGAGTTGTTCTGAAGTCACTCCTTCGTTATTTTAGCTGTGTGCTTAGGGTCATTGTCTTGTTGGAAGGTAAACCTTCGGCCCAGTCTGAGGTCCTGAGCACTCTGGAGAAGGTTTTCATCCAGGATATCCCTGTACTTGGCCACATTCATCTTTCCCTCGATTGCAACCAGTCGTCCTGTCCCTGCAGCTGAAAAACACCCCCACAGCATGATGCTGCCACCACCATGCTTCACTGTTGGGACTGTATTGGACAGGTGATGAGCAGTGCCTGTTTTTCTCCACACATACCGCTTAGAATTAAGGCCAAAAAGTTCTATCTTGGTCTCATCAGACCAGAGAATCTTATTTCTCACCATCTTGGAGTCCTTCAGGTGTTTTTTTAGCAGACTCCATGCGGGCTTTCATGTGTCTTGCACTGAGGAGAGGCTTCCGTCGGGCCACTCTTCCATAAAGCCCCTGGTGGAGGGCTGCAGTGATGGTTGACTCTCTACAAGTTTCTCCCATCTCCCGACTGCATCTCTGGTGCTCAGCCACAGTGATCTTTGGGTTCTTCTTTACCTATCTCACCAAGGCTCTTCTCCCCCGATAGCTCAGTTTGGACGGACGGCCAGCTCTAGGAAGGGTTCTGGTCATCCCAAACGTCTTCCATTTAAGGATTATGGAGGCCACTGTGCTCTTAGGAACCTTTAGTGCAGCAGAAATTTTTTTGTAACCTTGGCCAGATCTGTGCCTTGCCACAATTCTGTCTCTGAGCTCTTCAGGCAGTTCCTTTGACCTCATGATTTTCATTTGCTCTGACATGCACTGTGAGCTGTAAGGTCTTATATAGAGAGGTGTGTGGTTTTCCCAATCAAGTCCAATCAGTATAATCAAACACAGCTGGACTCAAATGAAGGTGTAGAACCATCTCAAGGATGATCAGAAGAAATGGACAGCACCTGAGTTAAATATATGAGTGTCACAGCAAAGGGTCTGAATACTTAAAGGGGTTGTAAAGTTAATTTTTTTTTTTTTTTTAAATAACAAACATGTTATACTTACCTTCACTGTGCAGCTTGTTCTGCACAGAGTGGCCCCGAACCTGGTCTTCTGGGGTCCCTCGGCGGCTGTTTCAGCTCCTCCCCGCAAGCATTTACCACCTTAATGCGAGCTCCCTCGCACGGTGGTGAGTGCTTGCGGGCGTGCCCCCGTGATACAGCCGGCGGCTATAGCCGCTCGCTGTATCACTCGGCCCCGCCCCCCGGCGCGCCGCGTCATCGGATGTGATTGACAGCAGCGCGAGCCAATGGCTGCGCTGCTTTCAATCCATCCACTGCAGCCAATCAGCGACCAGGCTGAGCTGCAATGAAGATGACGAGGACGAGCAGCGAAGATTCGAGGCGTCAGGTAAGTAAAACGGGGGGCCTGGGGGCGGTGGTACTGTCAAAAGTTTTTTCACCTTAATGCATAGAATGCATTAAGGTGAAAAAATTTTTACCTTTACAACCCCTTTAAGACCATGTGATATTTCAGTTTTTCTTTTTTAATAAATCTGCAAAAATGTCAACAATTCTGTGTTTTTCTGTCAATATGGGGTGCTGTGTGTACATTAATGAGGAAAAAAATGAAGTTAAATGATTTTAGCAAATGGCTGCAATATAACAAAGAGTGAAAAATTTAAGGGGGTCTGAATACTTTCCGTCCCCACTGTATATGATCTGGTGCACAGGTGCCAATCTGTAGCAGTAAAAGTGCTTAATAAGTGGTTAATAAAGTATTCTGAATCAGTGATTAACGCAGAACGAACATGTTGCATGAAATATGTCTCTTTTGCTGTTCACTGTCAAACTCTTCTCCCCCTCCTCTTGATTTTTCTAGTGCATTGTTAGGGGTAGCAATGTTAATAATACTGGAGCTGAGTGATAGACAAGCGTGGAGCGTTGGGTAAACAATAACACAATGGACACCTTTCTATGGGCATAATGTTAACCCCTCTATAGTCTATTGCATCTACAGATCCTCCTAACATCTACTTTCTAGTCAAGATATGATCTTTACTTCTGCTTTGGTTGTGAACATAATGAAAGTTACACTCCAGCTAAATAACTGTGTATGTAGTAGTGTATGTAAAGTGTTCTAGCTCCCAAAATATTCATACTTTTGTTCAGGTCATATTATTCCCTTCTTTCAGTGTGGACTGTAAAGGAGCATCTCTTTGGGGAGATTCTCTATGCATTTCTATCTCCCCTCACAGGATTTGATTGACAGCAGCAGGAGCATATAGCTCCTATTGCTGCCTCTGTGTCCTGTGAAAAGAGGAAGCGGAGAGAGTGTGGCTGCAGATGGGCACAGCGCTGGATCAAGAAAGGACTCAGGTAAGTGTTCAGACAGGTCTGTGTGTGTGTGTTGGGGGGGTGTACAACTACTGGGGCATTATTTATCTTAATACAGGCAATGGATTAGGGTAAAAGGTAAAAAATGTCTTGGCTTTAGAACCATTTTAATGGGGTCAAATCAATGATCATTTTTAACTGTTCTATCTGGGCATGCGCGATGGCGCCCCTGGGGGCGGAGCAGGAAGTGATGTCACCCCACACAGCACACCTGGAAGTGGTGTAATCATTTAACCTGGCGTGAGCTGATTGCATAGGTCCTTTTGAAGCAGTTACCTTGGCTTATCTCAATGATATTTACAAGTCCTTTGTCGAGGTATAGCACTATTATATGTGAGTGGGCATTTGTATGAAAGAAGTTTTAATAATTATTAAAAGTTTTAGACTATGGTGACTTCCCTGATCTTCCCTATAATACTTCCAGAACATGCACATTGATATTTCAGTGTGAGGAGAGGAGAGATAACTGGCCCAAGTATGATGTGGATGGTGGAAACCCCTGTAACACAAGCGCTGAATGACCTACCTTAAGTGGGTGGTCATAGAAAGTTGGTTAGTTTTCTGGTGTGAAGATCACTGGAGCATGCATGAGCTATCTGGCATTTGGAAGCAAGTCTATGTCTTGTACTGTATATTGCATTTTGTGGGAAAGCAGAAGACTCAATGCATTGACACTCTATTTTTAACGGGTAACTCCACTTTTGTGGGGAAAAAAAGGCACATAAAAAAAAATGAATACAATAAAATACAATTGTGACTCCCACATTGTATGTTAATGTTATTAAAAATTACCTTTTCTTTTCAACCTGCAGCACTAATTTTCTGTAAGTTCTGTGGTTACCTGGAGGAGTTCTCTACACAGATGGTGTACAGGACACCCCCCAGATATGTAATTTCCTGCTTGTGTAATTGGCTTCCTGATTTTCCCAGAAGTTTGCACTAAGATACCAGTCAGATTTTTGGCATCTCCTGCAACAAAATGCAATTTTCTGTGAGATACTCCCAAAGGGAAATCACATTTTAAGGGATGCAGACCCTGTCACTTTCCCCATTAGAGCCCTGCAGGTGCAGCAGCTGATTGATAATCATAAAACCACTCCCATACAGATTCACTTTGCACATGGACATAGACTAACAAACAGCTATTGCTTCAGAATAACAAAAGGTAGGAACCATCAACCAAGTTTGTTAAAATCCCTGAAATGTACATAGATCACCCAGAGGGGAAAAAGTGGAGTTATATATATATAAAATACCCATCAGAGGAGGCAGACGCTCACAGGCCACTAAAAGAGGGCAAGCAGCCTCTGAAATAATATTTAACAGCAGGGACTGTTCCTGCACCCGACAAGACAAGTCGCTCCCGTGTGAACCGGCACTAACTGTGAGGGGTTACACTGTTCTGGCACCACCAACACCTAAGGCCCAACGTTTCTGCTCCTGTTTAACAGGGGCATCCAATTATAATTTTTGAAATAATGTTTAACAGCAGGGACTGTTCCTGCACCCAACAAGAGTAAGGCCACTTTCACACTGGGGCGGTAGGGGGCGTCGGCATTAAAACAGCGCTATTTTTAGCACTGTTTTACCACGGTATTAGGCCGCTAGCAGTGCGGTTTTAACCCCCCGCTGCCGGCCGAAAAAGGGTTAAAACCACTCGTATAGCGCGGCTATAGCCGCGGTATTGCCGCGGTATAGCCACGCTGTCCCATTGATTTCAATGGGCAGGAGCAGTTTAGGAGCGGTGAATACACCGCTCCTTCACCGCTCCAAAGATGCGGCTGACAGGAGATTTTTTCTTCTCCTGCCAGTGCACCGCTTCAGTGTGAAAGCCCTCGGGCTTTCACACTGAACAAACAGCGGAGGCTGTTTTGGGGCGGTTTGCAGGCGGTATTTTTAGCGCAATAACGCCTGCAAACCGCCCCAGTGTGAAAGGGGCCTAACTGTAAGGGATTACCGTGTTCTGCCACCACCAACACCTAAAGCCCAATTTTTCAGCAGAGTATATAGTGCAGTCCATATAGTATATATACTGCAGTTCAGAGTATATAGCGCACTCAATGTAGTATATATAATATAGTGCAGTGTACAATATATAATATAGTGTATTGAAGTGGTTAAGGGGAGCCCTAAGACAGAATTAAGAAAAAAACTGAATAGGTTCCCCCCGTCCATACCAGGCCCTTTGGGTCTGGTATGGTTTTTGGGGGTGCCCCCACGCCATTTAAAGAAAAAAAAAATGGCTTGGAGTTCACCTTAATATTCATACCAGACCCGAAGGGCCTGGTATGAACTGGGGGAGGGGGGGACCCACGCTGTTTTTTTAAATGATTTTTTATGTATATTGCCCGGATCTGGCAATACATTACAGCCGTGAGCAATTTTTAATGACATTTTTTAGAAATGTAATTTTGCTGCGGTACATTTCTAAACATGGGAAAATGTGCTACTTTACAGGCAGACTAAGGGGACCCCCCAGGCATGATATTTAAATGAATATTTCATTTTTATTGTTTCACTTTAACCATTCTTAAAATCACTGCTCCTGAAAAAGGAGGTGTGTCCTATGGCTACATACTTTTGCTAAAATGTGTGTCTCGTTCCCACTCATCTCAAGAAGTTGGAACGTATGGTTTTTCCCCCAGCTGGAGTGCCAAGGTTGCTTACCCCTGCTCTAAACAATTAATACTTTATTAAATACAAAGGTTTCTTATATGCAGCACTATTATAATAATCCCCCTCAGAAAGTTTTCTTCACTTATGGAGCTACCCCAGCAGTTAAAAAAAAAATAAGCACTAGTTTAAAATATCACTGCTATTTTAATGTAAGAGATCTGTCAAATTGTGCCAGTGCTGTTCTCTCCTTCATCTCCTTTTTTCATTACAGCATCTTTTTATTTTAATATTTGTAGGGGTGGCATTAGCCTAGGGATCAGATGCTTTACAGAGTGGAAAAATATTGCTTTATAATAAAAGGAGGATATTGAATAAAGCCAACTTTAATACCCTGCCTAACAGAACACCCCGATGAATGTAATTGCATTTTAAGCATCATGATTAAATTTTTTGATCCTGTATTGCATTTGTTTTGCTTGTGAATCTTTTATGAATATATATAAATATATATACATATATTTTATATATATATATATATATATATATATATATATATATATATATATATATATATATATAAAGAGAAAAAATGTCTGGAGATTAAAGGATTAGTAAGTTCGTAAGAAGGGATAGCAGCTGCTAAAGTATCCAAATTTCCGCTTTAGTTTGGATGAAACCTCTTACTTCGCCGGGTAAGGGAGAGTGGTATAGAGAGGTGCTTAGAACCTTGATCATAAAATCCCATTCAGCTGCGTCTTTTTCGAAATTTACAATGAATGTCTTTGTATATGAAAAAGGCTTATTTAGTAAGGCAGTGCAAAGAGCAATGTTGATTCACAAAATGCTGCGATTCGTGGCAACCAGTTTTTATTTATTGCATTCAGTAAGAGATAGTTAGTTAATTAAATAATCCTAGAAACATATTTTGCATGTCATTTATTATTATCCATAATTTACAGGCTTTCAGTATTTAAAGCTTAATTCCAGGTGAACAGCAAAATACATGTATCAAATACCGGTATATATGCACTATATTGTCAAAAGTATTGTGACGCCTGCCTTTACACGCACATAAACTTTAATGGCATCCCAGTCTGTAGGGTTCAGTAGTGAGTTGGCCCAACCTTTGCAGCTATAACAGCTTCAACTCTTCTGAAAAGGCTGTCCACAAGATTTAGGAGTGTGTCTATGAGAATGTTTGACCATTCTTCCAGAAGCGCATTTGTGAGGTCAGGCACTGATGTGGACGAGAAGGCCTGGCTCGCAGTCTCCACTCTAATTCATCCCAAATGTGTTCTGTCGGGTTGAGGTCAGGACTCTGTGCAGGCCAGTCAATTTCCTCCACCCCAGACTCGCTCATCCATTTGGATCTTACTTTGTGCACTGGTGCGCAGTCATGTTGGAACAGGAAGGGGCCATCCCCAAACTTTTCCCACAAAGTTGGGAGCACGAAATTGTCCAAAATGTCTTGGTATGCTGACACCTTAATAGTTCCCATCACTGGAATTAAGGGGCCAAGCCCAACCCCTGAAAAGCAACCCCACACCATAATCCCCCCATACCAAATAAATGGACCAGTGCACAAAGCAAGGTCCATAAAGACATGGATGAGCGAGTTTGGGGTGGGTGGTATTTACAGGGTGGAAACAGGTGTTGGGGAGGCAACTTACTGCAAACACCTCTGAAATTTGCGACCATGCAATGCTTTTCAGAGGCACTTCAGTGACAGCCAAAAGTATTAGCCTAGCCTTAAGCTTTTGTTGGTGTTTTGTGTCCCTGTTGGGGAGATTTCTTCTTTCTTTCTTGTCCCAACGTCAGAAAGAATCCCACTTCTATCGCCAGAACAGGTGTCCCATTAATGAGATTCTCCCTATTTTACTGCTCCAGTGACAACTATAACATTTTAGACTGCCTTTCACTTACTGTCACAGTGACAAAAATCACTAGAAACAAAGGAAGTTATTATTATTAATATAAAGGATTTATATAGTGCCAACAGTTTGCGCAGCGCTTTACAATATAAAAGGGAGACAATACAGTTATAATACAATAAGGGTTAAGCTTTAGAGGGCCCTCTTCAAAAGAGCTTGCTAGGGCAAGTGGTGCAAAAGGTTGTAAATGTGGGGAATGAGCTGATGGAAGTGATAAAAGATTAGTTGGAGACGTGATAGGCTTCCCGAAGAGATGTGTTTACATATAAGATCATCTCTCATTGGCACCTCTGATTGCGCTGAAAACGGCCGCTATGATTGGCCATTTTCAGCGATCTGTGACTGGCTGTGTCCAAGGGACATGGCCAGCAGAGAACTCCCCCGATGCGCGCTCACGGGAGCATGCATCGCGGAAGTAAACAGGAGGACGTCCAGGGACGGCCTCCCGGCAATTAGAGTCCGCGCTGCAGCCGTCTTTCGGCTATAGCGCTGGCGCAAAGTAGTTAAGGAAGTCGTGTGACATTCATGCTGATATGTCAGTTAGTAAGTTAGTGATGCTAGAGGAGACTGAAAGAGTGAGGTGAGGGGTGTCATTGGCATAGAGATGGTATTGGAAGCTGTGAGAGGTTATCAAGTGACCAGGGGAGGAAGTGTAGATACAGAAGAGAAGGGGTCAAACAACAGAGCCTTGAGTGACCCCTACAGAAAGAGGAAATTGAGAGGAGGAGACAGAGTTGTAGGTAACACTCAAGTTAACCTCACAAAACTTAAAAAACAAGCCGCAATGAAAACCAGACAGTGGTTTTAACCCTTCCTCCCTCCATTCAAAACAAAGTTACATTTCAGCCAAACTCCAGATATTTATTTTGTTTTGTAGAGTGGGGAAGAATTAAAGGAGAAGCCCAGCCTGAGCTTGTTTGGCTGGCTTCTCTTAAGTGTCACAGGAGTGCAATTCGTTTTGCTCTACTGTGACCCATTTTCAGCAGAGAGCGTTCCGAAGTCTGCTCTCTGCTGATGTCACACTGATCAGTCCTGGACCGATGGCTGTCTCAGCCTCTCAGTGAGCCGCTGAGATGACCGCTCCTGCCCCTCCACAGCTCAGCGCTCCAGTGAGTGTGGAGGAACAGAGCAGGAGAGATGCTGACTGACAATCAGCAGCTCTGTGCTCGGGGAGCTGAGAGAACCGAGCCATCGGCGATGTTCGATGGCTCAGTTCTCAGTGCAGAGACGCCGGGGGGACAGATCCACCTAGGTAAGTATAGAAGGGGAAAAAAAACGGATTCCCTTATTTCTCCTTTAAGCTTTCTATCAGATCTTTTTTTCTGTCTGTAATTAGTCCTAATTACCTGCCCTAGTGGCACCAGATCTAGAAATGGGAATTGATGGGACATAAAAGTACAGAAAGCAATAAAAAAATTGTCATAAATTCTAAAACCTTTCCTTAAACCGTGTTTTGGTCCATGCCCTTGTTAAAGAGATTTCCCCAACCCTTCCTGCTTTGACACATAGGTGATACCTGCAAATAGCAAAATAGCATAGTCTATCCTGTAAGTGGCGCTGAGCAGGTGAATTTCACCATTGATAATTGTAGTGCTATTGGTAATCATTAGCTACAGAGTTAACTAATGTGAAAAGAGACACATGTCTATCAGATTTAACCTTTCAATGTGAATGAATGACCTTTGCATAGAAACACTTTGAAAGCGTTTCTCAAACCACATGAAAACTTTACCCATAGGACTAGCCAGCCTTGCAGCTTCCTAAAGGCAACCTGAATCTTTAGTTACACAGAGGTCTACAAGGCATCCACACTCAACATGTTGTTCTCAATGGACTGCTCTCATCCAGTTGTAGCACAACCTTCATCTCTCATCTCCAATATTGGTTTGATATTCACTGCCAATCAATGAATTTCCTGTTTTCTCTACAGTATAATGTAGATAACTGAGGAATTAATGTTCCTTACAACTGTGCCCAAGAGGAATCGAATTACTATATAGGAAGAGGTCAACAAAATGTATTGATCACTAGCGTTAAATAATTATATTAAACCACTGTAAGACAAGGCTTTTTCTGGCACTTTTTGTTTACAAGTTTAAATCAGTATTTTTTGCTAGAAAATTACTTATAACCCCCAAACATTATATATATATAATATATATATATATATATATATATATATATATATATATATATATATATATATATATTTTTTTTTTTTTTTTTAGCAGAGACCCTGGAGAATAAAATTGTGATCGTTGCAATTTTTTATGTCACACAGTATTTGTCCAGTGGTTTTGCAAACTGAATTATTTTGGAAAAAATACAATTTCATGAATAAAAAAAAACATAATATATACCCCAATTTTTTTGTCCAGTGTGAAAGATGATGTTACGTCACGTGAATAGATATCTAACATGTCACGCTTCAAAATTGTGCACACTTGTGTACTGGCGACAAACTATGGTACTTACTGTATAAATCTCCATAGGCAATGCTTTAAACATCTTAACAGCTTACCTGTTAGAGTTACAGAGAATTCTAGCTCCAGAATTATTGCTCTCGCTCTAACGTTCATGGTGATACCTCACATGTGTGGGGTGAATACTGTTTACATATAGGTATGCGACTTATGTATGCTTTCACTTCTGCGCACGAGCACGGAGTAATGGGGGCACTTTAAATTTAAAAAAATCTTATTTATTTTATTTTTTATTTTTACACTGTCCCTTTAATTTTTTTTTTTAATCACTATTATCCCTTTTACAAGAAATGTAACCATACCTTTTAAAAGAAATAAGGATGACAGGTCCTCTTTATGGAGAGATCTGGGGTCAAAAAATGTTAGGAAATGTAGATTGTCTAGGGGTATTTTTAGACCCTCGATAACTCTGCATAAGGTGTACCTTACAATCCCCACAGGCCTGGGAGATTAGCCCATTGAGACAATGATAAAAAACAATGACAATAGTCTCTCCGAGCAAATCTGAAAAGTTTATTCTGTCTCAATGAATATAAAGGGGGCTTTCAGAAAGCACAGCCCTCTGAACATTATTCAATATTATCCAATCAGATACAAAGACATTTTATGACGAAAGCGAAACTCAACAAAAATATTAATTGCAACGTCATTTCTGAGAAATCACGTGCTTTACAAGAAAATTGGAAATAACTTATGAGAAACGAATCTAGAAGGAAAGATAACAAGAACAATGAACAGTACATGCAGCTGTCTGTAAACTAGAGTACAGGATAAAACACAAAATGGAAACTGAATATTGTAAAATGTATGTGGTTAAGCTAAATATGCCTTCAATCCCCTCTTAGATCATATAAGAAAAAAGTCCCCAAATTTCTCCTTTAGCTTTAAAAGCAAAAGATCAAAAAAAAAAATTTTTGGGATCTTTTGCTTAGAAAAAACATTGTTTACTTCCTGCCAGGACCGGAAGTGACGTCATGATGTCGCTATGGTCTTCCAAGGCCATAGAGGCGATCAAAGAGGATCTATTCTTTGATCGCCTCTGGGACTAGCCGGCCACACCGTCGGATCATTTCCCTAGCGAGGCGGCAGAAACGGTAAGCCCGAGAAACACCAGCAAGTGGCAGGGGGGGTGAGGTTGTCCCCTCCTGCTGCTTCTGAGAGCATTCTAGCAGCTCATGAGCCGCTCAGAACACTTTCATGAGAAAGCCACCTGCCAGCTGTAAAAAAACAATACCGGGGTCATGCCTGATATCTTCAGCCATAATCCCAGTAAACCACTTCAAAACCGCAATAATATATACGTATTGCGGTCTTGAAGTTGTTAATCTGGTTGTAAACCCTTACATATAACCCATGATGTGACTGGCCTCAGGTGATACACAGAGATTAAACAAATTCACCTACATAGGCTGTAGCTGTTTATCTGCAGCCCTCTCTTCTATACAGCCTTCTAAAACCCACAGATTAAAGGCTATTTCTCAGCTCCAGCAGGCAGGGACCAGGGATCTGATGTCAAACACTGGAGCTGAGTGTAATCTGAGACCTAAGTAGAGGGAAAAATTACCCCCCCCTTATACACAGTCTCATAAGGAAACATGCACAGCTGAGCCTGCCAGTTACCTTCTCTGTGCTGGAGGTGGGGCGGGGCTGTCTCAAGGGATTGTCTCATGTTGGCATAGATTGTCAGAATGTCAGCAGTGGATTGAAAGAGCAGACAAAATGTATTTTTCATTTTGGAGGTTTACAATCACTTTAAGACATGGCATCACTGTAGCCCAAGTTTATTGCACAAATAGCCACAGTAATAGCCCCCGCATAAGGACTGAGTCCTCTAACTCATGTCACCCAATAGGGCTTAATCAAGCTATCTACAGTATGTGATAAACTTGGACTACAGGGATGTCATCAGTGTGCAGCTGTCTTTCTTTATCTTCTCTTTGTTGTCACCTGAACAGAAAGTCACAGTAAACCTGTCTATGGGAGCCCCAGATAGCAGAACACAACAGGTGTTCTAATCCTACCCCACTCAATCCAAAATTAAAAACAAACTGAACCTACACTTAAGGGGTTCAGTTATGAATAACATTTGTACAGCTGTTCACCCATCCAAACTGCATTTAAATTCATTCTCTGCAAATAGTGCAAAATTGAATGGTCTCAGGCTATATTCTCTCTATGGGCAAAATGATGCATTATGGTCACTAGATGGAGCTCAGGAGCATACCTATTATCTATGATAGTCAACATCATCTAGTTGCCATAATGCTGTATTTTCACCAGTCACACATTCGATCTGCAGAGAATATAGCCTAAGAACATTTAATTTTTACCCCATTTGCACGGAACAAATTTGCATGCAGTTTTGATGCATGAACAGCTATGATTTTTTTCTAATAAATACACAGAGTACTTCCGTGCCCTGCTCTACTGAATATTGCTGTATCTTAAAAGGCAGATTTTTCTGCACCCTTTCTCTGTTTAATTATAAGATTTTTCATTCGATTTCTCTAATCCTCTTGCAGTAAACCTTTTTCTTAAAAATATGCTTGATGATAATAGCTAACATAATATTACAGGCGAAGTTGCACAAACTGTTTTTTTGTCAGAAAGTCTTTGTTTATGGGTTTAATATCTAGCATAGATAAAAGGCAAATCTTGCAAAATGTCAGCGCTTTGGTGAGCATGTTAGCTTTTGATCTGTTAAATGTGATGCTGCTGAATTGGTAGACAGCATACAAACACAGATGCCTTTTAACCCCCTCAATGTCCAGAGCAAAGTTTGACATTTTGCAGCGTGTAGATTCAGTTGATAATAACTGCTCAATTTACCCCAAAAATGACACTGTTTTTCTGGGGACAAATTTGGCATTCATTTGGCACCACATTTAAAAAAAACTGTTATTAGGTGCATAAAAACTAAGTAGAAATTTTATTTTATATTTTATTATGTTTCATACGTTATTCAAGTGGTAATTTTTGTTGTCCGGATGCAACTAAACATATGCAATACATATATGCTCCAGTTTGTTCTGATTACATGAATACCACATTCTTATTATGAAAAGATTTCTTATCACGAAGTTCTAACCCAAAGCAACCAATCAGAATTCACACTTCTGAAGTCAGATCAGCAACTTTCTTAAATATGAAAGCGAGACACTATGTAGCACAAAGTATGTAAGCAAAGGCCACACCTCTACAACACCCCCAGTTACATGCGCTGTGAAGAATGAACCACTTCGGCCCTGGAAGAATTCGCCCCTTAATGACCAGAGCACTTTTTACAATTTGGCACTGCACTGCTTTAACTGGTCATTTTAGACCCTCCTGCACACTATACAACAACATTTGAGGGCTTAATCTTGAAATAAATGAATAATAGTAACATAAACAAAAGGCAGACAGTAAAAATTGTGGTGCCCCCCCAATATTGTGAGTCATTGTAAATATGTCCCCTGGCACTGATGGACAGTGTAGGTAGGAGACCAATTCACTATTGCTCATCGCTCAAGAAACTCCTATCAACCTCACTAGAAACCCTAGCTGCAAAAGGCTGGATGAAAGGCTTGGTGCAGTATAAAACCTTTGATAAGAAAAATTATACAGTTTTTTTTTTTTATACTGGTTTATACAGCAGACCAAAAAAAGAGGGACAACTAAAGGGGATAGGGGAACAGAGGAACATTGTCCCAAATGAAGGACAGTTATAATATGGATTCTAATTGGCTATTTGGCTTTAAAGTAGAAGAAAAGCCTAAACCTAACTGTTCTTAAAAAATTCTCACCCACCCCCTTCCACCTATCCTGCTTAACCTGCAAAAAAAAAAAAGATGAGTGTGCTTACCTATTTTTAATCCTCTCTGGTCCAGTCTCATCATCACACAGCTCTGGCTCATCAGTGAGAGTGAGTGGCTACTAAAGGGGACAGGAGTGAGTGCCGACAATGGCTGGGAGCCTATGGGTGATATCACCGCTCCCAGAATTCCTACTTGTTGAGGACTCCCTGACCTGGAGTTGCAGGATCATGTGATTTGAGCGGATCTTTTATACAGATGAGGCAGGATAGGTAGGAGGAGGAAGGGAACATTTTTAAGAATAGTTAGTTTTATGCTGGCCATAGATGTTCTGGTTTTGAACCGATTTCCACATCCATGCATTTGAGGTGGATGGGGGAATATTCCCTGCTGTGCTATTTTAGAATACACAGATCGGCACTGCAGTCGCTGATCAAGTGACTTTTGTCTGACAGGTATGTCTAACAGAAGTCAATCTGTAGATCAACTTTTGTTCAACTGCAGTGGCCACATGCGGAACCAAATTTGGCTGGTCCCTGCTGAACCTTACCTCCGCTTTAATAAATATTATTATTATTATTATTATACAGGATTTATATAGCGCCAACAGTTTACGCAGCGCTTTACAACATTAGGGAGGACAGTACAAGTACAATACAATTCAATACAGGAGGAATCAGAGGGCCCTGCTCGTTAGAGCTTACATTCTAGGAGGGAATAGCACTCTTTATTGAGTCTTTTGTTTCCTTTAAGGATCTTTTTTTTGTAGTGTTACCCAGGTGCATTGTTGTGCGTCAGTGTGCAGTTCCCTTGTGTGCTGACATGCATTTTGACATGCATTGACACTAGTTTACAGTGTGTTTTTAGTGAAAAAAATTGAAATGGATAGGGTTAACAGCTACTGACCAAGGCTTGTTAACTGATTGCCAACCGTATACTGTATATACGGTAGCAAGGCAGCTCTCCTGTGCAGGATCACGTACCTAGTACATAATCCTGCACTTCTGGGTCTGGGGCAGGCAAGTGCGCCACCAGCGACCCGCTCCAGCTGTGATTGGACACAGCAGGAGCCAATCAGCAGGTCCTCCACCGGGACCCACCAATCATTCTGAACACAAACAGAACGCCGGTCTGCCTATGTAAACAAGACAGACTTACGTTCTGTCAGTAGGGAAGGCATTGATCCTGTGTTTCTGCAAAGCAGGAACATGGATCTCTGCCTTCCCATAGTACAAGCACCTCCCACAGTAACCAAGCACAGGTTAGGCACACAGTTAACCCCTTCCCATCCAGTGTCATTAGTACAGTGACATGCGCATATTTTTTAGCCCTGATCACTGTTCTAGTATCACTGGCTCCCAAAAAAAATAGTCAAAAGTGTCACTTAGTGTCCGATTTGTCTGCTGCAATGTCACAGTCCCACTATAAGCTGATCACCACCATTACTAGTAAAAAAATAAAATAAATAAAAATAAAGATATTATAAAAATATCCCATAGTTTGTAGATGCTATAACTTTTGCGCAAACCAATTAATAAATGCTTATTGGGATTTTTTTTACCAAAAATATGTAGCAGAATACATATTGGCCTAAATTTATGAAGAGATTAGATTTTTTACAATTGTTTATTGGATGTGATTTATAGCAGTAAATATATAAGTAAAAAATATTGTTTTTTTTTCAAAATTGTCAGTCTTTTTTGTTTATAGTGCAAAAAATAAAAACCACAGAGGTGATCAAATGCCACCAAAAGAAAGCTCTATTTAATTTTGGTACAGCATTGCATGACTGTGCAATTGTGAGTTGAAGTAACACAGTGCCGTATAGCAAAAAATACATCATGGTCATGAAAGGAGGGGGCTAAACCTTCCAGAGCTGAAGTGGTTAGTACTTGTTTCCAACACATCAAAAACAAATTTTGTCTATGGTTTGTTATGCTGACATCAACTTCTGTGGGTCTTCGAAAAACACACAAACATACAGCACTGCAGCACTAAAATAGGAACTGACACTACTATATGGAATTTGAACACATGCATTTTAGCACATTGTAAAGCGTACATTAAAACTCTACAGTGTAAATGGGCCATAATTAAATTTGTCATAATTAAATTCACCGTGGTTAAAATAGTAGAAACCAAAATGCAATTATCCATGGATGATCTGATTGTCTCTACCAAATATTATCTTTCTAATTTGTAATTTGATTGACTTTTTGGTAGGGAGTTGTTCAGTTGCACAGTTCTGCAGTTTGCAGGTTTACTCCACATATGTGTGTTCTTTATTGCAGATTATAGTGATAAAGCCCAATGTGATGGAGTACAGCAAGTGGTTTTATTACATTGCTTTGTCCCAAAACTGCTTGGCAATAGGAGTGCTCTGTGTTCTGATTTGTTCACGGCAAACCCAAAAAGGGATTTCAGTTTGCAAAAAAACCCAAAAAACTATAAAACCATAGTCCCTCTCCCTAGACCAAAAATCTAATCTAGAAACGACATCCCATCTTGTTTCCTATATTCCTCCCCATGATGGGGGTCAACTTCTCTAGTGTTTACATTCTCATGCCCACAATGTACTCTGGCGCTGGCCGCACCTGCACATTGGGACATAGACTTGAATGAGACCATATGCCTAGCTTCTCTAGTGTCCTGAATATGCTGGAGGAAACCATCTCTGTCAGTCCTGAGTAAGCACCTAGTTGGAGAGTGGGGGTCAGGCTTAGATTAGTTTGGTAAACTAGGAAGGGAGGCTGTTTTATGGGTTTTTTTGCTTTATTATTATTATTTTTTTTTAGAAATTGGACTTGTCTTTACGGGGTTAATTAACAAAGTAGGAAAATGTAATTTGCAAATTATGTAACCTTTAGTGTTTGTGCACCAAATGTAATAATTTTCTAATGTAACATCTTCTGCATCTTTGTGGCACAGCCTTTTTTTCCTTCTATTTTCAGCCATGGCTCGAGCTTGGTGTCAGTGGTAGGATTACGCTTTGATAATAATGATTTGGACAACCATTGGAGGTCACTTGTCCATCACAAATACCAGTTCTTCTCAGGAGCCTCTGGCTTCTCCATGATTCAATGGACACAGGATGTTACTCATCCATTTGCTTCATGAAGCACAAAACTAATTGACAGTTTAGCTTCCAGTTGTGTATAACGGTATTTTCAAGTGATGTAACAGCAGCTGTGCATTGAGAGGCAGAATTTTATTAACATCTGCTTAGGTATGCCTTAAAAAGTTTAAGACATTTTCTAGCTTAATGCAAAGGCAGTATATTGTTTTAAAGGAAATGCATAACTTTTTGATGTTTTTTAATTATGCAAGTAGAAGAGATCATAATCCTATCAATAGATTAAAAAACTGTAGGCTGTATAATATAGTTTCAATCATATGTGTAGGGAGGCAGCTATATATGCCCATTACATTTGCAGGCTCTGTACTGCAGGGCTGCACAATAGTTATGCTTTATTGCTCCTTCTCACACTGCAATTATATGAGCTGGCTAACTCACTAAAAACTAATCACTCTGGTCTGGCTGATATCTCAGCATTTAATAGAAAGATAGAGTAAAATACACTGAACCACAGAGAGGTCCCTCTAGTGGTCAATTTACCAATAAACAAAAAAGTGTTTTCTGAAATAAAATTACTCTTATCTTATATGGACTGATTAGATGCAAATTGTTCTTCATTAGAGTTTAAAGAACATGTAAACCCGACATTTCATAATTCTGATATGTGTCTGCTGTACCACTTGTAGGAAAGATCAGTGTCATGCTGTTTTTCCTCCCCCAGCTCCTATGCAGCTGAGAACAGAGGGAATGTGATCACTTAAAAAAAAGGGAAAAAAGGTTTTTCAATTTTTGTTCATTGTGGTGTGCTGCATTCCAAAAAAAAAAAAATTACATGCACCTTTTTTTCGGTGCATTTTATTGTTAGGCAGCTCATTCAAATGGATGGGCTGCCTTAAATTGACGCATGTTGACACATGGCACAATGCGAGTTAATGCACATGAGTTAATGTACTGCAACAGCATAAACCCAGCCTTATTGTGCTTTGAATCCTTGTGCAGGAGCCATTCCCCCACTTTCTGTCCTAGAGCCCATGCAGGACATAAGGGGAACATTCCTAATGAGGACAACAACAAGAATAAAGTTGGGGTTCTAACCCTTGCTAAAAATGTTTTTATTTCTGTTCTACCTTTAAATTTTGGGTCTAGGGGAGAGACAAAAAGCACTTCTATTTGCCTGATCCTCAGCTACCAGGCGGGCGGCACTCCCCCTCGCTCCAGCGGTTGACTGGCCCTCAGTGTCATCACCTGTACTGCAGGTCTTGATGACATCCTGACCTTAGACAGTGAGGCATAGGGGAAAAAATACTCTGAGGACCAGTCTAGCAGTACAAAGAAATGGAAGATCAGGTAAGTTCATCAACTTTAACAATTCCCCTGGACCTGGGCAGACGACTGATCCTTCGGTGCGGGGGCAGCCCCACTGTAGGGGGGTATTTATCGAGTTTCTGTGAGGTAGGCTTTACATTCAAAAAATCCAAGGGGATCCTGGATACCAATTGTCTTCAAATAATGCTACTTCATTCTCATCCTGTCATACACGTCAATAATAGACTGATTAAACTTGTGTTCTCCTATTGCATCCCTTTCTATACAAGTGTTGGTTTACAGCAGCCATATTGTCAGTGTGTGTTGGAGCTTTTAAGGAGAGATAACCATTCTGTGTGGGGATTGATGCTGCTTTTTTTCCTTATTTTTACTTTAATACTTTACATTTTGGCATTGGTGCATGTCAAACATAGTAATTCCTAATTCCCAATGCTTTTTGTTTGACAATAGCTTGCGTTATTTTACCACTCCCTCCCACTTTCCTCCCTCCCACTTTCCTTAGAGAAAAAAGAAAATAAAGTTGGGACTACACATGGAGTGAAGTAACATTTTTCCAAGGGGGGGCACACAAACAGCAGTAAGCACCTGCCACAAAAGGTTCTAGGACTTCCAAAAGTTAAAAAAAAAAAAAAGGTTTAGATCATTCTATAAATTTCCAGTTTAGTGATAAGAATTTAAGAAGTTCTCTAGTAAGCAATGAGATAGGTTTAGGCACTACAAACATCATAGTTTGTATATCTTAAATCCGCTTGCTCTATATCCTTGAATATACAGTTCATGTTCTGTATTTTCAAAGAACTGTCACCTTGCCAATTAAGGGGCCCTACTGACCGATCCTCCCTTAACAGTGCTCCCCTGCCTCTCCTTCACTAGTGTGGAGTTGGGGGAGGTCATATACTCCCCTGTGCCCAAAAGCACAATGTAATTTTTCTGGCTGAGACAGCAGGAAAAACAGCAGTAGAACTCTTTAAAATGGGACTTTGGGCAAGCAGACACATGCATTTTTTTCAATCTGTGTACTGTTACCTTCCAAAAGAATTGGTAATTTTGGCCAGCTGCTCTTCTAATTTTAATTCTTTACTAGTCAGGTTTATCACTTTGTTTCTTTCTGATTTTAATATATTGCAAATGATGATACTGATTAATTGTCCAATAAGCAGGCTGGTGGTGGAGAGATGACATAGAATGATCTCTTTCTAAGAATACTAAGTTCCAAGGTTTCCTTTCCTTTTATACTTAAGGTCACTGACCTGGAACAAGTGTGCCACGTGGACAACTGAAGTCTGAAGCTTGATATGCCTCAGAAGCATCCAAATGCCATTGGATCGTTATGACATCTAAGCAACTAGTACTTTGGGGAGGAAAGGTCAGCCATGGTAGCCCTAATATCTTCTCAGCACAGATTTATTTTAGGAGACTCTCTTAAAGAACATTCAAAAGGTGCCATCTTGCACCAAAAGTATGTCATTTCTCCAGAGTAGGTACAAACACAAAAGGAGTAATGTGTCAGTAAACCCTGTACCATCCTGACCAAAAAATGTAATTACTTATTTTTATCCATAAGCTGTGCTGCCAGACAGTACTGTATACAGCCTGTTGTAAGAGCATCTGTCCAGCCAGTATAACTTTGCCTTCTGTCCTCAGCCCACTTCATTTTCATAGTTGTGGTGAGTGTAAAAGCCTTGGTATGATTTATGGAGGCAATTTAATACTCGCAGTCTCTATATCTGAAGAATGAACACTTTTAGTTGCACTCCCTAATGACCTGTAACCTCCTCTGTATAAAGGAATGAAGTGAGTCCCAGAGCACACTGCTAGAAACCATTATATATTATTTACACTCTTAGCCAGTCTTTAGAGCTGACGTCCCTTAAGGTTAATTCCATAACTCTTCAGAGAGCAATAAAGATATACCAGGTGTCTTCAAGTTCAGCTCCAAAGACTTGTCACCAGAATGACATTAATAAATTACAGATAATTCAAAAGGAAAAATGCCAAAATTGTTGCTTGATATAACAATAAAATATACAATAAAAAGCTACCGATTGTGGAGATGCTTGAGAAAAGGTGACCCCTTTTTTTTTTTCTGCAACCGATAGCTCTATAATACAAACAATTTATTATAATTCAGGTGTAACATTGACTGCCTTATGTGGCCTGGTCTTTCCATTTCTTAGCTTGAATTTTATACTACTCAGTAGTACAGCAATTAAAACATAGTTAACTGCCTAGCACATCAAAGTAAAGAGCAAACCGCTGAAATGGGAAATCCTTTTTGCTAATGTAAAACAGGAAATTGGCATGATCCACGGCGACCAACCAGAAGTTACACTGATCTGTTTGCAGGGAACTAAAGTCTCTTTGACTAAAGTCAAAATTAGAGAACAACCTACAATTTCCAAAATTTTAAGGTCACTGCTTAGTACTATTTGACATGATCTAAACAGGAGTAAAAGAGCAGTTTTGTTAAGCATATTTCACAAGTTACATATATTTTAAAGCAGAGAATAAAAAACTTCAATGAGATTAAAAAAAAATATCAAAAATAGAGAACACTTTCAGATATTTCCAAGTTATTGGTGTTAATCTGGTATCTTGTGCTAATTTCTTTAATTAATTATCTGACAAACCCTATTTAACTGGCAGCCTAACTTTCCAGTTTTCACTGGCTTTGCAAGATGGTGAGCCATTCTAAAGTGACTGAAACCCTCCAGGAACAACAGGTTGTTCAGATGAAGACCAAATGGAATGACCCTTTCAGCCATAGCAAGAGCAAGAAAAGTTTGTTGAAACAAATCTGTGATTTCTAGAATATTGCATCTATAGAACGTCATAAACTCATTCAAGTCCCCCAAGAAGGGTGGTCATCTACGAAAGACAAATGCAAGAGAGGATAGGAGAAGCTCAATGGGCAATCGGCTCAACACTGCAGCTGCAATTGCTCGCCAGTTCATCACTGAACAGAGTAAGGATTTATCTTGTCATACAGTGTCTCGCCACTTAAGAGAATTTGGACTGAAAGCCCACTCAGCAGCGACCAAACCTCTCATTAGCAGAAGGAATCAAAAGGCCAGACTAACCCTTGCTGAGGAACATGTTGTGTGGACAGAGGAGAACTGGTCCAAAGTTCACTTTAGTAATGAAAGCAAGTATAATTTATTTGGGTCCAATAGGAAACATTATGTTTGTAATCAAACTGGGGAAAGACTGAACCCAAAGTGTGTAAGGAAGTCAGTGAAAGGTGGAGGGGGAAGCGTCATGGATTGGGGGATGTTTTCTGCAGCAGGAGTTAGCACTCTTATATACTGTAGCTACATGGCAGAGTGAATGCAAATGTTTATCAGAACCTTCTTTGTTAACATGTGGTTAATTCCCTGCATTCATCACCCAATCAGCCAGCAATTTCCATGCACGACAATGCCCCCTGTCATACAGCAAAGCAAGTAAAGCAGTTCCTTGAAGCTGAAAACATTGAAATAATAAAATGGCCAGCCCAGACTCCTGATATAAACCCAATAGAAAACCTCTGGAAAATCCTTGGTGACAAAGTTATGGCCAATAAACCCACTACAGTCACCAAACTGTGGAATAGACTGGAAGAAGAGTGAAACTAAATCACATCAGAGCATTGTGAGACTAGTGATATCCTGTGGCCGCAGAAGTGCTGAAGTCATTTAAAGCAAGGACCTGTACAGTTCCTACTAATTGTTGATTGTTATAACCTGCAGAAATTGTAGTCATAATCTTTCTCTGTGCCACAGTCATTTCTGTTCTCTAATTTTGATCAATGTGTTTTCTACAAAATAAAGTTTTTTTTGGTGAAGTGCTTTGGTTATTTAGTAAAACATATATATATATGTATATGTATATATATATATATTTTTAATGTTTAACTTTTTAATGTTTAATGTTCACGTATGTCTATGCAGCATGCATACCATACCGTACTTTGGCATTGAAAGCAGCCTCCATCTCATGGTAAAGTACTGAAAAAGAATCAGTAATCATAAATGTTAAATTCCTTAATAAACACTGGTAACTAGTAGCCAGGGATGTAAAGACACCAATTCAAGATTTGTACCATATGGCATCACAAAATGATATTATTCTAGTTATTGGCATAACTAGATGGACTCATGTGTTTTTTTCAACCAGACTAACTATGTAACATCTCCCACTCATCTCCCTATGCCACTGACTGTTGCTATTTTCAGTGATAATACGGCGTAGCATTAGTTAAACCAAGTACTGAACTACAAATCATCATCCTTACCAATCTCAAATAAACTGGCAGGATCAGGAGTAAAGAAAACTATCTGCCCACAAAAGCAAGATGTTCCATTAGCCAAAACCAAAAGAGCCAGAAGGCCAGCAGTTTGACAACAATCAGAGAGGGGCATGGTGCTGGGGGCTTGTAGCCATACAGTAGCCAGAACTAGTTTTAGCAAATTAGATTCTGTGGTGGACAGGGAGTTGTATAATAATGATTCCACATCAAATGCAAAATAATCTCATATACAAAGCATGGTTTATTCAGATCAACACAAAGTGATCTTACATGTATAATTACAAATCTGTGTAAAAAAAGTGCTATTTGTCCACTTTAACTGGCTAACGTACAATCTGTTTGCATCTGTTCTATATAGAATTTACAAATAATGTATTTTAGTAAATTAATATATTTTAGTTTAAGTCTTGGGGTGTAATTTTAAGTGCATTTAGGACCCATGATAATTGTTTTAGTAATAAATAAGTGTCTGTCTCTGATGTACGTCTGAGCTCCCTGACAGTAATAAGTACATTGGTATACATTGTAATAGTGCAGGCATAGTTCATCATTATAGGTTCCAAGATTAATTTATACAGAATATCCCCTAGGTAGACACCTAATACCTTGCACATTCTGCATAGTGCAGTGTACCGTCTACAGTCTGCAATGCACAACACGTTCCCAAGTCATTGTGTCTGCTAACTCTTGCATCACTTGGCTGTACAAGCTGTGTGATACAGTATTCTTGGCCCTTGGGAAATTCTAGTTTGCTAAGTTTTCTCAAACAGAATAATGCTGCAGCTCTGTATTTCGGATATACTTTCCGGGAATTTCAATTTTTAGGAGATGACGATTCAGCATATGCAGAAATGGTGTAAATATAAAGCAGGTAATAGTTATGGATTCACTGAGAACCATATATGTACAGTATAGTGGATTCACTGGTACATTTGTCTTGAATTTAGTGGTGAACGTTCCCCACAATAAACACATTCACTGCACATTTGCAAAGTTAAAGTGACCCTGTTAGTACAGGATCACTTGTATCTATAATAATTCTTGCTTAAAGAAGACTGCATATACTTTCAAGTGGTTTGTATTTTTTTTTTTTAAGTTGCCTCATTACTGCTCTTGCAGCCACTGCAAGCATTCACACATTTCCAGTTCCGTAAATAACCGGCTCCTTCACTGTTCACTGTGGTTATACAACAAGATGTACGAGTCAGGTTTAGGTGGGTTTTAGGAACATCAGAAAGTTAAAGTGTCATTAAACCCACACCATAAAAAACTATCAATAAATGGTGTATTTACATGCTGTTCATACTCACTCAGAGATTTGTGTTCTGCATTGCACAAAAAATCTGATTGATCTTGCTGCTCTCTATCTCCACTTTCTGTCCATTTCCCCAATTCAGCTATGGATTTTGCAGCTGTGGTGGCAACTCTGCACATGCTCAGTTTTCATTGCGTTTATATGCAAGCATTTCTTCCCTACCACACTTGAGCAACCCATGTGACTATAGAGTCACCCATGTTAGTGTATACACAATGGTAAATCACAGGTCACTATCTCCCTCCTCCTTCATGCCCACTAACCAGCTAAACACAATGGGGGCAGGATATTACATACAGATTAATGGTGAATTCTCCTCCCTCTTATAAGACACAGGCTGGAGGGGCGTGACACAGCCTGTGACTTGCAGAAATCTGCCCACACCATGTTATTTCCACAAAATAATAAAGATTTGATTTCAAATATATATATATATATATATATATATATATATATATATATATATATATCTGTATGACACTTTAAAATAGTTTATTGATATTATTTATTTATTTTTACTCTGTATTCCAAAGGCTGTTTTTTTGTTGTTTTTTGTTTAAACATGCAGAGGACTAGAAGCTCCTCCTGCTTATGTTTTCCTGCAGACAGGCTGGGAAAGAGCTGGATCATGTGACAGCTATATATCGATTAGGAAACGGGTACTTAGATTTTTTTTGTTTTTTTTTTTTAAATAATTACAGTGCCATTATTCATGTAAAGAAATAGAAGGGACAATGTAAATTAAACAGTGTGTGTTTAGTATCACTTTAGGTATATGCATTGTGCTTTTAGCAAGTATGTGGTACATGCAACAGTGATCCTGTGCAGACATTAGGGATGAGCCAAACACCCCCCTGTTCGGTTCGCACCAGAACTTGCGAACTGGCAAAAAATTTGTTCAAACACGCGAACACCGTTATGTAACGGGAGACCCCGCCCCCCTCTGATGTCATGGAGAATGCCACAGGGAAGTCCCCATCAAGTCACCGTGCGTCAGAGGGGGCGGGGTCACCGGGTGGCCCCGCCCCCATTATTTAAGAACCGTCAGAAGAGGAGAAGCGTCACACAGCGGGAGCCTCCCTCCATGCCATCTTGGATGCGGAGCGGCCCGAGGAGAAGAAGGGAAGAAGACGCCGTGGATAAAGATGCAGGACGAGAACACGGAGGAAGAACCAGAAGAACCAGAAGAGCCAGAAGAAGAAGAAGATGGAGGAAGAAACCGAAGGAAGATAGAAGATAGAAAATAGATGATAGAAGATAGAAGAAAGAAGAAGCATTTAAATAAAGGAATTGTCAAAAATTGTCTCTTGTCATTCTTAACATTTTTGACAGTTTTTTTGTGAAATGGTAGGGGTACTTTTGTACCCCCTTACAATTTCACACAGGGGGGAGGGCCAGGATCTGGGGGGTCCCCTTGTTAAAGGGGGCTTCCAGATTCCGATAAGCCCCCCGCCCGCAGACCCCCACAACCACCATGCAAGGGTTGTGGGGATGAGGCCCTTGTCCCCATCAACATGGGGGCAAGCACCCTCCCAATGTTGAGGGCATGTGGCCTGGTACGGTTCAGGAGGGGGGGGGGGCGCTCTCTCATCCCCCCTCTTTTCCTGCGGCCTGCCAGGTTGCATGCTTGGATAAGGGGCTTGTATGGATTTTTGGGGGGACCCCACGACATTTTTTTTTAAATTTTGGCGCTGGGTTCCCCTTAAAATCCATACCAGACCTGAAGGGTCTGGTATAGATTTTGAGGGGGACCCCACGCCATTTTTAAAAAAAATTTTGGCCGGGGTTCCCCTTAAAATCCATACCAGACCTGAAGGGCCTGATATGGAATTTAGGGGGACCCCCCACGTCATTTGTTTTTTTAAATTTTGGTTCAGGGTTCCCCTGAAGAGACTTTTAAAGGGTGTTCTGCGGCTTTCGAATTTGCCGCGAACACCCCAAATTGTTCGCTATTCGGCAAAAGGGCGAACAGCCAATGTTCGAGTCGAACATGAGTTTGACTCGAACTCGAAGCTCATCCCTAGCAGACATTCCCCAACATTCATCAATATATGTTATGCAACGACTACTGTAACATTTCCTCTATATATAACAGGATGTGTTACTTTTTATGCAATTTGCCAAATAGTTGCATAACGGTTACATTTGCCAGCTTGAAATGGGAAATTACAACATTTTTTGGTGAAAAGGCATTGGTTGCTATGTAGACCCATGTCCATGGTGCTGAAATTGTGTTTTTAAAGAGTTCCACCCACTTTTGAGAGGTGGTCTTAAACGAAAGACCACCTCTCCACCTCTCGTTTTTGGCTATTGAAAGATTTTTTTTCCTTTACTACCTTTTTTGGAAGTACTAGTGTGCTTCTGATTCAGCCAGGCTGTGGCCCAGGACGTCATGTCCTCTTCTTGGGCGAGCACCCTTGTTGTCTTCTGGGATCTGTGTGTGTCCCAGAAGACAAGCTGGCCATTCACAAAGCGCCACAGGACTTGGCTTCACTGCCGGTTTCCCTTAGTTGGAATGGCGGCTCCTGCATCCGATCCGATGGACATCGCGGGCTCCCTGGACAGGTAAGTGTCCTTATTAAAAGTCAGCAGCTACAGTGTTTGCAGCTGCTGACTTTTAATTTTTTTTTTTTTGCAGTTGGAACACCGCTTTAACTATGTTATATCAATTGGAGGGTTGTTTTGTTTTTTAGACAGCTGCCCAAAGTAGCGGGTGGGTAGCCAGATACCAATAATGTTGACCCTCCCTGCCTGGTCAACTGATGTTTAGTGTCCTTAGACCATAAACTAATTTACTAAACATCCAAGTAAGGATTAAAGACGTTTTCTGGCCACAATAGTTTAAAGGTCAAATGAAATTCTGTGAAGGTGTCTCTCTGGTGTTCACTGTGATTCTCCACTGATATTGGTCCATGATATGAATAATTGTTTTGACGGTGGGTTGCCCTTTTTTGGGTCACCCTTATCTTTGGGCCAGTGGGCTGGTACTGACCGCTTGCTGTCCCCTTGTTATGGAAATACCAGATATGCAGTGTGTAGTAGTAGCTTGTAATGTGTAAAACGTACACATTCAAAATGTAAAAGAAAAAGATGTTAATCGTCGAAATACTGAAACTGTAAAAACACATTTTCAGCACTGTAGAGAAAGCTAGCACTTTGATGATCAAAGCTGTAGATATTGTACTTTTAACCACTTCAGTTCTGGAAGGTTTCACCCCCATTCGGCACTGCGCTACATTTAACTGTAAATTGTGCGTTCATGCAACCGTGTACCCAAACAAAATTTATTTCCTTTTTTTCCCACAAATAGAGCTTTCTTTTGGTGGTATTTTCTTTTGCGCTATAAACAAAATATACTGACAATGTTATAAAGCATATCCAATAAAATATAAAAAAAAATCAAATTTCTTCATTAATTTAGGCCAGTATGTATTCTGTTACATGTTTTTGGTAAAAAAAATTCCCAATAAGAGTATATTGATTGGTTGGCACAAAAGTTATCGCATCTACTATGGGTTATTTTTATGGCATTTTTATGTTTATTTTTACTAGTAATGGCGGAGATCAGTGGTTTTCAGCGGGACTGCATCATTGTGGCGGACAAATCTGACACTAAGTGGCACTTTTTGGGGACCAGTGACACCAATACAGTGAACGGTGCTAAAGAATGCACTGTCACTGTACAAATGACAATGGCAGGGAAGGGGTAAACATCAGGGGCGATCAAAGGGTCTAAAGTGCTTCTAGGGAGTGATTGCTAACTGTGTGGGAGGTGCTTTGACTGGGGGAAGAGAGAGATCTGTGTTCCTGCTTAGCAGAATGGTGATCTGCCTTGTTTACATACATCACGGCGGGAGCGGGTCGCCGGTGGCAAGCGCGCGCACCCCAGACCTGGAAGAAGCCACAACATACAAATACGTGATTTTGCCGCTGTAAAAGTATGCAGGGCGGTCTGGAAGCGGTTAAAGTGGCTGTGTCATCAGAAAATTATGGGGGCTGACATCTCCTTTAAGGCTCCATTCACATATGCTGAATGCTCACCGCATGGAGTCCAGTATGTCCCTGTTCACCGATTCAGGTGCAAATTAGATCCCTATTTTTTCCTGAATTTGCACCTGAATCAGACCAGAAGACGCACAGGACCCTTATGAAATGCAGACTGCAGCCACCCTGAAGCTGTGTGAACCGACTCCATAAAGAGACGGCCGCACTCTCCTGTAATGCAAATTAGGTTTGGGGAAAACCGCATCCAATTCGCATATGTGTGTACCTGGCCTAATATGGCCAGTTTCCTGGCTGTCATGTTAATACTTTGGGGTAGATTTACTAAAACTCCAGCACACAGATTCTGGTGCAGCTGTGCTCAGTAACCAATCGGCTTCCAGGGTTTAATGTCAAAGCTTAATTGAACAAGATGAAGTTAGAAGCTGATTGGTTAATATGCAGGTGCAGCAGATTCTGTGTGCACCAATTTTAGTGAATATGCCCCTTTGAGTCTCTGACCTAGAACAAATATAAAGATAAGGAATTCTGACACATACTGCATACCGCACTTTGTTAGGTCAACTCTCAAAGAATTGAAACCAAACACAGCCAGGCAATTGGCAGTAGCAGCCCCAATTTTCTTTTCATGAAGTGACCTCACACTAAGAGGAGGAAAGTTTAAAACTAACTTAGACTTTTTTTTTTTTTAACCAAAATACTTGATGCTTGAAATTGATTTCCAGAGCTAGTGAGCCAAGCAATAGTAAGGCCTGATTTATACTTGCAGTTGGGGGTGGAAGCATGGGCGTCCGCAGAAATTTTTTCAGGGGGGGAGTTATTTTTAGGTCACACAATGCTCTTCCCCTTTTTGACCATTTCATGAAGGGGAGGGGCTTTATTATTATCACATAAAGCATGATAACCCTCCCCCCTTCCACTGCCACATTTGGCACTTTTTTTTGGGGGGGGGGATGTACCTCGTTTTGCTGTGGCAATCTGAGCCACATACAAAACCATGCAAAATATGCTGCATCCCCATACAATTAGGCAATCAATCAATTACAAAAAAAGACTACACCTACATGGTGCAGCATTGGCTTAAGCCAGTGGAGATCTTAAATTCTATATGGGCACAATAGCATCTTTATGGGCACAACAGCAGCTATAGTTATATGGGCACAATGGCAGCTGTATGGGCACAATAACATCTTTATGCTATGTTGCTGTGCTTAACCAGTTGCCTACGAGGCACTTTCACCCCTGTCCTGCCCAGACCAATTTTCAGCTTTCAGCACTGTTGCACTTTGAATGACAATTGCGCAGTTATGCAACACTGTACCCAAGTAACATTTTTATGATTTTTTTCACACAAAGCTTCCTTTTGGAGTATTTAATCACCACTGGGTTTTTTATTTTTTGCTAAACAAACAAAAAAGATTGACAATTAAAAAAAAAAAGTTTTGCTTAGCTTCTATTATTAAATTTAGCAAATAAGTAGGTTTTTCTCCTTCACTGATGTGCACTGATGAGGTTGCACTGACGGGCACTGATAGGCTGGACTGATGAGGTGGCACTGATGGTCACTGATAGGAGGCACTGATAGGTGGCACTGATTGGCAGCACTGCTAGAACTGGTTAAACAGAATGTTGCTTTTAGTGGATGGTGCTGTGAAAAAGAATAATGTAGTTCGATGTGGCCACCGTATGGCAATTATTGGGTTAAATCAGGTGGTGAGGAGGCAATATATTGCCTCCTCACCACCCTTAAACAGCTCTGAAAAGTGATCCAAGCATGGATCTTTTCAGAGGAGCAACAGTCATTTCCACACATGCGAAGGAGCCCTAAGAGTAGCCAAGCAAAAGCATGCAGGAAAGTAAAGTGTTAAATCTCTTCACATAACAGAAGGTTCAGCCTGATGTCCAACCAGGATGACAGCGTAAGGTGATACACAGTCTATGATTCTATGCTGACAGGTCCCGCAGTCCAGCAATTGGAGGCACATTCCACAAGCAGTTCGCTGATAACAGAAAATAAAAGATCGGGCAGCCTATGACAGCGAGAAAGGAGATCCAGGTGTCAGCCCGACAATAAATAAGGCTGCGCTCCAGTGGAGTGAACGTTCTCTTATCATGTTTGACTTTACTTTCCTGCACTTTCCTCCTTAGTGTGTAGACACCTTGCTGATTCCAGGGGTGGGGGGGGCACTTGACCCCCCTTGCCCCCTCCTGCATACGCCCATGGGTGGAAGAAATCCACAGCTGAGCTGCACTTTTACTGTGCCCCCCCCCCCCCCCCCGACCACTCCTCTCTTCAGAGGGCAGGGCATGTGTGAACAAGATGAAAATATTACAAAAAAAACAAAAATTAAAAAGGAACAGACTTGATGGGCTACTTCACTTGGTCACTCTCCCATGTTTCTATGTTCCCGTCATAATTGCTGGACAGTTGTTGGCTGTCTCATTCGTCATGTTTATAGTGCAAATTAAAGAAATTTCAGCACATGTCAAGCAATGTACAAAAACATTCAGCTACACATGTTTTATATATACCCCCCCCCCCTTAGTTTGCTGAATTTAAACATAATTTAGAAATGTTGAAAACACCTGCAATAAACATTCACATTTTTGAATTCTATTGAGCATTGTGTAAAAAAAAAGCCAAGAAACAACATAGGGGGCTAATAGTTCCTGTTTATTTTTTGACAGCCCCACGCACGCTTGGGGAAATGGCAGAATCCATTGTAACAGTGGTTGCTGTGGTAACAAATTTGACTGTCACTTACACTGTATTGTAACAATGGACGAGCAATATATTTCAATTGCTTGTGGTGTAATGAGATATTTTTCCTCCTCTCGCAGTTAATGGCTTTTCTTGTATTTGTTTACAGATTCTTAGCCTTATGAATGTGGACAGGCAGGAGTGAGAAATTTTGTTTATAGGAGGGACAGAAGGTGCTGGCAGCTTCAGATAAACTTTGTAGGGCTGCATTCACACTAGTGTAGCAGTTGAATGTGCAAACAATTGGGCGTACGTTTCCGAAATGTGCAAAAACAAGTGCAGCTTAATTGTTAATAGCACCCCAAATGCGGCAAGCATGCGCACAATTTCATGCATGAAAAATGCAGACAAACATGGCCAAATGCACAGTATTAAGTTCAAAAAGGTGCATGAACTTCTTTGCGGCGCTTGTTGCGTGTGGGGCGCCCTAATGAAATCAATGTCACAAATGGCGACCCGACACAAGTCACCGAGAAAGAGTTACAAATGACAGCAAGAAACATAATATTAGAGTTATCATAAAAAATCTTGAATTTTATTTTTATAGAAAGATTGGCACAGTATCAGGCCGAAATATAGAAAAATTACAGCTTCACCAAAGCTAGCCTATAAGAGGTCACTCGGTTGAAGTAATCACCACAGAAAATACATAGACACAAGACAACACTTACAACAATTAAAAAGAACACGTCCGGACACCGTGTGACAACACGCGGGCAGGCTGTCAGGTGAAAAATGCATCAATGCACTGATTCCGAAAGGAAACTATAAAGCCACAATGGCTGTCACATTAACTAACAACCCAGCCGCGTGTGGCCCCAGGGAGGGTCACATAGAGGGAAGGGACCAGTAAACAATACTATGATGTTTTGAAAAGCTTGAACCTGCTCAAGCTAACATGGTAGTAGGAGATTTTTAATCCTTAATAGTTCATCTAAACAGGGGTCATGACCAACTTGTGGTGAATTCAAAAAAGAAAACGAAAAAGGAAAATATTATTATTAATTTCCCTTAAATGATAAATTCTGATTGTGTGGCGAAATTTATCTCATGCAAGTCCCGATATCGGTATCAGATACATCCGTGATTGTGGATGGATATCTGCAATGGGTCATTGAGTTTGTGGGCTAGCAAGCAGTGATGGTAAGTGAACTTTTATGCCGAGTACAGACGATCGGACATTCCCGACAACCAAACCGTGGATTTTTTTCCGACGGATGTTGGCTTAAACTTGTCTTGCATACACACGGTCGCATAAATGTTGTCAGAAATTCTGATCGCCAAGAACGCGGTGACATACAACATGTACAACGGCACTATAAAAAGAAAGTTCAATACCAAGTGCGCCACCCTTTGGGCTCCTTCTGCTAATCTCATGTTTATCTCGTGTTAGTAGAAGTTTGGTGAGAGGCGATTTGCGCTTTTCAGCCTCGTGCTTTTCAGTTTGTTACTGCTCTTCAGTTTGTGCTTGTGGGTTCTTATCTGTTTTTTAGTGCATGTTGTCAGTTTGTATTTGTTTTTCAATGCATTCTTGTCCGCTCGATTCTGATTTTCAGCTTGCGCTTCTCAGGCTTTTCTGATTTTCAGTGCATTCTGTTAGTTCGTTCTGACTAGCCAACCGTTTTGAAACCATGGTGCGGGTACGTACTCATCGTAGAGTTTGTGCTGTGCAGGGGCTTGGTGTTGGGGTTCTTACTTTGACCCAAGTCCAGTCCATGAACAGGGCGAGGAGGAGTTCATAGACGAAGAATTGGTTCCTCAAGGGTGATTAATTCTCTCAAATGCTTTGTTGCGGGAGATCCAGGAGAATAATCTTGATGATTTCAGGAATTATCTCAGGATGACGGACCCCGTTTTTCACCGTCTGTTGGCTTTGCTGTCCCCTTATATTACGAAGCAGGACACCTGCATGCGGCAAGCCATCACTCCCGAGCAGAGGCTCGTCGCCACGTTGCGGTACTTGGCGATGGGGAGAAGTCTGCAGGACATCAAGTTCTCGACAGGCATCTCCCCCCAGGTTCTGGGGATCATTATTCCAGAGACCTGTTCTGCCATCATTCAGGTCATGCAGAAGGACTATATTAAGGTAAGTTTTCTCCTTTAACATCACATTCTATGTATTTAATGTTTGCTAATGTATTGTATTTATTTCATTATTCCCTAATTACCATGATTGTAATATGCTGTGAATGTCCTCTTTGTCCTCATGCATGCTGGAATTTGTTAAAGTTCCATTTTTGTCCTTCATGCATATTTGCTTTCACTAACCTCCACAGCATGCTATCCTGGGCCCATTCACACTTAGCCTAGTCACTTAACAATGTATTTTGTCTGCACCATTGTAGTGCTTACCCTAAACACCCCCTAAAATGTGTTTAAATGTTATTTTTGTCCTTAAATTCAGGCAGAGTGCAAGAGTTTTTTTTTTTTTTGGGGGGGTGGCCCAAACTCATTTGGAACCCCCCCCCCAACGGCTAAGTCAGCTGATACCAATCCTCTATCTGCTGACTTTGCCAGACCCATACACACGATGCCTACCTCTTTCTTGTTCATATTTATGGATGAATTAACCAAAGCATGTAGTGCAAGGGCCTGTCTGAATACTTCCAAATGGTACTGTTTAAAGTTTTTTCTCCTATTATCTTGATAGGTATTTGCAGAATGTAAAAATGTGCTTCAATTAAGACAGTGTGTATTCATATTTTTGTATTATGACACTTCTTACCTGTCCAGTGGGCTGCCAATAGTGTAAGTAAGGAGGGGCTGGCCAAAGTAACACACATTATTTATGTATTCAGCTCTCAATGAAGTGGAGAGGGTTATCTGTCTAAAACATACCCCCCCATAAAATTTTTAAATGGGCCATCAGAGGGGGTGAGGAATCTGATAATTGGGCCTTATACTTTTGTCTTTAAATACTCCTTAAAATAAATGTTATACTGATGTTGACCAAGAATGTTTGTGTCTAATCTGCTTGCAATGTTATGTGCAAAAGTACAATTTTTTTTTTTGTTTGACTCCACAGTTTCCTTCGAACCCACAGGAATGGCAGACTGTGGCATCCCACTTTGCCCAGTGGTGGGACTTTCCTAACTGCGGAGGGGCAATAGATGGGAAACACGCCCACATTGTCCCACCCCCCAACTCAGGGGCACACTATTATAACTATAAGGGGTTTAATAATATTGTGTTGTTGGCGGTGGTATCGGCGACATGCAAGTTTTTGTATGTGGACATGGGGAAGAATAGCCGGATGTCGGATGGTGGAGTCATCGCCCAGACGGAGTTTTACAGACGGCTCCAAAATGGAGGCTTGGGCATGCCACCTGTGGAAGACAACGTGGATGGTCTTCCGTTTGTGTTCATCGCTGATGAAGCGTTTGGGCTAGGTGAACATCTGATGAGGCCATTTCCCATGAGGACCCTCACCCTGGACCAGAGGGTTTTTAACTACCGGCTGGCCAGAGCCAGAAGAGTGATGGAGAATGCTTTTGGCATAATGGCCAGCCGGTTCCGTCTATTTCTAACACCAATCCACATGGCGGAATATAAACTTAACCATATTGTGCTTGCTTGCTGTATTCAGCACAATTATCTACGCAAAAATGCAACAAACTATGTGGCCTCAGTTGGGACTGAAGCCAGCTTTCCTGATCATTCAACCCTGACGGCACTTGAAGCTGGCCGTCCTGGCTTGCCCCCCCAAAGTGCCCCGTGAAGTGAGACAAAAATATCTGGAGTACTTTGCGGGTAGGGGGGCCATTGATATGCCAGCAAATGTGTAAAACAGTTTTAAAATAAATTTTTATTTTAAACTGAACTAATATTTAATTTGATTTACTGCTTGTGTTTCTTTTAGCTGTCTCCTAGGTTCTCCAATGGGCTTTTATTTTTGGCCATTTTCTTCAATAGTGGAAATGTTATTTATTTGATACATGAGGTGACAATCTCTTCTTCAGCTAACTATTATGTTGTGGGTCTGCTACACACACACATTGTTTTTGTTGTTAATTTATGTAACGCATTAATGATAAAAATATTCATCCTTTTCAGCACCTTGAATTAATTGATTGGGGCCAATTTTAGAGCACTGTGGGGTTATTTACTAAAGGCAAATCCATTTTTCACTACAAGTGCACTGCAAGTGCACTTGAAAGTGCACTGAAACTGCACTGAGAGTGCACTTGTAGTGCAAAGTGGATTTGCCTTTAGTAAACCCCCATTGTCACTGTAAACACCAACTTACTCCCAAAACTGGTATTGAGCATTGAAAGAAGAAGCCACGGCAGGAGGCGGAGCCTAGCGGAGCAGACATGCATTGTTAGAGCTCCACACCGCTGAGGAGAGACGAGAAGGACAAAGTGGAGCCTGCAGGCTCAAAAGGTATCCATTTGAACCTTTTTGCCCCAGGGAACAAACTGTGAAAGTTTGGGCAGGAAATATGGTACTGGGAGGAAACCGTGGCAGAAATAAAAATCACCTCACAAAGAGCTCACAGGCACTCACTGCAGCTGAAGCAGCTCCAGTCACCTCACAAGATACTGCATCAGGACGCTCTCACAGACAGAAAATGTCACAGCAAGACTCTCCATTTGAGTCAGATACAGAACAAATCCTCTCACAAACTTCTCCACATGTCTCCTCAGCATCCCCAGTAATATTATTACAATTTGAAAAGATGCTTCATAAGGCTTTAAAACAAACCTCAGACCAAATAACAAACAGCCTAACCAAAGAAATAAGAGAGCTGGGAAACCGCACCGCAGCCTTAGAAATAAAAATGGATGAAATTGAAATTACAACCCAAGAAAATATAACAGAATTGGAACAATTAAAAAAGAGAATTTAATACTTCAAACTAAGCTCGAAGATTACGAAAATAGAGCCAGACGTTCAAACTTGCGCATAAGGGGAATACCTGAAACTGTGACAGACCTGCAATCTACTATTACTGCTCTATTACAAGAACTAAAGCCAGATATCCCTATTGAACGTTTAGAACTGGACAGAGTACACAGAGCCCTCACAGCCAAAAAGAAAGATGGACCCCCACGTGATATAATCACAAAATTTCATTATTACAGAACGAAAGAACAAATACTAATTGCTGCAAGAGAAAAAAAGGAACTTAATTTTCAAGGACACAATTATCAAATTTTTGCTGACCTATCCCAACTTACTATTACTAAAAGACGATCCATGAAACCCCAACTAATGGAACTGCAACGCCACAACATTATGTATCAATGGGGCTTCCCCTTTTCAGTCAGATTTAACTACCAAGGTACAATTTACAGAAGCAGATCAGCAGATGAACTACAACAAACCCTTTTAAAATTAAATCTGACAGAACCCACAAGCAACAAAACTCCCACACGCAGAAGAATGGCATCATCTTCACCTTCAGGCAGCACCCAGAAAATTCCAGAACAAAATGGGAATCATTCTCACAAAAGAGGCCGTTATGCCACATCATCCATGGACCAAGAAGATTCAATGGACTGACATCCTAATTCCTGATATCTCTTCATTTATTATACTAAGAGATGGTTCTCTATAAAAAACCTATATTTATAACTGAATGTAACTGCATTCTGATAGTCACACACTGTGTGGGATCATGTTACATTCCAGTTATATTTCTTATTACTTCTGATTCATATAGCCTTAGAATATATAAGTGAAATAAGGAAATTCTTGTTCAGTTATATATTATCAGGTAATAACAATAGATTTATTACTTTTTAGGACAAATATGTTCAATAATCCAGAAGTAATGGAAGCTTTTTTTTTTTTTCTTTCTTTTCTTAAAACAAATATATTATTACCTAACTAGTTCCTAGAATTATGTTTTTGTTTATTCTAATCTGAAGCAATACAACCTCAATTTTATGAATTAACATATCTAAACAGTTACATATGAATAAAATATGTAATTGTTTACTCTAAAAGGGTTAAAATCCCAAAATAATTCAAACTATCTTCATCAATACCAAAGTTATTAACAGTACCTTTCTAACTAAATTATTTAGCCTAGGGCAAGACTAACCATATACAACCACCCTGGAATAAATAATTTCAACAAAAACTATATTCTGCACTCCAACTAATGAAACATCATTTTGATGTCTTTTGACATAGCACTTCTCTCCTGTAAGCGGAAGATCCGTGTACCCCCATTAGCCCTCCTCATTCTCCCAACCATATTATGTGGGAGTGTGACGAAGGCACTTATTCCCCTGAGAGAGATATTTATTCTCTTTCACGGGTAAATTGTGATTACTTACAAAAAATAATTTATACAATGTATCATCTAATCTCATATGTTTTTTGTTTACTCTTTACTCCAGAATTCACTGGTTTATTTTCTATCTATTCATCTCTTCAGTCCACACAGGTTGATCTGCGCAGTCAGCTCTGCAGAACAAAAAGTAAGTCAAAACTATTTGATCTATTGCCATGGCACCACTGAATATACTTTCCCTGAATGTTCAGGGAATAAATGTCCCTCAAAAAAGGACCAAAGCCTTCCGTACTTTCCATAACAAGAAGGCTCACATAGTATGCCTCCAAGAAACACACTTCACCAAAGATTCTACTCCAAAATATATTTCTCCTTTTTATCAACAAATTTACACGGCTTCTGCCTGTACCAAGCAAAGGGGAACTCTAATTGCATTTCACCGATCCACACCATTCACCTTATCATCAGAAATTAAAGACCCAGAAGGTAGATACCTGATACTCATGGGTTATATAATGGATACAGCAATCACAGTGATTTCCTACTACGCTCCTAACAAACAACCTACACCATTCCTCTCACATATATTACAAGTGATTAATACACACAAAATAGGAACAGTGATAATGTGTGGGGATTCGAACCAGGTCCTCCTCCCATTTCTAGATAAATCACCTTTTACACCATCCAAAATAACCTCTAGATTACCTTTTTCTCAACTTCTTTCCAAATACAATCTGGTAGATTCATGGAGAGAAAGTAACCCAATGAAAAAGAAATTCACTTATTTCTCGCACCCTCATCAAACCTTCACCAGAATAGATCATATTTTTCTAACAATAGGAATGATACCAGAAATTATTGCATCAGATATAATTCCGATTCCGTGGTCTGATCATAATGCAGTATACACTACTATAGCCTCAGCCATACCAAAAGCGCATGACCCAACGTGGTACTTACCGGACATAATGCTCAAACACCCACTACATCAGATGGCCATTGAACAAGCTTTAAAGGAATACATATCAATTAATAATACAACAGACATCTCCCCAATAACACTGTGGGAAGCTCATAAGCCTGTCTTGCGTGGTACAATACAAAGACAAATGGCACTATTTAAACGGGAACGCAAAAATCTAGCAAAAACACTAGAACTCAATTTTAATGCAGCCTACATATCATTTCAAGATAATCCATCTCAGAGTACAAAATCTCATCTGGAAAAATCTAGATTGGAATACGATCTATTTCTCACTGAGTCAGTTGATAAATCCCTCAAACGCTCCAAACACAATTTCTACATGAATACAAACAAACCAGGTACATATTTGGCTCAGGCATTAAATTCAACTAACAAATCTTTCAAACCAATATGTTTGAAATTATCAAAAAATGTTTACACTTGTAATCCAGTTAAAATAGTCCATAAATTTCACTCACATCTCGCAACTTTATACAAGACAAACAATGAATTTAATCCTACAGAGGCTGAATCCTTCTTCTCAAAAATAACCTTACCTGAGTTATCTCAGAATCAAAAAAGCAGTTTGGATGAGCCTATAACTATAGATGAAGTTGCTAACGCCATAAAAGACCTAAAACTTAACAAAAGACCAGGCCCAGACGGCTACTCGGCTTTATACTATAAAACATTCTCAGAAATACTCTCTCCCATTCTCACTGAAACTTTTAACAAACTTCTAGATGGACATTCTTTTCGGCAGGAAACACTAATGGCAATTGTTTGTATGATCCCAAAACCCCTTTCTGATGATACTTCCTGTGTGAATTATCGGCCTATCTCTCTGTTAAACCTCGATATTAAATTATTAGCAAAAATAATAGCAAAATGCCTCAATAGCATTATAGGAAAATTAATACATAGAGATCAAGTAGGCTTCATGCCAAATAGACAGGCAGGCGATAATATACGCAGGGCAGTGTTATTGGCACATATTGCTAAAAAACGGAAAATCCCTTTATGTTACCTATCTCTCGATATTAAGAGGGCATTTGACACAGTATCCTGGCAATATATGCAATATTCATTACAAAAATGGGGTTTTGGACCCCACTTTTTAACATGGATCAAAGCATTATATAATAAACCCAAAGCCTATATAAAATATGCTGGATACAAATCTGAAGCCTTTAATATCGAAAGAGGTACCCGACAGGGTTGCCCATTATCTCCCTTATTATTTGCCCTTATACTCGAACCCATGGCCCAATATATCAGAACAAACCAAACTATAACTGGCATTGAAGTAGGAGGTATTACACACAAATTATGTATATTTGCAGACGATATATTACTTTTTCTATCATCACCACAGGTCTCTGGTCCTAACTTATTACCAGCTCTTGATGGATTTGCAGCCCTATCCGGCCTTATGATTAATCCTAAGAAATGCCTAGTGCTTAATATTTCACTCACAAACATGGAATTGATCCCGGCTAGGGCTGCACTCCCATTCACATGGGCAGAAAAATCAATCCCATATCTTGGAATTCATTTAACAGCCTCTCATTCTGACTTATTCTCAACCAATTATCCTCCTGTATTAAGACAGATCACAAATCTAATAAAACAATGGTCGCAACTTCCTTTATCCTGGATGGGGAAGATTAATGCAATCAAAATGACTATTCTACCCAAATTGCTTTATCTATACAGAGTCCTCCCTATTCCAATTCCTTCCTATTTTTTGAGAATAGTACAAAAAAGAACAACTTCGTTTATATGGGGCTCTTCTAAACCACGTATACCTATACACACACTACATCTTCCCAAAAATAAAGGAGGCCTGGGATACCCTAATTTTACTAACTACTACAGAGCGGCACATTTGGCCAGTCTGTCCAAATACCATGCAAAACAGGAAATCCCATTATGGGTATTTATAGAGGCTTCAGAAAATGACCCTCTATTAATATCAAATTTATTATGGCTTGATCCTAAAGACCGCTTTAAAATTCATAATCCCATAACTAAACACTTCTTATCTCTCTGGGATAAACTAAAAACCAAATATCAGTTACAATCTCCACACAATCCTCTCCTTTCTTTTATCAGAAATCCGGCATGGATCTACCCAAATTCTTTTAAAGCTTGGACAACATCAGGCATTCAGACACTAAATGACTTCATAGCATCTAAATCATTCCTTTCATTCCCATCGCTTAGAGAAAAATATGATCTACCAAACTCTGAGATATTTAGATATCTCCAAATCAAAAATTTCTATACACCATTCCTAAAGGGGGATACACCATTATCCCAATTATCCATTTTTGAATCAATCTGTACAAAAGATCCATTTGCTAAAGGTACAATTTCATCACTTTATAATCAATTATATGGAGTACCAAATCTTAATAGACCCTCTTACGTTCAGAGGTGGGAGGAGGACCTGGGACGAACTTTAGAAGACACGGACTGGTCTAACATATGGCTCACATCTAAGTCATCTTCACCCAACATCTTAGCACTGGAGACAAATTATAAAGTCCTAACTCGCTGGTACCTTGTACCCGCTAGAGTGGCAAAATATTCACCTAATACCTCAGCTCTTTGTTTTCCAGGATGCCCAGAAATAGGCACATATTCACACATATGGTGGACGTGCCCAGTAATCCAAACCTTCTGGAAGGAAGTCTTCGTGATTGCATCTAAAATATTTAAAAAAATAATACAACCAGATCCATATTTAACTTTACTTAATCTAAAACCGGAATGGTTAACACTCTCTCAATTCAAACTTATGATCCAACTAATAACGGCTGCAAAACAAACAGTGGCCAAGGCATGGAAATCTCCTACATTGGTACTAGCAGAAACAATTCACAGAATGAATAATACAATGTCCCATGCTAAGATGGTAGCCATCGATCAAAATCAAATTCCAAAATTTGAAAAACTTTGGCATCCTTGGATAAAACAACAGTTCCTGTCAAACTTCAATGACTCTGTCCTGTTGCCATGGTAACAGATTAAATGACTTACAGAGACACCCATTCTAAGGCTTCAAAGAGAACTAAAAAGAATAATAAACTGACGAGCGGGACAACCTTGTGGACCATACCTCTACCTTTCAACCCTTTTTCTTCTTTCTCTTTCCTTTTCTCCACCTTACGATTAAAGCTCATTATCAGAATTTATTTGACCTATATACACTCTACTTGTAAACAGTATGTATAGTAGGTATAAATCATTTAAATACCTACAAAAGTAACTAAGGAAATGATATATATCTTTAATTTAGGTTTACGTGAACCCAATGTTTAATATTTGAAATTTCATGATATTTACCTATATAAACCCTACTGTAAAACAATGAGCTTACTTTATAGATCCTTGTAAACTTACTTTATGTATCTTTATAACATTGTATACTCAATAAACTTCTTTTGACAAGGAAAGAAGAAGCCACACATTGTTGAGTAAAAAACATTTTACTCCGTGCACATTCACATGTGCGTTTGAAAAGGGTTTTTGAACAAACCAACATCTTTGGTGTATAACATTTTTATGTTTGATATTAGAAATATCATTTTTTGGGTTAAACAGGCATGTTTAAAGCCATAACATACACAACTCAGGAACTTACAAAGTTCAACTTTGAAAAAGGAAAGGCAATATCAGACATTAGTATGTCAAAACTGTGTTGATCTTGCCTTCATCAGATGGGGTGATGTCACCCCTGTAAAAGATGCACATAAATTGGGAGTGAAAAAGTGGATTTGCCCCCTGATACCATGCCTAATGGCAACATGTGCTAGCTTCCATCATGGGGGATCAATGAATGTGTTGCAGGGGTGCAACCCCTTCCTTCCTCTCATCTACTTGAATTGCGAGGAAGGGGTTGCACCCACAAAACGCGTACATTGATATCCCGTGATGGCAGATAGTACATGTTGACACACTGTGTGCATCTTCAAAACTTAGCTTTCAAATTATTTCAAAATTTTTTTATAAATTCTAAAATATCACGAAAAACTGTAAAATAAAATAACATTTTTTGGGGTGTTTTACATTCTGCCTGAAACATCATTGATGTTGTTGAGTCTTTTTTCAACATCATTGATGTTTTCCTTTATCTTCTCTAATTCCCGATTGCACACCATTATCTCCCCGATGAGTACTTGTGCACATGCACTGGTGAAATTAGTTTCTTCTTCCACAACATCCACATCACCTAAAAAAAAAACAAAACACAGCATGTTTTATAAATATGCAGGCATACATCTATTACCTGAAGCTGTGGTCTCAGACACTGACCTGTTGTGGTCACTATTTCAACCACTTCCTGAACCTCCTCAGGAATTCACATCCTCAGGTTGTGGTATGGGGATTTCCCCTTCTTTAGGAGGTGTGTTGTTCCTGGTGTCCTCAGATGTCCCGAGTCTTTTCTCTCCTATGTGAATTAAAAAAAGTTATACTTAGCACACAGATATTTGAGGCAAGGAATAGGAATATGAAACATTGCTTGGAAGTGTCATACAATTGTCTGTTTTGGCAGAGTTCCAAGCTGAATACATGATTTCTCCCTTTATTCAAGCTGGAATACTTACCTTTTTTGGTAAAGTTTCCCACATGGAGACACCCCTAGTATCCACTGGAGCACCTGTGTGGGACACCCTAAAAAGGGTGTTCTGGTGTCCCACACTAGTGCTCCTGCGTCTCCTTACACTCAATCAAGTTTGCATTTCATTCTAGTTACAAACACATCTAGACAACAATGGATTAAACTTCTTTTAATACAAATAGGCCTTAACAAATGTAGTTAACCTGCATCTGCCAAAAACATCGTATTAGTGAACGAACGAACGATGTTTACTACGAACGATTACTGTGCCCATGAACTTGAAACTTGCCCTTTTAAACTGTACAACAGTAAAGAAAAGCACATGGAGCAGCACTAAAGTAATAATAGGAACACAGGACAAATACTTACTTTTTTGCAGCACTTTCCGTACATGAATTTACGAATGTACGAATTTTGGAATATTCGAATTTATGAATATTCGGAAACATTTGTTAAACAGGTTTTCGTTAATTCGGATATTTCCGAATTAACGAATTTGTCAAAATTCATTAAAGAATTCAGTAAAAAACGAATTCGGAAGGAAATTAATTGCACATGTCTAATTGTCAGTTTACAGGCAACCAGACTAGTCATCCGAGGGTTAGGATACAGGTTTCAATCTGACCATACAATCTTTGTACAATCAACTTTACCAAAACTATTTCATATGAGGACCTATCTGATCTATTCAATGAATTAGTATGTAATTGGGCACGCAGTTGCACAACATATCAATCAGTAAATCTAAGGAAGATCATACAATCAGATTGTAAGCTATGTAGTGAGCATTAGAATGGCAACCTAAACACTCTCAGTGGTCTTTAGGCAGGGCATACTGAAATGCAGTTTCTGCTCCTATACCAGCTGACTGGGAACGAGGAAGGGAGCACTGGGTTTAAAATAGAACTGAAGGCAAAACTTTATTTTTATCATTCTGGATAGAGCAAAGGAGGGTTAGAACTTTTTTCTTGTTCAGGGAGATTTCTCTTTACTTCCTGTCCCATAACTGAAACAGGAAGTGAGAGGAAGTCCCTCCAAAGTGAAGGCATCAAAGGGGGTGTATATATGCAGTGGCCATAATGCTTTGCAAAAATGATCACAGCTTTTTCGGAGAAAGGGAAGAAGGAGGAGGATAGTGTGAGGTTATTTCAGAAGGCAAGATACGGGGCAAGAGGTGGGGGTGAAGGGAGTAAAAAGTATACAGGAGGCACTGATGGGCAATGGGGGAGAAAAAAGTGTGAGTAAAGGGAAGGTGGATTTCAGATAGATGGTGTGTACTAGTGACATTGGGCAGTTAGCGTGTGCCTGATGTTTGATCTGGGGATGCAGTGGAGGATGGGTGGAGGTTGTCTTCAGCAGAGGTTTTATATCTGATCTAGTAATACTGTGTTTGTCTGAATTGTTGTATGCCTGTATCTGTTCTGCAATTCACAAGGTTAATGAAGACTTTACATTCTGCAAATACCTTAGTGAACACACTAACTATTTTTTGCTACTGATTACTTTTCATACTACAGTACCTAAAACAATCATTTGTGTACTGTTTTGCAGTTCACCATTTTCCACTGTCCCCAATATGAAAGGACAGTTCCTGGTTTTAAAGTAAATCTCTGCCTCCTCCAAAATAAATTAGGCATACAAAGAGGAAAGCGCCAGACGCCAGTCTTGGAGAGCCCAGATAAAACTTTTTTTTGTAATCTTGATTAGTAAAAATTAACTGCATTTTAGGGGCCCCCTTTGCCAGAGCTTTGTATTACTGAAAAACATGTACTCTGGACTTCTGAGATAGGAAGATTCCTAAAGGGTATTAGGATTCTGTGCAGGAGGGATCACTTCAAACGCTGGTTTGAAACAGACCTTTCCTTTGAACCCCCAACTTTTTTATTACAAATTGAGCCTACAAATAAAGTTTTATCTGGACTGTACATGACTGGCCTCAGGCGCTTTCCTCCCTTCACGTCTAGTTGTACACACGTGTTCCTAGTTGATTCTCGGCTACTACTCCTTGGAGAGCTGCCCAAAGGGAGGACACGCAATCAGGAACATAGAATAAAACGCTCAGTACAATGCCCCATACCTTCCTTCTACCTTCAAAGTAAATTAGAGATCATGTGGCATAACAAAATCATCACATTTATAAATTATATTTATCACCTTGACCAGTTTTGTTATGTCTCTTGTGCCCAATAATATACAGTCAGTTCAGAATTTGCTTGTTGCCATAGGAAATTTGTAGACACAGATGTCGAAGGTTTGCTGATGTACTCCGCAGAATAGAAAATAAATTCCACAGACCAGCAGCTACTGATAAAGACCTCAGGCTTAAAGGCTTTAAAAATGCTGCTTTTTTTATTGCAGCCTGTATAGGAACCTCTATGTTAGCCTATGTGGCCATGCACATATGGGCATTTACAGGCATACTAGAAGAGGAGCATTTACAGGCTGGAAAAACCCTCTCACCAGCAGCGTGTTCAGGAGAGGAGCTAAAGGCCAGTAAAAAAGGCGTCATGCGCCTAAATGCACAAAAAAATGTCTATATGCACCTAAACGCTACATGCTTGTAGCGTTTGGACATCAATACATTCTAATGGTCAGAATAAATAAATACTCTGGCCAGTGGAATCAATGAATGCTCAAACGCTTGACACACCACAAAAATTTTTTTTTTAAAGTCAGCAGCTACAAATACTGCAGCTGCTGAAATTTAAAATATGGACACTTACATGTCCAGGGTGCCTGCGATGTCCTCACCCGAAAGCGATCTGTCCCTCGGCTCTCGGGTGGAGGCGCCGTCATCTTCGGTAAGGGAATTAGGAAGTGAAGCCTTGTGGCTTCACAGCCTGGTTCCCTACTGCGCATGCGCAAGTCGTGCTGCCTGTCCTTACTGGTCCCTGCTGTCTTCTGGGAATTGTGTGTCTCCCAGAAGACAGCGGGGGGACGGAGGAGGGGCCGGACATGGCGTAGATTGCCGCAGAGCCTGCAGCAATCTATGCCTCAGAAGTGGGAGCAAATACCTGGATTAGACAGGTATCTTCTCCCTCCTCCCCTCTGAAAGGTGCCAGATGTGACACCAGAGGGGGGGGGGGAGGAATCCGATCAGCGGAAGTTCCATTTTTGGGTGGAACTTCGCTTTAAAGGCACCCAAGGGTGTGTGCAGTACACAGATTTTCCCACATTTTTTAAGCTGCTTTTCTCCTGCCAGGAGAAGAGGTGTTCAGAAGGGCTAAACGGAGGCCATCTGTGCATGAGGTCTAAAGTTTGAACCTTTCCAAATGAGTAGCATGGAGCGTTAACATGTAATGCCTTTATGGTGAATATAACAATGTAAAGCAGGGCAATAAAATAATTCAAATGTATGTCAATCCAAAAAGTTTCTATGTTTGGAGAGGGGAAGGATTAAAACCTCTGTTTTTTTTTTTTAAATAGTCAATTTGTTATGTGAATGTCAATTTACTAGCTTTTGTTCAAAAAATGTCTTGGGTAGCTGCGCATCAGTGTATACAGTATATTATATACGCTGCAAAAGTAACATATATGATATACTCTATCAAAAATTACATAAAAAGTAAAATAAAACAACCACCAGCAAATGCAAATCATTCTACAACCTAAAAACATAAACCTTCCGCGTTATAATGTGAAAACACCCTCTATCATCTAACTACAAATACCGGTAAATCCCAAATAATTTCAATAGGTAAGTGTAAAATATATTAAAAAAAAACATATACAAAATAAATAATAAATAATTCATTAATTAATTTGTTAATTGTTCTGGGTTCACACCTTATAGCAGTGATGGCGAACCTTGTCACCCCAGATGTTTTGGAACTACATTTCCCATGATGCTCAACTACATTGCAGAAATTAAGGTTATTATTATTTGCGCTGATAGAAATTTGTTATATTGTTTGATATCTCATATTCTGTACCTGATCTTTTCTGGTAAATACAGGTTTTAGGTAGAGTTACCATGTCAACTGAAAAAAGTTTACTAAAGGTACCCTTGTGTTTTCATACTCCACACTTAATAAAGTAATAAAATGACATCTGAAAACCTGGCATGCCCTTTCTAACTCTTTTGAAAGTGATGAAGTTGATTTGGGATCATAAGAAAATACATATGCAGCAGAGTTATATTCTTCAGACCTCCAGTACACAAAATCCTGCACTTTGATGAGAACTGTGAAGAAGTTACCATACGGAGAATTAGTATTTGTTTCTTTGGAAAATCTGCTCTGAAAAATAGAGGCAAAGTGTGAAATTGTTAACTCTGAATTGAAGTTACTGAGCTGAGAAACATATTTTCACTGCTCGCTGTTTCTGTCAATCAAAAACATAGCATGTCGACCACACATACAGTGCCTTGCAAAAGTATTCACCCCTCTTGACTTTTTACCTATTTTGTCACATTACAGCTTTGGCTCAATGTTTTTTTAATCTGAATTATATGTGATGGATCAGAACACAATAGTCTAAGTTGGTCAAGTAAAATTAGAAAAATATATACATAAAACTATTTTTCAGAAATAAAAAACTGATAATTGGCATGTGCATATGTATTGACCCCCTTTGTTATGAAGCCCATAAAAAGCTCTGGTGCAACCAATTACCTTCAGAAGTCACATAATTTGTGAAATGATGACCACCTGTGTGCAATCTAAGTGTCACATGATCTGTCATTACATATACACACCTTTTTGAAAGGCTCCAGAGGCTGCAACACCTAAGCAAGAGGCACCACTAACCAAACACTGCCATGAAGACCAAGGAATCTCCAAGCAAGTAAGGGACAATATTGTTGAGAAGTACAAGTCAGGGTTAGGTTATAAAAAAATATCCTAATCTTTGATGATCCCTTGGAGCACCATAAAATCTATCATAACCAAATGGAAAGAATATGGCACAACAGCAAACCTGCCAAATGACGGCCGCACACCAAAACTCACGGACTGGTCAAGGAGGGCATTAATCAGAGAGGCAGCACAGAGACCTAAGGTAACCCTGGAGGAGCTGCAGAGTTCCACAGAAGAGACTGGAGTATCTGTACATAGGATGACAATAAGCCATACACTCCATAGAGTTGGGCTTTATGGCATAGTGGCCAGAAGAAAGCCATTACTTTCAGCAAAAAACAAAAAAGCACATTTTGAATTTGCGAAAAGGCATGTGGGAGACTACCAAAATGTATGGAGGAAGGTGCTCTGGTCTAATGAGACTAAAACTGAACTTTTTTGGCCATCAAAGAAAACGCTGTCTGGCACAAACCCAACACATCACATCACCCAAAGAACACCATCCCCACAGTGAAACATGGTGGTGGCAGCATCATGCTGTGGGGATGTTTTTCAGCAGTCGGGACTGGGGAACTGGTCAGAGTTGAGGGAAAGATGGATGGTGCTAAATAGAGGGATATTCTTGAGCAAAACCTATACCACTCTGTGTGTGATTTGAGGCTAGGTTGGAGGTTCACCTTCCAGCAGGACAATGACCCCAAACAAACTGCTAAAGCAACACTTGAGTGGTTTAATGGGAAACATGTAAATGTGTTGGAATGGCCTAGTCAAATCCCAGATCTCAATCCAATAGAAAATCTGTGGTCAGACTTAAAGATTGCTGTTCACAAGAGCAAACCATCCAACTTGAAGAAGCTGGAGCAGTTTTGCAAGGAGGAATGGGCAAAAATCCCAGTGGTAAGATGTGGCAAACTCAGAGAGACTTATCCAAAGTGACTTAGAGCTGTGATAGCCGCAAAAGGTGGCTTTACAAAGTATTGACTTTAGGGGGGTGAATACTTATGCACATTAACTTTTTCTGTTATTCTGTCCTATTTGTTGTTTGCTTCACAATAAAAAAAAAACCTCTTCAAAGTTGTGGGCATGTTCTGTAAATTAAATGATACAAATCCACAAACAATCCATGTTAATTCCAGGTTGTGAAGCAACAATACACGAAAAAAATGCCAAGGGGGTGAATACTTTTGCAAGGCACTGTATACTGTAGCAAGTAGCAAAACCCTAAAAATGAAAATTCCAAGCAAAGTTAATTGATGATATACATGAATTTAGGACAAACCTGGACTGACTGTCATAGCTTGTAGACTGGCAGTTAATAGGAGATTGATGTAACCTTATTTTAAAAGTCTCGAAAAGCCGTATGTTATGATTTTTAACTGATTTCAACCTTAAAAATGCCCAAAATACCTCTTGCCTACTATGAACTCTGCATGGCAATTTATAAGCAATGATGTCATTACTGGTACACATATGTATCCTGTGTGTGTTATTATGGGTGTTATTAGTATTAATTTGAACTACTCTAAATCCACCAGCATATTTAAGGCTTGGTTCATACCTAATCCGGCCGCGGATTGTACAGCAACGCAGTCCGTCCCTGTTCTCCGTTTTAGGGATGAATCAGGGCAGAATCTTTGCCTGAGTTCGGCCCTGAAACAAATGCAAAGACTCACAACATTTCTGTGCAGTGCGCTCCGCAGCCACCCCAGAGACATGTGAACCAGCTCCATAGAGAGCCGGTCACATTTTCCTGCTATGCGAACTGGATGTGGGTTTCCCTGCATCCAATTCACATAGGTGTGAACCCAGCCTCAAGGATAATTTACCTGTACGTGCTTCTGCCAAATCTGCTTTCTGCAGAATAGCTGCATCGCCCATTTTGTAAACTTCACGAGTTGGTCCTTCACTTAACCCCATGTCCCATGCACGTGGGGTTACCTGTCCTCTTTTCTCGTGTATGCGCTCATCAATGCCTGGGACCAGGCGGGGCTGTGTTCACGTGACAGTCAGCATTAAGGTGGAACCCCAGCTTAGAAATAAGCCATAAACTGTGTGCAGCATTGAGGTGAACAGAGTCTCTCTTTAAAAAATACTGTCCCATGTTACCACACACCTTTGGTCGATGTACATTGCATTTAGGAGGGCACTGCTGAGCTTGTGCCCTCTCCACCAGGCAAGCGTAACTCTGCCACCTCACTCCTAGTGACAGAATAGGGTCCTGCCTTGCACTAGCACAGATCTCATGCGTGCACAAAAATTTAACTCTTTCTACTCTCCCATACAATGTGGCTAGGTACATGGGCCTCCGTACTGCGGGTTACTTTTGGGAGAATCGACAGCTAGGGAGGAAGCCAGAACACTGACCCCCTCGCTACCAGAGGACCTGTCACCTACACCAGGTACCACCCTTTCTTGAGTGGCTGCTATTCATTGCCACCAGTCTATGGTTACTTGTAGCAACTATGCTTCTGCTGTGACTCAGAGTTCACCCCTTGTAATGGCCTTCTCCTGTACCCCGCGTGTGCTTTACTGGCCCTGCTCTTCTGATACACCATGTACCAATATGCACCCCTTTGAACAACTTCAGACCAGACTTAGAACAGTTAAAATGCTTTATTGAAGCTCTCATAGTGCAAACATTACAGCCACATAAATAAAGTTCACAGATTCCTCCTAACTATCTGGCTGCCCAGGCATATCTTTGCAGGCAGAGATCCATACTTAATAAAGTGATTGCAGGTGAATCTCCTTACGCCCCTTTCACACTGCCGTGACTTGAAAGTTGCATGATTTTACGGCGATTTTGCCGCAATTTCAGGGAATATCTGTGTAAACTTGAGGTCTATGGACCTCAACTCGCATCAAAGTCAGACCAAAGTAGTAAAGGGACTACTTTGAGGTCGATGCAACTTGTAGTCACACAGATATGAATAGTTATCATTTGGAATCATGGTTTACGACTTGTCATGCGACTTTGATGTCCAAAGTCACAGGAAAAGTCACACAAGTGTGAAAGGGGCCTTAGGGCCAGTTCACACTGCTGCGTGGTGCGAGATTGCATGTAATTCCCACCAACTGCAGTGCAAACCACAAGCGATGTCCACGCGATGCGAATTCAGCTATACAAATAGTATGGCTGAATTTGCATCGCATTCAGACCAAACTCACACAGGACCCTTTTTTTGGTCTGCAGCAGAATGTTCACACTCATGCAATCCGATGGAATTTGCAGATCGCACTGCGATATGCGAACTGATTTGGCGGTGTCATTAACTTTTATTTGACACTCCCAGTTTGCATAGGGCAGTTTGAACTGCCGCCGGGAGACATGCGATGCGGGAACCCTCAGTGGATTTGCAGGGTTTCCTCATTGCAGCAGTGTGAACCGGCCCTTAGGGTGGTAATTGAACAGTGCTCTGGGCTATATCTTCTCTTTGATATGGACCTTCTTATTTCCAATGCAGTACCAACGGCGGCCTCTTGAGCCCAGCTTTTCCCCTATTTTTATAAAGACCAGGGTGGAGGGCAGGACCTAAAAAGCCTGGGAAAACGCAGATCCCAAATTAACTCTCTCCCTACCTGGGCAGTCTAAAACTTACTGAACAATCACTCAACATTTGTAGGCACCTCCCTACACCTTGTTTTGTGCATACATATAAAATTGCCACTCAAAGATGGTGAGGCCATCTATTGTTGGGAAGCATAACAGATAACAGCTCCAAAAAAGGAATGGCCTTTTTATTGTGTATGTGCTCACTAATGAGGGGCTAACAGGGAGAGTTTGCAATGGCTATGCTGCTCCCCAGTAGGTGCACTGTGTGGACAAGAGTGTAGACTGGAGAGCATAAAACTTTGAGGGGCGTCAGGAGGGTAACCTAAAGGATGACTGTGGGAGAGTATAGTTAACCTTTAAGTGAAATGATTGTGAAATAGTAATAATATTATACCCTTGAACTCATAGTAAAGTAGTGTCCTATTCTACAAGCAATGAGCCAAGTATTTTTGAGTACTTCCTTAACCACTTGACAACCGGGCACTTAAACCCCCTTCCTAACCAGACCAATTTTCAGCTTTTGGTGCTCTCACATTTTGAATGACAATTATTCAGTCATGCAACACTATATCTATATGAAATTTTTGCCCTTTTTTTCACACAAATAGAGCTTTCTTTTGGTGGTATTTAATCACCGCTGGGTTCTTTATTTTTTGCGCCGTAAAAGAAAAAAGACCGAAAAATCTGTAAAAAAATACATTTTTCTTCATTTCTGTTATAATATTTTGCAAATTAGTAATTTTTCTTCATATATTTTGGCCAAAATTTATACCGCTACATATCTTTGGTAAAAAATAACCCAAATCGGTGGATATTATTTGGTCTTTTTGAAAGTTATAGAGTCCAAAAGCTATGGTGCGAATATCTGAAAATTGATCACACCTGAAGTACTGACGGCCTATCTAAATTCTTGAGACCCTAACATGCCAGAAAAGTACAAATACCCCCCAAATTACCCCTTTTTGGAAAGAAGACATTCCAAGGTATTTAGAAAGATGCATGGTGAGTTTTTTGAAGTTGTCATTTTTTCCCACAATTCTTTGCAATATCAAGGTTTTTTTTTTACTTTTTTTTTTTTCCACAAAATTGTCATATTAGCAGGGTATTTCTCACACACCGCATATGCATACCACAAATTACACCCCAAAACACATTCTGCTATTACTCCCGAGTACGGCGATACCACATGTGTGAGACTTTTACACAGCGTGGCCACATACAGAGGCCCAACATGCAGAGGAGCACCTTCAGGCGTTCTGGAGCACCCAGGCCAATTCTGACATTTCTCTCCTACATGTAAAAATCATCATTTATTAGCTCGAAAATTACATAGAACCCCAAAACATTATATATGTTTTTTTAGCAAAGACCCTAGAGAATACAATGGCGGTCGTTGCAACTTTTTATCTTGCACGGTATTTGCGCAGCAATTTTTTAACGCGTTTTTTTTGGAAAAAAAACTGTTTTGTGCTTTACAAAAACCAATGTTTTTGCATAATGTGAAAGATGAAGTTACGCCGAGTAAATAGATACCCAACATGTCACCTTTCAAAATTGCACGCGCTTGTGGAATGGCGCCAAACTTTGCTACTCAAAAATCCCCATAGGCAAAAATTTAAAATTTTTTACTGGTTACATGTTTAGAGTTACAGAGGAGGTCTAGGGCCAAAATTATTGCTCTCGCTCTACCGATCGCAGCGATACCTCACATGTGTAGTTTGAACACCGTTTTCATATGTGGGCGGGACTTACATATGCGTTCGCTTCTGCATGCGAGCACACAGGGACAGGGGCGCTTTAAATTTTTTTTTGTTTTTTTTATTGTTCATTTTACTTTATTTATTTTAATTTAATGCTTTTTTCCAAAAAAAAAAAAATTTTGACCACTTTTATTCCTATTACAAGGAATGTAAACATCCTTGTAATAGGAATATGGCATGACAGGTCCTCTTTACAGTGAGATATAGGGTCAATAAGACCCCACATCTCACCTCTAGGCTGGGAGGCCTGAAATTAAAAAAAAACAAAAAACGATCCTGGCTTAGATCGTAGCGGTGAGTCGGTAGAAGCGCGGGGGGGGCATCCCCTCTCACCTCCTGTAAGAACGATCAAGCAGTGGAACAGCCGCTATGATTATTCTTATGGTGTAGGGAATCGCCGGCTGAAAAAGCTGATATCTGAATGATGCCTGTAGCTGCAGGCATCATTCAGATATCCCCGTACAAAGTCAAGGATGTCGTATGACGGCCGGCGGGCGGGAAGTGGTCAAAACGCATTTTTTTCTTTAACACAAAGTTGTCCATTTATACAATATTTCTACCACATAGCATGTACATTCCAAAAATGACCCCCCAAAATAGATTCTCCTACTCCTCCTGAGTACGGTGATACCACATGTGTGAGACTTCCACAGCCTGGCCACATACAGAGGCCGAGTACAGCCGAGCATGGCTCAGCATGGCAGGGTATTGCTGGCTATGGCGGGGTATAACAGAGTATGGTGGGGTATTGCGGAGTATGGCGGGGTATTGCGGAGTATGGCGGGGTATTGCGGAGTATGGCGGGGTATGGCAGAGTATGGCGGGGTATGGCGGAGTATGGCGGGGTATGGCGGAGTATGGCGGGGTATGGCAGGGTATGGCGGAGTATGGCGGGGTATTGCAGAGTATGGCAGGGTATTGCGGAGTATGGCAGGGTATGGCAGAGTATGGCGGGGTATTGCGGGGTATGGCGGAGTATGGCGGGGTATGGCGGAGTATGGCGGAGTATGGCGGAGTATGGCGGGGTATGGCGGAGTATGGCGGGGTATGGCGGAGTATGGCGGGGTATGGCAGGGTAATGCGGGGTATGGCAGGGTAATGCAGGGCTTTGCAGAGTATTGTGGGGGTATTGCAGAGTAATGTGGGGTATTCCAGGGTAATGTATGGCTTTGCAGAGTATTGCACAGCAGTAGGGATGGCTGAGCATGGATGGATGGATGGCTGGATGTCTCTGTGCAGCGCTGTGGGCACTACACATCCAGCCCACAGCGCTGCAGCCATCCATCCATCCCCCTCTCCGCTCACAGTGTACCGATCAGTACACGGGGGGGAGGAGAGGAACCGGCGTCATCAGATGACGCCGGTCTGTTTACATGTGATCGCGCCGTCATTTGACGGCGCGATCACATGGTAAACGGCCGCGATCAGCGGCCATTTACCGGGATCCGTGATGCCCGGCGGTCACGGATGTGCTCGGGTGCGCGCCCCAGGGGGCGTGCGAGAGGGGAATTCCGGGAGGACGTCATATGACGTCCTCCCAGAGTTAAGCAACCGCCCTGCAGCCGTCATTTGGCTATGGGCCGGTTGTTAAGTGGTTAAAGTGATTGCATTTCTGAGTACTTCCTTAAAGTGATTGTGAAGTCTTGATTTAAAAAAAACAAAAAAAAAACAAACATGTCATACACATCTCCTCTCTCCCCTGATTGGCTAACTGACTTAGATTAACAGCTGCGGGAGCCATTGGCGCCACGGCTGTGCCCCAGCTAATCAGGAGGAAAGTCCCGGGCGGCCAAGAGAATCGCGGACATCGCTGGATAGAGAATGGGCTCAGGGTAAGTATTAGAGGGTGCTGGGGGGCCTGCTACACACAGAAGGTTTTTTTATCTTAATGTATTAAGATAAAAAAAACCTTTTGCCTTTAAAATGCCTTTAAATTTTGCTGGATTTAAGACACTAAATTAACTCATATTTATATTTTCAGTATGTCCACAGTAATTTGGCTTTGAGAAAAAAAAGATCAGTGTAAGAGGGAAAATTTAGTGATGTAAATGAGCAAATGAGTATTAACTAATATTGGAATTTGGCAATGAGTCCATCAAATGTCTGGCATAGAAAAAGGTGATTAAGGATCCATGCTTGAGATGATCTCTGAAATACTCTGAGTAAATGATATTTCTGTTTACATATGAATTTGCCAAATACAAAAAACCAACAACAAAAGCTAATACGTTGAGTTCAGTAGCTGTAATATTTTCCATGAACGTAACAGAATATTCACAGTACCTTCAGTCCAGTCCACAGAATGATTTGGTCTAAGATCAGTATATTCCATGTTTTTCAGTTTAAATGGCACAACTCCATACATTGCTAGATAAAGGACATGAAAAATTGACTTATATTTATGTTGCAGATATGCTAGAGTTCCTTATGGCTTTGGAACAGAAAAGTTCAGTGTAAGAAGAAAACTTTGGTAATAGAATGGTGCTAATGAGTAACTACTTCTACTTTAAGGAGTTAAGAGATCTTTAGTTTTGGTATATTCCAAAACTAAAAAGTTTTGCAGTGTAACTTTAGATGATTATAGTAAGTCGATCGCAGAAGAGTTACAAAAGTTCAGTCCCACTTTAAGACTACACTTATTATCTCAATGCAGTTATGTTTAAGAAACCATGTTTTAAGGCCCTTGGATGGCTCCCCCCCCTGTGGGCTGTTTCTTGTTTCCATCTTTTCACACAAATATCTTGTATCCCTTGCTTTCTTGTTTTCTTTGCCCCCTAACTCTCAACAATTATACCCCTCTGTTTAAGCCAATTGAGTGAGACACATCAGGCAGATAGGTTCTAGTGGTGAAAAAAGAGTGTTGCTACATTTTTTGCCTTGCTTCCTTACAAAATACTTTTTTTGGTGTTGTGATTTCATCCCTTTCTTCTACATGTCCCCGCCAATGAAGGACTAAGATTGAAGTGTTACTAAATCCACAACAGTAAAATCAGTCTGTATATGCAGTAAGCCATGCTTGTTCTACTCACTGTGGAACCTAAAGGGTTAATCATACGCATTATGTAAAAAGGCCGTTTGATCATGTCTTCTCTAACCCCCCCCCCTTATTCTACTGTCCCCAATCCATCTGCTGATAGTACAGAGCCTTGCAGGCACTCTGCGCATGCGCAGCTTGGTGTGTATTGCTAGAGAGTTTTTTCTTCTTTTTTTTGTGGAGGTGCATGTGATCAGCACAGTCCAATCAGCACTGTCCGAAAGAGGATCAGGGGTCAGGGGTCATTCAGCTTCATAAGACAGAGGAGAATGAAAACTCCTCCTACAAGCTATAACTTGTGCTTGGTCGGACACTGATATACGTCACAAAACTGTTATATACTGCTGATGAGAAAAGGTATTATAACAGTTTATATTTACTAAATCAATTACATTTCCATGTTTTGTGTACTGTGGGAGACCAGATATAGTAAATTCAGGGTCCTGGGTTTAGTAACACTTTAAAAGAGATCAAGTGTATGTAAACCCAAGAACATGAAATAAACACATTGCAGTCTCCCGGTCCTTAGCTGCATTCGTTTTCTTTTTTAGGCTTTGTGTTCCATTATTTGAACCTGACTTTTGGCCAATAAGATGACAACAATCACTGACTGTATATGTATTCAGGAGCAGTGTTGTCACCCAAGGTCGCCCACTCTCAAATTGGACTACAAACTGATGTGGTGTTCAACCTGGGTCAATAGCAGGAGCTGGCCCCACGTCCTCAGTGGGTGATATGCACTTGCACATAGGACATGAATGCATGAAAAAGAAGCAGCCAGAAGGAGAGCCATGAGAAAGGCAAGCTAAACAACTGATGTTAATGGGTTACTATGTATTCCTTATTAACCACTTCACCCTCTTCCTGACCAGAGCACTTTTTGTGATTCGACACTGCGTCGCTTTAACTGACAATTGCGCAGTTGTGCGACGTTGTACCCAAACAAAATTTACGTCCTTTTTTTCCCACAAATAAACAAAAAAAGAGTGACAATTTTGAAAAAAAAGCAATATTTTTTACTTTTTGCTATAATAAATATCCCCCCAAAAATATATAAAAAAACACATTTTTTCCTCAGTTAAGGCCGATATGTATTCTTCTACATATATTTGGTAAAAAAATCCACGCTAAGCATATATTGATTGGTTTGCACAAAAATTATAGTGTCTACAAAATAGAGGAAAGTTTTATGGCATTTTTAGTTTTAATTTTTTTATTAGTAATAGCGGCGATCTGCGATTTTTATCATGACTGCGACATTATGGCGGACACATTGGACACTTTTGACACTATTTTGGGACCATTGTCATTTATACAGTGATCAGTTCTATAAAAATGCACTGATAACTGTGTAAATGACACTGGCAGGGAAGGGGTTAACCACTAGGGGGCGATGAAGTGGTTAAGTGTGTCCTAGGGAGTGATTCTAACTGTGGGGGGGAGGGCCTACCTAGGACATGACAGGGAGCAGTAGATCTCTGTCATGACACAAGGCAGAATGGGGAAATGCCTTGTTTACATAGGCATCTCCCTGTTCTACCTCTCCACACCGCAATTGCGGGCCGCCGGAGAACATCGAGTTCCCGGGACCCCCCAAAGGTGGCAAATTTAAAGGGACCTACCTGTACGCCCATTTGCTCACCTGTGCCATTCTGTTGACGTACATCTGTGTGCAGCGGTCGGCAAGCGGTTAAACATTCAGTGAGAACATTTTGCCTAGGGTTTATATATACTGTTTTTAAGGTCAGCTTGGAGTCTATGTTTGGCTTTTAATCCTCAATACAAGTCATTGTGAACGATAACTGCATCTCAAACAACCATGGACACTTGTCCCAATCGCTACAGGTTGATTTCCTTGATATTATCTAATTCTTTGTACACTGCTCTGAGTTCCTCATTAGTTTTCTGTTTCAACTCTCCATTTTCCAGTTTCAGTTCATAGAGTCTGGTTATAAATGTTCTTTTCTGTTGTGAAATGTGAAAAGTTTGGTGCTTAAGTGATTCCCTTTGTTGGCTAACTTAGGTTATTAAAAAGTTTGGGGTGTTTTATCATCTTATATCTTTAATAACTTAACAAGTAAAAGATCTAACTTAAACTCCAAACTTTTCATGCTGATCATTGTCTAACATGGTATAACATTCTACTATGTTCCTGTTCAAGGGAAGCAACTATTGAAAAATGTTTCAACTAGTTTTAATGGCCACTGCTTGTCTGTAAATTCTTAAGTGTCTCTGTATAGGTAATCTCTTGTATCTCTCATATCTCTCATCTGAATACTTAAAACCCTTATTTTCTCATATGGCAGCTATTTATCTGGGCACATATTTTTGTGCAGTCTAAACACTACCCTGCCAGTCCAAAGCACATCTAATATAAGGTGGTCGGAGCTGTAGATAGAAAATACTATGATTATGACAATAAGAGATTGACTCCTGCACCGCACCTTCTGTCCTCCTGCTGCCTGATCAGTCCTGATGATTTTAGATTTCAGCTGGTGTCTGTGGAATAAAGAAAACCTAAATGTCTCTAATTTACTGCATTCATATTTTCAAACACTAAAAAAGAGTGGTAAAAAACATTACGGTTAACTGATCTTTTGCCCAATAATTATTCTTGATCAAAGTAACTGGAGGTAAGGCAAGGATTGTATTTGCCTAAATATTTTTTTAAAAGTGTCCTATTTCCTTTTAGAGATGGTCAGTAGGTTTGACAATGTGCTGTTTTGTCAGGTAGCCATTGCCAGACTATATTATTTATAGATGATACACACAGGGCATCTGATTGTTCAAATCTATTTTTCTTTCAATTGTTTTTATTGAAGTTTAAACCATACAAAATTGTACATAAATGGTCAAAAGTTAAGTATGAAACAATGACATATCAGAAAATTTGGAGTAGTAAAACTGTCGAGCTTGATTAAACTAACAGAGAGGGGTCATGTAAAAGTATTGCAAGATGAAAGTTAAAGGAGAAGTCCAGCCAAAGCTAGTTTGGCTGGGCTTCTCCTATGGATTACAGGAGTGCAATTCGTTTTGCACTCCTGTGACCCATTTTCAGCAGAGAGCAGGCCAAAATACGCTCCCTGCTGACGTCACAGAAATCAGTCCAGGCACTGCGTCATCCCAACAATGGAAGTCTGGATCTGCCAGGTGCCTGGACTGATACTCATCTCAGCCTCTCAGCGAGCCGCTGAGAGCCTGAGACGACCGCTCCCCGCCCCTTGTCAGCACTCCAATGAGCGAGGAGGGAGAAATTCTGTCTTGTTTGGACAGATTTAAGTGAGTTATTCCTAAGAATTACAGGCCTACAATATAAAACGCCAAATTTCTGTGCAAAATAATGGTACCGCTTTCAGCACCTAAAATCTGAAATAATCATACCGCCAGGGAGGTTAATTATCAATTGCGTATAGCGAAATCCATGAAGCTCATTCGGAATTAAAGTAATGTTTAGGGCATGGGAAGAGAATGCAAAGTATTTTTCATACAAGTATTGTGTCTTAACTCTATATATTACCTCATCAAATCTATTTTTCAAACAACATCTACGTCCCCTATTCAGCCAATATTTAAAGTGATTGTAAAGTCTCATTTTTTTTTTTTTTAGTTAAAAATAACAAACATGTTATACTTACCTGAGTTGGTTTTGCACAGAGCAGCCCAGATCCTCCTCTTCTCAGGTCCTTTTCAGTGCTCCTGGCCCCTCCCTCCAGTTCAGTGCCCCCGAGCCAAGCCAAAGATTCCTGTGTCCATTTCGGCCCGGCCCCATCCCTTTCTCTAGTTATTGGCTGATTGGCTTTAATTGACAGCAACGGTAGTCAATGGCACCGCGCTGCTGTCTCAGCCAATGAGGAGGGGAGTCCTGTGCAGCCAAGACAATCCTACAACATTGCTGGAGCTAGATAGACTTCAGGTAAGGATTAGATGGGCTGAGGGGGGCTGCTGCACACAAAAGGCGTTTTATTTTAATGCAGAGAATGCATTAAGATAAAAAACATTCTGCCTTTACAATCACTTTAAGAATTTCCCCATTACTATGTACAGTAGGGAGCTGTGGTTAATGTAGGATTCCCTGCCCCTAAAGTTGAATACAAGTTTGTTTGAAAAATGTAAAATTGTCCATTCCCTAGGGATTCTGATGCCTGTCTGCTGAAGCCTACCAATACTAGAGTTAGAATGGTCACAGAAGAGTTACAATATAATACCGCACACCAAACTATCTGATTGCTGATCAGTGATCAAACTGCAGGACCAAACAATTTTAATGGATATACCTGTATTTATAGGGACAAAGGTGGCAATCAGGAAGATTGGCATGGAGTACATTACTTCATTCACGTCATTTTTTTTAACAGCAAACCATGGGGTACTTGCATGAAACATCTGATTATTTAAAATCTGAATCAAACATGACCACTCGTTTTCTAAATCAATAGGCAAATCTTCTTCTGTTTTGTTCCTGATCAGTATAGAGAGTATGCTGTCTGCATTACTCAATGTAAGTGGTACAATGATATACCTCAATGATACATCTCAAAGCTGCCTAAAACTCTTTACTGGTTGTATCTTTATTAATAGGATCCCATAACAATTACTGACCTCCAACTAAGTTTTTTCAATCATGGTCCTGATATAAAGCCGGTTTGTAGTAAAGCTGAAAGTACATTATCTAGTCTTTAACAGATAGGCAAACTATTTAATAAACAATATCCAAAGCCAAAAGTTATTTGGCATTCCTCATGTTTGTTCATCCGTAACTAAAATAATCAGAATACTGTAGGTTCCCTGGAGTGTTAATAAAGTTTGGAAGAAACACACAAAGCTGTGGAAGCAAGAAAAAAAAGTCTGTATGAATGTGATGTGCTGCAATTAAAGATTCTCTGCATATAAAATCATTGTAGGATATTGTACAGAACTAATGTTCTTGGCAATACACCTTTAAGGCAAGTGCTTGAGGATGCTTTGTTTCAGGAACGTTAGCATAGTGAAATTGATTCTGTGGATGAATAAACAATTGGAAATTGGCCACTTGAATGGCTGACATGGTAGAAGGATTAAGGTCTATGCCTGGGATGATCTCTGAAATACAATGAGTAAATGATATTACTGTTTACAGTGTGCATTGGGCAAATACAAAGAAAAGCAACAGCAAAACGAATACATTTATATCAGTAGCTGTAACCCTTTCCATAGGCTTAACATGAATATTCACATTACCATCAGTCCAGAGTTTTAAGGCACAGTTGGTTGCAAAGAAATTGGTAGTTCTTGCTATACAAAGGGCTAGCAATGAGTGATCTGGTTTGGAAACAAGGTGAATTGATAAATCAGTGAAATGCTGTAAAAAAGATGTTTATTTTCCTTAGCATTTAGATGTAGATTTTTGTAATCTACATAAAGTCATGCATTTCAGGGATCATGACTGTCTCATTTCCTAAATGTTATCATCCTGTCTAGATCAGACAACTCTACAAGCAGATACAGAGAAGGATTGAAATGTAAAGAATTGGAATTCTTCTTTTCTTGTCTTCCCTTTAAAGGATCCCAAAAAGCCTCCTTAACTGAACAACTCACCTATTTTAATAGCTTGAAGCAGAGAACCGTGAAGCAGTAATATATAACATCTAATTAGATGTAATATGATTTTAAAGAAGCATTTTAACCGCAACTATATGGGCTAAATTTATTTAAATGCCCCTAACAGATTCCCCTATATAACCCTGCCTCCATTGTGGATGTTAGCAGCCAAGAGAGCCTTGGATATGGCAACAAAGCCTATGGTTTCCAACATCTTTGGAAAATCCCAGCTTTATTTCAGTTATATCCTAGAGAATACAAAAGGCTTACTACATAATTTAAGCACCGTTCTGTTCCTTGGTTGCATAACCCGGATAGTGAAGTTAAGGAGCAACAGAAGAAATGAAAGCGCCTGGCACTTTTCACAAGAGAGTTAGGGGTTATGTAGGAGGTCTTGCAAGGTAAAGTTAGATATAAATAGCTGCTTATTTTTCTTCGAAAGAGTGTTTGTAACCAGAACAATGATGTGGAATTTCTGTCTGATTGTGAGTTGTCACTGCCTTGAACATTACACTTTAACTTTACAATAAGGCTTTCAATCTCCACAATATTGCACTTGGTTTTAAAGATTACAAAGTAATAGGTGGCTTAACCTCACCAGACTAAATAGAAAGGTGCCCATAGTTACAACTGGGCAAATCAAACGACTCATATGGGTTAAATGAAAAGGTTAAAAAAACACGTACTAACTACAGTTGATACCATCTGATACACTTGTATTGGTCCCCTGTTCCTAAAGTTCTCTTCATGGTCTTTAACATCTAAGGTTGGCAGAACCCTCTTAGATACGTATCAGCCTTATTGAAACTGGTAACTTATTCTCACCATTATCTCCTTTATTCTCATATCTCTTAGAGAGGGCCTTGACTACAAGCATAATAACATTCTGCATTAAAAACATAATGTGGTAAAGGGGCAGGGTTAATATGTTGGACACCAACCAAGCCCATGGCTTAGATGGATAGTGGACTCATTTTGGATATGTAAATGCAAGTTATGTAGATAAATGATACAGATAATCTCTGCAGATAAAAGATTAAGATATACACAGCCGCTTAAGAGAGCATTTTAATTTTTGTTCACCCTTAAGACATTGCTAATACACTGTTTATTCTCTTCTGCCGAAAACCATTTCCTGACTCTAAAAGGATAATTATCCCTGTAGGTGAATCTCTTCCACCCGAGGAGAGGAGAATAAACAGAATGTGTAATGAAGCAGACTGTTTTATCATTAGAGCAAGTCCTTCTGTGGATTTGTGCACCCAGCGCTGCTTCTGAAGCCTGTTGTACAAAACTGGCATTGAGTCTATGAGTAGAATGCATCGTGCTGTACTACCCATCTGTTTTTCAAGCAGCCACCTCTAAGGTGCAATCTTGGCAGTAGTGATTAAAACCTTGAATATGTTCAAATTACACATCAGTCAGGCTGTAATGTAATCTGCTTTTCCACTGACCATTATTTATAACTTATTTTTCTCTTATTTTTTTCATTCATAAATAATACATATATGTATATATATATATATATATATATATATATATATATATATATATATATATATATATATATATATATATATATATATATGTATCTATATATATGTATCTATATATATATATAATATAATATTTACAGTATATACAGTATATCATAATTCTGAAGCCCCTGCCTGAAATGTGTTTGTAACATAATCAGTTAGCATATGTTCAATCATGAGTGTACCAACTCTGTTTAATAAAATAACAATGTAGATCCATCTCATGTCGCCTGATGAGCCGAAAAAAGAACAAAAAAAGCCGCAAGAGCTCTCCCTCCATAGGAAGCTCCCGCCGAGTGACGCTTCTGCTCAGTGACAACTATTATATAGCTGAGGGCGGGGCCACTCTGTGACAAAAATGACCCTGCCTTCCTCTGACATCACGTAGCATCGGGGGGGCAGGGTCACCCATTTACATCACCCAGTGGCCCCACCTTCAGCTATATAACAGCTGTCACTGAGCAGAAGTATCACTCAGTGGGAGCCGCTCGTGGAGGTGGAACTGTTGCGTTTTTTTTTATTTTTTCGGCTCGTCAGGCGATGTGAGATGGATCTACATCATGGGACATTTTTATTTTTTTTATTTTTTAATAAAGGACTTGTCCCAAAGTGTCTCCTGTCTTTTTTACTATTTTTGACACTTTTTTTGTGAAATGGTAGTTATACAATGTACCCATTACCAATTCACATGTGGGGGAGGCCAGGATCCGGGGGTCCCCTTGTTAAAGCAGCCCAGGCAACACGACACATGTCCACCCAGACAGCCATCCAGGTGGCACAGAACATAGATCACCTGACTCCACTCGAATATATAGGCTCTCCCAGCAGGTCAAGGGATTCAAGAAAACCCCTGCCCATTGGCTAAGATACCCCACATACCCATAACCTGACCTTGGGTTGCCATTCTCATATCTAGTACCACTAAGTACCCAGCCACCTAGTGGTAGAAGAGAAAAGCACAACAAGGCCAAACTTAGGGAGAAATCAATAGATCTCTAGCAATCAACCAGGATAACTACTCCTGGCAAGCAAATTTATAAGGACCTCCCTGCCTAAACTACAGGGTACTACAGCTATAAATAAAAGCTGGAAGAGGGCAGGGTTAAAACTTTGACATCTCTTTTATTGTTTTATGACAGGCACAGGAAGTAAGGGAAAATTTTTAGAATCGAGTCGTATAGAAAAAGAAAAACTGGACAGAAATCCCAACACTTCCCACACAGTTCAAAAATATGCCCAAGAATGTATGTAAATGATATGTGTTCTTAATTAAAGCCTTAGTCCAGCCAAAATTATTTTTATTGGTTGGAGTTAGGATCCAATTAAAAACACATTATTTACAAAGATTCTTGGGTTGGCTTTCTGACCCGGGGGCATTATTATGTAGATAATGTAACCCATTTTTTTCCAGCTATCCCAGAATGTGAAAAAAAACATAAATGCTCATGCTTATAGTAATCAGTCTGCCTTAGCTAGGTCAAAGTGCATTTTCCTGTACTAGCCTAATCCTGGGAGAAGTGGGACACCTTTTGCTAACTTCACAAACTTTTTCTAGTCTAGCGGATTTCTTTTAAAGCAAGGGCCCCTGTTTATGAAAGACTGTCTGCAAACCTTGTAGATTGCAGCAGTGCAAGAGTTATATCTGGCCACTGTTTGGATTCTATAGATAAGCGTGTCAAGCAGCACAGGGATTAGCTACAGCTAAATGCGTTGTAGTCCTCTAGAGGACCAACTTATAGTTTGCAAAACCATTAGCATTTTACAGCTAAAATCTAGTTATAGATTCAGTAATCTGCATTAAGCCCAGATGATAAATGAGACCAAATTTTCTGGTGTAATAAAGGTAAATCAAACCTATTTGTAATTAAATCCAGCTTACCACCAGATAAAGCATTCTTTGTAACTTCCGTAGCAATCCCAAATGAATGATGACGTGTCAGAGAGGGTCATCTAGATTTACAATAACATTTGAGAAAATACTTATGAAAAAAGTTGTTTATAATCAGAGTTACTGGGGAAGAGAGAAATTAAAAGCGTAGTGCTTAGTGTACAGTTCTCTTGAGGTAGAGAGATGCTACTTTTTTTTTTTTATGCCTCCGGCTAGCAATAGATGGTAAGCTCCTGCATGCCTGTATTTTTTTGTGCTGGTTGGATAGATTGTGCCTGCCATAAAGCAGCTGTTTTAAAGGCCACAATGTGCTAGAATTTGTTTTCACTGCCCCAGCAAACATCACCCAGAATTTCCAGTGTACCATTTCAAGCCTTGGGAAGTAGAAGCCCAGATGGTGGGAACATAGACGAATCGTGTCTATCCATGTCCTATTGACATACTCAGTGGAGCTCTGCTATGTAACTATCCTGGGGGGCCATAGAACAAGAACTGGCAGATGGTACAGGTGACAGGCCCAACTTCATAATAATGGGACAATGCCTTAGTGGCACGAGGCTTCCTAATGATTGTAATTCATCTTTATATTGTACTACTGAGCATACGCTGGCCAATTTACAGGTATTACTAGCAGGGGGTGGGGGGAGTAAATCAATAGATTTCAACAAAGGGTCTTAAGGCAAGTTTATTCCAAAGATGATTTTCTTTTTTTGTTTACAATGCAATAAATTATTGATGCTTATCACAAAAAAGAAACTTTCTTCAAATATTTTTTCTAGAAATGAATGATACCAGAACAGTGATGCTAAAACAAACTGGCCCCTAAGTCAAAGCTAAAGCTCTCCAGTCAGTAGGGAACATCAACTGTACTGATTGATAGGTCTGACTCAGCAGTGGGCATGTCAGATCTCTGCAGAGACCATTGCTTCCACACGGACAGCAAGGGTCCTTTTTTGCAGCATGCTGACAGGGAAAAGGCTTTTTTGTTAGGCTGTGACTGCTTTCTAATGAAAACAAACTCTAATGCCCCATACACATGATCGGATTTTCTGACAAGAAGTGTTGGATGTCAGCTTGTTGGCGGAAAGTCAGATCGTGTGTATGCTCCAGCAAACATTTGTTTTCGGACTTTCCGCCAACAAATGTTGGCTAGCAGGTTCTCAAATTTTCTGCCAACAAATGTTTGTTGTCGGACTTTCCGATCCTGTGTACACAAGTCGTCGGACAAAAGTCCACGCATGCTCAGAATCAAGTACGACCTGGAGAAATAGTTAGCATTCGGAATGGAGATATCACGTATGTCTTGTACGTCACTACGTTCGTAATTGTTGGGCAACTTTTGTGTGACCGTGTGTATGCAAGACAAGTTGGAGCCAACATCCTTTGAACAAAAATCCACGGTTTTGTTGTCGGAAAGTCTGATCGTGTGTATGGGGCATAAGACTTTGCACACCTTTATTTTTATGGACCTGGAATGAATTTAACCATACCTCCCAACAGTCCCAGGTTCTGCGGGATGGCCCCGGACTTTGATACAAATCCCACAGTCCAGCAGATTTGAACACTGTCCTGCAATTCCCCTGCCCAGAGCCACATTTCTGCACAGTAGTACAGGGCAGGAGAAATGACAGCAAACATGAGAATCAGCACCTGTCATTCCTTTAGAGCAGAGGTAGGCAACCTCGGCACTCCAGCTGTTTTGAAACTACAAATCCCATCATGCCTCTGCCTCTAGAAGTTATACCTGTGATTGTCAGGGTCTTGCAATGTCTCGTGGGACTTGTAGTTTCACCACAGCTGGAGGGCCAAGGTTGCCTACCCCTGCTTTACAGAGTAACCAGTCAGTCTTTTTGTGCATACTGCCACCTTTCAGCAGTCAGGAAAGACAATCCAGAGACATTAACAATACATTGACACCCACAGTAGATTGCTGGGGCAATGCATTCCAGTGTGACATGAGAAACACGCATTGAACTTGCCTTTCCTGCATTACATTCTAGCATGAACCAGCCCTGAATAATAATATCTTAGATGTGTTTTTCTCACCCCACCTATGTTTTGTAATGAGTGCTACCCCTTTAAAAAAATTGTCCCTCATTGTCAAGTTCAAACGTTGGTAGGTATGATTTAATTGATTTAAACAACAGAACAATAGACAATAACAATAGAACATAGAATGTGGAATTGGGCTTTAAGTCACATATGCAACACAGTTACATAATTAGGCTAATGAGCCCACTGAATGCAATCCATATAAAAATGAATAAATAAGCTAAAAACCTCTATATTGTGAACCCTATACCCACAGTTGATTCAGAAGAAGGTAAAAACCCTTATAAAATGGTATCTGGTCTTCTCCAACAGAGATTTTTTTTCCCTGAGCCTCTAAGTAATTAAAACATTCCTTTAAAGGGTTTGCAACCCATTTATATAAGACTATGCCAACCCCTCTATTAGAGGCTGGCCTGAAGACAGCTCTAATGAGGTATTTAGAACGCTCATTTTTAAAAAGGATTTACATAGTTTGGTATGCCAGACTCTAATAGAGGGGCTGGCAGTGACCATTGTAGGGTTTTATTTTTAATAATAGCGGTGGGGGGCGAGCGGGTGGAGACAGAGACACAGCTGACAGGCAGGAAGGAGGGTAGTGAAGGGGGAGAGGGGAGAGCAGAGCAGGGCAGCGTATGACAGAGGAACGTACTCTGACCACGGTGATCAGGGCTGACCAGCCCTAGTTATCGTGGTCTGTACAGAGAGTGCTTACAGGAAGGGGCAGGTTCAGGGATTTTTTTTTACATTTTAGAGGGGAGCAGATTACACAGCACAAGCACTGTGCTGTGTAGTCTGCTTTAAGGGACCAGGATCTGTATTTTTCTGGTGGGGTTAACAAACACTTTAACAATTTCTGGTGTTATTACTTAGAAATAGTAATAGCCAGGGTTCAACAAACTTTACTGTCGTTCGGGTTCTGAATCCAAACCCATAAGTCAATAGTAGCCAACTGTTAAAAAACAGTAATGGTCATTTTTTTTAGACTAATAGGCAAAAGGATTGTCAAAGAAAAGGTATAGGGAAGCTGGGCACTGCCCTGATAAGCATAGACAAAAGCAAAAAAGAAAAAAATCAAAAATTATGTTTGAAGTTTAAAAATGCAAAATACCAATCTTCCAGAGGCGGAGCCTAGCGGAGCAGACATGCATTGTTAGAGCTCCACACCGCTGAGGAGAGAAGAGAAAGACAAAGCGGAGCCTGCAGGCTCAAAAGGTATCCATTTGAACCTTTTTGCCCCAGGGAACAAACTGTGAAAGTTTGGGCAGGAAATATGGTACTGGGAGGAAACCGTGGCAGAAATAAAAATCACCTCACAAAGAGCTCACAGGCACTCACTGCAGCTGAAGCAGCTCCAGTCACCTCACAAGATACAGCATCAGGGCGCTCTCACAGACAGAAAATGTCACAGCAAGACTCTCCATTTGAGTCAGATACAGAACAAATCCTCTCACAAACTTCTCCACAAGCCTCCTCAGCATCCCCAGTAATATTATTACAATTTGAAAAGATGCTTCATAAGGCTTTAAAACAAACCTCAGACCAAATAACAAAAAGCCTAACCAAAGAAATAAGAGAGCTGGGAAACCGCACCGCAGCCCTAGAAATAAAAATGGATGAAATTGAAATTACAACCCAAGAAAATATAACAGAATTGGAACAATTAAAAAAAGAGAATTTAATACTTCAAACTAAGCTCGAAGATTACGAAAATAGAGCCAGACGTTCAAACCTGCGCATAAGGGGAATACCTGAAACTGTGACAGACCTGCAATCTACTATTACTGCTCTATTACAAGAACTAAAGCCAGATATCCCTATTGAACGTTTAGAACTGGACAGAGTACACAGAGCCCTCACAGCCAAAAAGAAAGATGGACCCCCACGTGATATAATCACAAAATTTCTTTATTACAGAACGAAAGAACAAATACTAATTGCTGCAAGAGAAAAAAAGGAACTTAATTTTCAAGGACACAATTATCAAATTTTTGCTGACCTATCCCAACTTACTATTACTAAAAGACGATCCATGAAACCCCAACTAATGGAACTGCAACGCCACAACATTATGTATCAATGGGGCTTCCCCTTTTCAGTCAGATTTAACTACCAAGGTACAATTTACAGAAGCAGATCAGCAGATGAACTACAACAAACCCTTTTAAAATTAAATCTGACAGAACCCACAAGCAGCAACACTCCCACACGCAGAAGAATGGCATCATCTTCACCTTCAGGCAGCACCCAGAAAATTTCAGAACAAAATGGGAATCATCATTCTCACAAAAGAGGCCATTATGCCACATCATCCATGGACCAAGAAGATTCAATGGACTGACATCCTAATTCCTGATATCTCTTCATTTATTATACTAAGAGATGGTTCTCTATAAAAAAACCTATATTTATAACTGAATGTAACTGCATTCTGATAATCACACACTGTGTGGGACCATGTTACACTCCAGTTATATTTCTTATTACTTCTGATTCATATAGCCTTAGAATATATAAGTGAAATAAGGAAATTCTTGTTCAGTTATATATTATCAGGTAATAACAATAGATTTATTACTTTTTAGGACAAATATGTTCAATAATCCAGAAGTAATGGAAGCTTTTTCTTTCTTTTCTTAAAACAAATATATTATTACCTAACTAGTTCCTAGAATTATATTTTTGTTTATTCTAATCTGAAGCAATACAACCTCAATTTTATGAGTTAACATATCTAAACAGTTACATATGAATAAAATATGTAATTGTTTACTCTAAAAGGGTTAAAATCCCAAAATAATTCAAACTATCTTCATCAATACCAAAGTTATTAACAGTACCTTTCTAACTGAATTATTTAGCCTAGGGCAAGACTAACCATATACAACCACCCTGGAATAAATAATTTCAACAAAAACTATATTCTGCACTCCAATTAATGAAACATCATTTTGATGTCTTTTGACATAGCACTTCTCTCCTGTAAGCGGAAGATCCGTGTACCCCCATTAGCCCTCCTCATTCTCCCAACCATATTATGTGGGAGTGTGACGAAGGCACTTATTCCCCTGAGAGAGATATTTATTCTCTTTCACGGGTAAATTGTGATTACTTGCAAAAAATAATTTATACAATGTATCATCTAATCTCATATGTTTTTTGTTTACTCTTTACTCCAGAATTCACTGGTTTCTTTTCTATCTATTCATCTCTTCAGTCCACACAGGTTGATCTGCACAGTCAGCCCTGCATAACAAAAAGTAAGTCAAAACTATTAGATCTATTGCCATGGCACCACTGAATATACTTTCCCTGAATGTTCAGGGAATAAATGTCCCTCAAAAAAGGACCAAAGCCTTCCGTACTTTCCATAACAAGAAGGCTCACATAGTATGCCTCCAAGAAACACACTTCACCAAAGATTCTACTCCAAAATATATTTCTCCTTTTTATCAACAAATTTACACGGCTTCTGCCTGTACCAAGCAAAGGGGAACTCTAATTGCATTTCACCGATCCACACCATTCACCTTATCATCAGAAATTAAAGACCCAGAAGGTAGATACCTGATACTCATGGGTTATATAATGGATACAGCAATCACGGTGATTTCCTACTACGCTCCTAACAAACAACCTACACCATTCCTCTCACATATATTACAAGTGATTAATACACACAAAATAGGAACAGTGATAATGTGTGGGGATTCGAACCAGGTCCTCCTCCCATTTCTAGATAAATCACCTTTTACACCATCCAAAATAACCTCTAGATTACCTTTTTCTCAACTTCTTTCCAAATACAATCTGGTAGATTCTTGGAGAGAAAGTAACCCAATAAAAAAGAAATTCACTTATTTCTCGCACCCTCATCAAACCTTCACCAGAATAGATCATATTTTTCTAACAATAGGAATGATACCAGAAATTATTGCATCAGATATAATTCCGATTCCGTGGTCTGACCATAATGCAGTATACACTACTATAGCCTCAGCCATACCAAAAGCGCATGACCCAACGTGGTACTTACCGGACATAATGCTCAAACACCCACTACATCAGATGGCCATTGAACAAGCTTTAAAGGAATACATATCAATTAATAATACAACAGACATCTCCCCAATAACACTGTGGGAAGCTCATAAGCCTGTCTTGCGTGGTACAATACAAAGACAAATGGCACTATTTAAACGGGAACGCAAAAATCTAGCAAAAAAACTAGAACTCAATTTTAATGCAGCCTACATATCATTTCAAGATAATCCATCTCAGAGTACAAAATCTCATCTGGAAAAATCTAGATTGGAATACGATCTATTTCTCACTGAGTCATTTGATAAATCCCTCAAACGCTCCAAACACAATTTCTACATGAATACAAACAAACCAGGTACATATTTGGCTCGGGCATTAAATTCAACTAACAAATCTTTCAAACCAATACGTTTGAAATTATCAAAAAATGTTTACACTTGTAATCCAGTTAAAATAGTCCATAAATTTCACTCACATCTCGCAACTTTATACAAGACAAACAATGAATTTAATCCTACAGAGGCTGAATCCTTCTTCTCAAAAATAACCTTACCTGAGTTATCTCAGAATCAAAAAAGCAGTTTGGATGAGCCTATAACTATAGATGAAGTTGCTAACGCCATAAAAGACCTAAAACTTAACAAAAGACCAGGCCCAGACGGCTACTCGGCTTTATACTATAAAACATTTTCAGAAATACTCTCTCCCATTCTCACTGAAACTTTTAACAAACTTCTAGATGGACATTCTTTTCGGCAAGAAACACTAATGGCAATTGTTTGTATGATCCCAAAACCCCTTTCTGATGATACTTCCTGTGTGAATTATCGGCCTATCTCTCTGTTAAACCTCGATATTAAATTATTAGCAAAAATAATAGCAAAACGCCTCAATAGCATTATAGGAAAATTAATACATAGAGATCAAGTAGGCTTCATGCCAAATAGACAGGCAGGCGATAATATACGCAGGGCAGTGTTATTGGCACATATTGCTAAAAAACGGAAAATCCCTTTATGTTTTCTATCTCTCGATATTAAGAGGGCATTTGACACAGTATCCTGGCAATATATGCAATATTCATTACAAAAATGGGGTTTTGGACCCCATTTTTTAACATGGATCAAAGCATTATATAATAAACCCAAAGCCTATATAAAATATGCTGGATACAAATCTGAAGCCTTTAATATCGAAAGAGGTACCCGACAGGGTTGCCCATTATCTCCCTTATTATTTGCCCTTATACTCGAACCCATGGCCCAATACATCAGAACAAACCAAACTATAACTGGCATTGAAGTAGGAGGTATTACACACAAATTATGTATATTTGCAGACGATATATTACTTTTTCTATCATCACCACAGGTCTCTGGTCCTAACTTAATACCAGCTCTTGATGGATTTGCAGCCCTATCCGGCCTTATGATTAATCCTAAGAAATGCCTAGTGCTTAATATTTCACTCACAAACATGGAATTGATCCCGGCTAGGGCTGCACTCCCATTCACATGGGCAGAAAAATCAATCCCATATCTTGGAATTCATTTAACAGCATCTCATTCTGACTTATTCTCAACCAATTATCCTCCTGTATTAAGACAGATCACAAATCTAATAAAACAATGGTCGCAACTTCCTTTATCCTGGATAGGGAAGATTAATGCAATCAAAATGACTATTCTACCCAAATTGCTTTATCTATTCAGAGTCCTCCCTATTCCAATTCCTTCCTATTTTTTGAGAATAGTACAAAAAAGAGCAACTTCGTTTATATGGGGCTCTTCTAAACCACGTATACCTATACACACACTACATCTTCCCAAAAATAAAGGAGGCCTGGGATACCCTAATTTTACTAACTACTACAGAGCAGCACATTTGGCCAGTCTGTCCAAATACCATGCAAAACAGGAAATCCCATTATGGGTATTTATAGAGGCTTCAGAAAATGACCCTCTATTAATATCAAATTTATTATGGCTTGATCCTAAAGACCGCTTTAAAATTCATAATCCCATAACTAAACACTTCTTATCTCTCTGGGATAAACTAAAAACCAAATATCAGTTACAATCTCCACACAATCCTCTCCTTTCCTTTATCAGAAATCCGGCCTTTTATCCGGCTTGGATCTACCCAAATTCTTTTAAAGCTTGGACAACATCATGCATTCAGACACTAAATGACTTCATAGCATCTAAATCATTCCTTTCATTCCCATCGCTTAGAGAAAAATATGATCTACCAAACTCTGAGATATTTAGATATCTCCAAATCAAAAATTTCTATACACCATTCCTAAAGGGGGATACACCATTATCCCAATTATCCATTTTTGAATCAATCTGTACAAAAGATCCATTTGCTAAAGGTACAATTTCATCACTTTATAATCAATTATATGGAGTAGCAAATCTTAATAGACCCTCTTACGTTCAGAGGTGGGAGGAGGACCTGGGACGAACTTTAGAAGACACGGACTGGTCTAACATATGGCTCACATCTAAGTCATCTTCACCCAACATCTTAGCACTGGAGACAAATTATAAAGTCCTAACTCACTGGTACCTTGTACCCGCTAGAGTGGCAAAATATTCACCTAATACCTCAGCTCTTTGTTTTCGAGGATGCCCAGAAATAGGCACATATTTACACATATGGTGGACGTGCCCAGTAATCCAAACCTTCTGGAAGGAAGTCTTCATGATTGCATCTAAAATATTTAAAAAAATAATACAACCAGATCCATATTTAACTTTACTTAATCTAAAACCGGAATGGTTAACACTCTCTCAATTCAAACTTATGATCCAACTAATAATGGCTGCAAAACAAACAGTGGCCAAGGCATGGAAATCTCCTACATTGGTACTAGCAGAAACAATTCACAGAATGAATAATACAATGTCCCATGCTAAGATGGTAGCCATCGATCAAAATCAAATTCCAAAATTTGAAAAACTTTGGCATCCTTGGATAAAACAACAGTTCCTGTCAAACTTCAATGACTCTGTCCTGTTGCCATGGTAACAGATTAAATGACTTACAGAGACACCCATTCTAAGGCTTCAAAGAGAACTAAAAAGAATAATAAACTGACAAGCGGGACAACCTTGTGGACCATACCTCTACCTTTCAACCCTTTTTCTTCTTTCTCTTTCCTTTTCTCCACCTTACGATTAAAGCTCATTATCAGAATTTATTTGACCTATATACACTCTACTTGTAAACAATATGTATAGTAGGTATAAATCATTTAAATACCTACAAAAGTAACTAAGGAAATGATATATATCTTTAATTTAATTTAGGTTTACGTGAACCCAATGTTTAATATTTGAAATTTCATGATATTTACCTATATAAACCCTACTGTAAAACAATGAGCTTACTTTATAGATCCTTGTAAACTTACTTTATGTATCTTTATAACATTGTATACTCAATAAACTTCTTTTGACAAGGAAAAATGCAAAATACCTTTGAATAACATGCATGGGGCATGCCCTTAACCTTCCTGTAAAATGGCACATGTGTATGATGTACACAACATACTAAAGCAAAACTGACATTTACAAAGAGAAGGACACCTTTGGCCACTTACTTCTGTTTTTAAACCAAGTGGCTGGGGATTCCTTTGTTCTATACCAGACTCTTATCCTAGAAGAAGGTCTGATATAGATGTTAATGGGGGACACAAAAAAAGGGTTCCCCAGAAAAGTACATACCAAACCCTTATCCTTGATGAGGCTCTGGTATGGATGTCAAAAGTAAAAAAAAAAAGAGAGGTCATTTCTAAATTTAATATTACAAGACCCTTCAGGTTTGGTATGAGTTTTGAGGGTGAACACAATGCTAAGAAAAAAAAGTATGAGCCTCTTCCTCCCTAAATCCATTCCCGATCCCTATCCAAGCATGCAATCTGGCTGGCCAGGTTAGGGGGTTACCACATGCACCCCCTCTCCTGAACCATACCATGCCATATGCCCTCAATATAGCGGAAGTAGCTTGCCAGGGGGGGAACCCATGTTGATGAGGACAAGGGCCTCTTTCCCACAATCCTGGGCTGGTAGCTGTGGGGGTCTTTGGTGGGGTGCTTATCAGAATCTGGGGGACCCCCAGATACAACACACCATTTAAATGAGTAAGAGGTACATTGTACTCCCACTCGTTCACAAAAAAGTAATTAATGACAGCACACTTTTCCACCACACAGTTTCACAATAAACCTGCTGGGTGATGTCTTGAACTTGTGTTGCAACCAAGCCTGGAACTCATGCCTAAGTCTTTCCAAGTTTTCACAGCCCCTACTATAAAGAAGCTTTACTATGTGTGGAGGGTAAACGCATTGTCCTCCAGATGCAGAGTGACCCCTTGTCATTTGCACCTTAAACTGAACAACCTTGCACCAAGTTTAGTATAAGGACCATTTATGTATTTATACAGGTGTACAAAATACTTCTGATGCTGCATATGCTAGACCCACATACCAGCCCATTGTGATAACCCCAAAATGCTTACACAACACACCTACATTGCAGTGCAGAGTATATGCCGTAGTACATTGCAAACAAAAAGCAGTCTGCACTACGTTTTCATGCCTTTAGGTTCATTGCAACCTATTAAGTTTAAATGGGCTGCCTAACGCAGTGTGCCACAATGCTCTTCAACACACAAAAATGTCTGCATTGACGAGTAGGACATCATGGTGTGAATGTGTGTCAGGACTATAAGTAATAGAGCCATTTTTTTTCAGCATCAAAGCCAATCAAATAGCATTTTCAGAGGGGGTCAGAAATGGCAGACCCTTTAGATTTCTCATGATAGGTTTTCTTTATCCTAGATTCTGTAGGATCAAGTTAGAAGTACACCACATCCTTATATTCTGAGCAATGAATCTTTTGGATTCTCTTTACAAACTGGGACGACTGGTAAATAAATCAAAGCACAAAGCGATACCTACATGAACGTACAGTAAACATTGTATGTATGCTAATAGTGCCTGCTGTACTCAGACTAAGGACTTTATGAACGTACAGTATACATTGTATTCTAATAGTGCCTGCTGTACTCAGACTAAGGACTTTATGAAAGTACAGTATACATTGTATTCTAATAGTGCCTGCTGTACTCAGACTAATGACTTTATGAACGTACAGTAAACATTGTATTCTAATAGTGCCTGCTGTACTCAGACTAAGGACTTTATGAACGTACAGTATACATTGTATTCTAATAGTGCCTGCTGTACTCAGACTAATGACTTTATGAACGTACAGTAAACATTGTATTCTAATAGTGCCTGCTGTACTCAGACTAAGGACTTTATGAACGTACAGTATACATTGTATGCTAATAGTGCCTGCTGTACTCAGACTAAGGACTTTATGAACGTACAGTAAACATTGTACGCTAATAGTGCCTGCTGTACTCAGACTAAGTACTTTAGTGCAGCAAGGCAGCAATGTCAGCATGGAGTTTTGATGTTATTGTGGTAAAATTATAATGATTCATGTTCCAGTGTGCAGGGATACTAAACACAGGGTTAATTTATCATGTCCTATATGAACATCCACAGCAGTTTGTAACACAGTCAAGGTCACATACAATCATCTGTATATTTTAAATTAAGGGGCTATGCCCTGACTTCTGCAATCGGTCTCCTTCCTTGTCTGTATTAATGGAGTCCCCTATTAATATCAGGCTGACACTTGCTCTGTTGCAGTTCATTATTTTCTGTTCTATTTCATCCTTGGCAAGGAAGACCATGAAAGTAGAATTTCCATCTTCTCCGCAGGAATTAAGACACTGCTGTTTACCTCAATGTATTTCTTTGCTCCCCTGGCAGGAGAACAATTCAAAGTCAGACTTTTGTTTTCTATGCCTTTGTCAAATGGGCCTGTTCAGGGACACTGTGACAAAGTAATGCTGTCTGTCACATCTGGGCCGAACGTCTGATGTTCACTAACGTAAAATTCCGGTTTCCATCTGTTGCCTGATTGTAAACGAATTAGATAACACTTTATAACATAAACATATAGATAGGTTGAATCACAGTGGGATGTTTATCTGCTGTTGCTGTGAAGTGGGGAAATATTACTGAACAAATATTGTGCCAATGCGACCAGGTTAACAATTTGTTCTGTCGTATTGCATCCTTTCTTTAAGCAACGCTTGTCATATGTAAGCCAAACACAGCAAGTCTTATATTTTATTTAAATATAAATCAACAATTACCAGACTAATGCCTGCACTAATATATTGACGTAACATATTGGTACAACTACAGTGAGGGAAAAAAGTATTTGACCCCATGCTGACTTTGTACATTTGCCCACTGTCAAATGGTCTATCATTTTTATTTTAACACTGAGAGACAGAATCACAACAAAAAAAATCCAGATCCAGGACGTTAATGTGCTTCTTCTTGAGCCACTCCTTTGTTGCCTTGGTCATGTGTTTTGGGATCATTGTCATGCTGGAATACACATCCATGACCCATTTTCAATGCCCTGGCTGAGGGAAGGAGGTTCTCACCCAAGATTTGATGGTACATGGCCCCGTCCAAACGTACAAAATCAGAAGGGGATCAAATACTTATTTTCCTCACTGTATTTAGTATACAGGATTTTTAAAGCGCCAGCAGTTTGCATGGCACTTTACAAAGTAAAGGGAGGCAGTACAGTTACAATACAAATCAAGGCAAGAGGGTTAGGATAATCCCACTCATGGAAGCTTACAGTCTAAAAGAGAATATATATATATATATATATATATATATATATATATATATATATATATATATATATATATATATATATAATATATAAATATAGTTATATAAGTTATAATAAGAATATATGTAAATAAATATATATAAATAAGTTAGTGGCAAAGAAGAAATGTATGAACTGTCTTACGGGATGCAGTGGTTATCCTTTAAAGTGTATGTAAATGCTAAAGCTGGCCATAGTGCCTGGTTTGTGGCCAACCCTGTGGAAGGGACATGCTGGAGGATTTTTGTGGATCCATGGCTGCAGCCACTTATCATTGTACTCTGACATCAGGCCCTGCTGTCAGAATACAATGTCCCGGCGGGAGGGGGATTCCTTCACCCACCTTGCTTGTATGGATAAAAGACACCCTTCATTTTTTTAAATTTAGCTTGCTGGCTGAAAAAAAAAAAAAAAAAAGTCCATGGCCAGCTCAATGGTAAATTTCTCTTATTTGTTCACTTATGATCTGTTGAATATACCGTTGAGTCTCGGTTCACATCAGTGTCAATGTAAAGTTTATGACACCCCCAAATCAGTTCGCAGAACGCAGTGTGGACTGTGAAATCGGATGGAATTGGATCACATGGGTCTGAACACCCATGTGATCCAATTCCACTGCGGACCAAAAAAGGGTCCTGCACCATTTTGGTGCGATTTCAGTTTCAGTGCCATACAAACTGTAATAGGGCGTACACACGGTCGGACTTTGTTCAGACATTCCGACAACAAAATCCTAGGATTTTTTCCGACGGATGTTGGCTCAAACTTGTTTTGCATACACACGGTCACATAAAGTTGTCGGAAAATCCGATCGTTCTGAACGCGGTGACATAAAACACGTACGTCGGGACTGTAAACGGGGCAGTGGCCAATAGCTTTCATCTCTTTATTTATTCTGAGCATGCGTGGCACTTTGTCCATCGGATTTGTGTACACACGATCGGAATTTCCGACAACGGATTTTGTTGTCGGAAAATTTTATCTCCTGCTCTCCAACTTTGTGTGTCGGAAAATCCGATGGAAAATGTCCGATGGAGCCCACACACGGTCGGAATTTCCGACAACACGCTCCGATCGGACATTTTCCATCGGAAAATCCGACCGTGTGTACGGGGCATAAGTCTGAATTCACATCGCACAGACATTGCATATGATGTGCGCTGCGAATCACATGCAATGTCTGGCATTGCATAAGTGTGAACCCAGCCTGAAAGTGTTTTATTATATCTGCTTTAGAAGTGGAAAAACGTAGCTGGGCATCCAGCCAGAAATCTTGTGAGTTGATAACTTTCTGTGCTTTTTGCCTCTGGACTGTTATCAGTTAGCATATTATTCCCTGCTATTCCAATAGACTACAAAACACCTCCCTATGGCAGTGGTCCTTATTCTTGTAGTAGTACTTTGAGTCCAGGCCGTTGTGATGATGTACAGTACCCCTGAGACAGTGGGTTCATGGCAGCTTGGGATCTGAGGCAGTGGGTCGAATGATGCTGACAGCCATTTTACCTAGAAAACGTTTGCCATCCAGTGGCAAGAAAGAAGTACTGCTGGGTACAGCGTTGGGTTAAAGGTGAGATGATTAGCCCTTTTAATGGGCTAGTCATTGTTTTTTGCTGGATTTCTGCTTTACATTAATATGGACATAGTATAGATGACCACTTACTGCTCTTTTTCTTTTTTTTTTTTTTTTTTTAATCTTTTAACCACTTGACTGCTGGAAGATTTCACCCCTTTCATGACCAGTCCATGTTTTTGCTATTCAACAATGTGCTAATTTAACTGGCAATTGCTCAATCATGCAACACTGTACACCAATGAAATAAATGTATAGCATTTTTTTTTCACACAAATAGAGCTTTCTTTTGGTGGTATTTGATCACAACTTGGTTTTTTATTTTAATTATATACTGTAAATGTCCAAAAATTTTGAAAAAATAAAAGTTTCTACTTTCGGTTATAAAACATATCCAATAAAATCAGATTTCTTCATAAATTTAGGTCAAAATGTATTCTGCTACATGTCACAAGTGCTGGCAGTGATCGGGGGCTGATTCTGCTAACACTGCATTTTTGGGGACACTATACTATTGGGCACATTATTATAGCTCAGATGGCGATCAAGGTACAGATCCATACAGATATTATACTAGTAATGGCGGTGATCAGTGACTTATAGTGTGACTGTGATAGTGTGATGGATGATCTGGCACTAACTGACAGTAGCTGGGAGGAACACACGATAGGATTTTCCTACAACAAATGTTGGATGTGAGCTTGTTGTTGAAAAGTCCGACCGTGTGTATGCTCCATCGAACATTTGTCGGAATTTCCGCCAACTAATGTTTGAGAGCAGGTTCTTGTACACAATTCCGACGCACAAAAGTCTACGCATGCTCGGAATCAAGCAGAAGAGCCACACTGGCTATTGAACTTCATTTTTCTCGGCTCGTCCTACGTGTTGTACGTCACTGTGTTCTTGACGTTCGGAATTTCCAACAACATTTGTGTGACCGTGTGTATGCAAGACAAGTTTGAGCCAACATCCTTCAGAAAAAAATCCACGGTTTTGTTGTTGGAAATTCCTATCGTGTGTACATAGGCTAACTGTTTAACTGACACTGACATCGCTATTGACACTAATACCGTGATCAGCAATAATACTGTAAACTGACACTGTACTAATGCCACTGGCTAGGTGAGAGGGGTGATCATGAGGGCAATCAAGAGATTAACTGTGTGCCAAACAAGTGCATGCAAGTGTATGTCTAACCTGTGTTTATAAACAGATGCGTTGCGGTGGCTGGCTGTGCCACCAGTCCTCAGTAATTTGGGGTACACACTATAAGATAATCGGGCGAATGATCGTCCGATTTTCCTCGTTGTTTCACAGCAAATCGGAAACCGGTGAACAAAAATGTGTTCTTTATTGTTACTGACCATGCGCATTTTTTCTTTTCTGATTTTCCTTGTGCGAAAATCATGTGAAAACAGTACACATTAAATGAAAATCGTTTGTTCTGTTCCCGTCCGGGAAAAATTTTGAAGTTTGCCCTTTTGAGAATTTTCGAATGAAAAGTCTGAATCGGCTGTTGAAAGTTCTGTATACACTATACGAAAATCGAACGGAAGTACCTCGGACGAACATGTTCGCCCGATTTTCTTATAGTGTGTACAAGCCTTAAATGTACTGTGGGCTGGGAGGCAAGTGGGTAAAGTAAATAAAAAGGTGCAAAATCTGAAAAACAAAGGAACAAACTCATGCCGTGTCCAATCACAGCACATGTCAGCAGGGGTCACACGCATGTGCCCTGTAAAACAAGCAACATTACAATCAAACATCCTCATTTATTGCTTGTGCTAAGGACAGGCTGGACCATCACCTTCTGTGCTCTCCTGCCCATATTGCTCATACATTTGTTAGCTTAAATACTTGAAGCTAGTTTTGATTCATAGACAGTATAGCAGTAAATGACACGTACACATTAATCTAATTGATGACATCTCCAACCATTGTTACACCTTTTTTCAGCCTTTTAACCACTTCCCGCCCACCGGACATCATATGACGGCCTTGAGTTTGTGAGAGGATATCTGAATGATGGCTGCAGCTACAGGCATTATTCAGATATCGGCTTTTTCAGCCGGCGATTCCCTACACCATAAGAACGATTCCATCGGTGAGTCGGAGAAGGGATCCGCCGGCCCCGGATGTTTACCATAGAGATTTCGGGAGGACCAGACAGTAGCCGGAGTCTCTATGATCATTCGGAGGCCGGGCGCGATGTTATGACGTCACGCCCGGCTTCTGCATTCAAACAAACGGCGCCGCCTCGGCTGGGAAGCCGAGATCGTTTTTTTTTTTATTATTTCAGGCTTCCCAGCCTAGAGGTGAGATGTGGGGTCTTATTGACCCCAGTTCTCACTGTAAAAAGGACCGATCATGCCATATTCCTATTACAAGGGATGTTTACATTCCTTGTAATAGGTATAAAAGTGGTCAAAAAAAATGTTTTTTTTAAAAAGTGTCAAACTAAAAAAAAAGTAAAATTAACAATAAAAAAAAAAAAATTAAAGCGCCCCTGTCCCCGTGTGCTCGCACGTAGAAGCGAACACATACATAAGTCCCGCCTACATATGAAAACAGTGTTCAAACCACACATGTAAGATATCGCCGTGAACGTTAGAGCGAAAGCAATAATTCTAGTCCTAATTCAAAATATGTAACCAGTAAAAAATTTTAAAGCATCGCCTATGGTGATTTTTAAGTACCGAAGTTTGGCGCCATTCCATGAGCGTGTGTAATTTTGAAGTGTGACATGTTAGGTATCTATTTAGTTGGAGTAACTTCATCTTTCACATTATGCAAAAAAAAAAATTGGGCTAACGTTACTGTTTTGTTTTTTTTAAAAGCACAAAACAGGCTTTTTTTTTAAAAAAAACCCCACGTTTGAAAAATTGATGCGCAAATATTGTGCGAGATAAAAAGTTGCAACGACCGCCATTGTTTTTTTTCTAGGGTCTTTGCTAAAAAAACATATATAATGTTTGGGGGTTCTATGTAATTTTCTAGCAAAAAAAAATTATGATTTTTACATGTAGGAAAGAAATGTCAGAATTGGCCTGAGTGGCAAGTGGTTAATAAATCAGGTGTTTTATGTGACCAGTAGAAGTATCTTCCTCTGTCCCCCAATCTATGGTTATCAGTCAGCTGAAAACAAGACTAAAAAACCTCCATATCTGTAGCATTCTACAAGATCTGGATATGGATGTGTAAATATCACTAAACCCAGATGTCGCCTGAGATATTTCTCCCATTATGACTGCCTTCCAGCTAATGGTCCACGTAATTCTAGCTCCAAATTTTCAGGCGGGTTTGAAGATTCTAATACCTTGAAATGCGGCTTCCGCTTCCATGCGCTTTGCAGTGTGGTCACTGAGCTGAAATATAGAAGGTTAAATCCCTCATTTTGATTATTTCAGCACACTGCCCTCCCTGTCCTCTCCTAATACAAACCTGACATTTCAGATCTGCGCAGCCTGGCTTCTCAGAAATCAGCAGTGCAGAGAAATGAGGAAGGTTCAAAGGCTGACTGGTCATGAATAGCCCGCTGTATCTCAGCAGGCTGATGTTCGGGAGGTCCTGGGGTTATAACTGGTTAACCAGTGGCCAGTGTAAGTGTTGCTGCCTGCATTATCTACTTCTGTAGACATGCATGTGAGAATTGCTATATATTAGAGAGGATCATTTCACTTCTTCATCTTTTATCAATCCATAAGCACAAGGTTATCCACAGAAGAAAATCCATTGTTAACTTTCATAGCTGAGCTTATTAAATAAGCGAGTGTAAAAGGCAATCATTATGTGCAGTAGCTTGCAACTGCCAGTTAGAGTTCATCTTCCAATGATGTTACTGCAACAAAACAGTTTGATTGGATGCTATATATGTATTTTTATGTTTTTATCTCTTTCTTTCTCTACGTTTGCATTTACTAATGTAGAGTATATAAAAACATCCTTGTTTTTAGGAAGTCAGTAACAAACCTTTTGCATTCATTATGTGGCTGTTCATAATGGCTTATTCTCACTTCAACAGACTTAATTCAAAATAATGAGCGGTTAGCACCTCTTTATTAATTGTTATCAAGCATTTAGAAAGCAGTTCACTAATAATTATTTGCAGCTTTGTGAGCGCATTTAAATTTTTTGTAGGTATTTTTATTAAATATAACTCAAAGTTGAGGCCGCTTTTCTCTGGCTATAGTAACTTTGATGAGCTTGCTGTCTGTTTTCACTGTATTGCCGGGGAGCAGTATAGAGGCCCCAGCATGAATACTTGATCATTGACATTTTGAAGACCAATCCAAAGCACAGCAGGTTGGAGGAGCTGGAGATGAAATATAGTTGTGTTTGTATAGGGCATGGGTGTCAAACCCAGCATTATGGTTGCCCTCAAAGGGCTGGTTGCATTTGTAAGACTATATGTTCACAGCAACCCACCCCGCTATACATCAGATGTCAAGAGCCCCCCCCCCACCATCATAAGTCAACAGTATCCCCCCCCCCTTACACCACATTGCACCCCCCCCTTACCTTGTGCTGCTGCTGGGATGAAGCTGAGGGTGGAGCTGAGAAGCAAAAAGTGCAAGGTCTGGAGAAGGACCAGAGGAAGGCTGGAGTTAGCTGCCAGAGCCTGCAGAATGCAGAGATGAGGGGGTGCTGCAGGTGCACAAGGAGGCACAAGATCTCAAGAAGGAGTTTGGTCCTCCTCTCTGCTGTCGACTGCAGAGAATAGGGAGGGGGGTGTGCAGAGACAAGCCTCTTCATGATTGGAAAGAGAAGCACAGAATCTGGCAGAGGTGTTCTGTCCTCCTCTCTGGTGCCGACTGCTGAGACAAGGTGGGGGTGGAGATGAGGGGGGTATCGCAGCTGCAGGAATGTTGCGAGGGCCACATGGAATGGCCTGGAGGGACGGATTCGGCCTGCAAGCCTTGTGATTGACACAGGTGGTATACTGTATTCAAGGTTCCAAATATATATAGACACACTCTTATATCATGAGATTGGGAGAAATTGAGCAGACCAGAACCCCAGTAGAGCAGGGGAGTATTGGAGCGCAGCATACTGTACTGCTCCCTTGTCCTCAAGCAGTTTCTTTTGCTTTAATAGCCCAGCAATCAAGTATAAAAAATACAAACAGCTCACAGTTTTGTGCTTTACTGAAAAGTACGGTCATTCATTTCAGGCTGGGGACAGTCACTCAATATACAGGAGAAACTCAGTCAACCTCACATCCATACAGAAGTAAATGTTCTCATATTTTTTTTCCAACCAGTAGATGATAATATTATTTTCAGTGATGCCTAAGACATAAACACAAGTTGGGATAAACATTCAGTGTATTAGTGTTTTTTTGTTTAGGCGGCTGAGAGATGGATGGATATGGTAGGTCACTACAAGGGGGTGGATCCTCAAAAGGCATTGAGTTGTGCATTTACAGGGCCCAAATCTCCCAGTAGGACAGCAATATGACCATGCAGAACTATTTCAAAAGAAGAAATCTAAAGTTATCTCTTCCTTCCTCTACCCAGAGCTAAGGCTGCAACCTTGCACAGTCACTGTCCAGCCACACCTTCCCCTTGATGCACATATAAGTTATTAAGCTAGAGACCTGGCTCTCCCTGGTTTCAATAGACTCAAAACCCAAAGCACATGGGCAAATCAGGATAGTCAGAGTGAAGTCAGAACTCCTGAAATGCATACTTATGTGTTGTCAGTGACAACGTGTTGAAGACATTGGATCAGTATGACAGCCGGGGAACTAATATTTTCAGAAGGAGTGCTCAGAAAGATTTCCTGTGAGTCTGAATGTTGAGGGAGTTAATTTTTCACTTTGATATTCAGTCTCTGGTGTTAGCTTTGCTCATTTGAATTATGGTCCTCAGCCTCACCATGCTCTAGGCCAGCCTTTCTCAACCTCTTTAACACTGAGGAACCCTATATATAGTAATTACTATATCTACAACTCATGGAACATTAATGTTAAGATCGAAAGGAAGAACCCCCCCCTTACAGATAGCTAAAAACATAATTTATGTCAGTTGTTACTTTCTGTATAAGAGGCGAAAATTGCTCATTCCTCATGGAACCCCTAGCAACCTCTGAAGAAACCCTATTTGAGAAAGGCTGCTCTTGGCAGTTCAAAATAATATCCTACTCCAATTTAAAAAGAATGCCCTCAAGTAACAGAAAGCAGTAATGGTTAATATGAACAGTCACATGGCCCTTTCTTACAAATTGATGGTAGGTCTTCTAAAAGGGGTAAATCCCCAAAAGGCTTGGAGTTATGCATTCACAGGGCCAACATTTCCATGCAGAACAGCAATATGACCATACAGAACTATCTCAAAAGTAGCACCCTCACTCTCAAGGTATCTCCTTCTTCCTCTACCTGGAGCTAAGGCTTCAGAGGGGAGGTCAGCAATGACAGTCTCAATTCTTTCTCAAGAAAGATTTCATGTAAGTCTGGATGTCTAGTAAGTGGATTTTTCACTCCGACATTTAATCTCTAGTGTTCGTTTTGGTCATTTGAACCCAACATTATGTTTGGTTTGAATCTGTGATCCTCAGCCTCACCATTCTCTAGACAGTTCCAAGCAACCTCCTACTCCCACCTAAACAGAATACACTCAAGTAACACAATAGCGCCCTATAAACAGTCATATGGCCCTTCTTGCAAAAATATATGTAGCGAACAAAAATAATATTTCAGTTATTATTTTTAACACTAAACTACTAAAACTATAATCGGTTTTGTGTTACTGCACATTAATATGCTTTATGCTGTATATTTAAAGAATATACCTCTCCAAGGTTGGCATTACATCAGCGGTCATGTTACAGCAAGAAAAAGAAAGTTGTTTTATAATAGAAGTTAAGGGTTCCAAATCATTTTGCATGCTGCACAGATCTTGCTGTTATCGAGGAACATCCTAAGTACATGCGATGGGTACATAAATTCTTTAATACCAAATATTTCAGAGATCTGTAAAGATAAAAACTGATATTATAAACTAATTTTTTACAGAGATGAGAAATACCATTTACCACTGACAGAGGTTTTTAAAATGATCAGCTTTTATTTATTCATGTAAAACCTTTATCCCAAAAGGAGAAAATCCATCTGCTGTAACTGCTTATAAAGTATGAGCTGGAATTTGGCTTCAATTTGTTAGTGCATTTAAAGGAGAAGTACAGCCAAAGCTCAATTGACTGTACTTGTCCTGTGGATCACAGCTCGTTCTACACTACTGTGACCTGTTTTTAGCTGACAGCGGGCTTCAGTCCGCTGTCGGCTGATGTCACAGAGCTGGTCCAGGCTGGGGAAAGATTGCCGACCATATGATTGGGATCCACCACGTGCCTGGATCGGCACCTGACTCAAGAGGCAGCTGCTCTCACCCCCTCCACAACCTAGTGCTCCAGTAACGGACAGTCACCAATTCTCTGCTCACGGAGCACTGAGAACCGAGTGATTGTCGGTGTTTGATCGCTTGGTTCTCAGCCCTAGTGCCGGTGGAGGACAGATGCTGCATTGGACAGGTAAAAAAAGTTGAAAGTCCTAATACATTTAACACTACCCCCCTCGTCCCTAGACTGACTATGATGCTGTCCAAAGGTGCCCTCTGTGCTCATTCATCCAGACTGGGGGCACTCTAACACTTTGAGGTTTGTTACTGGCCAGATCACCAGGTGTAAAAAGAGGGTAAAAAGCCTGCAGAAATAAATTGAATGCAGCCACCACATCTAATGATTGGTAAGCTGCAATATATTACATTTTTGGTTTTGGGTTTAATACCACTTTACTACTTTGTACTATCATATCATAATATACATTCCTTTTCATAATTATAAGTCGTATAAAATTATACAGTATCATTAAGATTTGTCTTCAAAATTTGATTGAGACATGTTTTTGTGTAAAATACATAAGTGTGGATTTTCATCTATTTATTTTTTTATTTGTATTGTTATCATTATTATTATTTTTTATATATTATTATATCATGTTGTAGCCCCGATGAATAAAACCTTCAATATCGTCATCCATTCTTCTTATCTTATTTTCATATCTCCCAGCTATTACATTTACACCCCAAGCTTTCTGGGGGAGTTCCTTGGTGTATGGAAGCAGCCCATATATCACCCAGATACCCCATCGGGATAGTATCAGTATAGTTTTGATAAAACCAATCACATATACTAAGTAACATCCATCTAAGGTTCCAGCACCATTAAATCCAGTACCTAAAGCATTATATCACACTGAATCAGAGTATTTGCGGCCTTTACCCCTGCATCATTTCTATACTTGTAAATGGATGCGTTACTCATACAGCTCATCTGGTGACTTAAGTGGCACTTAAACTAGAAGTGGATACAAGAGGTGTAGGTCAAACAGAGGTAAATCATTTTTCATATAATGAAGTGTTATTACTGTTATCTAACAATGTTGAAAATGTAAAATATCTTAGGGACTTATTAAGTAAACTGTATACAGTCAATGCATAAACATGCTGACAATTTTAAACTGAAACTGAAGTCCCTCTGTAATAAACAGTGAGCAGGCAGGCTTTTACTGAGATGTGTCTCTTCTGCAATAAAATACCCCTACCTGCATGTTTGCTGTCTTCTCTGGCTCTGTAAACTGGGCTGTGCATGTGCAGCTCAGTTTACAGTGCCGGGCTGGTCTCTTAGGGCTAGGATGACTAGGTCTTGCGCATGCACAGGGCAGGTGTCATCCCCCAACGGCCAGTGAAGAGGCACTCAGAAGATGCCTGTGCCAGTGAAGGACCATTGGACAGGTATTTCCCCTTTAGTTCTGCTTTTTTATCCATTTCCTTATAAAACTGTTTACCCATTTTAACAGTGGCCACCCCTACATTTGCATATGAATAAAACAGAATTAAAACAAAGTAACAGTAATGTAACGTTGTAATATTGAATCAGGCAGCTGAACAATGTTTACAAATGCTGTTCAGTAAATCTGTTTTTGACAGCAGTGCTGCAGCCACTGCTGTATTGCTCAGGAAGTCCTGACAGTCAGGAGGGGCAGGGGTGAGAGGGAGATATTACATACACCCTGTGTACTTTGTACTTGTACTTTGATAACATTTTTTATGGGCTAACGTAGCATGCCTGATGTGCAAGAGTAGTTCTAAACCCAAACTGGATGCCATTTTGTTTTTTAAAGCACTCTATATCATAAACAATGACCATGTTTTTGGGGGTTTTTTTCCCCATGCTTTTTTCATCTTTTTTTGTATCGAACCTTTTTATTCACTTCCCGTCTCTACACATTCTGGCATCTATTGCATTTTTTTTTAGGGGCAAGAATTAGAACAGTGGACAATACATTTTCCAACCGGTCTGTTAGCTTGGAGAAGGAAGCAATGTGTTTCTATTGATGCACACAGTGTACAGAGACACAACTTCCTTGTCCCTGCATTCAAGTGTGGCTCCATAGGATGCTGCACGAGAAAGGAGCCACCCTGAAACAGTAAGGCTACTTTCATACCGAGGCGTTTTTTTGCTAAAAAAGTGAAAAGTGCATGAAAAGTGCCTGTAAACTGCCTCTTTTGCAGCCCCAGTTTGAAAGCCCGAGTGTTTTCACACTGGGGCGTTGCGCTTACAGGACGGGAAAAAAAGTCCTGCAAGCAGCATCTTTGGGGAGGTGCGGGAATGTTGTATACACCGCTCCTAAACAGCCCCTGCCATTGAAATCAATAGGCAGTGCTGCCGAAGCACCTGCAAAGTGGTTCGGCAGCGGCGCTTTTCGGGTGCTTTTAACCTTTTACTCTGTAGCAGCTGAAAACCACCACTGTAACAGCTGTAAAGTGCCGCTAAAACTAGCACCACTTTACTGCTAACGCCCCCGCCCCAGTGTGAAAGTCACCTTAAACCTGGGGCATAGGCCATGGCACCAGCTTAAACTGGGACATAGCCGAGGATTAAGAAGCTGAATACTCAGTAAGTGATTAAATCAGGTGCTGAAAGTGCCTAAAATGAGGGTTTAATAGCACTGTAAGATTTTTTGGCTAGATCAATAAGTCAATAGATGACTTTTTTCTAAACTTGCAAATGTATCTGAAAACAAATGGTGCCATAAACAGGGTTTAAGTTAGCTAGTGCTTCAAAACATCTAATTGGATAAGTTCTGTCTTATTCATGAACCCTGGACAATAAATACATTGATTTTAAGAAGTAGCAAGCATATAGGTCAATTGTTAAATTAAGTGATTGATTTTCCAGTTTATTTTTTGCTTGGAATCCCAATACTTCCAAGGAAAGCTATCCCTATGTCTCTATCTCCGGGGCTGTCCTAGTGGGCCCATGTGTATTACAGGAGGAGAGGTCAGCAAGAGGGAGAAAAGGAGAGGCGCTACACAGCTGGTAGTAATATGTGTGTCCTACTTATTAGCCATGGAGTGGGAAGAGAAAAAAGTGCAGTATTATTAGCCAACAACATTACAGGTTATTATCTATGAACTGATCTAGTCATTTATTTAGCACTGACCGTGTTTACAGGAAAGTACCCTCTAAAGTCCTCACCATGGTCATAAATGCACAGAGCAGTACCAGAATTTTTGGAAACCAGTTGGCCTACCAGAATGTTTTTGGGTTGCATGACATGGAAAACATTTAGATGTGTCCACAATGGTCAAATATTTTGAGACTGAATTTTAGTACCGCGTGTATACTTCTTACTCAGTTGTCTGTTGACATAATATACTGTGTAAATCTCTAGTTAATTCCACTCTGTTACTGGCTCAGGATGAACCTAGACATCAATCTGGAAACAATGGGATGCTTTTGGCCCACCCGATCACTACAGAAATGGGCATGCTTGTATGATAACCCGTGTGGCCTTACTAAAAATGTATTCCCTACAATGTCAGCCTCAATTCAAATATATGGACAAAGAAAAGGGTGTTTTTACAAAAGGCATTACATGTCATAGCCTCCCTGGCGGTTTTCCAGAGTGTGGCTCGGGGTTAAATTTCAGCACCATTAGCGGTAACCCCGAGCCATACTCGGGGTTAAATCTCAGGATCCTGGTGCGGTATACTTACCTTGTCCCCAGGATCATGCGATGTCCCCCCGCTGTGTCCGTGGGCGCTGTCCTCCTCCCGAAGCCTCGCTGTGCCAGGCTCCATTCCCTGCGAGCGTCGTGACGCACGGGAGCGGAGCCTGGCGGCAAATTCAAAAAAGTGAAAATTCATAACACATACAGTACACTGTAATCTTATAGATTACATTACTGTATGAAATCATTTCACATGCCTTTTGTCCCTAGTGGTTTGACCAGTGCCCTGCATGCAGTTTTATATGATATATACTGTTCTTTCTGCCTGGAAACTGGAGATTGTCCATAGCAACCAAAAAGTGTCCCTTTACTTCAAAAGTGGTTTTAGACCAGCTAGAAAACAGCGATAGTAAATTAGAACACTTGCAGAATTGAACGATAGTGAATCATGGGGAAATTTATTTCATTATTATTATATTATTATTTTTATAATTATTTATATTTATTTATTATATTATAATTTATAATTTTGTGTTTCAAACTTCATCATACCCGGGATATCTACTAGACTCTTGGTGGACAGATTTAAGTGTGTTATTGTTAAGAATTACATGCCTACAATATAAAACGCCAAATTTCTATGCAAAATAATTGTACCGCTTTGAGATGCAAAAATCTGAAATAATCATACCGCCAAGGATATTTGCAAAAATAAATACTGGAGCACGAAGATAGAAAACAAATATTTCCAATTTGGTTTACCTGCCAAAGGATTTGTGTTTTTCTGCTTTCATTCCTGCAATTTACATGTGCAATTAGAAAGCAGAACCGGACTGTTCCCCCGAATTCTCTTTTCTTTCAGTTAAAAAATACAAACAGATCTTGTCCCCTGTTTATGATTGGACTGTGAAGGAGAAGCGACAGATGGATATGCTCATCTCTCTGTCACTCTGCTCTCTCTTTCTGTCAGTATGTTCCTTGTTACCACATGAGCACTGTAGCACACGTGATTGGCTCTTTGTGTTGCCCCTCCCTCTCCCAGTCTGAATTCTGCTATACAGGGACTGCTTGTACATTAGTAGTCAGCATGCATATGCAGTCAGTATATACAGTATATCCTTTGGCGACTCACAGAATGACCTTGCTAGTATCAATGGATAAGGCATGCTTAGTATAAGGATTTGACTTCATCATGGACAGATCAGATCATTGTTTTGATTCAGTGCCCATTGAATCTGTTTACGTGATACACAAAAAATAAGGTGTATCACAGATTAAGGAAGAGAAAGGGGAATAAAATGCACTTAAAATGGTTCTAAAGGCTCAAGGTTTTTTTACCTTTATGCATTCTATGTGTAAAGGTAAAAAAACCTTCTCTGTGCAGCAGCCCCCCCCCCCCCCCCCCCAATACTTACCTGAGCCCATCTCGATCCAGCAATGTGCCTTGGCTCTCTGGGGACCCTCACTCCTCATTGGCTAAGCATCGGGAGCCTTTGGCTGTCAATCATAGCCAGTGAAACAAGTAAATCTGTTGCGCTTAAAAATATACAATGAGCAATGAAAGAGGAGCTGACACTATATTGCTGGACACAATAACAGAACATAAAATGGAAAGGTGTAGCACTTAAAATAATATATAAACAATAAAGTCCATCAATAGTAGAAACTGAGAAGACGATTGAATCAGAGATCTTCATTCAGAACTGGATAAAGTTGATAGAATAGCCACCACCAGCACCCAAATCAACTGACCCGTACCGTCAGTGTGTAGGGTACACACAATGTTAGTATTGGTTCATGGCCCCAACAGTCCCTCTGCATCGATCCATCCAGTGCAGAGGGACTGTTGGGACCATGAACCAATACTAACATTGTGTTTACCCTACACACTAAGAGTACGGGTCAGTTGATTTGGGTGCTGGTGATGGCTATTCTATCAACTTTATCCGGTTCTGGATGAAGATCTCTGATTTGATCATCTTCTCAGTTTCTGTTATTGATGGACTTTATTGTTTATCCCCTTCCCACCGATCGTACGCACATCTGCGTACTCAGCTTTCCGGGGTTATACCGGGATGATGTCCGCAGCTGCAGGCATCATCCCGGTACCGTTGTTTCGAGCTGGCGATCGGCTACCCGTATATAACAACCGATGCGGCTAAAAGCCGCTCGGCTGTTATACCGGAGGAGCGGGAGGGGACGTCCCCCCCCTCCCGCCGCTCTTATCGGGCCTCCCGTGCAATCGGGAAGCCCGGTGTCCAATCGGTCGCCTTCGGCGGCTGGGGGCGGGCTGGAACGAAGCTGTGGGCGGCTTCGTTCCAGCCTTCTCAATGTAAACGCGGAAGCGACGTCATGACGTCACTTCCCGTTTACTCGGCTGCCAATGGCGCCAGTTTTTAAAAAATATACAGTGTTCAGAATCGCCGTTTTCAGCGATCTGAATACTGTGAAGTGTAAAGGAGGGATGGGGGGTCTTTTAAACCCCCCATCCCTCCATAAAGAGTACCTGTCACCACCTATTACTGTCACAGTACATTCCTTGTGACACCAATAAAATAAAAAAAAATAAAAAAAAAAAAGTTTTTTTAAAACACAATTTACAAGTATAAAAAAAAATAAAATAAATTTTAAAAAATTTTTTTAAAGCGCCCCCGTCCCCGTGAGCTCGCGCAGCGAAGAAAACGCATACGGAATTCGCGCCCGCATATGTAAATGGTGTTCAAATCACACATGTGAGGTATCGCCGCGATCGTCAGAGTGAGAGCAATAATTCTAGCCCTAGACCTCCTCTGTAACTCAAACCTGGTAACCGTAAAAAAAATTTAAAGCGTCGCCTATGGAAATTCATAGGTACCGTAGTTTGTCGCCATTCCACGAGTGCGTGCAATTATAAAGGGTGACATGTTTGGTATCTATTTACTCGGCGTAACATCATCTTTCACATTATACAAAAAATTGGGGTAAATTTACTGTTTGGATTTTTTAAAATTCATGAAAGTGTCCCTTTTCCAAAAAATTTCGTTTAAAACACCACTGCACAAATACCGTGTTATATAAAATATTGCAACAATCGCCATTTTATTCTCTAGATTCTCTACTAAAAAATATATATAATGTTTGGGAACTCTAAGTAATTTTCTAGCAAAAAAAACTTGTAAACTCCAAATTTCAAAAATAGGCTTAGTCATGAAAGGGTTATATATTATTTTAAGCGCTACACCTTTCCATTTTATAATCATAGCCAGTGAGCCAATGAGGAGAGAGAGGGGGTGGGGCGGAGCCACTGCTCAACATACAGAGCAGCGGCTTGGGAGTGAGCCTGCTTGGGTGCCCCCACAGCTGCTTGCTCTGGGGGTACTCAGCAGGAGGGGGTGGCCAGGAGCGCCAGTTAGGGCCCCGAGAAGAGGAGGACCCAGGCTTAAGTATAACATGTTTGTTATTAAAAACAAAAAAAAAAACAAAAACATGCCTTTAATATCACTTTAAGGCCAATAGCCACAAATCGGCATTCATTTTATTTTTTACAAAAATGAAAAAATGAAACCTAATTTTTTTTTTGTGAACTGAAGCAACTCAATTTTTCAATCTCATTGAGCGTATTGCACATTAACCCCAATGTCCACACCTAAAAATATACTTTCTGTGCATTTTTTCCAGCAGTACCCTTGAGCAGGTAGTAGTGCAGCGATCGGTTACACAGGTCATTTAGTGCAGTGTCACTCAACAGATAAAACCACAGCCGGTAATCTGTATTAATCTCAGTGCCAGATGAGACTTCCAATAATTTACGGGCCATAAGCTTCTTTACAAAGGAAAAGTATTAGTATTCCCTTTCATGTGTTTCTTAGAAATTGTGGGGATCCCTGATTAAATGAATACAACCAGACTGGAAAACAGCTTACGCGTGATCTGCTATGCAATAAAAATAACCAGATTTTTTTTTATTAATATTTAGCTGCAGCAGTTTTAATTTACCTTACACTGAAAGTAAGACGGCTTTGTAGCTATTGGAATATTAATACAGTTGATTAAATATAAAACTGTTTATTGGAGCAAGGAGGGATTTTAACCACTTGTTTTATATAATGCTGGCTGATGAGAGAGGATTTTAGCAGACAAATTGATTCAGAGTCTATGTATTAAATATTAACTGCAATTTGCCATTAATGTCATGTTTAGAGAGGCATTCAGAGCATGTTTGAAGTTATTTTGTGCTCATTGTCACTGTTTTATATTTTATGAGACAAGTGTGGAGTATAAAATCTATATAGGTTAATAAAATGTTTACAGTCCTGCGTGCGCAGCTCATTCCAATTCATTTCTCTGTTTGCAAATAGCACTGCAGCCTGTTTACTCCTAATAGATTTTGCATCATGTTTTGTTAGGAGTACTTTGTGGACATGTACAATGTGGGTTAGCAAGAGTTCACCGGCCTGCCTAGTTATAAAGTGAAGCTAAGCAGCATGCTGAACAGACACATAATAGAACCAAACAGGCTGTGCGTTACAATCAAGATGATTGAACTATACTAACTAAGTAAACTGTCATTTAACCCCGAAAGGCAATTGTGAATAGATATTACTATCACATTTTTTTTTTTCCTGATCTGATTTGCTTTTTTTATTGATCTTCTTCAGCCCCGGAAGGTTTACCCCCCTTCATGACCAGGCCATTTTTTGCAATACAGCACATCGTTACTTTAACAATTGCGCAATCATGCGATGCTATACCCAAATAAAATTCATGTCCTTACTTTTAGTGGTATTTGATCACATCTGCATTTTTTATTTTTTGCCCTTTAAACAAAAAAAGACCAACAATTTTGAAAAAAAAACTATATTTTTTTTACTTTATGCTATAAAACACACCCAATAAAAAAAATGTAAAAAAATATAATTTATTCATCAATTTAGGTCAAAATGTATTCTGCTACATATTTTTGGCAAAAAAAACCCCCAATAAGCGTATATTGATTGGTTTGCACAAAAGTTATAGTGTCTACAAACTATGGGATATATTTATGGAATTTTTTTTTTGTACTAGTAATGGCAGCGATCAGCAATTTTTATCGGGACTGCGACATTGCGGCGGACAAATCGGACACTGAGCCTAGGTTCACACTACTGCAATGCGATGTACTGCGAATATGATCCGTTTTTTTTTTGTCCTGTGTGAGGTATGAATTTGCCTTGCGTTTTGAGGTGGACAGGTGCGAATTTACTGCCATTTTACCACAAATTTCAGGAGGCAGACAGGGAACAATTCGCAGAGATGTGAACTGTGTGCTGAGAGTTTACTGCAAGTTCAATTGAAGCCTTTGAAGATAAAATTTGCACTGCACCATAGGAATTTGCATCACACCCCCAGTCAACACGCACAGGACCCTTTTTTTTTTTTTGCGCACCAAATTTGCAAAGCATAGATGTGAACCAAAGCCATGGAATACTATGCTTTTTTTACATGACCTGCAAATCTGTGTGTTCCTAAATGCATCAAACTCGCTGTAAATTTGCATCAGTGTGAACCAAGGCAGGTTCACACCGCTGCAATGCGGGAACCCTGCAACTCTCCCGCCTGAAGTTCATGCTGACCTATGCAAACTGCTGGGAGTGTCAGTTAAAAGTTAATGGGGAGGAGGGAGCCAGTTTGGGCATCATAACTAGGGTTATAAAGCACTAAGCCCCCTTTCACACTGGGGCGGTGGGGGCGTCGGCGGTAAAACAGCGCTATTTTTAGCGCTGTTTTACCGTCGTTTTTGCGGCTATATTCGGTTTAACCCCCGCTGGCGGCCGAAAAAGGGTTAAAACCGCTCATACAGCACGGCTATAGCCACGGTATTGCCGCGGTATAGCTGCGCTGTCCCATTGATTTCAATGGGCAGGAGCGGTTTAGGAGCAGTGAACACACCGCTCCTTCACCGCTCCAAAGATGCGGCTCGCAGGACTTTTTTTACCATCCTGCCAGCGCACCGCTTCAGTGTGAAAGCCCTCGGGCTTTTACACTGAACAAACAGCGGAGACTGTTTAGGGCCGGTTTGCAGGTGGTATTTTTAGCGCAATAACACCTGCAAACCGCCCCAGTGTGAAAGGGGCCTTAGAAACCTGGGACAAAGTACGACATGTACTTTGTCCCAAGGGGACAGAACTATATAGTGCAAATTTAATGATAGATCTTCTTTATGTAACGCCTACAGGTTTTGTTCCTCCTCCAAACTATGACTGGACAGCGAAGGAGAAGCAGCGCATTGATGAGCTCATCTCTCTGTCACTCCCACTTTCTCTTCCTATAGGTTGCTTTTATCCACTTGCCGACCGCCACTGTGGGAAGTCGGCCTCTTGTGATGTGATGTGATCTGGCTCTTCCTGGTCTGGGGGCGCCCCCGCAGCCCCTGCTGTGAAGCCATTCACTCCAGCACATGCCGATCAGCTGGTCCCAGCCAATAAGTTATGACCGGAACCCGCTGATTGACAAAGCATATGACAGTAGAGAGCTCGGTGTTGGTAAACAACACAGGGCTCTGTACTAACAGCAGCAATATGCCGTTCTTTTTCTCCCAGCAAAGCAAGGAGTAAAAACTGACACATTGCGTAGTGAAAACACAACATAGTAAACACGTTACACATTGTTAGGCACACAGTTAAACGCTTGATTGTCCTTACATGTTAGCCTCTTCCCAGCCAGTGTCATTAGTACAGTGACAGTGTATATTATTAGCACTGATCACTTTATTGGAGTCACTGGCGATGTCAGTGACAGTCAGTTCCCTCCAATTGTCCGACGCACTATCACAGCCCCACTGAAGTCACTGATCGCAACCATTACTAATTTAAAAAATAACAATAATTTCAGTATATATCCCATAGTTTGTAGACTCTATAAATTTCAGGCAAACCATTTTTTTTTGCCAAAGGCATGTAACAGAATACATTTTGGCCTAAATTTATGAAGAGATTTAAATTTTTATTATTTTTTTATTGGATATGTTTTATAGCAAAAAGTAAAAAATATTGTGTTTTCTCCAAATTTAATAATACAAAAAACAGTGGGGATCAAATACCAACAAAGGAAAGCTCTGTCTGTGCGAAAAAAATAATATAAATTGTGTTTGGGTACAGTGTTACATGACAACGCAATTGCCAGTTAAAATAGAATGCTGAATAGAATGCTGAATTTGCTGAATAGCAAAACATGACCTGGTCATGAAGGGGTTAATTAAGGTTATTAGCACCTAAGCACTGCAGTACAAGTAATGAAATCTTTCTGTTGCTACTCTCAGTACGAGCTTTGCGCTACAGGGGGTTGCAAGGAGCTAATACCAAGTTAAATTTAAGTTCTTACACTCTTTTTATTTAAAATATATATATATATAGTTCATTAAGCAATAAGGAATATAGAGCAACAGTTTTTTTTTTCCATTTCAATATGTATATTGTGAAAAATGTGTTTGTTATTTTTGTTTTTTATCTGCCTGGTGTTCCGCTTTAATCCTCTTTTTTTTAATCAGTTCAAAAAAAAAGTAAAAATAAGTAAAGTAAAAAAAAAATGTACCCGAGGCAAAAGGTCTCCTATACTCCTACAGCAAGAGGGCCTCGAAAATTATGGGCCTCAAAAATGTGATGCCTTTCTATGCTGCTATCATTCCTATTGATTACTGAGGTACCCCATAATTAGCCAACAATAACGGGGACTGAGGGCAAGCTCCAACTCTACCCAGAAGCACCAAAACTTGACCTGTTAGAAGAGCCCAGGAGTTTGTTTCTTAAATGATAAGTATAGACAAAGCTCTTTTGACTGTATTTCTCCTTTGGATCACAGGAGTGCAGTTCACTCCACAGTGCACTCCTGTGACCCATATTCAGCCGACAGCGGGCTAAAGCCTGCTTTACAGTCTGGATCCACCCAGATGCATAGACCAGCAGCTGGCTCAGCCTCTCAGCATGTAGCTGAGAGGCTGAGCCAATTCCTTCCACCCCCTCCACAGCCCAGTGCTCCAGTGAGCGCTGGAGGAGCAGAGCAGAGAGCCGGTGACTGTTGCTCAATGAAGACTGAGAACTGATCGATCAGCGGTCTCTGATCGCTCCATTCTCAGTCTTATGCCGCGTACACACAAGCAGATTTCTCGTTGGAAAAAGATATGACGGCTTTTCCGACGGGATTCCGCTCAAGTCTGCCTTACATACACACGGTCACGCAAAAGTTCGGTGAAATTATGACCGTCAAGAACGCGGTGATGTACAACACTACGACGAGCCGAGAAAATTAAGCCCAATGCTTCCAAGCATACGTCAAATTGTTTCCGAGCATGCGTAGGGATTTTGCGCGTTGGAATTGCCACAGACGTGCCATAGACAATCGCATTTTCGGATTGGAACTTTTTCTGACCGAAAAATTAAGAACATGTTCTCAATTTTTTGCTGGCTGGAATTCGGCCAGCAAAAGTCCGATGGAGCATACACACGATTGCATTTTCCGACTAAAAAATCTCATCGGTCTTTTGCGGGCCGAAATTACGATCGTGTGTACGAGGCATAAGAAACAGCGGGAGACAGTTGGGATCAGTGCTGCACCCATCAACGTGAGTATGATTTTTTATTTTTCTGTATTTCCGCACTTCTCTTTTAAGGTGCTGCAGGTATGGATGTCTACACATAATGCATGTAGCTGTTCTTTTTTTTTGTTTTATTCTAGAGGCCGAGTCTATTTAAGGTATATCTGCATTTTTTTAGGAACTATATAAAGCAAAACAGGAAATACTGCAGATGCCCTATTTATGCTTAGGCAAAATGTAACTAGACATTCATGCAGTCTAATTTTCGGGTCTGGATTAAAGTATATTTATAGCTACATTTTTTTGAGATTCAGCAGGAAATGAGAGAAAACCTCCAAAGTGAGGGAAATTCCACGCTCAAACAGTCGCCACCCCCAACAATCATTTCCACTGGCAGATTTCCTGTCCCTGTGACAACTGTAACATTTAGAATTTTCCATCATTTTCTGTCTGTTGCAATGGTCACCAGTACAAATAAACAGGGTTGGTCTTCCTAGTGGGGACATAAAAATCTATAAAAACCTGGCAGAAATACCAACGCTTTTCTGCGTATTTAAACCTAGAAAAAAAACTATAATTTAGCCAATTTGCACTTTGTAAAATAAATTCTTTTTTGAGTATAACTGCATTTTCTATGAACATTATGCTTTTGGATTTGTCCCAGCAGCCTCTGAAAAAATGCCAATTTGATGGGATACTTTTACTAAAAAGAAGTTATGTCTTTAGCAACACTGTGGGCAGCCTCCTGCGTCTAAGTACATCGCGCTGTGCTCAGAAAAATCTGATCATTGAAAATGAGTTTCTCATTCAACTTCGTGCACAGCAGAACTCCTGTCTTCACACAGTACCCTTTAGTGGTAGCTGGAAATTGTTTGATTACAGCTAAGGTGGAGGCAAGCACTGAGCCAGACCACGCTGCTGGAAACAAGACTCATCGTCAGTAAATATAACTCAAACATTAGCAATATTTTCGGGTTAAGGGACAAGTATAAAAGCATAGAGGTTGATTTACTAAAGGCAAATAAACTGTGCACGTTGCAAAGTGCAGTTGCTCTAGAGCAGTGGTTCTCAACCTGGGGGTCGGGACCCCCTTGGGGGTCAAATGACGATTTGCCAGGGGTCACCGAATCATGGGCTGTTCCTGAAGCCCGCACCACTCACCCAGCCTTTTCGCGGCCTCCCAGCTGGGCTGTTCCTGGAGCCCGTGGCGCAACACTCAGCCTCTTCGCAGCCGCCCATTCAGTTCACAGCATAGTTGGGGGGCAGAGACTAGAGGTCAGCCAACTGGTGAGGAATGAAGTGGGAGGGGCTGGAGGAGACCCTATCTCCTGATTTTGGCATAGGTGTCACTGCTGCCACAAAGTCGGAGACACAGTGAGTAACACTACCTGTGATTATAGTTGCAATTAAAAGTCCCCACTACAGTTCTCAGATCAGCAGATGACCTTGATCAAGAGCATCTAAGTTGACTGATCAGAACTCCCCTCAGCACTGCCACTTATCCCATTTCCCCCACCAAGGAGTAAGAGAAGCAATAAAAATAGAGAATACATGGAAGGGAGAGGAAAAGAGGGGGAGGAACAAAGAAAAAGGGAGAGAAAGAATAAGAGAAAGAACAAGAAAGACGGCTAGAGGGATGGGGGGGGACGACAAGAAATTAGCATAAAGAGAGATAAAAGGGAAAGAAAAGAGAACAAAGAGGAAGAGTCGTACATCCTAAAATGTACCATAAGGGGTTTTAATACTGTACGAGTGGAAGGGACTCAGGGAGCGCTAAATGTCCGTGGGTTAGGGGCGCAAATTACTTGTCTTGCCTTGGGTGCTGACAATCCACGCTACGAAAATTATTTTACTGTTAGGGGTCCCCACAACTTGGGAAATTTTATCAAGGGGTCACGGCACTAGAGAGGTTGAGAACCACTGCTCTAGAGCTTAGTAAATGAGCAGAAGCTCTGTTGGCTTCCATCATCATCTCAATGTGCATACAAAAATGCTGTTTTTTTCTATTTTCTTTGCATGTGATTGGCTATTCTTTGCAAAGTGAATCTTTACCTCATTTACCAAGCGCTGGAGCAACTGCTCTTGCAGAGTGAAACTGCATTTTACAAAGTGCACAGTCTTTTCGACTATGGTAAATCAACCCCATAGTGTTTATCGAAAGTGCTTTTACTTTTTAAAAAAAGGTTTATTTCAAAAAGTAAAAATTGTTTGATGTAGACCCACAGTCAATGGGGTTGGTTTACTAAAGGCAAATAGACTGTGCATTCATGCTTTTGATGAAGGCCCAAGGCCGAAACATGTCAGCATTTTTGGATGATGTTATTGCTGTAATGCTTAAATAAATATTTTCTATGGAGAAGCTGTCGAGTTGCCAGCCTGTACTTTCTATGGATCTTTTGTGAGCTTAATTAGCCAGAGCACCGACTACACACCAACTATACTATATAGCGGTTGAGCTTGGGTGAGTTTTTCTTTTGCTACTCTGCAAGTGCAGTTGCTCCAGAGCTTAGTAAATGAGGCAAAGCTTCACTTTGCAAAGATTACCCAATCATGTGCAAGGAAAATTAAAAGAAAAACAGCCTTTTTGCTTGCATATGATTGGACGATGGAATTCAGCAGAGCTTTTCCTCATTTACTAAGCTCGGGAGCAACTGAACTTTGTAAAGTGCACAGTCTATTTTCCTTTAGTAAATCAACCCCATTATCTAGTTACAATTTAGGCCTAAACGTGTCAGCATTTTTGGATGATGTTATTGCTGTAATGATTAAATAAATATTTTCTATGGAGAAGCTGTCGAGTTGCCGGCCTGTACTTTCTATGGATCTTTTGTGAGCTTAATTAGCCAGAGCACCGACTACTCTACACACCAACTATACTATATAGCGGTTGAGCTTGGGTGAGTTTTTCTCTTGCTACTCTGCAAGTGCAGTTGCTCCAGAGCTTAGTAAATGAGGCAAAGCTTCACTTTGCAAAGATTACCCAATCACGTGCAAGGAATTTTTTTTAAAAAACAGCCTTTTTGCTTGCATATGATTGGATGATAGAATTCACCAGAGCTTTTCCTCATTAACTAAGCTCGGGAGCAACTGCACTTTGTAAAGTGCACAGTCTATTTTCCTTTAGTAAATCAACCCCATTGTCTAGTTACAATTTAGCCTAAGCAATAGTATACATAGGTGTTCTACAGTGCTTCTGTTTCGCTTTGCTTTCAGCTCCGGTTGACACAGGGCCAGTAGAGCAGAACTGATTCTGCTAGGTTCATTGAACTCTAAAACAATCTCAGCTGCTGCACAGATGAGCACCTGGCTTCCAGACACAGGAACCTGTCCTATTCACTTGCATCTGGAACAGGAGCCAGGTGCTTGTCTAAACAGCAGACACATTCTGTAGACATTTTCTGTAGATCTGAAAAGTGGTGTCAGATCTACAAGTGGTGTCAGTTAGGCTCCATTTACTTTATACTACTTTTATACTAAAGGTAGCCAACATCAAAGTGAGACTGCAACAATCACTTGAACACACTTTGCCATTTATTTTCTTCTTGTATGTGCACAATGTCACCTTCATTTAGGAGGAGAAAAATAGTCACCATTGCTTGTCATGTGAACATCTAGATTATCAGTACTCAATAAATGATAGTATCTTGCTCTAAAAGGTCTTCCACAATAGAATTAAAAAGGTCAGTTCACTAAGCTGCGTTAGTTATTTCAATAAAAAATGTTATCACATTATAATTTTCTTATTCAAAATCCATTTGCATTGGTGTTGAATATTTTATTCTGTGGAAAATAGTTTCTTTAACCTGTAAAGGGCTTTATTCATAATGAATTGTTATTTTATCTCACAGAGTATTACTTTACCACTACCAAAAATGTATCTTTTGTCTGCATTTCTCAATAGACACCTTATAGAAACCCACAAGTATATTAGACCGAAATGTTTTTATATACAAAATGAAAAAGAATGATACTTTATAGCCTAACTTCAGCCATTTTTAATGGCTAGAGTGATGAAAAGTTAAGGGGTAACTCCACTTTCGTGGAAAGAAAATAGCAAATAAAAAAAAATAAAAAAATTATAGTATATACAGTTGCGACTCAATTCATATTGTAATTGAATGTTATTAAAAATTACCTTTCTTTTTCAGCGCTGTAATTTTCTGTAAAGTGCAATGCAATATGGCTACCTGGAGGTGTACTGTACACAGAATGTGTACAAAATGCCCCCTAGAAACATAGTTTCCTGCTTGTGTGATTGGCTCACTGATTTTCCCAAAAGTCTTTACTAAGATACAAGTCAGATTTCCAGCATCCCCTGCAACAAAGATGTCATTTTTGGTGCGATACATCCAATAAGAAATCACGTCTAAAGGGATGCAGACCCTGCAATTTTTCTCATTAGGACCCTGCAAGTGCAGCAGCTGATTTATAATTATGAAACCACTCCAATTATACACATTTTCCACATAGACACAGAGAAACACAAAGTGATTTCTTCTGAATAACAAAAGGTAGGAATCTGCAACAATGTTTGTTAAAATCCTTGTAATGTACATAAATCACCCAGGGGGGAATGTTTTTTTCTCAACAAAAATGGAGTAACTTTTTAACCTTTCATCCAAATTTTAACTTTTGCCTGTGACCCCCCACTTGACAGCTTTTCCCTCATTTCCAAGCCATACTTCACCAGCAGATTAAAAGGGAGAAGTGATTGTCACCAAAACAAGAGAGCACAGACAGCACTAAAGCAAGTGTTTACCTTTTGCCAGCCCATCATTTTTATTTTTTTCTTTCTCCCTGTTGAAGCGATTAGTTTATCCCCATGAGGCACCATACTGGATTCAACACCTTTCTTAATAGGATGCTGTAACAACCAAGGAATGTCATTGTAATCAACATGAATAGAATATGTTGACAGCACACCTTCTTTATTTTAGGTGAAGATTATAGTTTTGTAACTCAAATTACATCAGTTTGTAGAATTTTGGAGCTGCAGGGCTTCTTCATCAAGTCAAGTGTGAAAGACAGTTGAAGAACAGATTTAAATGACTTCCTGTTCTGTAAGAGGTAATCTCCCCAACAAAGACACAAATAACAAATAAAAAAACAATAAAGATGATCTAGCTAAAACAAAATAAAACGTTTTGGCAATAGATAAATGTACATTTGGTCAATACAGCAAATATAAGTAATAAAACCTTGAAGTGTATGTTACCCCACACATTAAAGTTAATAAAAACCCTCTCATATATCCAGTGAAATAAACATAAACTCCACTCCTTTGGTCTCCGTGACTGTACTCTTCACTGGTTCTCATCTTACCTATCCCACCGCTCCTTCAGTGTCCGTTTGGTTCTCCGTTGGGTTCCCCCAAGGTTCTGTTCTTGGACCTCTCCTTTTCTCAATCTACACCACCTCCCTGGGTCAGTTGATTGCCTCCCACAGCTTTAAATATCATCTCTACGCTGATGACACCCAAATCTATCTCTCCACCCCCCAGCTCTCTCCATCTGTCTCCTCACGCATTACCAACTTACCAGCGGACATATCAGCCTGGATGTCACATCATTTCCTCAAACTCAGCCTATCCAAAACCAAGCTCATGATATTTCCTTCCTCATGTGCCACTTCCCCTGATTTCTCTGTCAATATCAACGGCTCAACTATCAACCCATCCCCCCACGCCAAGGTCCTAGGTGTAATCCTGGACTCTGAACTAATCTTTCGGCCCCACATTCTATCACTATCCAAAATTTGCCGCCTCAACCTCCGCAACATCTCCAAGATACACCCCTTCCTAACCAATGTCACCACAAAGCTTCTAATCCACTGCCTGGTCATCTCCCGCCTCGACTACTGCAACTCCCTCCTCATTGGCTTACCTCTAAATAGGCTATCCCCACTTCAGTCCATCATGAACGCTGCTGCCAGGCTCATCCACCTCACAAACCGCTCAGTGTCTGCTATACCCCTTTGCCAATTCCTCCATTGGCTGCCACTCAGTCACCGAATTAAATTCAAGATACTAACTATAACTTACAAAGCTATCCACAACCTGGCCCCACAGCTACATCTCTAACCTAGTCTCAAAATACCAACCTAATCGTTCTCTTCGTTCTTCCCAAGACCCCCTGCTCTCAAACTCCCTTGTCACCTCATCCCATGCTCGCTTTTCGGACTTCTCCAGAGCCTCTCCCATCCTCTGGAATGCTCTACCCCAATCCGTCTGATTTTCTCCTACTTTATCCACTTATCAGATGATCCCTGAAAAGTCATCTCTTCAGAGAAGCCTATCTGGCCCCCACCTAACAACTGTACATTTATCTTCTCAATCAGCACATCACCCACAGTTCTTACCTCTTGTATCTCTCGACCTTTCCTCTTAGATTGTAAGCTCTAAGGAGCAGGGCCCTCTGATTCCTACTGTATTAAAGTGTATTGTATTTGTACTGTCTACCCTCAAGTTGTAAAGCGCTACATAAACTGTTGGCGCTATATAAATCCTGTATAATAATAATAATAATAATAATAAATAAACAGTCTCAGATGATACACAGTGATGAAACAAACCTTCCTACATAAGTTTTACTTGTTTATCTGGAGTCTTCTACTCCCCACATCCCTTCAAAAGGTCAAAATCGTGTTAAAATCCTTCTTCATCTATCAGGAAAACAGAGAAGGTAGTGGAGAGCTGTAGTTACAGTGTGTGAGAGCTGATTGCAGTAAAGTCACCCACTATCTTTCACACAGCACACAGAAGTGAAGGAAGGATATAGAGTGTGTTGTGAATAGACAAACTGTGTGCTGAGCTCTTCCCCCCGTCACAAATATATCTCATGTGTCAGGAAAACTTCTCAGACGTGAAACATGCTGATAACAGAAGAACAAAGCACTAGAGAGAAATGACACTTTGAGCTTTGTGGAGAGGTACAGATATACATGCTTTGTTCAGATTTCATGACTGAGGTTTACAACCACTTTAAGATTAAATACACTGCTCAAAAAAATTAATGGAACACTTTGAAAACACATCAGATCTCAATGGGGAAAAATATCATGCTGGATGTCTATAGTGATATGGACTGGGTAATGTGTTAGGAACAAAAGAATGCCACATCGTTTGATGGAATTGAAAATGATCAGCCTGTTTAAGGCTGAATTCAAAGACACCCCGAAAATACTCATCTTTTCTGACTGTTTTTCACTAATTTTGCATTTGGCTAGGGTTAGTGTCACTACTGGTAGCATGAGGCAATACCTGGACCCTATAGAGGTTGCACAAGCAGTGAAACTCCTTCAGGATGGCACATCAATACGTGCCATTTCCAGAAGGTTTTGCTGTGTCTTCCAGCACAGTCTCAAGAGCATGGAGGATGTTCCAGGAGACAGGCAGTTATTCTAGGAAAGCTGCACAGGGCCATAGAAGGTTCCTAACCCATCAGCAGGATCGGTATCTGCCTCTTTTGTGCAAAGAGAAACAGAATGCCACTGGTGTGAATGTCTCTGACCAAACAATCTCTGATCTGTGCTCACTGTCCGGCACCATGGAGCTCAATTGGCATTTGCCATTGAACACCAGAAGTGGCAGGTCCACCACTAGCGCCCTGTGTTTTTCACAGATGAGAGCAGGTTTACCCTGAGCACATGTGACAGATGTAAAAGGGTCTGGGGAAGCCATGGAGAACGTTATGCTGCCTGTAACATCATTTAGCATGCCAGTTTGGTGGTGGTCAGTGATGGTCTGGGGAGGCATATCCATGGAGGGACGCACAGACCTCTACAGGCTAGAAAATGGCACCCTGACTGCCATTAGGTATCGGGATGAAATCCTTGGACCCATTGTCAGACCCTACGCTGGTGCAGTGGGTCCTGGGTTCCTCCTGGTGCATGACAATGCCCGGACTCATGTAGCGACAGTATACAGCCAGTTCCTGGAGGACGAAGGAATTTATACCATTGAATGGTCCCCATGCTCGCCTGACCTAAATCCAATAGAACACCTCTGGGACATTATGTTTTGGTCCATATGACGCTGCCAGGTTGCAGCTCAGTCTGTTCAGGAGCTCAGTGATGCCCTGGTTCAGATCTGGGAGGAAATACCCCAGGACACCATCCATCGTCTCATTAGGAGCATGCCCCGATGTTGTAAGGTATGCATACAAGCACGTGGGGGCCATACAAACTAATGAGTACCATTGTGAGTTGCTGCAATAAAATTTCAACAAAATGGACTAACCTGCTGCATCATTTTTTCACTTTGATTTTTGGGGTGACTTTGAATTCAGCCCTCTGTAGGTTGATAATATTCATTTCCATCAAACGATGTGGCATCCTTTCGTTCCTAACACATTACCCAGTCCATATCAGTATATACAGTGGGGACGGAAAGTATTCAGACCCCCTTAAATTTTTCACTCTTTGTTATATTGCAGCCATTTGCTAAAATCATTTAAGTTCATTTTTTTCCTCATTTATGTACACACAGCACCCCATATTGACAGAAAAACACAGAATTGTTGACATTTTTGCAGATTTATTAAAAAAGAAAAACTGAAATATCACATGGTCCTAAGTATTCAGACCCTTTGCTCAGTATTTAGTAGAAGCACCCTTTTGATTTAATACAGCCATGAGTCTTTTTGGGAAAGATGCAACAAGTTTTTCACACCTGGATTTGGGGATCCTCTGCCATTCCTCCTTGCAGATCCTCTCCAGTTCTGTCAGGTTGGATGGTAAACGTTGGTCGACAGCCATTTTTAGGTCTCTCCAGAGATGCTCAATTGGGTTTAAGTCAGGGCTCTGGCTGGGCTATTCAAGAACAGTCACGGAGTTGTTGTGAAGTCACTCCTTTGTTATTTTAGCTGTGTGCTTAGGGTCATTGTCTTGTTGGAAGGTAAACCTTTGGCCCAGTCTGAGGTCCTGAACACTCTGGAAAAGGTTTTCGTCCAGGATATCCCTGTACTTGGCCGCATTCATCTTTCCCTCAATTGCAACCAGTCGTCCTGTCCCTGCAGCTGAAATACACCCCCACAGCATGATGCTGCCACCACCATGCTTCACTGTTGGGACTGTATTGGACAGGTGATGAGCAGTGCCTGGTTTTCTCCACACATACCACTTAGAATTAAGGCCAAAAAATTCTATCTTGATCTCATCAAACCAGAGAATCTTATTTCTCACCATCTTGGAGTCCTTCAGGTGTTTTTTAGCAAACTCCATGCGGGCTTTCATGTGTCTTGCACTGAGGAGAGCCTTCCGTCGGGCCACTCTGCCATAAAGCCCCGACTGGTGGAGGCTGCAGTGATGGTTGACTTTCTACAACTTTCTCCCATCTCCCGACTGCATCTCTGGAGTTCAGCCACAGTGATCTTTGGGTTCTTCTTTACCTCTCTCACCAAGGCTCTTCTCCCCCGATAGCTCAGTTTGGCCAGACGGCCAGCTCTAGGAAGAGTTCTGGTCGTCCCAAACGTCTTCGATTTAAGGATTATGGAGGCCACTGGGCTTTTAGGGACCTTAAGTGCAGCAGAAATTTTTTGCAACCTTGGCCAGATCTGTGCCTTGCCACAATTCTGTCTCTGAGCTCTTCAGGCAGTTCCTTTGATCACATGATTCTCATTTGCTCTGACATGCACTGTGAGCTGTAAGGTGTTATATAGACAGTAGGGATGAGCTGAATACCCCCCTGTTCGGTTCGCACCAGAACATGCGAACAGGCAAAAAATTTGTTCGAACATGCGAGCACAGTTAAAGTCCATGGGACTCGAACATGAATAATCAAAAGTGCTAATTTTAAAGGCTTATATGCAAGTTATTGTCTTAAAAAGTGTTTGGGGACCTGGGTCCTGCCCCAGGGGACATGTATCAATGCAAAAAAAAGTTTTAAAAATTGCAGTTTTTTCGGGAGCAGTGATTTTAATAATGCTTAACGTGAAACAATAAAAGTGTAATATTCCTTTAAATTTCGTACCTGGTAGGTGTCTATAATATACCTGTAAAGTGGCACATGTTTCCCATGATTTGACAGCAAAATGACATTTCTAAAGGAATAAAAGTTATTTAAAACTACTCGCGGCTATAATGAATTGTCGGTCCGGCAATACACATAAGAGTTCATTGATAAAAACAGCATGGGATTCCCCCACAGGGGAATCCCGAACCAAAATTAAGAAAAAGAATGCGTGGGGGTCCCCCAAAATTCCATACCAGGCCTTTCAGGTCTGTTATGGATTTTAATGGGAACTCCGCGCCAAAACTTAAAAAAAAATGGCTTGTGGTCCCCCTAAAAATCCATACCAGACCCTTATCCGAGCACGCAACCTGGCAGGCCACAGGAAAAGAGGGGGAATGAGAGAGCGCCCCCCCTCCTGAACCATACCAGGCCACATGCCCTCAACATTGGGAGGGTGCTTTGGGGTATCCCACCAAAGCACCTTGTCCCCATGTTGATGGGGACAAGGACCTCATCCCCACAACCCTTGCCCGGTGGTTGTGGGGGTCTGCGGGTGGGGGGCTTATCAGAATTTTGAAGCCCTCTTTCACAAGGGGACCCCCAGATCCCGTCCCCCCTGTGTGAAATGGTAATGGGGTACAAAAGTACCCCTACCATTTCACAAAAAAATGTCAAAAATGTTAAAAATGACAAGAGACAGTTTTTGACAATTCCTTTATTTAAAGTCTTCTTCTTTCCATCTTTTTTGGGTCTTCTTCCTTCTTCCTTCTTCCTTCGGTTTCTTCCTCCACCTTCTTCTTCCTTTGATCCTCTGCTTCTTGCTCCGGTGTTCTCGTCCGGCATCTTCCTCCGCGGCGTCTTCTTCCCCGCTTCGTTCTTGGGCTGCTCCGCATCCATGGGAGGCTCCCGCTGTGTGACGCTTCTCTTCTTCTGACACTTCTTATATAACGGAAGGCGGGGCCACCCGGTGACCCCGCCCCCTCTGACGCAGGGGGACTTGACGGGGACTTCCCTATGGCTTTCCCCGTGATGTCAGAGGGGGGCGGGGTCACCCGTTAAGTAACCGGGTGATATTGATACATGTCCCCTGGGGCAGGACCCAGGTCCCCAAACACTTTTTATGACAATATCATGCATATAAGTCTTTAAAATTAGCACTTTTGATTTCTCCCATAGACTTTTAAAGGGTGCTCCGTGGCTTTCGAATTTGCCATGAACACCCCAAATTGTTCGCTGTTCGTCGAACTGGCGAGCAGCCGATGTTCGAGTCGAACATAAGTTCAACTCGAACTCGAAGCTCATCCCTAATAGACAGGTGTGTGGCTTTCCTAATCAAGTCCAATCAGTATAATCAAACACAGCTGGACTCAAATGAAGGTGTAGAACCATCTCAAGGATGATCAGAAGAAATGGACAGCACCTGAGTTAAATATATGAGTGTCACAGCAAAGGGTCTGAATACTTAGGACCATGCGATATTTCAGTTTTTCTTTTTTAATAAATCTGCAAAAATGTCAACAATTCTGTGTTTTTCTGTCAATATGGGGTGCTGTGTGTACATTAATGAGGAAAAAATGAACTTAAATGACTTTAGCAAGTGGCTGCAATATAACAAAGAGTGAAAAATTTAAGGGGGTCTGAATACTTTCCGTCCCCACTGTATATCCAGCATGATATTCTATCTCCATCTGAGATCTGATGTGTTTTCAAAGTGTTCCTATAATTTTTTTGAGCAGTGTATATACAGTATGTGTGTGTATATAGTCTTTTTAACCTCCCTAGTGGTCAGAGTGTGGCTCGGGGTGAATTTTCATTACCAAAAGCGGTAACCCCGAGCCACACTCGGGACTGCATTGCAGTATCCTGGCAAAATTGCTTACCTTGGCCCCAGGACCCTACAATGTCTCCCCGCTGTGTCTGTGGGCTGTGTACTCTATTCGATTTATCACTCTGCCGGGCTCCATTCCCTGCGAGCGACGCAACGCACGGGGACGGAGCCCGGTGTCAAATTCAAAAACACATAACACATGCAGTACACAGATTACATTACTGTATCAAATCACATCTCTTTTGTCCCCAGTGCTTTGTCCAGTGCCCTGCATGCAATTTTATATTATATATACTGTTCTTTCTACCTGAAAACTTGAGATTGTTCATGGCAACCAAAAAGTGTCCCTTTACATCAAAAGCAGTTTTAGACCAGCTAGAAAACAGCGATAATAAATTAGAATCACTTGCAGAATTGAGTGATAGTGATTTGTGGGGAAATTCTTCATCAAACACTGAAACTAATGACAGCTACAATTCTGGAACTTAGCAAATTTCAGTGTTTTTGATTTAAAAACATTGAATAAATTATTATATTATTATTTGTTATAATTATTTATATTTATTTATTATATTATAATTTATGATTTTGTGTTTCAAACTTTATCATACCCGAGATGTCTACTAGACTCTTGTTTGGACAGATTTAAGTAAGTTATTCCTAAGAATTACAGGCCTACAATATAAAACGTCAAATTTCCATGCGAAACAATGTACCGCTTTGAGCATCAAAAATCTGACATAATCATACTGCCAGGGAGGTTAATATCCAGCTTACTAGGTTTTTATCTATTCTTATAAAAAATTATGATCCTTCCGTTTCTCCTGGGTTCTTGTTTCAAACTGACCACCACAAGCACTGAAGCAGATCCATGCTGCTGTGGTCAGTTTTGGTCCCTACGATTGCTTTTAGGAATTACAGGACACTGTGCTGACACACAGCATGCCTGCAACCCCTGTGGTCAGTTGTTCAGCCATGACCTTCTCAGTTTGTGTTGATTTAGTAAGGGGATGGGCTTATTTACAGACACACTGTGGGGGAAGTTCCCCATTTGTGACTTACATCACACACACAATGGGTGGGCGGTCGGCAGAATTATATCACACAGGAGGTGGGAAGTGGGCAGTCTTACATTACACAGTGATTTACTGACACAACAGGTGGGCAGACAGGTTTATAGAGGCTCCAGCTGGGTGCTGCTGTCAAAATGGCTGCTGGTTCTGAAAGGCAGCACAGATAAATAGGGGGGTCACCTACCAGCTATGTGACATAATCTAACCACTGTGTATGTTGTAAGCCACAGAAAGGGTAATCCACTGTATGTAATTAGGCCTGTCCCCTTACTAGATAGACATACCCCTTGCTCTAGTTACGAGGGACTGGTGCGGCTGTGCTGTCATGCACCATCCAAATAAAAGATTACAAAAGATATAAAAAAAGATTTAAGAAATAAAAATGTATTTTGAGCAAATTCATTCTGTTTTCTGAATTACAATGGCCTTTTGAAGCAGCAAGAGTGACATTATGGTGTAGTTGAAGGAGGTGGAAACAACATCTACAAATGGGAAGTCTCAACACTTGAGGCTTGGAAGATGTAAGAATGTTGCAGGTTATTCAACTTACAGCAGCTCACCCAAAACTTGCTTGTTGAACACATTTTTTTCTTTTAAGTAAAGTGATCAGATGAGTCAAATTATAGCCAAGGGATTGTGATGATGTTGAGAATCACGCATTGTAATAATTTTTTCATGTGTATTATGCAAAATGTTAATTTACAAACAACTCAATTTCCATTGTCAGTGATATGCTCTGAATCCAGCAGCTTTGGGCACAAATCATGTTTGACAGCACTCATGGGATTATGAGTATTGTCTCTAGTTACGGAACAATAGCAAATGTGTCACTTAATGTCAATGGAGACAAAAGCTACAAAAAAAAAAAAATGTACAGGACTTTTTTTGACCATGATTTTAAAAGCTTTTCTGGCACTAAAATCCCCATCTTATTTCCTATGCATGTTTAAAACTGAAAAGAAAACAAAAAATGTAGGAACTTTTCGTGAATCCAATAGCCAAACTCAGCAATGAATACATGCAGTGTGCCAAAGCAAAAAGTGCTGTAAACAATACTATCTTCATTGTCCTGACTTGGTAAAAGCTTCAATGCTAGACCTCCTTTATACCCATTAATTAATTGCTTCCCTCCTGTCAATTTGCAAGAATATGTTTTATGAAGAGCAAACCAGTACACATTCACAATTATGAATATGTTGATTGTGAAGACAATAAAAGCTGATTGTGACATGAAGCTAGTCCTGTATGACTTAGGAAGAGGTTAATTAACTTGACATGTAATTGAATGTTCAGCAGGTGTTCCAGGAAACTTAAACAACAAGTATCACTGAAATTACAGTTGCATAGTAACAATATTAGCACATAAATATCCATGCTTTTGTTTTCTTATATTTTGTTTCCTTTGTTTCATTTTTCACTGTAGAGATTTTGAATGGAGGAGTGTATCTGGACCGCAATGACTTCCTGTGTTATGCAGACACCATAAACTGGCAGGACATTGTTCGCAATCCGAATGCTACAGTGTTCCCGATGAGCAGGAATCCAAATTGTAAGTGTACATTTGCTGTATCTTTCTATCAAAGTCACTGGTGTTTGCTGCTGCATGACAAGTTTTAGGTTAGCCATAGACTCAGCAGCCACTTAAACTGCTGTCCCCAACATGTGTGAAGCCTAGTTCACTGGGGCCTAACCCTGGCAATTTACATCACACAGTTACCGCCCGTATACATAACATCAAGGCCTGCTACACATTTATCCATGCATGGGTGGCTTTTATTTTATACACTGCTTCAGCATCTTTACAAAATTGGACATGCAGAATACTAGCTGTGACTTTTCTGTATGCATTTTCCTATCCACACAGCGTTTTTAGACCTGGCCTTAAGCTTAAAGGTAATTTTTGTCAACAGCTGGGATAATTCTGTTCTACTCTTCTAAACAGGTTAAAAAAGCAAACAAATCGGTGACTCGGTTCATTTTGAACATAATTTATCTCCATGAATCATGACTGCTTTGATCCATAAACTGTAGGATCCTGGCAAATCAGAGGAGAATGGAAAAGCAATGAATTTTCAGTTATTCGGTTATCTTTGGATGAAAAATGACATGTATTTAGACAAGGTCACCAATGGTGAAGGTAGTATGAGGGAGCAGGCAGTAAGTATTGACCAACGTTTTTAGGATTACTTTCAGGGAAGTATTTAGAGTTTATGTCGCCTAAGCTGTAAGTGGTTGATGATAGAACCTATAGTTCCCAAGGTTGTTTTACTCTATAGGAAAACATAATTGTTACAGCAAAAATGTTAATTTCAGTGTTCTCTTGAGAGCACCTTACTTTCTGGCTAATATGCAGATCTGCCATTGGACTGTAGAGTAGACCAATCATGAACTTTCAGAAAAAGAGGATAGCTACTTGAACTACAGAACCTCTCTGTGACCTCTCTCATCAGCCCTGGTGGTGTACTTACCAATTTACCAAATAATATCCACACAAGAAAACATAAGGCACAAATAAGGGTAATTGTTGTATGTTAGCCCAACCTACTTTAAATCTTATTAACCTTGACCCTGGATCATTACTAGGGATGGGCAAACGGTTCGGCCAGAGCATAAGTTCGGGCCGAACTTTTGTTGTTCGGACGTTCAGCGAACAGCCACACAAACAGGTCATTAGACCGTTTGTTCGGCCCCCCCAAACTGACCACAATGCATTACAGTGCTGAACAGTGCATTGCAAGCCCTAATTGGCTGAGGCAGTGAAAGCTTCAGCCAATCAAGGCACAGAGCACTGTCAGAGTCATGATTGGACACTGTCATCATGACTTTATCCAATCATGGCTCATTCCCGCCCCACAGTATAAAAGTAGTCTTTCAATGGCAGCCATTTTCAGTGTGATTTCGGCGTAGAGAGAGATAGAACAGGGCTCTGTTCAGTGCTATTAGTTACTGTACTATTTTGCTTCAATTGTCAGTGTGGAATATTAGTTTAGTGTCAGTCTAGGGATAGTGTGAGTGTAGTGAGGAGGACCATCATTCAGCTTTGCATAGTGTGTAGCTAGAGTAGGGACAGCTCACATAGTTTCACTGTAGAGTAGTGAGACCGTGTCATTCATACATACATTAGTGTAGAGTAGGCACAGCTCAGATAGTTTTAGTGTAGTGTAGTGAGACTGTGTCAGTAATCTTGCCATAGTGTATAGCTAGAGTAGGGACAGTTCAGATAGTCAGTGTACTTACGATTGAACACCATCTATTTGATTGCATTGCCATTTACTTCTGTGTGCGTTACTGCCAGTTTAACGCCATATGGTTTTGTGCATTACTGCAAGTTTAATGTCATTTACTTCTGTGTGCGTTACTGCCAGTTTAACACCATATAGTTTTGTGTACGTTACTGTCAGTCTAACGCCATATAGGTCTGTAAGCGTTAGTGACAGTTTAACGCCATATCGTTTTTTGTGCGTTACTGCCAGTTTAACGCCATATAGTTTTGTGCATTACTGCAAGTTTAAAGCCATTTACTTCTGTGTGCCTTACTGCCGGTTTAACGCCATATAGTTTTGTGTGCGTTACTGCCAGTTTAACGCCATATAGTTCTGTGTGCGTTATAGCCAATTTAACGCCATAAAGTTTTGTGTGCATTACCTCCAGTTTAACGCCATATATTTCTGTGTGCATTACTGCCATTTTAATGCTTTGTGTTCGTTACTGCCAATTTTTCATCATATAGTTCTGTGTGCATTACTGCCAGTTTAACGCCACATAGTTCTGTGTGCGTTACTGCCAGTTTAACACAATGTAGTTTTGTGCATTAGTGCAAGTTTAACGCCATGTACTTCTGTGTGCATTACTGCAAGTTTAATGGCATTTACTTCTGTGTGCGTTACTGCAAGTTTAACGGCATTTACTTATGTGTGCGTTACTGTAAGTTTAATGCCATATAGTTCTGTGTGTCACTGTATGTTTGGCGCATTATATTGCAGTATATTATAGTGTATCAGTGGAATGTGTCTGTGTAGTGTGAGTACTCAAATTAAAGTGCACCAAACACCACTTTACGTTGATTAAAGTGCATCTACATACAGATTTCCACTTCTTCTTTACATTTGGTTATAAGCACTGGGGCGGGACGTTCCCTTGGCACTTTAAGGGGGCCAGCAACAAAGGTGTACACAGGCAAAGGTGGACGTGGTGGTCAGTCCTCAGGCAGGGCATCATTTCCTTTGTTTAGTGAGTTTGCCCGTGCTATCCAGCCACGGCATGCAGAGGAGGTGGTAGACTGGCTTACTAAACCTTCCTCATCCTCCTCATCCTCATCCTCTGTCACGCAAGCAGAGACAAGTGTGCAGTCCCATGCAGTTGCCAGAAAGGATAAACCTGCCTCCTTGTCCAAATCTATTCCTGCCATAGCCCCAACATCAGCCATTGAGGAGTCAGCTGAGTTATTTGACCACAGCATCAGCCACTTGCTCCTTGATGATGCCCAGCCATTACTGGATTTAGATGTTGGTTCTGAGGTTGAGGATGACAGTAACATGAGCCTAGAGAGAGGGAGGAACACTGGTAGACAAATTGGCATTCATGTTCCCCCAGCCGCAGCGTATTGCCAAGTTGTCTCCAGTGGTAAAGATGATGATGAAGGAGATGGAGATCATAATGATGATGAGGTCACTTATGCGACTTGGGTGCCAGATAAAGCAGAGGAGGAAACTGAAGGTGAGGGGTCACAACCCCAAGGAGGCCGACATAAAGAAAGAGTAGAGAGCAGCCACCCTATTCCATCACATTCTGCAGCTGTTATCTCCCGGCTCTGCAGCATATCGCACTGTTGCTATCTGCAAACTGTGTCTCAGGCACATCAAACGTGGCAAAAACACCAGCCATTTGGGTACCACATGCTTAACAAGGCATCTAACGTCCAACCAGTCAGCCCATTGGCAAGAGCACCTAAAAGCCACACAAAAGGGGAAAAAATCTGTCCCTCCTCCTCCTTCTCCTTACCCACTTCAGTCTGCCCCTGCTATACCGAGTCATTACCTCTCAGCAGCCTCGAGCGGTGTTCAAAAGTTCTGGTGCAAATTAACAGGGGTTCGTTCGGCTCATCCCTAATCATTACCTGCTGGTATATACAGCACCAATTGCCGGTTCTTAAGCTTAATTACAAAATTAATATGCCAATAGTGGCACAAGAATATTACTTTTTATGCCACTACGTGAAACAGGGAAGGAAGATCCACACTACGATCTCATCTTTCTCTTCCTACACCCTGAAATTCTGCTGTCTGGCCCATCATTTTGGGTAATGCTTTTCCAATACAAAACACCATTCTTAGGCACATTTAAAACCAGAGTAGCACTTCTTACTGGTCATTGTCTTTAGTTTTCAAAGAAAGTAAATACCATTTATGTTATTGCAGAGCAGTTTAAAATAAAGGTCAATGCAACAGACCACTTAAAAATTGTGTTCTTCTGTAGGGGACAAAAACTAGATTGTGCTGAAACCTCTCAATTTACTGACATCACTACACACTACAAAGTTGTGGTACACAACTTTGACTTTGACACAACTTTTTGTCATTTCTGACCCACATGTTTGCTTCTTCCCAAGTAAAGAACAGTAGAATATTAGAATGATCTTAAGGGATAAGGGTATTTTGTAATTGCTGGTACCCAGGCACTATGATGGTTTTCTCGCTATTTGTACTTTTAGAGTTAGAAGAATTTTCTCTTACTGCAGAAACCCATGATGGACCTGTAGTGGGTGGGAACATATTCTGGAGAAAGACTCAATCAACAGAGTACCAAGACCACCTCTTGAATGATATTATGTATGTAAGGCAGGAGAAGGATATAAGTTAATAAGCCTGTTAATGCTTAAACTACAGCGTAGTGTTACATACATTCAGTATATAAATAGTGTTCTATACTCTCCAGAAGTATGATGGCCCATGGGACAGTTGTTCTGCCTTAGAAGAGAAGCATAAAAACAACACGCTGGAAGGCTGCTTTAGTCTAGCAAAGAGCACTGTGCAAAGAAGCCACAGAAGCCAAAGTTCATTATTCACTCCCCTCACCACTTTTACCTAAATTTGACTGGCTGCACAGAGTGACTGCAGTCTACATAATGTCTTTATGGTTTTCACTTCTTTACTGCAGAGCGATTATCTATACAAAAATGTACAAAGGCATTGGAAGATCCCTCTGGTTGACAGGTTTATAAATGTTCTGCTATTGTTTTTAAGATGCTAACATTTGCCACAAATCTTCCCCATACCCTTGGGTTTAATACACTTTATGCTCCGTTATATGGTGTAATGCTTACAGGTGAATGAATTGGAAAACTAATTCTTGTTTGAAAAGTTTCTCCCCACTGATGATTGTGTCATTATTTGAATATATGATTTTTTTTTTGTTTGGGTATAATTTCTTAATTAGAGGATAAGAGCTCTTAGTGCTAAGCTGAGGAGGCATTATTGTTACTGTCTGCTAACAATGACCCTTACAGCCTGCTGTTATTTCTAATAAGATAATTTAATGACTCTTCTGCTTGGTTAATATTGCTCTGAGTGGTGCGTTTTTGAAAGTGCCCAGAAAACATTGTTAGTCTGTAGAGTCTCAGGCTGAATTTAGCAGAGCAGCAAAGTAATGCAGAAAACTGCTCTACCAGGAACATATTGTACAGTAGCTCTGAGCATCTTCATAATGCTCCATCAAATAGCTTTACAATTACAATAACAGCACAAAGTGCAGGCAAGCACAGAAAGATAGGTCCCAATTTGAAATTACCAATGCAATTATTATATCTGGGCGATAGCTATATACAGTAAAATGTGAGAGCCTAAAACAGTTACATGCTTTGTAATTATATACAATGTATGAGAATATTAGTGTCCACAACTTAAGTGTCCATTGTTGTTTCTTGCTTGAAGAGTAATTTAAATTATACCTAAAAGAAATATGCAGTCTGCTATTAATGGTCTAATTCTGACTATGCCAGTTGCCTTAACCTCTATCTTCAATATTTAGAATCACAAAAATCCCTAAATACTGGAATACAAATGAGCTTTTTTTCATTTGTTGCTTTTAGAAACTGCATATCACAGATTAGCTGTAGTAGTCCTACAGATATGTGGACTGCATCTACCTTTTTATGGCTGCAGAGCTGAATCTGTGGTCCTATTGATTGATAGTCTGTTTTCACCTGACCCTTGCACTGGTCTGGCAGTCTCAGGCATCATCCAATGTCACCTGTTGTATAGGATAGAAGGTCTGCTGTGCACTCTGCTCACATTTTCTAGAAATCCTGCAAACTGCTTGGTACCTTGTCCCTGGATGTTCTGCAATGCACACTGTTCACTTGTCCCTGGAAATACTGCACACTGAGCAGAACCCTCTCCTTGGAATTTCCACTGTGCACTCTACTTACCTGTTTCTTAAACTTTTGAACAATGAGCCATAATTGTTCCTGGAAATTCTGTGCACCGCAGAGACTCCAGTGCCCTGGGACCTCTTTACACAATGCTCTACTCAGTCCCTCATAACCTGTGTGTGGCACTGATCAACTCCTTCTCATTCTAGTGGCTGGCACATGCCAGAGCCTTTCTCACACCTTGCCCTAGCTGGCAGTAACTGGGACAGCAACCTGGCACTGGGAATCAGCCAACCCATATATGGCATCAGAAGCTCTGGAGAAGACCACTTGTTTCTTAGACTCTGCTCTTCAGAGAATCCAGTCAGGGTGAGGATGGGTTCTCTTTGGCTGTGGTTGGCAAGCCTGTAACATCAAGGTCTATATATAGGAAGCTAAAGAATAAAAAAAAATGTTAAACCACTTTGACAGTTAACAGTACATTCATCTATTTAGATTTGTACATCACACCTAAAAGAGGGACATTTGTGCAGAAATAAGTGGCACAATGTTCATAAAAGAGCCTTAGCCTCCAAAAGGAGGGAATTAAAGAAACTATGCTTAATATTTAAAAAAACAAAAAAAGACAAACATTGATGCATTTAAAGGCGAAATGCTGCAGGTACAAAGTTCAGACCTCTTGAAAACCTTAAAATCCATGGTATGTCAACGAATATTAGACAGTTCTGATAGACATAGCTCCAGCATTCTCTGATTGGGTCCAAGCTTGTTCATCCTTTGTTGCATCCTGGCAGGGATGGAGGTTTGGAGGTAATGGAAAGTTCCAACACTCTCCGGAAGTGCCAAAGTATTGCCTAATAGAAAGGTCCAACAGTTGCCCCAGCTTTCCCAGGTGCCTTTCATTTAGAGCTGCCAAAGTTTTTGTTTTTTTCTTCCCGTTAAATATTCTCTTAAAGTTGCCTTGAGATCTAATTCATACCTACGCTATGGACACCTACTCTATTGCTTGCTTGTGTCTGATTCCCCAATGAAAGTATTATAATCCTTCATCTATTATAAAATGCGTAAAGTGCCAATTATACAGTACATGACATTATATGAGTAATGTGACCAATCTGAACATTGCTTTTGAAAATGAATTAATTCACAACCATTGGAAGTACTTATCACAAAAATACAGAGATAGAAAATCTCTCCATAATCATCTGGAAATCATTTGTTTTTCACCACAGAAAATAGAATAGATTATCAGGAGGCTGTACAGTATAATGTGCAATTGGCAAAGTCAGGGCTAAAGGTCTTCACAGGTCCAACAACTCCTGATTAATGTATTAAAATATCTTTCATTATTTCCTCATAAATCATAAAACCATAGTTTTCACATATTTTTCAGTTCAGCTAGTCATTTACAGAATTAGAGATAGCAAGAAATATTCATGCATCAGCTGAAAGTGAAAATTAGGTATGCAGTAGGAGCCTCTAGTTTGGCTAGAGTTGCCCTTTAATATTGTCAGGAAAAGACTAAAATAATATTGGTACATTTACTTTGTTTTAAATCATTTTAATACATGATCCCTAAGCTTAACCTGACTTTAAAGCTATCCTGTCAGGTTAAAAAAATTGCAGATAAAAGGTGCAAAAGAGGTCCCCTCCATTCCAGAAGTGCAGCCTCTGTAAGATACTTGGGCATTCAACATTTTTGAGAGTGTCAGATATCTGTGCCCTGTAGCAACTGGAGGAAGTAACCACAGCAGAGGAAGGGGAATATAGGCTTCCGACACTCCAGGAAGTGTCAAATGTTGGAGAGCCTTGCTGCAATGCTATAAGAGATAGAAGGTAGGAGAAGCAGATGAGTATAAGAGGTATAAAAGCTATTTCATGTGCATTTATTACTTAACTGTTCATTTCACCCTAACTCTTTACCTAACAGGTAGCCTCCCTGGCGGTTTTCCCGAGTGTGGCTCGGGGTTAAAATTCAGTACCATTAGCGGTAACCCCGAGCCACACTCGGGATCGCATTGCAGGATCCTGGGGCGGCTTTACTTACCTTGTCCCCGGGATCCTGCGATGTCCCCCGCAGTGTCCGAGGGCTCCGTCCTCCTCCGAAGCCTCTCCGTGCCAGGCTCCGTTCCCTGCGAGCGGCGCGACGCACGGGGGCGGAGCCTGGCGGCAAATTCAAAAAACTGTCAAAATCATAACACATACAGTACTGTAATCTTACAGATTACAGTACTGTATGAAATGATTTCACATCCCTTTTGTCCCCAGTGCTCTGGCCCATGCCCTGCATGCAGTTTTACATGATATACACTGTTCTTTCTGCCTGGAAACTGGGGATTGTCCATAGCAACCAAAAAGTGTCCCTTTACGTCAAAAGTGGCTTTAGACCAGCTAGAAAACAGCGATAATAAATTAGAACACTTGCAGAATTGAGCGATAGTGAATTGTGGGGAAATTTATTTTATTACTATTTTTTTAAATTTTTTTAAATTATTTATTTTTATTTATTATATTATAATTTATGTTTTTGTGTTTCAAACTTTATCATACCCGGGATATCTACTAGACTCTGGTTTGGACAGATTTAAGTGTGTTATTGTTAAGATTTACAGACCTACAATATAAAACGCCAAATTTCCATGCAAAATAATGGTACCGCTTTCAGCACCTAAAATCCGAAATAATCATACCGCCAGGGAGGTTAAAAAAAAATAACTTAGGCCCTTAAACTTTACACAAAAATTAAAAACTCTAGCCTAATCTTAAACCTAACACTAAATATAACTCCCTAACCCCACAACAACTCTAAGCTAACAATTAACCCTAGCTTAACTTCTGGAATGCTGTTTTTTTCCTAATGGATGCTGGATACTAAGCATCAAAAGCATACAGTCTTACAAAAAGACTTATAGCATCTAGATCTTAGCACCAAAAGCTAATGATTCGTAATAATAATATTAGTACGAGACATTTGATTACACACAGCTGATTTCTCCTGAAATAATCCCATTTAGGATATTGCAAATAGGCTCCAGTTAGCCGACTTTAGGCTAAAATGAATGTGAACATAGAATATTGTGTTTTGGGTAGCTTCATAGCAATTGTTAAAACCAAATGCTCTTTTACTTGTATTATAGGTTTATTGATTCTTTAATGTACTAAGCATACCTAGCTAATGCACTTTCTGACAAAGTTTATTAAAACAAACACCATTTGTCAAGTCAACTTTATTTTCCTTATTGTACCTTGTCTGTGATGTACATGAGCTAAGCATCTACTGTATATGACTCCAACAGTAAGCAGTCCTACAACATCATGTCATTATAGCAGCATGTTTTCCGCTCAAGCTCTTCCATTTATGATAATCTCAGATGAGATATTGATTGGAAATAATAAAGGAGTTAGTTATTAGCAGCTGGGACATAAACAGCCTAATATATCAATAGATATTGTTCCATCTAAGAGCTGTTTCAGACCACATTTAATGGAGACATGCCCCTACCAGCCTCTATATTGTGTGTAAAATATATTGAAAACATCAAACTCCCATTTTCTAATAGATGAATTCTTTACTGGTATTTGCTGAATGTGATAGTGATTCTAGCATCACTTATAATATTAGACGTGTGTATGGTATAAGACAATAGATGGGCTTTGAACAATAAATCTCTGAATTACTGGTTACAGCAATAGTTCTGCTTTTTGGAAAATTGCTTTTCCTATTATTAGTATAACTAGATCTTTACAAGTGATTGTGACTGTATGAGCCAAGTAGACAGAGTCTGACTTTATAAATAAATACACATTTGCTTGGACTACTATATCATCCAACAATAAATGCAGTTAAAACTGAACTCTAGGCGCAGTCTTTCATTTAAAGTGGAGTTCCACCCAAAAAAAAGGCATTACTGTGCATGAAATAATATTAAAAAAAAAAACATTTGAACATTTTTTTTTTTACTCACTTCTTAATGCCTGTTGCTATGTGGTCCGTTGAAATCTTCCTCCTTCCTCTCCTAGGCTCCTTATGTCACTTCCCTAGGCGCCTCCGCTCGCTACTGCTCCTGGGAGGCGTGTGTCATCATTTCCCAGGAGTCAGTGGGCAACGCCGAGGGCTTCGTTGCCATCATAACGGGGTGGGCACTTCCGATGCCGCCGCCCCTTGTGATGGCAACCTAGTAGTTGACAGTGCTGCGAGAATGACTCAATGCGCATGCGCGAGATCGGGGTGTGAACGGGCGGTGCATGCTGGTCGCTCAGCAGCACCGTATCCTGGAACAGGATGCTTGTGGGCTTCACATGCGCACAAGCAAAATGAAAACAGCCACCACTGCATTATCAAAGTTCTTTTAACAGATGAAACTAGACATCGGGGGACAAATTATACAGAAGACGTGAGAGTTACAATGCCATTGTAAATGCTTGTGAAAGGTTTAAAAATAAAAATGTATTGATTGTAGTTGGAACTCCGCTTTAAATATGTTATTCAATAGCCACAAAGTATATAGGCTCACTTTTTGTGCAGCAAACCCTTTACAAACTGGATATTACCTTGTAAAAGCCGCAATAACATCAACATTGCGCTGCACATAACAGAATTGGGGGAGGAACTCAGCAGGTCCTCCCTCTACAGGCTGCCTGCAGAAAGCTACAGGAGAGGGCAGGTAGAAGACCAGTCAACCTGCACAAGGAGAGAGGGCAGCAGTGACCGGTCTTTTTTATAGGAAACTCCTGCGCAGAGGCAAAGAGCATGAATTGTTTCATACTGGAGTATTAAAATTCACAAATATTACCAAGATTAAGCACTTAAGGATCAGAAGGATTTGCCCCCTTAATGACCAGGCCATTTTTTGCGATACGGCACTGTGTTGTTTTAACTGACAATTGCGCGGTCATGTGACGCTGTACCCAAACAAAGTTGTCGTCCTTTTTTTCCACAAATAGAGCTTTTTTTGGTGGTATTTGATCACCTCTGCGATTTTTATTTTTTGTGCTATAAACAAACAAAGAGCGACAATTTTGAAAAAAAAATTTTTTTTTAACTTTTTGCTATAGTACATATCCCCAAAAACACATTTATTCAGCAGTTTAGGTCAATATATATTCTTCTGCATATTTTTGGTAAAAAAAAATCACAATAGGTATATATTGATTGGTTTGCGCAAAAGTTATCGCGTCTACAAACTATGGGATAGATTTAGGGACTTTTACTTATTTTTTATTGTTTTCACTAGTACTGGCAGCGATCTGCGATTTTTAGCGGGACTGTGACATTGCGTCTGACAAATCTGACCCCAAATGACACTTTTAGGGGACCAGTGACATTATTACATTGATCAGTGCTATAAAAATGCACTGATCAATGTAAAAATGATAGAAAACAGTAACCTCCGCACCAGTGGTGTCAAATTTCAAGAAACCATAAGTGAATCACATATCAAAGAAACGTTCCCAGCAGTGAACATATAAATTATCAAAATAATAAATGTTTAACAACCTATGTAAGCTGCTCCCCTAATTTTTGAAAAATCAAAAAATTGAAATATTTTAAATAGATAGGGGGCACTAGAGGCTATACAATAATGATTAAGTGCAAAGAAAAAAGAGCGAAAAAAACTTTGCATTCAAAAGTGAAAAATAAATACACACTAACAATGACAATTCACATTTGAGTTACATATTATAGTGATGACAATATTAGTGATTAATTGTCCCCATAAAATAAGTGGTTGAAGTGATATCTTGCAATAGTGCCACAGTCTTGTTGCTGTTAGAAAAAATTCCGTCACCAGAAGAGAAAGAAAGGAATACACCTTGAAGTAATAGATATCTGCTTACCAGATACCAAATACTCCTTTAGTTAAAAAGGAAGTCACTAGCACTTGTGCAGGATTGTGCCTGCTCACATGGACGGCTGGACTATGGATGGTAATTTAGGCATGGATTGTTCCCGTCACAATCGTTCAAGGTATGGATATATAGGAAACAAAAACAGTCTCCATAGCGTAAAACCATTTATTAAAAATATAAACAATAAAAATAGCCAAGTGGCCGCTTACATTGGTAGGTGCTTACCCAGCACTGGAGCTGCTCGTATGTCAGGGTAACTGTGAAGTCAAAAAAGACCCTTCATATCTCATCCTATCCGGCGTGCGTTCCAGCCCGCACGGAGGGACAGCCAGAGGATCCGGATGTTGTAAGACAAAAGGACATGTGATCACGTACCGCGGAGCGGTACCCACGGAGCGTTTTTTTTCGCTCTTTTTTCTTTGCACTTAATCATTATTGTATAGCCTCTAGCGCCCCCTATCTATTTAAAATGTAAAAATGACACTGACAGGGAAGGGGTTAACACTAGGGGGCGATCAAGGGGTTAAAGTGGATGTAAACCCGAAAATGTTTTTTTTTTTTTTTTATGTTAGTATAAGATTTCCTATCATTTGAGCCCAGTCTTGCCACAAAGAGTTAATCCAGCTCTGGGCAATCCTCTTTTATTGTTCAGTGAGATAAAACTTGACAGAGAAAAACTTTGTCAAATCCTCCCTCTTGCTGTGAGTGACAGGTGATTTACATATTTCATGCACTAGCCTTATGCCCTGTACACATGGTCGTATTTTCAGACGGAAAATGAGTGATAGGACCTTGTTGTCGGAAATTCCGACCGTCTGTAGCCTCCATCACACATTTTCCATCGGATTTTCAGACACACAAAGTTTGAGAGCAGGCTATAAAATTTTCCGCTCAGAATAAATAAAGAGATGAAAGCTATTGGCTACTGCCCCGTTTAGAGTCCCGACATACGTGTTTTACGTCACCGCATTCAGAACGATCGGATTTTCTGACAACTTTGTGTGACCGTGTGTATGCAAAACAAGTTTGAGCCAACATCCGTCGGAAAAAATCCTAGGATTTTGTTGTCGGAATGTCCGATCAATGTCCGACCTTGTGTACGGGGCAAAAGACATGCATTATTTTTTAATTCCCACCCCCACTCCTTTCTTCGGCAGCTCTGCAAGGATTGGCTGTTCCACACCTCAGAATGACTTGGCATGCTGAAGTCATGTGGTTACTTTCCTGTCTTTTCACTGGATGTTAGAGATCATAGCAGAAGTTCAGTGTAAGAAATACACAGGAGAAAATGCATATTGACAAGGGGAATGTAGAGCTGGGCGGGGAGTCTACTGACATCATTGAATAGCGCCACATATTTTTATTTTATATCTACTGACATCACGACTCCACCCACCGAGCTCCAGACAACAGACCCACCCACAGAATCTTCAGTTTTTCGGGGGGAGGGGAGACATTTGACAGGTAAAGATACATGCAGGAGGCATGTATATCCTTATAGATAACCCCTATGGCAGTAGTTTAGAAAGGATGACATTGGGTTTACATCCAGTTTAAGTGTGTTCCCTAGGTGTGTTCTAACTGTAGGGGGGATGGTCTCACTGGGACATGACAGAGATCACTGTTCCCGATCACTGGGAACAGAAGATCTCTGACATGTCCCCTGTCAGAACGGGGATCCACTTGTTTACACTGGCAGATACCCTTTCTGCCTCTGTACTAGACGATCGCGGGTCCGCCTGACCCACGTGCAACGGGAGTGAGAGCGCGCCGGCAGCGGCGTGCGCCCACCCGCAACTGCGCCTTACAGGTCCAGCGATTTTCGCAGGGCTGCCAACCTGCCACAGTATAAGTACGTGAGCTGGTCGGCAAGTGGTTAAAGTAAGAATACACATGACTTTCATATTTAGACACTATGGGGTTGATTTACTAAAGGCAAATAGGTTGCAGGGGAATTTTATTCAGAGCCTGGAGAACTTCTCACCTTAGAATCACAGAAGCATAAAAATAGAGTCGCCAGAGTCATAATCCATGCTAAAGTGGAAGCAGTTCTCCTGGACAGGGTAAAAAAATATGAATGCTTATGGAAACCATTGGCAGATCACTATCTCCCTGGCTTTGGTGAAACATTACTGTGCCCTTGAACTCCCTGTGAATTTGTTACTAGAGACCCCTGGACGAAAATCCCTAATCTCCTCTCCCAATTCACCCCCTGGGACCTACCCCTACTTCCTTCATATCCCCCTCCCTTCTTATGCCCTGTACACATGACCGGTTTTGCCGTCGAAAAAAACTCTGAAGGTTTTTACGATGGAATTCCACTCAAGCTGTCTTACATACACACGGTCATACCAAATTCCGACCGTTAAGAATGCAGTGACGTACAACACGTACGATGGGACTAGAAAACGGAAGTTCAATAGCCAGTAGCCAAAAGCTTCCGTCTCGTACTTGCTTCAGAGCATGCGTCGTTTTTGGTACATCGGAACAGCATACAGACGAGCGGTTTTTCCGATAGTAATTTGTTCCGTCTGAAAAATATAGAACATGTTCTCTATCTAAGTCCGTCTGAATTTTCGACAGAAGAAGTCCGATGGGGCATACACACGGTCAGAATACACGATGCAAAGCTTCCATCGGACTCTTTCTGTCGGAAATCCCCCCCCCATCGATACACGACCTAGTTGAACAGTTGGGGCCAATCATACTACCCTATAAAGTGTTATACTATAGTTACTAAACTTTATACTACAGTTTATAATTTTGTTTTTGATGCTTTCCCTACCATATTGTTATGGCCTGCGTCCCTACAGAACTTGTGCGCTATTGTGCACACTTCTCACCCTTCCCCTCTGGGGTTATTCTGCAAGAGTTACTGTGTTGGTATGTTTTTCTTTTTTCTGTACCAATAAAATATTGGAACAAGGGAATTTTCTCCAGTGTTTAGTGAATATAATGAAACTTCATATTGCAATTAATACCCAATCACGTGTAAAAAAAAAAGAAAAAAGAAAAAAAAATAACAGCATATATGACTGGATGATGAAAGTCAACAGAGCTTCAACTCGTTTACTAAGCTCTGGGAAAAATTGCCAAATGCAACTTCCCTTGCCATGTGAAAAACCAAGTTTGCTTTTACTAAATCAACCTGTAATTGTTTGGCCCACGTTTCAACTTTACAGTCACACTTTTTTTTTTTTTTTAACTTTGGATAGAGTGTTGAGGTGTTGAAATCCCTGTCAGGTTTGTGTATCTGTTTGTGTTAATAACCTTTTCTGTTTGTCCTGATGACCATTGTGACAGAAATTGATGGGAAGTGAAAAATGGTACAGTTGTTCCTGGAACAGGAATAGGTTGGGAACCTTTTAATGGGAAAGCTAAAGCTGACAATGCACTATACCGTATGATTGTACACCCTCCTTAGATCTACTATAAACTATGCAGTGCAGGGGACTGCCTGATTCGATACTAATTGAATAGATTGTGTAGATTTGTTCTCATTTAACGTAGTTTTGGTAAAGCTGAAGGAGATTGTACAGAGAGTGTACAATCAGATTGTATATTGTAGGGCCCACCTACAAACGACTTCCCCTAGCTTTGGAGAGATTTATTCTCACTTCCCAGTGTGTCTCTGGGCCAGGAGGTTAAGGAGAATCTCCCCAATGGAAAACAGTCAGTAAAAAGCTAACCTTTGGCCTTTAGAAATTGTTCCAGTATACAAGCAACCAGTATGTTCCAGATATTGCTTTGGAATCTTGAAGGATCTTTAAAGGGCCAGGGTACTATGTAGTAGTTTCTATATAGGACAATGCTAGCTAGCTAAAATGGCAGGGATAAGAAAATACAAGAGATTGTCTTGGAGAAAAAGTGATTAATTGTTCCTTCTTGTATACCTTGATATGACCAACACTACTGTATTACGGTATCACCAAGAAAAAAAAAAATTCTTGGTGTCAGCCATTACATCTGATCTTTTAGAGCACTCTAGGTAATGCTATGGCTGTCTGATCCTTTTACAAGGTCTTCCTAGTGCAGACAACCTTGAAAAATGAAAAATAATTTATGTGGAAATTGATGTAACTTTCTTCTTAGCGAAGGATTTGCCGATGCGGCAGGAGGTGCTCAATATAAGCTTATATATTAGGACATGCAGATGGCAAACATACTGCACAAGGAAGAGTAAAACATGATATTAAGACTAATTTATTATCTGCAAATGCATGTCATATTATAGCAGGAACATTCTCAGCAAACTGTTCGCTTGTCAAATGGCTGTTTGCAGTTGAGCCCACAGCTTTTCAGATCCAATTAGTCACAGAAAAAGCAATCACAGGCGGAGAACAGAACCTTCACATTTGTCTTGTCTGCGGAAGGTTGATGATGTTGTACAGGGGGGATAATAGGTGATTCACAGCTAGAAAATGTCCACTGATTTGTCTGACACAAGGGTCTAATAATCTGAAAGGTCCCTTGTCTTTTCTAACTACCTCCACCCTCTGGTTTTATGTTCGCTGACTTTTCCTGGGTACAGTGTTGTACCTTGAAATCTCACGCTACTATTTATTGCTGTAGACACCAGAGTTTCATCTATTTTATTAGAGAAACATAAAACGTGACAGCTGATAAAATCTATACCTAATATGGTAGTCTAAAGAAATAGGGGATTGGCGCTGTTCACTGATAGAGAATGATAATGAATAAATCAATAAACTATACAAACTGCTAACAAAAGGAAAACATAACCCCTCAATGTTGGGTGGATAAAACGTGTAACACAATGTAAATAATTGTTAAAAAATGGATATATGTGCTAAGAATGGTCAAAGGATGTGCAGAATACCTAAGTTGCAAAAGTTGTTATCACAAAATAAAATTGGTAAATAAAACACCAAGCATTAACAAAGGTGAATGATCAATCAGGTGTATATAAAAAAAAAAATGTATGTGTGCAATGAAAGATATGAGTGGATATACCTAAAAAAGAGGGCAAAACACCGTGTTGCCCACTGGAAATAAATATGTGTACTGGTAAAGCTGAATCGTGTTGGAAAATTTATATGTGAAAAAATGTAAGAATATATATAAAAAATGTGGAAATATGTATAATAATCGGCATGTGATGTGCAGACAATCTAAGTGCACAAAAAACAAAAAGGTGAAAAAACCAAAAAGAAAATGAGAGTCCAAGCAACCAGATCAATTATTAAAAAATATATAAAAAGTTATTATATCCGTGAATAAAAAACAGTTCTTATGCAGCCAGCTGATATATCTTCAAAGGTTGCGGATAGGTCTGTCCCAATGAGTATATGTTGTCCCGTGTGGAGTCCCCTCTAGTGCCCCCACTCACCAGAGTGCCCAACCCCTGCAGGGGTAATGAGCATGTAGATGATCCGATGATCCAAGCGGTTGGTGTCCCCTTCACCACCTAATTTCCACCTGTGTCACCCGATCACTTTCAAAAGGCATCCATCCGGAACAATTACCATGTGCAGGGAGAAGAGAAGAGCCTCATAGTGTGATTCCGAATATATGTTTATTAAACTGGTCTGTGTATCAGCCTTGAGGGGACTCCACACGGGACAACATATACTCATTGGGACAGACCTATCCGCAACCTTTGAAGATATATCAGCTGGCTGCATAAGAACTGTTTTTTATTCACGGATATAATAACTTTTTATATATTTTTTAATAATTGATCTGGTTGCTTGGACTCTCATTTTCTTTTTGGTTTTTTCACCTTTTTGTTTTTTGTGCACTTAGATTGTCTGCACATCACATGCCGATTATTATACATATTTCCACATTTTTTATATATATTCTTACATTTTTTCACATATAAATTTTCCAACACGATTCAGCTTTACCAGTACACATATTTATTTCCAGTGGGCAACACGGTGTTTTGCCCTCTTTTTTAGGTATATCCACTCATATCTTTCATTGCACACATACATTTTTTTTTTTATATACACCTGATTGATCATTCACCTTTGTTAATGCTTGGTGTTTTATTTACCAATTTTATTTTGTGATAACAACTTTTGCAACTTAGGTATTCTGCACATCCTTTGACCATTCTTAGCACATATATCCATTTTTTAACAATTATTTACATTGTGTTACACGTTTTATCCACCCAACATTGAGGGGTTATGTTTTCCTTTTGTTAGCAGTTTGTATAGTTTATTGATTTATTCATTATCATTCTCTATCAGTGAACAGCGCCAATCCCCTATTTCTTTAGACTACACTATTATTGGATTGCACCATTGGTGCTTTCTCTTTTAGGGGGGCTGCAGTTCGGTTATAAGCCCGTCCTAAGCGCGGAACACCATTATATACTATACCTAATATGGCCTTTGCTTGCTAGCTATATATTCCCAGGAAAGACTTGACCTTTAGCCTCTGATATTTTCTCAGTTACAGCATTGCTATGATTGTGTTATTAAAGTGTGCCAAACAGCCATTGTTACAGCACATGCTAGCCGCTTATGTTCCACTGTGACCACACGGTCTTGTTGGGGTTTTCTGCTTTGCCTCATGGTTGCAGTTATCTTTAAAGGCTTTGGGATATAGTTCTTTTAAATTCTGAATTCAGTCTTATAGAAGATCTAGCGGTCCAAGACTAATAACTTAATGACTTTCCTTTAAAGTGGAACTTTACCCAGCTAGGAGAAAATTAAAAGTCAGCAGCTACAAGTACAGTAGCTGATGACTTTTAAGAAACACATAATTACCATTCCAAGAGGTCCAGTGCTGTCTTCCACTCAGCCAATTCTTCTCAGGGCTTATGGTCTAGTGTGCCACCATCTCATCTTAGATTTAGTAGGCGGCTGTGACCTCCTGATCACTTATAACCGGCCCCCTACTGGGAGATCTGGACTGCAGGGAAACTGGTCCTGTAGCCTCTTGAATTGTGTGACGTTATTCCAGGAGGATGTGGGTAGTGGTCAGACCAAGCAGACATTATCCTCATCTAGACAAGGAATGGGAGAGTTGGAGCGAGTACCACCCAAAAAAAGGGTATATATACACACACATCTATGCAAGCTTATACAGTAATAAGATATGTTGGGCTGGTGTCCCTGTGTGAACATACTTTACTATTCACAGAAAAAAATGTAACCCCCTTATATTGGGACTTTAATAGACCACCAACTCTTGAGATAAAAAATGTATATTTTATTAATGTGCTTAAAAACGGACATAAAGACGTCTATAACATACAAAAAAAGAGAAAATGCATTCCATACAAAATTGATACCAGATCAGAACAGAGATAATACAAATATGATATTAAATGTGCTCTCCTGGGGTTGATGTGCCCCGATACCCAACGCGTTTCCGGTATTTTGATACCTTCATCAGGGGTTTGAGAGTTTCAAGTGTTTTACAAGTGTATGGACTCCAGTGGAATGACTTTGTGTTCAGGCAGCACCTATGACCCCCAAGGTTCAATGACGTGTTTATTCATGTATGCCAGATCCAGAACCTAAATAAGTTGTGTCCATAACGGGTTACCATTATCCGGGTTTGTTATATGAGCCAGAGTGGGATGAGTATTAGTTTAAACTTATATTCAGCCGGCTGCATGCTGGGTGGATAAATATCCAACCAGGTCCCACCGTGGCCGACTCCTGGGATAGACCCTTAGAGTGTCCAGATCCTAGGGGGGTGCCTTCAGCTGGTGGTCTTTCCATCCGTTTTTAAGCACATTAATAAAATATAAATTTTCTAACTCAGGAGTTGGTGGTCTATTAAAGTCCCAATATAAGGGGGTTACATTTTTTTCTGTGGTTCATACGTTAGGGATGGGACCACCACACTCCATATTTGTCATGATGGAAGCATCCTTTCTGCTTACTTTACTATTCAGACATCAAGCAGAGCAGGATTCACAGTGACACATACTGGATAATATTTAGCTGCCTACTCCCTATTCAGACCTGCGATCACTGAGTCTGCCAGAGGGAAGTCCAACACAACCTCCTTGGCTGCTTTGTGATGGCATATGAATGCATTTCAAGTGTCTGACAGGAAGGTGATTCTGGAACATGTGAAAATATGTTTCACAATAAACAATTTTCTTTTGAAAGACCTACCAACTTTTCACCATGCCCATCAATCAGTGAGGTGCTCTAGCACACTTTGCATGGTACACTTTCTATAGCCCACAGAAATCTGTCTCTAGAATTAAAAAAACAGTTGGTTTTGTTTGGTCTTTAAGTCGAAGGTTCCCAATCCTTCCTTACCATATGGTCATGTTATGGACATCTGACCATCACAGTTATATGAGCTGTTGATTATCCCATCCAAAATCATTAATAGTCATGTGCACTGGGACATGTTGAAATAGAAAAGCACATTGTTACCACAATGTTGGAAGTGCAAAAACATGTCTTTGCAAGCTGTAGCATTAGCAGTACCCTTTACTGTAAACACTTGAAGTTCAAAGGGTGTCTACCTACTTATATCATCTAATTTCATTTTTTTTCCTCATAAATGTACACACAGCACCCCATATTGACAGAAAAACACAGAATTGTTGACATTTTTGCAGATTTCTTAAAAAAGAAAAACTGAAATATCACATGGTCCTAAGTATTCAGACCCTTTGCTCAGTATTTAGTAGAAGCACCCTTTTGATCTAATACAGCCATGAGTCTTTTTTGGAAAGATGCAACAAGTTTTTCACACCTGGATTTGGGGATCCTCTGCCATTCCTCCTTGCAGATCCTCTCCAGTTCTGTCAGGTTGGATGGTAAACGTTGGTGGACAGCCATTTTTAGGTCTCTCCAGAGATGCTCAATTGGGTTTAAGTCAGGGCTCTGCCTGGGCCATTCAAGAACAGTCACGGAGTTGTTGTGAAGCCACTCCTTCATTATTTTAGCTGTGTGCTTAGGGTCATTGTCTTGGTGGAAGGTAAACCTTCGGCCCAGTCTGAGGTCCTGAGCACTCTGGAGAAAGTTTTCGTCCAGGATATCCCTGTACTTGGCCACATTCATCTTTCCCTCCATTGCAACCAGTCGTCCTGTCCCTGCAACTGAAAAACACCCCCACAGCATGATGCTGCCACCACCATGTTTCACTGTTGGGACTGTATTGGACAGGTGATGAGCAGTGCCTGGTTTTCTCCACACATACCACTTAGAATTAAGGCCAAAAAGTTCTATCTTGGTCTTATCAGACCAAAATATCTTATTTCTCACCATCTTGGAGTCCTTCAGGTGTTTTTTAGCAAACTCCATGCGGGCTTTCATGTGTCTTGCACTGAGGAGAGGCTTCCGTCGGGCCACTCTGCCATAAAGCCCCGACTGGTAAAGGGCTGCAATGATGATTGACTTTTCACAACTTTCTCCCATCTCTCAACTGCATCTCTGGAGCTCAGCCACAGTGATCTTTGGGTTCTTCTTTACCTCTCTCACCAAGGTTCTTCTCCCCCGATAGCTCAGTTTGGCCAGACGGCCAGCTCTAGGAATGGTTTTGGTCGTCCCAAACGTCTTCCATTTAAGGATTATGGAGGCCACTGTGCTCTTAGGAATCTTAAGTGCAGCAGAATTTTTTTTTGTAACCTTAGCCAGATCTGTGCCTTGCCACAATTTTGTCTCTGAGCTCTTCGGGCAGTTCCTTTGACCTCATGATTCTCATTTGCTCTGACATGCACTGTGAGCTGTAAGGTCTTATATAGACAGGTATGTGGCTTTCCTAATCAAGTCCAATCAGTATAATCAAACACAGATGGACTCAAATGAAGGTGTAGAACCATCTCAAGGATGATCAGAAGAAATGGACAGCACCTGAGTTACATATATGTCACAGCAAAGGGTCTGAATACTTAGGACCGTGTGATATTTCAGTTTCAGTTTTTTAATAAATCTGCAAAAATGTCAACAATTCTGTGTTTTTCTGTCAATATGGTGTGCTGTGTGTACATTAATGAGGAGTGAAACATTTAAGGGGGTCTGAATACTTTCTGTTCCCACTCTATATATATATATATATATATATATATATATATATATATATATATATATATATATATATACACACACAAACACACACTCAAACAGTTATTAATTAAAAAAGGACTACAAAAGCACTATGTGTTTTTCTGAAGAGAGAACACAGCGGTAATCATCTGCTCTCAAATATTCTACCTACTATGGAGCCTATTGGGTAAAGAAGAGTGAGGGGGTAGTCACTGCTCTGACTAATTTACTTGTTTGTGTAAACTTCAGCACGAGCTACTGAGCTCTGTAACCCCATACAAAGAAATGAAGGGCACTGCTTCAGGCTCTAGTAGGTCCTTATATGCTGACAACCACTGGGAGAACAGCCAGGGAAAGAGCTCATCTCAGCTCCATAGAAGTTAATGAGGAAGGAAAAGAAGTGCCAGGAGTCCCACATCATTTGTGTGATGTGTGCCTTCTGGGACTTCTTTTTCTTCCTATTGAGCTTTGTAAACATCAGGCTATTTACCACAAGAGAGATGGAAAAAAATTAAAAACATGAAAGGTGCCTAAAGCACCACCTGCAAGCTGGATTTATACTACAAAACCATTACATGGAATATTTTGTATTTACTTCACTAGAAGAATATATATATATATATATATATATATATATATATATATATATTTTTTTTTTTTTGTTTTTTTTTTGTTTTTTTTCAGCCCTGCCCATAAAGAATGAAGAAAATATGTACAAAACCACTACACATTTAACTGTATAAAACAGTTTTTGATTCATTATATTAGAATATAAGGAATAAATTACTGTCCACTAAAAAGAGATCCATTACATACAGTACATTTAAAATAAAAAAAAAACTAATTTGAAAGCAGACAAGGAAAAGAAAACTTCTAATAATTGCCTCTCATCATAGATCTTGTAATGTTCATTGTACGATGACTGTACTTTTAAAGAAATTGTCTTGGGATTGTTATAGCTAGGCAACACCTATCCTTATATTGATCAGTATTTCCAAATTAATAACTACTGTGATAGGGAATGATAGGGAATGGACTCAAAAAGATACACCCAACATCTTCTCAAATAAGTGTTCTATTTATTTGACATATTTGAGTTTTTTTTATAAATATGCTTACATAGGTTTAATATATCAGGGTCTTAGGAATGTGAGTAGATGGCAGAAGAGTTAGCATGATGCCAAGGACGTTGGCTGCAGTGGACAAAGCATACAACATGAAATACGTGCATATAGAGAGTTTCAAATTTCTTTCGCATTAAGTAGCTGTCATTATGACCTTCTTGCTTCATGTTTTACTGCTTGTAACTGCAATGCAAAATTATGAATTCAGCTTTAGCGTTGACTTTTCTTATTTTTCTCTAAATAATGGGGTTTCTCTGGATTACAAGTGGCTTTATACATGAAATGACAATCCTAATATCTAGTGGAAAAAAAAAATAATGCTTGACTAACCATCCGATTGATTTTGTAGGTTAGAAAGTATTTGATTTATTTTGTTCCCTTTTTGACATAAGCAACTCTAGCGGCATTTGACCACACTCAATGCGACTATTCAAAATTGCCAAAACTCTTATGCCCTGTACACATGATCGGACATTGATCGGACATTCCGACAACAAAATCCATCGGATTTTTTCCGACGGATTCTGGGCCAAACTTGCATACACACGGTCGCACAAAGTTGTCGGAAAATCCGATCTTTCTGAACGCGTTGACATAAAACACGTACGTCGGACTATAAACGGGGCAGTAGCCAATAGCTTTGGTCTCTTCATTTATTCTGAGCATGCGTGGCACTTTGTGTGTTGGATTTGTATACACACAAAATCGGAATTTAAACGATCAGATTTTGTTGTTGGAAAATTTTATAGCCTGCTCTCAAACTTTGTGTGTCGGAAATTCCGACGGAAAAAGTCCAGTGAAGCCCACACACAATCAGAATTTCCGACAACACAATCTGATCGCACTTTTTCCATCGGAAAAGCCGTGTGTACAGGGCATTACTGTTAGGAGCTCTTTCCATATGTGGAGGTTACATTTCTATTCTTTGAGTCACAAAAAGGGTTCTTTTGTGTCTTTTGCAGTGACCATAAAATGAACAACTTTTCCAGTAAATTTACTATATTGAGCAAACTATACCAAAGAATCTGTAAAAAGACTTTGGTTTTCATTTAACATATAAAAAGACTTTTGCTTTCTTTTACTTTTCTAAGGTTTATAGGTATCCAAGGGTTTTCTATGTGACTATTTAATGCCAGAAGGTAATGTTTGGTATCTACTAAATTTAGAACTCAACTTCATGCTGCATTAATATGGACTAAGCTCATAACTGAAAAAAATAACAGTTTTCATTATTGATATTCTTTTTCAAATCTTTGCTTATTATTTCAATTACTGAGGTCAGAGCTGTTCAGAAGAGGACAAGAAGTTTGGTATAAGTGGTCAGGATGACATCTCTGCAGTTATTTACATTTCTTAACTGTAACAGCAGCATCAAAAACTCAATAAACCCTCATATACAGTGGAGACGGAAAGTATTCAGACCCCCTTAAATTTTTCACTCTTTGTTATATTGCAGCCATTTGCTAAAATCATTTAAGTTCATTTTTTCCTCATTAATGTACACACAGCACCCCATATTGACAGAAAAACACAGAATTGTTGACATTTTTGCAGATTTATTAAAATAGAAAAACTGAAATATCACATGATCCTAAGTATTCAGACCCTTTGCTGTGACACTCATATATTTAACTCAGGTGCTGTCCATTTCTTCTGATCATCCTTGAGATGGTTCTGCACCTTCATTTGAGTCCAGCTGTGTTTGATTATACTGATTGGACTTGATTAGGAAAGCCACACACCTGTCTATATAAGACCTTACAGCTCACAGTGCATGTCAGAGCAAATGAGAATCATGAGGTCAAAGGAACTGCCTGAAGAGCTTAGAGACAGACATGTGGCAAGGCACAGATCTAGCCAAGGTCACAAAAAAAAATTCTGCTGCACGTAGCCTCGCTGGCGGTTTTCCCGAGTGTGGCTCCGGGTTAAAATTCAGGACCATTAGAGGTAACCCCGAGCCACACTCGGGATTACATCGCAGGATCCTGGTGTGGCTTTACTTACCTTGTCCCCGTGATCCTGCGATGTCCTCCGCTGTGTCTGCGGGCTCCGTCCTCCTCCGAAACCTCTCCATGCCAGGCTCCGTTCCCTGCAAGCGGCGCGATGCACGGGGGTGGAGCCTGGCGGCAAATTCAAAAAATTGTAAAAACATAACACATACAGTACTGTAATCTTACAGATTACAGTACTGTATGAAATTATTTCACATCCCTTTTGTCCCCAGTGCTTTGTCCTATGCCCTGCATGCAGTTTTATGTTATATATACTGTTTTTTCTGCCTGGAAACTGGAGATTGTCCATAGCAACCAAAAAGTGTCCTTTATGTCAAAAGTGGCTTTAGATCAGCTAGAAAACAGCAATAGTAAATTAGAACACTTGCAGAATTGAGCGATAGTGAATCGTGGGGAAATTTATTTTATTATTATTTATTTTTATTTTTTTAAATTATTTATTTTTATTTATTATATTATAATTTATGTTTTTGTGTTTCAAACTTTATCATACCCGTGATATCTACTAGACTCTTGTTTGGACAGATTTAAGTGTGTTATTGTTAAGAATTACAGACCTACAATATAAAACGCCAAATTTCCATGCAAAATAATTGTACCGCTTTCAGCACCTGAAATCCGAAATAATCATACCGCCAGGGAGGTTAAGATTCCTAAGAGCACAGTGGCCTCCATAATCCTTGAATGGAAGACGTTTGGGACGACCAGAACCCTTCCTAGAGCTGGCCATCCGGCCAAACTGAGCTATTGGGGGAGAAGAGCCTTGATGAGAGAGGTAAAGAAGAACCCAAAGATCACTGTGGCTGAGCTCCAGAGATGTAATCGAGAGATGGGAGAAAGTTGTAGAAAGTCAACCATCACTACAGCCCTCCACCAGTCGGGGCTTTATGGCAGAGTAGCCCAACGGAAGCCTCTCCTCAGTGCAAGACACATGAAAGCCCGCATGGAGTTTGCTAACAAAAACACCTGAAGGACTCCAAGATGGTGAGGTGGTTGCAATTGAGGAAAGATGAATGCGGCCAAATACAGGGATATCTTGGACGAAAACCTACTCCAGAGTGCTCAGGACCACAGACTGGGCCGAAGGTTTACCTTCCAACAAGACAATGACCCTAAGCACACAGCTAAAATCACGAAGGAGTGGCATTACAACAACTCCGTGACTGTTCTTGAATGGCCCAGCCAGAGCCCTGACTTGATTTGAATTGAGCATCTCTGGAGAGACCTAAAAATGGCTGTCCACCAACGTTTACCATCCAACCTGACAGAACTGGAGAGGATCTGCAAGGAGGAATGGCAGAGGATTCCCCAATCCAGGTGTGAAAAACTTGTTGCATCTTTCCCAAAAAGGCTCATGGCTGTATTAGATCAAAAGGGTGCTTCTACTAAATACTGAGCAAAGGGTCTGAATACTTAGGACCATGTGATATTTCAGTCTTTCTTTTTTAATAAATCTGCAAAAATGTCAACAATTCTGTGTTTTTCTGTCAATATGGGGTGCTGTGTGTACATTAATGAGGAAAAAAAATGAACTTAAATGATTTTAGCAAATGCCTGCAATATAACAAAGAGTGAAAAATTTAAGGGGGTCTGAATACTTTCCGCCCCCACCGTAAGTAACAAAATTACTTTCTACTGTCTAGTCTTAATAACCATTATCAACCATTGAGATGATTCAGTGATTTATGCAAGATAGCAATCTTGTTCTTGTTTATAACTGTCATTTTGGTCTCACCATTTGTGCATGTAGCACTTTTAAAGGGGCAGACCACATAAAACTCAGGAGATAATTCACTCTTGTTACGAGATCAGTGTGCTTGAGTTTTCATCCCTGCCCATCTACCCTGCAGACATTATATGGGACTTTTAGCTCCACTTAAGCATAGGATATGTAGGCTTTTCCCCATCTTTGCTCATATTTTCATGCATTTTTAAAAGTGAAGTGACGTACAAGAGCATCTTTGGGGCAGAATTACATGTTCTTGGCTGAATAGGCTTTTATTATGGGAGCACATGAAATCATGATATCCTCCTCCTCCAGCTTATTTGCAGAGTGGAGGAAGATACATATTTGTACCCTTAAAGGGACCACACACCTTTTTTACCCTTGCGGTTCTAAATGCCGCCATCATTGAGTTTATAAGGAAGAGTGCCACCAGTATAACACTAGAGTGGAAGCCAGGTTGGTCCGGCGCAGTTTGACCTGACTTATTCAGGTCCATATTTGGAGGTAAGCGTTCAGGCACAACGGTGGTGGGAGTTACTGAACACTATTTAAAGGACTGATTTATTATGATTTCTGATTTGCAAGTGTGATGAATAAGAATCACCAAGAGTAACAGTAGAGACTTCATGAAATATGTGTGCAACACACATTTTTGCAACTTCCCATTGAAGTCAGTAGAACTGTAGCCATCTCATTCTGTTTCAAAAGTAGCTCATGTACCCTTTCAAGCTTCTGAACTACAAGCACCTGAATGCTAAATGTGAACAAGACAATTTAAAAGCATGGGATTAGGCTTGTTGAGAATTTGTGAGCTTTGAGCTTGAAGTTGCAAAATGCTCAGATGTGAATAGGTACTTATTCTCTGTTTATGTACTTTCTCTGTTTGCTAATTCCCTTTTGCGTTCTCTAGAATTGTTACATTGTATCTCCTGTTTCAATAATTTATGTATTTTCTATGCCCCTAGGCTTCACTTATAGCACAGTATTTTATTACTGCCCACAATAAAACCACATTCAATTAGAGGAAAAGATAGCCTATAGAACATTGATTTTGTTTTGCACAATCCACAGAAAACAAATATACATACAGAATCACAAATGGCTATAGGTAGACAAATGATAATTTAATTTTTCTTTTTTTATATATAAACAGAGCACATAGAGCTTAGTTTGTACACTTAATGGCTAAATAAGCAAGAAGAAAATATTATAAAAACTGAACAAATGCCTTGGAGTTGGTTTACTAGAAGGATTGGAGGCTGTCCATCTAGCAAGGTATATGCTCACCTTGTTAGTGTTCACTTTGTAGGGCCAATCATTTTTCTTTACTGCAGAAGCGATCAGCAGCACAGGCAGCAGGAAAGGGTGACTATCCAGGCTCTTCTTTGCAGGTGCAGCTTTATTTTATGTATTAGATTTAACAACATAGTTCCAACATAGGAAATCCTACATCCTCCTACATTATAGATAACACAATGGGAGCAACTATAAGAAAGTTCAAATAAATGCTGTAATTTCCTTTATAGGGAGCAAAGTGTTAAAGTGTAACTAAAGGCAAAACTTTAGTTTTGGATAGAGTGGAGAGGGATTAGAACACCTGTCAGTTTTTATTGCTGTCTGAGCCACCATTAGGGAGATTTGCTCTCTCTATTTGTTCAGTATACTGTTATTATCGAAAGTGAAAGTAAAACAAAATCCCAAATTTTGGGTTAACATCAGAGCACCAATAGATGAAGCCCTGGGATTCCCTCACTTTGGAGGGATTTCCTCCCATTTCCTGTTGAAGTTATGGGACAGGAAGTGAAATCTCCTCAATGGGACACACACAGATGACAAAAAAATGTGGTTATAACCCCCCCCTTAAGCCCCGTACACACGATTGGACTTTCCGACAACAAAACCGTGGAATTTTGTTTGAAGGGTGTTGGCTCAAACTTGTCTTGCATACACACGGTCACACAAATGTTGGCCAACAATTACGAAAGTAGGGAAGTACCAGACATACTACGTGGTTTTTCAGCTCTTTAGTGCCACCCTTTGGGCTCCTTCTGCTAATTTCGTGTTAGTAGAAGTTTGGTGAGTGTTAATTTTCGCTTTTCTTTTCGTGTTTTCATGATATATTGTGTTGCATTTACAATTTTTTTTGGCTTCATTAGTCCTTTTGTTATTTTGTCCACACGTCTTTTTACACATTGGTTATCCTTAGCGCTGCATTGTTTTTTATCACTGATATCTGAAGTTTGTGTCTGACTTTTTGATGCTGGCTGCTTTGGTATTTTAGGGTTAAATCCCTGTTTTCGCTCATTGCGTATCAATTTTAATTAGGTTTATAAGGCTAATCCTTTATAGCTATCAATCATCTACTAGGTTTCTAGCGCAGCGTTAACCCTTTGGTTTTATATACTTTAGACTTTTGTCCGACAGACTTGTGTACACATGATCGGAAAGTCCAACAACACACATTTGTTGGTGGAAAATTTGAGAACATGCTAGCAACATTTGTAGGCGGAAAGTCCGACAACAATTGTCCAATGGAGCATACACACGATCAGACTTTCCACCAACAAGCTCACATCCAACATTTCCCATCAGAAAGTCAGATCGTGTGTACGGGGCATAACTATATCCAAAATGAAAATAAAAAACTTTTGCATTTAGATACACTTTGAAACCCATTTGATGTCTCATTCCATTTAATCTCTGTACAGTCCTGCACCCCTACTTGTTATAAGAAAGTTATTATTGTGATCATGTTTTATTTTTCATGGAAATGTCATGATGCAATGATGCTTCCTGTGCCCACACTGCAGTGGTCTATGTTTGCATAGCAGTGTAACAGCCACACTTCTAATGCTGCGTACACACGAGCAGAATGTCCGACAGAAAAAGTCAGACGGAAGCTTTTCATCATCTATTCCGATTGTGTGTATGCCTCATCAGACTCTTTTTTAGAAAATTCTGATGGATCTAGAAATAGAACATGTTCTAAATATTTCTGACGGAACCAATTCCTATCGGGAAAACCACTTGTCTGTATGCTGTTCTGACGGACCAAAAACGACGCATGCTCTGAAGCAAGTACGAGACAGAAGCTATTGGCTACTGGCTATTGAACTTCCTTTTTCTAGTCCCATCCTACGTGTTGTACGTCACCGCGTTCTTGATGGTCGGACTTTGGTCAGACTTTGGTTTGACCGTGTGTAGGCAAGACCGCTTAAATAGAATTCCGTCGGAGAAACCTTCGGAGTTTATTCCGACGGCAAAACCGGTCATGTGTACAGGGTATTAGTGTAAGCTTCTTCACATGCATTACAGAAGGAGAGAGGGTGTATGTCTGAGCAAATCTGTTACTGATTGTTGCTAATTACTGAGTGCAGTAGGTCTAACTGGTGCCCATTAGACGACATGGTCATATTAATGCACCCTGCAAAACAGCTGAAGCTGGGGTGCAGAAACAAGACTATAAAAATGGAGGTTGTTAGTACATTGTCTGTCTGACTGCATATTTATTCTGTAACTTTTTTTGGGCATCAAGTGTACCTGTCTAAACCGTGCCATGAAACCTAATATTGCCACAATAACTGCAACTGTTTTGTATTTTTTTTTGTATATTTCTATTTATGCTAGCAGATTAGCACAATTAGAAAAAGAAAATGTTACAGTATGCTATAACATAACCCTGATATAATACAAGATATTGTATACACAGAAAAAAATGATTTTTATTTTCACCTTCTGTAAAAAAAAATAAAAAAAATAAAAAAGACAGACCGACAATCTGAAAGGTGTTTATGCTGCAGGAGTGCAGAGTAGGTAGTTTGTTACTTTAGAAAACCCCACTGGAGACGCAGGAACCATTACATACTGCTAATAGCTGAAAGTGATGTGTGAGATTAAACCCTGTGAATAACTAAAATATCTGGAGAAAGCTTATTTTGAAGCAGAACAAACCCCAACCGCTTGCAAAATTGCAAAGTAACAGCAATAATGCGTACACGTCTGTCACGGCTGGGGAGCCCATTAAATCAAGGCTGAATTGTCGGTCAGTCTGGACCTAGTTCTACCTAATTACGTCCTTTGAAGGTAATGTACTATTGTGTGTGAGTGTGGGAGAGTCGGGAATGGTAGATTTCGCTGTGCTGCCCCATGCCTTCGCAGAAGTGTGAGCCGGACAAGAATTGTCTGCATCTTAGACAAATTAAATTTGGTGTTCTTGTGAACGACAGCAGTGGTCAAACGTGAGAGGGAGAGGGGGAATCATAACAAAGGCACCGGAATAAGAAGCAGGATTTTTTTTGTGTGTGTGGTTGGCTATGTATTAAAGACAGCAGAGCTGAGTCAGTGGAATGAGCTATTACCGCCAGTTGGAACATTGAGGAGAGGGAGCAATACAGTGTCTGGAATCAGAAGAGAGGAGCCAAATTACTGGTGTCAGCACACACCACTTAACAAATTGCCTTTATACTTCAGCCTCATGCCATGTTATCCTGAGATTTCAAAGATTGCTCTCTGTTAAAAAAAAAAAAAAAACGGAAAATCCAAATATAGTTTAAAAGGAGTGCATTTATTTTACAATGCTCTATTTAACACTGTAATGGAAGACTACTATGCTGTATCATAGTATACTGTGTGCGTCATGAATCAGTACTTATCGATTATCTGTAGGCTTTATTCACACGCCCGTAATATAACACATTTACACGTGTTTTTTTATTCACTGATCTGAACGTAGCTGCATTGTTTTTAATGGAGACATTCACACATTGTGTTCAGATCTGTAGCACAAAATCCAAAGACCTGCGTCTCAGGACATATGTATACATGTATGTCAGAAGCAGGTATTGCAAAAAAAAATGCATGCATGGGGGCTTGTGTGAAAAAGCCCCTAAAGCTAAACCTAAAGTCCAGGCAGGTACAAAAGACAAAAAATGCAGTTCTATATTGCATAATACACATAAGGGGGTGCTGATAAGTATTGAGCCTTACCCAGAAATAATTGAGCGAGCAAGCTGTAAATTGCAGGGTGTACTAGCCAACTTTTATATATGCAATGGTGCAAAAATCTACCCATGATTTTAACTTATCTTTCTTTTTCAGGTCCAAAGTAAACATGGCAGCACCTCCAGAAAAATTCAGTGTGAAAGAGCATAGGACCATAATCAAATTCCTGTTTCTCCAAGGGAAGGGTGCAAAGCAGATCCATGATGAAATGTCACAAACATTGGGTGACAGTGGCCCTTCATATGCAACATTGGGTCATCAATTTTAAAACTGCCCATTTTGGTGTTGAACGTGAGAAACCCAATGCAAGTCCTGTTTCTGTCTCTGTGCCTGCAAAGGTTTTGGGATCCACTTTGCTGTCGTTGTGGATAATGGGACCAACTCTCTCACGTGATATTCCCAGATACGTAGCAATACTTTTAGCTGATATTCGGCAGTCCTCTGTGATCATGTCATGGATGGCTTTCACAGAGACAGAAACAGGCCTTCCACTGGGTTTCTCACTTTCAACACCGAAATGGAAATTTTAAATTCGGCCACTGTCACCCAAAGTTTGTGACAATTTATCATGGATCTGCTTCGTACCCTTCCCTTGTAGAAACAGGAACTTGATTATAGTCCTATGCTCTTCCACTTTGAATTTTTCTAGAGGTGCTGCCATGTTGACCTGAAAAAGAAAGATAAACTAAAATCATAGATAGTTGATTTTTGCACCATTGAATATAGACAAATTGGCCAGTACACCCTGCGATTTACAGCTTCTGCGCTCAATTATTTCTGGGTAAGGCTCAGTACTTATCAGCACCCCCTCATATTGCAGATGTGCAGTAGTCCTTATGTGCAAAAAAGGGTCATGCTTAGGGAGGACAGTGTGACAACAGAAAGATGAGGTCATCAGTCTGCTCTGCTTCTTATATACACAGGGCTCAAAATTTCAAGTCCTGACCCACTAGGCCACCCCTAAACACACCCTCGTAAATGATCTCATGAAATGACACTGTTAAATGTTTTATACAGAATTAAGTTCCAAAAATAAATATTAACAACAATTTTAACAATATTAACATAAAGCATATCAGTGCCCATCAGTGCAGCCGATCAGTGCCCATCAGTGCAGCCGATCAGTACCCATCAGTGCAGCCCCATCAGGGTAGTCCATCAGTACAGCATATCAGTGCGGCCTATCAGTGCAGCCTATCAGTCCAGCTGATCAGTGCCCATCAATGCAGCCTTATCAGTGCCCATCAATGCAGCCCCATCAGTGCAGCATATCAGTGCAGCCCATCAGTGGCCATCAGTGCAGCCGGATCAGTGCAGTCCATCAGTGATCAAATACCACCAAAAGAAAGCTCTATTTGTGGGAAAAAAAGGACGCAAATTTTGTTTGGGTACAGCGTCGAACGACCACGCAATTGTCAGTTAAAGCGACGCAGTGCTAAATTGTAAAAAGTGCTCTGGTCAGGAAGGGGGTAAAATCTTCTGGGGCTGAAGTGGTTAACATACCATCCAAAATGTTTATTTTATTTACCGATTAATATATTTATAATAAATGGACATACATCCGTTGTATATACCTATTGAGACAACTCATTTGTGCACACGCAAAGTTTGTGCTTACTGCATTGTGCAGAACGCAACCAAGATGCAGGGTGAGGGACCAAAACAAGCATATTGGTATAGTGTATTTTTTCATATAGCACTCTCATTTTGTATCAGAAAGAATGATTATGGGATTCATTTATGCTTTTAGCCTGAGATACCCTGAAAACATAAAATATACCTTTAAAGTTTTTCAGAAGATCTTTTTAGAGCTAGATGTGGGGAATCTATCTTCAAAAGTTCACACTTTAACCGCTTGCCGACCAGCCACCGTCATTATACTAAGGCAGGTGTACGTTGGTCATTGCGTACCGCGGGAGCGTGCCCACAGTTCCATTGGACTCGATGTCCACCGGCGACCCACGATTGTGGTATACAGAAGCAGGATGGGGATCTGCCTATGTAAACAAGGCGATTCACATTTTGCCAGATGACATGTCAGAGATCTACTGTTCCCAGTGATCGGGAACAGCTATCTCTGTGATGTCCCTGGTAGCAAATCCCCCCTATAGTTAATACACCCAGGGAACACACGTAACCCCTTGATCGCCCCCTAGTGTTAACCCCTTCCCTGCCAGTGTCATTTATACATTGATCAGTGCATTTTTATAGACTGATCAATGTAATAATGTCACTGGTCCCCAAAAAGTGTCATTTGGGTTCAGATTTGTCCGACGCAATGTCGCAGACCCGTTCAAAATCGCAGATCGCCGCCATACCAGTAAAAACAATAAAAAAATAAAAGTCCCTAAATCTATCTCATAGTTTGTTTACGCGATAACTTTTGTACAAACCAATCAATATACGCCTATTGCGATTTTTTTTACCAAAAATATGTAGAAGAATATATATCGGCCTAAACCGATGAATACATTTTTTAATATTTTTTGTGGATATGTATTATAGCAGAAAGAAAAAACATGTTTCTTTTCTATATTGTCAGTCTTTTTTTGTTTATAGCGCAAAAAATAAAAACCACAGAGTTGATTAAATACCACCAAAAGAAAGTTCTATGTGTGGGAAAAAAAGGAAGGTCAATTTTGTTTGGGTACAGCGTTGCACAACCGCACAATTGTCAGTTAAATCAACGCAGTGCTGTATCGTAAAAAATGGCCTGGTCATTAAGGGGTCAAATCCTTCCGGAGCTGAAGTGGTTAAAGTGCAAATTACTTTCCTAAAAGGCTTAAAAAAATACATTCTGTATTCTATGTTCTTTACAGATATACTGTATATACATGTGTTTCAGTTTCATTTGTTAGCTGAGAAAGAGGCATTTTTTCTTTTTTAAATGTTTACATTTACATTTGATGCTGCTTTAATAATATTACGTTTGTAACACTTTATAAATAATAAATGTTAATTTGTTTTGAAAGCCTGTTTTATGAGACTATCCCTTTAAAAAAAAAAAGCCATATTGTATTATTTTTATATAAAAATCTTCAAACATATATCAAATACATTTAGGCTCGGTTCACACAGGGGCGACTTGTCAGGCGACCTAGTCGCCTGACAAGTCGCCTCCCGTTCTGTGCTACGGAACCGTTCTAATAGGAGCGACGCAAGTCGCTCCGACTTAGAAAAAGGTTCCTGTACTACTTTGGGGGCGACTTGAGGCGACTTGCATAGACTTCTATACAGAAGTCGTTTTGCAAGTCGCCTCGGAAGTCGTTTGCAGGTCGCCTCGCTGAGGCGACCTGCAAGTCGTGCCGCACCTGTGTGAACCGGCACTTATAAATTAAGTTTTACCAACTTAAAAACATTGAGTAAATTACAAGTTATTATCACTTAAAACTAAGTAACTGAGTAATAGGGCAGAATAGTGGTGTAGTGGTTAGCACTTTCATCTAGCAGCAAAAGGGTCACTGGTTCAAATTCTGACCATGACACTCCCTGCCTGCAGTTTGTGCTGGTAGGGTAATTGGCTCTTGTGTATGTATGAATGTGCGTTAGGGAACTTAGATTAAAAGATCCCTGAGGGCAGGGACTGATGTGACTGTACAATGTATATAAGTATTTGAAATAAAAAAGTTAATGAGTTGGCTTTACTTGAACCTATGGTCTATAAACTGGAAAAATTGAGTTAGCTTTACTTAAACCTATGGTCTATAAACTGGGAAAATTGAGTTGGCTTTACTTAAATCTATGATCTATAAACTGAAAAAATTGAGTTGGCTTTACTTAAACCTAAGATCTATATACTGGAAAAATTTAGTTGGCTTTACCTAAACCTATGGCCTATAAACTGGAAAAATTGAGTTAGCTTTACTTAAACCTATGGTCTATAAACTGGGAAAATTGAGTTGGCTTTACTTAAATCTATGATCTATAAACTGGAAAAATTCAGTTGGCTTTACCTAAACCTATGGCCTATAAACTGGAAAAATTGAGTTGGCTTTACTTAAAAATATAGTTCCAGACAAGTTAAGGTATGTATTCCTTAACTTAAAACACTATGGTACATGAATAGAAAAAAATTGAGTTGGCTTTACTTAAAACAACTAAGTTGAAAACATGAAAAGTCTAATGAGTCAGACAAAAATACGTTTAGTTGACAGCTCTTAAAATGCTGATGCAAATAGTTGCCTCAATTTTTTTGAGTAGACCCAGCACAACATTTTTTACAGTGTGGTTACTGGAAGAGATCCAATACATTACTATAGATTTTTATCACCTAGAGCATTTATTAGAGCCAGTTTGTCACCCATATGGGGCTCATTTTGCTAACAAAAGGCTGCAATACTAAGCCATCATTTATATCCACATTTCTAATGCTTTGAAATGCAATAAAGGTCTAAAATCGAGTTATTGTACAGAAACGTAAGAGCTTGTGAAAGCCTTTCACAAATCTTTTGGTGGTCATTTAAGAATATATAAACTCCTGTGTTTTTTTATTGGACTTGAGGCTCTGGGTGAATCTATGTTTGCAGTTGTTACATTTGTATGTCCAGACAAATGCTTTTGCCACTTAATCTGGCATGGGCTAGCACAAAGGGATATCAGAAAAAAGAGACACAGTCAACAGATAATTAAAAAAAAAATTATTTATTTTGGCAATTTAATTAATGGCCATGGTGTTATCCAAGGGGTAACCTGATAATAACTCAAAATTTTAATGAAATTTGAAGCTATCCTGGCTGAAATACATTAAACAAAACACGGTGTCCACCCAGACAATGCTGGACGACTACTCTCCCACTGAACAACACCATGACTTCTCAGAAATAGAGAGTGTGGTAGTCGCGGTCCTGTCCAAACGGTTAGTGAGTAACAGTTCTCAGCTCCCTTTTATCTGCTCCCTCCCCGCGGGCTTTATACCCACCAATTGTGTCCAATCGCCTGCTTGTTACCTCCGACCAATCCCATGGCTGTTGCTGCCCAGGGATACCTCCACTGCAACCAATGGCAACCTGCAAATAGAGAACAGGCAGAAGAGATCTGCAGACCCCCTTTGAGCTATCCCATGAGGGCCCAGCATATTGCTAGGACCTTTCATTCAATTCTGGTACTAAAAAAATGTATTTTGTGTTTCTGCTTATATTGCAGCCAGACAAAAGAAAAGTCTGTTCTTTGACACAGGAAAAAACATATCTGGGCTGATTTTCACATCCGTGCTGCATGGCTGAGTGCACTCACTTGATAGAAAAGCATTGTGTGATGCCTCGTGAGGTAATATAGTCAGGAAAGTTAAAGTGAGTTCCTCAGTTTGATAATTAACCTTCTAACAGCAAGAGAGATCAGGAGATAAGTTCTGTGAAGGGAGAGATAGAGAATAATTTCTTTATTTTTTTCTCCACACAAAGGAGAAGGCAATGAATCCATAGAATTACAATAGTGAATGTAATACAAGGACAGGGAGAGCATTGCCTGCAGGTCCAGACGTAGCAGGTCTCGCATTCAATGCTATCTCTCAGCCTGGTAATGCTCAGCCACTATTCTATCGCTAAAATAATATTTTTATACTGACAGTCGGTATCTGCTATTTAAACTGTTGAGCATTCTATTTTATTCCATTAAAATTAATCTTTTTTTCTTCTCTCAGAGGAAAGAAATTTCTATTTAACATTTTTACCAACCAGATGATGATACCTTGCAGAATCTCTATGAAAGAGATACAAAAAAATTACTTCAACTTTTCCAAAAACTGATATGACATATATAATTGCTAAGCAAAGTGTTTTGTAGTTTAAACTCCAAAAAAATATATTTTGCGCCATTTACAGTGTAAAAATAAATTAACTTTATTGATGACTGTCCTGTGTTTGGCTGCTGTTGCATTTCGTAAAACTTTTGCTTTCATTCAGCCCCTGCAGTACTGAACATTCAGCGCTGAGTACTTCTGAGTAATTCTGGCTGTAGTACACTGATCATATCAGGTCACTTGTGCATCTCCTCCATTCAGAAAAAGCATTGTATTCTTTTCATGAAGGCAACTTTCTGTGATTGTTAATAGGCATTACTGTCTCCTTTCCTCCAATCACAGAATGTGTTGCATTTACTGAAAAGAATTCAAGGCTTTTTATGAATAGGGGACATGTACAATAAGTAACCTGCTGTGACCAATATACTAAAGCCGGAACTTTTTGGGGAAGGAGAGCAAGTTGGAAGAACCCTGGCCCTGATACCCAAGGCAAATAGCCCCCCAACTACTATTCCAGCAATTTGGGACAAGGAAGGGAAAATTAAAAGAGCTACCCTGGAAATAGTAAAGGAATTTAAAAATTACTATGAAAACCTGTACAGTACCTCACAAATAAATGTAGAGGGGGGAATGTGGGATTTTTTTGAAAAACTGAAAATAACCCCTTTATCAAGAGAAGATAGGGAAGAATTGGAAGCCCCGTTGACGTTGGAAGAGTTGCAAAGAGTAACAGCAGATATGGCAAATCAAAAGTCACCGGGTCCTGACAGCTTGCCTATAGAAATATTTAAGAGGTAAGGGGACGTACTTCTCCCTAAACTCTTGGAGGTGTTTAATGGGGCCGCGGAGGTAGGGAAATTGCCCATATCTGTGACAGAAGCCACAATAATTGTACTACCGAAAGAGGGGAAAAATCCGCTTGATGTGGCTTCATACAGGCCTATTTCACTTTTGTGTTCATGTGTGAAGATCTTGGCAAAAGCCCTGGCAACAAGGCTGAATAGAATAATTTCCAAAGTGATACATCCAGACCAAACTGGTTTTATACCGGATAGATCTACAAGTGTGAATATAAGGCGTGTGTATTTAAACATGCAACTTCCAATAGAGAACGGATGGAATATAGCCGTCCTTTCACTAAGGCTTTCGAAGGCCTGGAGTGGCACTATATATGGAAGGTACTGGCTGAATTCCAATTTGGCCCTACCTTTGTCCAATGGTTAAGAATATTATATTATAGACCAAGGGCCAAGGTTAGGGTTAATGGCGAGTGCTCTGAATGGTTCCAGTTGGGGAGGGGGACAAGGCAGGGGTGTCCCGTGCCCCCCCAGCTCTTCGCCTCCCAAGAGGTACAGGGATTCAAAAGAAGGAGGGGGGAGAAGAAAGTCACTATGTACGCAGATGATATTTTGCTATTTCTGGGGGATATGCAGGCTTCTTTGAATGTAGCCATGGGGATAGTCAGAGAATTTTGATATTTCTCTGGGCTAGCAATTAATTGGGAAAAATCTGTACTTATGCCAATAGACCCCCTTATAGAACCCCTTCCGCAACAGGTATCCCAAATTAGAGTAGTAAGTCAATTGAGATATATGGGTATTAATGTAACAAGAGACCCGGGGCAGTATATAACGGGAAATGTAGTCCCACTTATGATAAAACTAAAACAGAAAAGCCGGGTGTGGGACCACCTCCCTCTCTCGGTTGATGGACAGTGCAACTTAATCAAGATGGTATGGATGCCACAAATCTTACACGTATTACACAACTCTCCAGTGTGGATTCCAAAACACTGGTTTAAAAAAATGGACAGCGTGTTCAGAGAGTTAATTTGGAAAAATGGAGTGGCAAGGATTCGCTTGCAGGAGTTGCGGCGGCCAAGAGAGGTGGGGGGCTTGGCATTGCCAGATCCAAGGTGTTATTTCCTTGCAGCACAAATGCAGTATATGAGAGGAAGTAACGTGCCAGAAGAGAGGGGATTAGGAAGTAACTTACTGCTAAATGACACTAGCCATGACACGATAGTGGAGGCGATTGAAGCAGACTCTTTCAGCTCCAAGTGTCCTACAGTCCAGTTAATGGTTAAAAGTTTGGGAATCCATCAAGACCGTGTTAGGTTATGCCGGAGTTTTCCCCACTTTGGGACAATAAAAAATCTAAAAGAGCTTAAAGAAATGGGGAAAATAGTGGAATGGGACCGGAGGGGCATTCATTGCCTGACACAGTTGTAGAGGGCAGGTAGATTGAAATCATTCCAGGAGATGGCGGAAGAGTATGTGGTTCCTAACCGATTATTCTACAGGTATCTGCAAGTCAGGCATGCCCTAGACGCACAATTTAGTGGGAAGGAGCCGGAGTGGAGTGGAATGCCCTCTCTTAGGAGATTGATTAATGCTAGAACATCTAAAGGAGTAAGTTCCGATATGTATGGGTGTATAAGCATGGCAGGTCAGGAAGGAGTGGTAGAACCCAAAATTAAAATCAAATGGGAGGGGGACATTGGGCCAATAACGGAGGAACAATGGAAATACGTTTTGGCATTGGGGCCCAAGGTCTCTCTCTCCCCTTAACAGATTATATCCCATTTGTACTTAATACATAGGTCATACTACACCCCTTTGAAATTGTATATGTTTGGAAAGAGGCCTGAATCCCAATGTGAAAGGTGCGGGGACAGGAGGGGTGACCTGGTACACATGTTCTGGCGATGTCCCAGGCTGTATAGGTATCGGAAAGGTATAATCGATAAAATAAATTCTGTGTTAGGGACATCGCTGGACATGGAGGCCAGGACTTGTCTTATGGGCCTGATGGAGGAGAATGATAAGCCAGGAGACACGCAGACGGCAATAATTAGATGCTTGTTCCAAGGTAAAAAACGAATTGCACGGAAGTGGCAGGCAAAAGATTCCCCGATGATAGTAGAATGGTTGAAAGAGGTAAAGGATGTGATTGGGAAGGAGAAATATATTTATGGAAAGAGGGGTAATAATAAGAAATTTGATAAAATATGGAAGCTATGGCTGGATTCGGAATACCCTAGTTAATAGAATGTTGGTGGGTGGAGTGGGAGAAGAGGTGTGAATGGATGGAAGGGAGGGGGAGGGAGGGGGGTAGGGATAAAGAGGAAAAGCAGTTGTTTTCATTTATTCATGTTTTTTCTTTGTCATTTTATAAATTATGTAAACATTGTTGTCTTATGGACAACAATCAATAGAGGTTATTTATTTTTACACAGCAAATGGTTCAAAATAATTTTTTCCCGGAGTTCAGCTTTAACTTAAAAAAACAAATAATACCTCTGCACTACTTGTGTATAAAATTCTACATACGCAATATAAATAAAAGTAGATAAGTATTATCAAAAATAGAAATAAAATTAACAAAGTGGTTGCTGCAACACCTAATGTTTTCCCAGAGTGTAGTGACCAAATTATATAGATGGAGTTGTGCAGCCTTCATATATATACAGTATGTATTGCCTATATATACTGTGTATTTAAGTGATATATCATCAATCATTACAAATAAAAATAGCCCACTTCCTTATTGTGAATCAATCCAAGTGTATTAATGTGAAACCATATCATGTACTTCCACTTCTTTTAAACACCTATGTGGTCACAGAACTCTTACCTCAATGAGTAATTAAATATGCCTTGAAATCAAAACTCCATAGGTGATATGATGATCCTCAAGTCACAACAATCTCCCACTCCTCCTCAGTCTGATTCTTCAATCTTGGGGTGCCTGTCCCTTTAGGGCACCTATAATGCACACATAAGCATGTTAGACTCCTTTCTTACTGGGGCCACGGCCATGTAAGCGCTAAAGTGCTGCTCGTTTTAGCAGTGCTTTAGCGCTGTTTAAGCGGCGCTTTTTGGCCGCTAGCAAGGAGCTTTTGACCCCAAAGAAGGGGGTAAAAACTCAACTGTGTTGCGGCACTTCCGAATCGCTTTTGGGTTGCTTTGGAAGAGCTGCCCACTCATTCCAATGGGCAGGGTGTTTTAGGGGCACTACATACAGCTGCTGCAAGATGCAAAATGCTACTTGCAGGACTTTTCGGAACATCCTGCAAGCGCACAGCCCCAGTGTAAAAAGTCACACTTGAATGAATGGAAGGCAGTTTTCAGGCACTTAGCAGAGACTATTTCCAGCGCTAAAGCGCCTGAAAACCACCCCATTGTGAAAGGGGACTTAGGACAAAGCAGAACAGCCTCCCATAGTGTAGTATTAAAAGCATAACAATTTATTTGTATTAAAATACCTCGTACATCAATTGAAGAGTTAAAACTGCATTTGTATAATCCATATACTCAGCATCTGCCAATCTATCGCATCACTTCTGGTCTGGGATGCCCTACACGTTACGTCGCATAACTTCATCAGGGTACTAAATTGTTATGCTTTTAATACTGCACTATGGGAGGCTGTTCTGCTTTGTCCTAACATGCTGATGTGTGCTTGATGAGGATCATCATATCACCTATAGAGTTTTGATTTCAAGACATATTTAATTACTCATTGAGGTAAGAGTTCTGTGACCACATAGGTGTTTAAAAGATGTGGAAGTACACCATATGGTTTCACATTACTACACTTGGATTGATTCACAATAAGGAAGTGGGCTATTTTTATTTGTCATGATTGATGATATATCACTTAAATACACAGTATATATAGGCTATACATATATAGGCTATACATACTATATATATATATATATATATATATATATATATATATTATATATATATATATATTATATATTATATTTTTTTGGATTATGGACTATATCACTTTATATTCACTTTATACATCATTTCATATTTCAATTTTTGTATTCAAGCAAATGTGTTTATATTTATTTAATTACCTTGTTTTATTATTATTGCAAAGATGACTGATACTTGAAGGCTGCACAACCCCATCTATATCATTTGGTCAGCTTTAACTTAACCATGCCCGACAAGATATGCTGGCCTTGCTTTTACTTCCTTACTGCCCTGTACAGCCATTGGGAGTGAAGGAACAATTTGTGTAATGTACAATTCACAATTCAGTTGTAGCTTACACAGGTCTCTCCATGCGACAGCACTGATTGGGCCAGCACTGTCACATGACGTGTGTCATATGCTCCCCCATAATGAGAGGTATCGGGCATTTCCTTCAGCTCTAAACAGTGCCAGAGGAGTGAAGGAAAGATAAGCATATGATGGGGAGGTGTGAGGAAATAAAATGACTCTGTAGCCAAAATAAAATGGTACAATAAAGATATGGAATGCTGCCCACCCCGTTGATCTTAGCAGTAGTGAAGATAAACCGTTAGCTGAAGATCTGTGTGAATCCAAAAATTCCAGGAATGTCAGCTTCCTGGTTCCCTGCTGGCTACTCTGTTAAAGCCCGGGTTTGCTTTATGGTCAATAAAGATGACCTTTCTATTTAGAGCTGCTGTTCTTTTTTGTTGCCATCTTTTAACTATGGCAGTACAGTGGACTTTATTTATACTGTTCTTGTACAGAATACAGAAACAGAAATGTCACTTTCTTATCATGTAATTGGCTCACTGGTTAATCAGCTGTACCAGTGATTGGTGTATAAGTGAACTAATAAAAAAGTTACCTCCTTACCAGATCACCCTTTGCCAAGTGGCAGCTACAGCTTCCTCCCCAAAAAAGAAGCCTGCGATCAAAGAGAGGATCCAACAGGGATCCCCCATTTATTGTTGCAGGGGTTTATTGAGCAAGAATCTCTTGCCTCCTGTGACATGTAGAGTCTGATAAGAAGGTAGTAAATCATGCTGGATGATACATTGTAATGATAGGTATTAGGACTGCATTTTCCAGAAAATAATTTTCTTCATTCTGTTATGTACTAGAACAGTGGTTTTCAAACTACAGCCCACGGGCTATGTGATCTCCTGCCCAATGGTGCCTGTATAGTTTTGGCTGTGACATCAAAACGATAAATGTCACAGGACATAGATCTTACATAGGTAAGTGTCAAAAGAACACTAATGCTGGGGGTAGGAGGTTTGTAATTACTCTCACTGAACACCAATCCCAGAGGAGTCAGTAAATACTCTCACTGACATCAATGCTCCAGGGAAGTCTGTAAACTCTCCTATTGACACCAATGCTAAGTGGGCCTTTATAACTGCCACAGACACCAGTGCACCATGTTTTTATTATACTAGCACCAAAACTGAGGGGGGGGGTCTTTAATTTGTACCAACTGATACTGATGGGCCTTTTGCTTCTCTCACTGACACCAATGCTGGGAGGAATTTTAATACTCCCACTAACATCAGAGATGTGGCGCTATTCCCACTAATGAAGGGGTATTTCCTACTCTTACTGACCATCTATACCAGAGCATTTTTTGCTCTTAATGAACACCAATGTTGGGACATTTTTTTAATTCAGGCTGAGGTTCAATTCTGGAGCATTTTTCATACTCCTACTGGTCCCAAACAGTCTGATGAACAGTGAACAGCTCTTTTTTAAACAGCTTGAGGACCCCTGTACTAAAATATTGATATTTGCTTTTTTAGCAATAAATATATGATTTTTGCAGGCAAATATAAGGTACTGCATAAATTGTAGCATCTTATGTAGTTTTTTTCATATATGGGAATAATTATTTCTTGCTTTATTGGTGCATTATTTATTCAACCACGTGTATATAATTTTACAATTTATGCTTCAGGACCATGTTATGAATTTACATATTTACACAATTTGATGTACCTCTTGATAATTAATCCTGTGGAAGGTTATTAGGTAGACTGTTGTTTTCTTTAAGTGATTTTTTGAGGTGCATAATCATTTTAGGTCTTTCACTATCAATTATGCACAATAAAATTGTAATTTTTACGTGTGTGTACTGTGAATTTTGAAAACTGATAATGAGTCATTGAATAACTATTTTAACACATTTCTTATGTAGTGCTACCCCCGCAGGAGCCGCTTAGATTTAACAGGTTCTCTCCCCCAACAGTGCAGAGACAGCAAAGCACACATCAACAGTCCATTTACTCTGGCTCATTGAACAGTGTAGGGGTTTGTATTTTATTGCTTTTAGAAACTGGGAAGGGGATGCGGGATGGTGTGGGATAATCCAAAAATGCTTGAGCATAATTCTGCAGAGGACAACTCTCTCTCTCAACAGTAGTGACACAGTCTTCTCACTCACAGCTGGGAACCATGAGATAGATTGTAGAACAAGTATAACTAGACTGTAACAGTCTATAGATTGATGGCTGGGTACCATAAAGTAGCTAGCAGAACAGATATAGCTAGACTGGAACAGTCTATAGGTTCACAGCTGGTGACTATATGAAGTAGCTTTAGGTGCAGCACAGAAAGGAGGCTCTACTCACAGAACCCTGAAACAGGATTAGTTCATAGATGCAGCCTCTTAAAGTAAAGTAATTCAGCATCCATCCAGTTCCAGGGGCAAGCAGCTCCCCTCCTCTCAGCTCACTGATCCATTCCCTAAAGAGATACTATTTATCAGCATCCCACCCACCAACTGGGCAGCGCCCCCCCTCCCCCATGGATTGGCTAGGCCATGCTCAAAATTCAGGCTGGTCATTTGAATTCCGCCACCCTAAGCTCTAGAAACTTGTTCTGGAGGCAGCGGAAAGCAATCAAACTCCCAGCCTGTGAAGCCCTGAACAGACCAGACTAAACAATCACTTCCCCTCTGGCTACAGCAGGAGCCAAAAACGAAATTTACCTAGTAGCCTAACTATGAGGGTGCTACACTGAAAAACACACACCCATGCTGACGTGTTTCCACATCACCCACCTTTGGCTCCTCATTCGGTTGAAACACTTCTAATTTGCTATGAAAGTCTTTGTTTTGGTGTACTTGATTTATAATCTTTAATCATTAATTAATTCATATTATGGATTGTTTCAAACTTAAAATGTTGTGTTGCACAGACTGGTTACTGGTCATACAATCTTCATGTAATCTCACAGACCAATGATCAGTAAATATGCTTGTCGGTAGGGATGAGCTTCGAGTTCGAGTCGAACTCATGTTCGACTCGAACATTAGCTGTTCGCAAGTTCGCCGAACACCGAACAATTTGGGGTGTTCGCGGCAAATTCGAATGCCGCGGAACACCCTTTAAAAGTCTATGGGAGAAATCAAAAGTGCTAATTTTAAAGGCTTATATGCAAGTTATTGTCATAAAAAGTGTTTGGGGACCCGGGTCCTGCCCCAGGGGACATGTATCAATGCAAAAAAAAGTTTTAAAAACGGACGTTTTTTCAGGAGCAGTGATTTTAATAATGCTTAAAGTCAAACAATAAAAGTGTAATATCCCTTTAAATTTCGTACCTGGGGGGGTCTATAGTATGCCTGTAAAGGGGCGCATGTTTCCCGTGTTTAGAACAGTCTGACAGCAAAATGACATTTGGAAGGAAAAAACACATTTAAAACTACCCGCGGCTATTGCATTGCCGACAATACACATAGAAGTTCATTGATAAAAACGGCATGGGAATTCCCCCCAGGGAAACCCCGAACCAAAATTAAAAAAAAAAAAAATGACGTGGGGGGGTCCCCCTAAATTCCATACCAGGCCCTTCAGGTCTGGTATGGATATTAAGGGGAACCCCGGCCAAAATTAAAAAAAAAAAATGACGTGGGGTTCCCCCTAAATTCCATACCAGACCCTTCAGGTCTGGTATGGATTTTAAGGGGAACCCCGCGCCAAAAAAAAAAAAAAAAAACGGCGTGGGGTTCCCCCAAAAATCCATACCAGACCCTTATCCGAGCACGCAACCTGGCAGGCCGCAGGAAAAGAGGGGGGGACGAGAGTGCGGCCCCCCCCCCTCCTGAACCGTACCAGGCCACATGCCCTCAACATTGGGAGGGTGCTTTGGGGTAGCCCCCCAAAACACCTTGTCCCCATGTTGATGAGGACAAGGGCCTCATCCCCACAACCGTGGCCGGTGGTTGTGGGGGTCTGCGGGCGGGGGGCTTATCGGAATCTGGAAGCCCCCTTTAACAAGGGGACCCCCAGATCCCGGCCCCCCCCCCTGTGTGAAATGGTAAGGGGGTACTTACCCCTACCATTTCACTAAAAAACTGTCAAAATAGTTAAAAATGACAAGAGACAGTTTTTGACAATTCCTTTATTTAAATGCTTCTTCTATCTTCCTTCATCTTCTTCTGGTTCTTCTGGCTCTTCTGGTTCTTCCTCCGGCGTTCTCGTCCAGCATCTTCTCCGCGGCGTCTTCTATCTTCTTCTCCTCGGGCCGCTCCACACCCATGGCATGAGGGGAGGCTCCCGCTCTTCTCTTCATCTTCTTCTTCATCCTCTTCTCTTCTTCATCTTCTTCATCTTCATCTTCTCTTCTTTTCTTCTGCGGGCCGCTCCGCATCCATGCATGGAGGGAGGCTCCCGCTGTGTGACGGCGTCTCCTCGTCTGACGGTTCTTAAATAACGGGGGGCGGGGCCACCCGGTGACCCCGCCCCCCTCTGACGCACGGGACATGACGGGACTTCCCTGTGGCATTCCCCGTGACGTCACAGGGAAGTCCCGTCAAGTCACCGTGCGTCAGAGGGGGGCGGGGTCACCGGGTGGCCCCGCCCCCCGTTATTTAAGAACCGTCAGACGAGGAGACGCCGTCACACAGCGGGAGCCTCCCTCCATGCATGGATGCGGAGCGGCCCGCAGAAGAAAAGAAGAGAAGATGAAGATGAAGAAGATGAAGAAGAGAAGAGGATGAAGAAGAAGATGAAGAGAAGAGCGGGAGCCTCCCCTCATGCCATGGGTGCGGAGCGGCCCGAGGAGAAGAAGATAGAAGACGCCGCGGAGAAGATGCTGGACGAGAACGCCGGAGGAAGAACCAGAAGAGCCAGAAGAACCAGAAGAAGATGAAGGAAGATAGAAGAAGCATTTAAATAAAGGAATTGTCAAAAACTGTCTCTTGTCATTTTTAACTATTTTGACAGTTTTTTAGTGAAATGGTAGGGGTAAGTACCCCCTTACCATTTCACACAGGGGGGGGGCCGGGATCTGGGGGTCCCCTTGTTAAAGGGGGCTTCCAGATTCCGATAAGCCCCCCGCCCGCAGACCCCCACAACCACCGGCCACGGTTGTGGGGATGAGGCCCTTGTCCTCATCAACATGGGGACAAGGTGTTTTGGGGGGCTACCCCAAAGCACCCTCCCAATGTTGAGGGCATGTGGCCTGGTACGGTTCAGGAGGGGGGGGGCCGCACTCTCGTCCCCCCCTCTTTTCCTGCGGCCTGCCAGGTTGCGTGCTTGGATAAGGGTCTGGTATGGATTTTTGGGGGAACCCCACGCCGTTTTTTTTTTTTTTTTTTGGCGCGAGGTTCCCCTTAAAATCCATACCAGACCTGAAGGGTCTGGTATGGAATTTAGGGGGAACCCCACGTCATTTTTTTTTTTAATTTTGGCCGGGGTTCCCCTTAATATCCATACCAGACCTGAAGGGCCTGGTATGGAATTTAGGGGGACCCCCCCACGTCATTTTTTTTTTTTTTAATTTTGGTTCGGGGTTTCCCTGGGGGGAATTCCCATGCCGTTTTTATCAATGAACTTCTATGTGTATTGTCGGCAATGCAATAGCCGCGGGTAGTTTTAAATGTGTTTTTTCCTTCCAAATGTCATTTTGCTGTCAGACTGTTCTAAACACAGGAAACATGCGCCCCTTTACAGGCATACTATAGACACCCCCCAGGTACGAAATTTAAAGGGATATTACACTTTTATTGTTTGACTTTAAGCATTATTAAAATCACTGCTCCTGAAAAAACGGCCGTTTTTAAAACTTTTTTTTGCATTGATCCATGTCCCCTGGGGCAGGACCCAGGTCCCCAAACACTTTTTATGACAATAACTTGCATATAAGCCTTTAAAATTAGCACTTTTGATTATTCATGTTCGTGTCCCATAGACTTTAACGGTGTTCGCGTGTTCGAGCGAACTTTTTTCCTGTTCGCATGTTCTGGTGCGAACCGAACAGGGGGGTGTTCGGCTCATCCCTACTTGTCGGGTTAGACATTGGAATTGTGTCAACTGGTTCGAGCCACCACACAGTTTCAGACCTAAATACAACAATACAAATGGGTTTCTGACATATAATTATTTCAATATCCTGTAAAAGCTTAATTTACTTTACAATACATTACAATACAGTAGTTTTTCATTCTTTTGAATTGCTTAGAAATAACATGACTTCAATTATCTATTCAGTCCTCCTGAAACAAGTCTCCTGCTTCACACTATGACCTTTTGTTCCAAACTTCTGCTTTTCAGAACATGTCAAAGCAATTCTTTATCCAAAAAAGTGTCCCTACCCTTCTGAAGAGGTATGACAAACATGATATTTTTCTAGCTAGTCATTCCTAATCCCTTTTGTTATAAATCAATTAGAACTCATTAAGTTTGTGCACTAGGCTCCAGTAGTTTCCTAATAATAATTATCATTATTACTGATTAAAGTTATATTATTTGTGCCAGATGGAGCCTCCCCTGCACCCTTTCGCCCCAGCCTCCTACTACCCAATTGTGGTAGACACTAATAATTTTGCATGATCTTGCCATAATGAGTTTATGATCGAAATAAACAGATGGTCCAGTGACAGGAAATAATACACTGTATGATCACTTTAACACCATGACACCTGCAGGTGACTTGGCGTGCCGTTTGATAGATATGACCATAGGTCTCTTCGGCAACATAAAGGTAAACAAAGAACAAACTTCAGTAAAGATGTTGTCTTTTCTCTGTCTTTGTATGGTTCCCATACTTCTTAATACAGGCTGTGCACATCTCTACCCTCAGTCACTTAAAGCTCAATGCTCAAAATCCAAAACGTACATGATTTTTTTTTTAAGCTGTGTCACGTGCTTTTGACCCCATGGATTTTAATGGAAGTGCCTGTAAATGCGTGCACAAGCATTTTGATGCATTTTTGCACATATTTTTAGACCTAAACAACTATTCTCCTTTGCTCATCTTCCTCCTCTCCTGCCACCCAGAAGCTGACATACTTGTGCAAAACTGCTTGCAAAACAGTTAAAGTGGTATTAAACCCTAAACCAAAAATGTTATATATTGGAGTTTACCAATCCTTAAATGTGTGTGCTGTGGTTTTCTCTTTTTAGGCTTTTTTTCCCTCTTTTTTCACCTGGTGATCTGGCCATTAACATACCTTCTGTATTAGAGTGCCTGCACTCTGGATGAAGGAGCACAGGGGCACCTTTGGACAGCTGCATTGTCCGGCTGGGTGGAGGGAGTGTTAGATGGACTAGCAGATATTGATAAACTAACAAATTGAAGCCAAACTCCAGCTCACATTGCAATTACACAAGCAATAGTTTTTCTTTTCATTTGAAATAAAGATTTTATATGAATAAATACAATTTAGTTTACATTGGAAGCACCATTGTCACTGGTAAATGGGTTGTCTTCTGCAGGACATTGCATCCTGTTGAAAAACAAACTTACTGGCCAGATCACTAGGTGACAATAAAAGAATGAAAACCTAAAAAAGAAAACAAATGCAGCTAAGAATTTGTAAGCTGCACTATAATAAATATTTGCTTTTGGGTTTAAAGCCGAATTCTAACTTTCTTTTGACTAGACCTGAATGGAATGATCAGTCCAAGCATAGATCATACCCCTGTACCATGTTGCTCTGTTGTATGTAGATCCCCTGATAGTCTGGGTATAGTTGTGGCTTTGTATCAAATGACACTCTGCATATCCTGCTGATAAACTCCCTTCCACAGCCACTTACTGCAGCAGCTAGAGTCTGTAACACTCCTTTTTCAGACTCTGAAAATTATGTAACTTCTTTCACAACTCTGATGGTGGGTGGAATTGAATACATCTTACTTAGCATTCAATCCCACCCAGTCACACCTACAGGAAGAGTCCAAACCTCCCAAATCTCGCCTCCCAGATCACAGCATTGTTTAAGAAGGAAACACCTTCATACACAGCCTGTTCTGAAAGCTAGCGGTGCGGCTGCTGCACAGGATTGAATAGATCTCACTTTAAAATTCAATCCTGCCCAGTTAAATATGCTGACCAATGTGAACGGTCCCACCCCTCAGATCCTGCCCTCCCAGATCCCTGCTCTGTGCGAAATGATTGATTTATATATGTAGGAAACACAAAAAACAAAGGGTTCCCCTAAATGGACTTTTCCGGCACTTGCATAGACAATCAGGGTTTATACAGAATAAAGAGTGTTTATGTATAATAAAAAACGTGTAATTTTATTTGAAAAATACAATTGTTAAAAACAAGCACTAGATATATAAGATAACATAGTAGGGCTACATAATATTCATGATGAACAACACATAGTAGATCGTGATAAAGAACTCTTCTTAAGCCCGACGCGTTTCGGGTACTTAATATTTGTGAGGTCCACTATGGTCAACTATGCCCCTGAAGAAGGACCTCACAAATATTAAGTACCCGAAACGCGTCAGGCTTGAGAAGAGTTCTTTATCACGATCTACTATGTGTTGTTCATCATGAATATTATGTAGCCCTACTATGTTATCTTATATATCTAGTGCTTGTTTTTAACAATTGTATTTTTCAAATAAAATTACACGTTTTTTATTATACATAAACACTCTTTATTCTGTATAAACCCTGATTGTCTATGCAAGTGCCGGAAAAGTCCATTTAGGGGAACCCTTTGTTTTTTGTGTTTATATAATATTGGAAGTGGCACGGCTCCCTCCCCTAAACTAGTTGGTCACCCCCCTTTTTGTTATATATGTAGGAAACACCTAGTAACCCATTATTTTTTGGCATGCTGCAAGACAGGAGGAGGTATGACACATTTATACCTTTGACTACCCACACGAAGGCCCAGAAACACCCACAGTATCGCTTGGGCCCAGCCACATCAATTTCCAGAACTGGTACAAGTGACTCCCATAGCCCATCCTGAAGCTACAGAGGCTGAAGGGATCATGAGACATGTAGTATCAGGACTAAAATAGGGAGGAAACAGGAAGTCAGAGAACTTAGAAATTCAGCCAGGAGGAGGAGTGATATCACAGACACAGAAACCTGCTATATACAGCTAAAGGAGGTAAGTCACACACAAACTGACAATGGGGTTGTGATTCATTTACATACACAATGCATCTGTTGTTTTGGAGAGGAAAAGCTGGAGCTCCTCTTTAATGTCGCTATAAAGAAGTATTCCAGGTATGGATATTTTATACAGTCCAGCCTGGAACAATGTAACTATGTATATACTATACCTAGCTGATGCTCCGGAAGCTGGAAATCATTGAAATAGTCATCGCTACTCCAGTGATAACAACTATCTTCCAGGTTCTGTGCCGAGCAGCTGCTCTGCTGCATGCCCTGCTGTATTCGACACACAGGTGGCCAGCCGCTCAGTGAGTGCTTTACATTTTATGAATGAGAGTGTGACTTCACTGCCTCACTTCTCTAACAATGTATAAAATATCTATACTTGGAATCCTTCTTTAAAAATACAAGTATGTGCATGCAAAAACACTAACAGATGCTGTATACGCGCTTACATACAGTAAGCAGTTACTAGGTGTGAATGAATGATCAGTTTGAATCTTGGACATCAACTTAGTATCCCTATATGAAAATAGGAAGTTTATGAGAAGTTTAGAAAATGTAACACAAGTAGACAATGAATTAGTCATTACAATTAGTATCACACTGACTTGTAGTTATATAACTATAATCTCTCCACTAGTTGAACCTGAATACCAGATATATATATCTAGCTCAGGCGTCTCTAAACTTTCTAAACAAAGGTCCAGTTTACAATCCTTCAGGGTTTAGGAAGGCTGGCTTGTGACCAGTGGGAGTAGAAAATGTCCTGGTTTAAAAAAAATAAAGTGGTTCTAAAGTTTAAGCATTTTTTACTTAAAGGTTACACACATCTCACTACCTGTTCCCAGTGGTGTACTTTGGTTTTGTGCTGCCCTAAGCAAGGCTAAAATTTGGCACCCCCCCATCTAAATTTGTCCCACCCCAGCCACAGTATACTGTTCTTGTCTCAGGGTCTGATAGGGAAGCAGCAGCTGTTCACAGTGAACAGCTGCACCTTCCTCATCAGACCCTGAGACATGATTCATCCAAGTGCCATATATAGAATTACTGTCCATGATCTGACACCTCACGTGTATGGGTCGATCGCTGTTTGCATGCGGACGAGAGTGACACGTGTGCGTTTGCCTTTGTACGTGAGCATGAGAAGACGGGGGCACTTTTAATTTTTTTTTTTATTATTGATAATTTATTTATTTTCTAACTTTTACACTGTTGCTTTATTTTATTTTTTTTATCACTTTTATTGCTGTCACAAGGAATGTAAACATCCTTTGTGATAGCAATAGGCATGTGATAGGTACTCTTTATGAAGAGATCTGGGGTCCATAAGACTCCAAATCCCTCTTATCCCTCCTCTGCACTTATAAGCATTCAAAACACCAATCTGTGTTTTTGAATGCTTTCGATTTTTAAAAACTGGCGCTGATGGTTTTAGAGTAAACCGGAAGTGATGTTGTGTCGTTGCTTTCGGTTTACTGTTACGAACACCTGAAATAGTGCCCCAAGGGCTGGATTAAGGAAAGAAAAGGGCCATTTGTGCAGGTCTATGTCTTCATAATACCAATTCAGAAAGAGTTTTATTCATTGACTTTATTTTGTTTTTTTTTGTTTGTTTGTTTGTTTTTTTAACTTGTAATTTTTTAAAAATATAAAGATATTGCATTAGATTCTGTAAGTGCAGAATAGATTCGGTATATTAGCAATAGATGGCATGTGGCTAAAAGCCATAACTACGGGCTATTGAGAATAAGGAAGAAATAGGCTGTCTAATGATGTTCTCACAGTTGTCAGTGTTGGGGTATGGGGATCAAGCTTGTTGTCCTTTCCTGATTAGACATAAGATGTAGAGATTAGATATTTTCTCTGAGTGGGCTGCTTCTAGTATTGATTATCCAGGTCTCCCACTGTTTAAGGAATTTGGTCATAGTGAGATGAGTGCTGGTTTAATATTGTTATCAACTGGCTTATATTCGGAGGCATGGTGGATTTCCACTTCCGAGCAAGGGAAAGCTGGGCCGCTATAAAGATTGTGAGTGACAATTGAATAGAAATGATGTGGCCAGTCCTCGAGCCCTACCCCCAGTAAGGCTAACTGTTGTGTGTGCTCACAAGTTATTCCAGTGATTGACCCAAGCAAAGCATGTACATATTTCCAAAATCTAGAGATTACAGGACAACTCCACCATATGTGTGAGGAAGATCCTAGATTTCCACAAGCCCTCCAGTAAGTGAAGGGGGAAAACGGGAAGGGTTTGCATAATTTTTCTGGAGTGTAGTACCAGAAATGTAGCAGCTTTTGGGTTGTTTCACAATGGGTAAGGCACTTGGAAAACCGTAGGGTGGCACAGGATACTTGGTACCATATATTAGGGGAGGCTGAAAAGTTGAAAGATCTTTCCCATTTACACATCCCTGGGAGTTTTTGCATCGTTGGAGGGAAGTTTAGAATTTTTTATAGATGCGAGATCCCCTTTTGAGAGGGACTAGGTTGTTCATGGAATTGAAGAATCCCTACAACCTGGTTGGATTCTGACCAATGTACCTCTTTAAGTGCATGACATATTTGTAGATATTTGAAAAAGTCCTGCTGCCGGATAGGGTATTTGGATTGTAGTTCTTGGAATGATTGTAGATACTTGTTTTTGTAGAAGTCTCCTAATTTGCAAATTCCTGCTGACAACCAGGTTGACAGTGAAGGGTTTGAGCAAATGAGCTCAAAGGCTGAAATTGGGATGAGACTTAGAGCTTCATGGGCCTTTGGTTTGTTGGAACGTGGATTCCCATACTTTAATAGTTGCTTTGACTGTGTTGAGGAAAGAACGTTGCGTTCGGTGGTGTACTAGAAGTGCAGCAAGGAGTTGGGAGCTTTTAGTCTGAAAGGCCGCTTCTTCAATTTGCACCCAGGATGTTTTAGACATGGATGTCCACCATTGTTTGGTTTGGTTGAGGAGTATGGCTTTATAGTAAGCTCAAACATCTGGTGCTCCATGTCCCGCCTTAGTTGTAGGTGTGCAGAGGGTAGAGGATCTCACTCTTGCGTGCTTATTGTCCCACATAAAGTTGTTGAGGATATGTTGTATTGAGGCATGTTGCGATGAGAGGAGGGTGATTGTAAGAGTCTGAAAAAAGATATAATATGTGTGGCATCAGGAACATTTTGGTAAGGGTGATCTTACTGGCCCAGGATGTTCTCACTTTGCATAGTTCAGAGCACATGTTTTTTAGTTTCTAAAGTAAACGTTCATAGTTAAGGCGTAGTATACCTGTGGATGGAACTGTTAAATTAATGCCTAAGTAAGTAATAGTTGCAGGTGGAGCCCAAAGGAAGGGGGACTAGTGTGAGAGGGATTGTTTAAGAGAACTATTTAGACATACACCGAGCATAGTAGATTTGGTACAAATAAATTTATATAATGATATTTGTCCAAACAGTAGAAGTAGGTCATAGAGGGTTGGGAGAGATTTTTCAGGATTAGTCATGACGACTATGACGTTGTTTGTGTATAGCCCTATTTTGTGGGTCATTTCACCCACCTGTAGGCCCGTAATTTGTGGATTACTTCTAGCTGCTTCTGCCAATGGTTCCATTACTAGAGCAAATATAAGGGGTGATAATTGGCAGCCCTGCCTTGTACCATTTGAAATATTAAATGACTTAGAGACCATACCAGAGGTCCAGACTCTAGCTGACGGTGAGGAATATAGGGCAAGAATAGCTGTGGATATACAGTATGTCCTATGAGACCGAATTTTTGTAGAACTGCTTTCAGATAGGTCCAATGTACCCTATTGAATGCCTTCTCTGCATCCAAGGAGAGGAGCAGAGAAGGCATGTGGTGATGCTCGACCCACTGAAGAAGATCAATGAACCTTCTGGTTCCATCAGATGCTTTTCTATATGGGACAAACCCAACCTGATCTGGGTGAATTAGTGAGGGGATATAAGGAGATATATGGGAGGCTAAGATTTTTGCATATAGTTTGATATCCGTGTTTAATAAAGAAATCGGCCTGTAATTTGCCGGGTTATATAATGACTTGTCTGGTTTGGGGATAGTAACAATTAGCGCTTCTAGGTATTCCTCAGGTATTTCTCCAGACACAACAAAATTATCAAAGGTTTTACGCAAGTATGGGACCAGAGTGGAAGGGTAAGTTTTAAAATATTCACTGCAGAACCCATAGAAGAATACATATTTGCCTAAATTGATGAAGAAATTATTTTTTTTACATTTTTTTTTTGGATATGTATTATAGCAAAAAGTAAAAAATATTGTTTTTTTTTCAAATTTTTTTGTTTATAGCGCAAAAAATAAAAACTGCAGAGGTGATCAAATACCACCAAAAGAAAGCTCTATTTGTAGGAAAAACAAAGACATCAATTTTACTTGGGTACAGCGTCGTACGACCACGCAATTGTCAGTTAAATCGACACAGTGTGGCAGATTTACTAAAACTAGAGCACTCAGAATCTGGTGCAGCTGTGCATGGTAGCCAATCATCTTCTAACTTCAGCTTGTTCAATTAAGCTTTGACAATAAAACCTGGAAACTGATTGGTTTCTTTGCAGAGCTGCACCAGATTTTGCACTCTCCAACTTTAGTAAATCTCCCCCATTGTCTCAGTATCACAAAAAATGGCCTGGTCATGGAAGTGGGTGAAACCTTCCGGGGCTGAAGTGGTTAAATTGATGACTGTTTGGATATCATGCAGTACTAAATGTTCTATTGTACTTTTTTGTGTTTATTTTTTAATTAGGTTCAGCCCATACTGAAGTGTCATTTCAAATGAAAGAATATGAAATCGCTCAATCCTAATGTAGTTTTTTGTAAACATTAAAATATAATGTGCTATTTTGTGAGAATATAAGTAATAATGATATAATAACTCATATCTTCATCACTTATACATATAAAATTTTGCCATCCTGATCTAACTCATCCTATGTGCATAACTACTAGATGTTATAAGTAGAATCAATTAAAATAGTTGTAAACCTCAGTCATGGAATCTGAGCAAAGCACATATGTCTGTAATGAATACTTATCTCTCTCTAAAGCTCTAGGTGTCGTTTCTCTCTAGTGCTTCGTTCCTCTGTTATCAGCATGAGTCACTTATGAGAAGTTTTCCCGACACATGAGATAAATTTGTATTGGGAGAGAGGGGCAGGGAGAGCTCAGAATGGAGCTTGTCTAATCACAACACAGTTCTTCTGCTGTGTGGAGGAGAGATGTGTGCCTTTCCTCCAATCAGCTCTAATACATTGTAACTGCAGCCTCTCTGCCCCCTCCTCCTGGCAGATGAAGAAAGATTTTAAACATGATTCTGGCCTTTTGAAGAGGCGTAGGGAAGAGAAGACTGCAGATAAAGAAGTAAAACCTATGTAGGAGGATTTGTTTTATCCCTGTGTATCATCTGTGGCTGTTCACTTAACTGGTTATATGTGAGGGTTTAAATTCACTTTAAAGTTCTGGTAATAAGTGTACCTTGTGTGCAGTGTAAGAAGGTTAGGTTTTTAAAAGAAAATTATGATTCAAACCTGAAATAAATGTGAAACTTCCGTCCACATTAATGTCAGATTTTATGAGAGTTTGAAAAGAATGTAATCCATTTCAAGAACTTCTGGTCATATGAACACTAGTCATATAAACCAATCTTGTGTTCTCAGGTGGGAAATGTCCGAAAGCATGTCCTGACCATTGCTGGGGCCCAAATGAACCTCAGTGCCAAAGATGTAAGTAGCATTATTTTTTATATATGAAAAACATTATACATTTGCTGAGTTATAACTATTAGCAAAACGTTTGGCTTTGAATAGAGTGGAGATGGATTAGAACACCGTCATGTTTTTATTTCTGTCTTTACCCCTGTTGGAGAGATTCACCCTTTCTGTGTCCTTTTTACATTTATTATTGAGAGTGAAAGTAAAAGAAAATCCCAAATTTTGGGTTGTCCTCAGAAAAGTAATTGAATTGAGTTGAGTTGAGTTGATTGAATTCTTCCAATGGGAGCACTAATTCTGGTGACCTGGGCGGCCTCAAGGGATTCCCCTAATTTACAGGACTTTCCTCTCACTTCCTTTTTTGGCTATGGGACAAGAAGTGAAATATGCCCAATGGGACACAGATGGCAAAAAAAAAAAAAGTGACAGGTTCATCTCTATCTAAAATGAAAAAAAAAATTGCCTATAGTTCTTCTTTAATTTATACAAAAGAGTTTTAAGAAAGTGATTTGTGATTGGACATAAGCTGAATTTATGCAATAAGTATGATGGCATGCTGACTTTTGTGATGGCTAGAATAGTTTCATTCCTCCACTTCTAATAGACTGATGAGCTTTTTAATCTATCTACTTGAATACCTACGTAAGTAGTCACAATTAAGTTGGGTACACTTCAAAGTGAACGGTGACCTGCTCTGTCTTTTATCTGTAAAACTAGGAATCCATGTTTCATTTTTGTTACCAGGAAACAAGATTAAGCTGTAATATTATATGCATATACTTGTAAACTGTACTGTGTAGAATAATAAAAATCTATCTTTCCTATATATTTTATAATAAAAAACTATTCCTCTATTCTAAGTAGAAGAAGTAAGCCCAAAGGTCCACAGGTTGATTGTGAGTCCTCCTTGGTCTTACAATAACATCAATGGGCTCAATTCTCCGGCTTGTGCTTGCAGGCACTGCATCTTGTACCTTTATGAAAATGTAATTTTGCTACAGTCACATTTGCCCAGGGTAATCAGTATATACTTTTCTAAATATCCTGATAAGCTTATAGTGATGAGCTAAAAGCTTCTTGTGCTCTAAATCAGTGGGTCTCAACCTCAATCCTCAAGTACCCCCAACAGGCCATGTTTTGGGAAATTTTCTTAGATAAAATAGCTGTCCAAAATACCAAGCCATCAACTCTGATTTAAAGCACCTGTACAAGATAAATGAAAACCTGCAAACATTGCCTATTGGGGGTACTTGAGGACTGGGGTTGAGGACCACTGCTCTAAATGATGTCAAAGAATGATGATGCATATTAAGCTACACCTGTGTGCATTCCCCACCCTGCTAAGGCCAGATGCATGCTGAAATCTTTGACTTTGCTCTACCTTTGATCTCTAGCCCTTCACTGGCTTCCAGAATGAAATGTGGAAACCTCAACAGCTAATAAAGAGGCATCCCAGTATATTGTGGCTTGCCAAAAGAAGAGGAGAGGGGAGGGGATGTGTAGGTGGGTAATCAAAGCAAAGAAGGACTTTAGAAAGGTTTTGCTTAAGTTTTGTAGACTCTTTGGTGAAACCGGGCAACTTATTGTGCCTGCTTTGCTAAGCTTCTACTAGTTTAATAGGATTGGGTATAACATTGTTCATTTATTCATTTTAAACCAAATGCCCAACATGCACATAAAGGAGCTTTAGAAAGCCGTAGCTTCCTGGCCAAGAAACCATGGCAATCTATAATGGATGTCATGCTTATTGAGTGTAACATGAAGGTGAACAATCACTGCTCCCTTGTCACACCTAACTTATTCTTCTGCCAAAATGCTGTACGTCAAGCTGGCTGAATACAATAAAACATATTATTTGTTTTAGAATACTCTTTTTCCAGAAAACAATAGTATAGTCTTAAGATGTATGTGTTCTCTTATCCTTATGTCATACATCACCCCGTATGTACTGTATGCTATTTATTTGAACAGTTCCTTCTCAGTGTATGTGCACAGTATCGTATGTGTTGCCAAGTGTTAGGGAGGAGTGAGACTTAAAGAGGAGCTCCAGTCTGTAAAGAAAAAAAAATTACAAATACTGTAGCTGCTGACTTTGATTATAAGGACACTTACCTGTCCAGGGATTCCATGATATCGGCGCCCTGAGCTGATTCATGAATTGGCTTCGGGTGCAGGCGCCAGCATTGTAAGTATGGGAAACCGGCAGTGAAGCCTTCAGTCTTCACAGCTGGTTTCCTACTGCACATGCGCAAGTCGCGCTGTGTTTTCTGAATAGTTCTGCCATCTTCTGGGACTTGTGTGTGTCCAAGAAGGCAGCGGGGGGAAGGAGGAGGGGCCGGAAATGTTGTAGATTGATGATTGGCGATCTTAACCGGAAGTGGTTTTGACAGGTACCTGCTCCCCCCCATAAAGTGCCAAATGTTGGTGTGAACAAGCAGAGCTTCCCCTTTTGGGTGGAGCTCCACTTTAAGAACACATCCAAGACCATGGCCACATCAGACCTAGACTTGAATGTGAAATCACAGACCAGCCCAGCTAAACCAATTATACTGAAATAATACAGACATTTTTGTGGAATATTTCAGTGATGAGATTTTGTGATGTCAGTGGAATATTTCAGTGATGACCTCTTCTTCATAGCTACAGCAAGTTGACAGATTGGGAATCTCAAGTGCAGAGATCTTATGACTGGATTCCCCAATATTTTTTAGGAGGTGATGGATGATTTAAACCTCCAACATCCACCCAAAACAGAAATGTTTTCCAGTTGAGAATGCATTTGATAAAAAAAAACAAAATCCTTTTTTACAGTCCGTATCCATATTTCAATTGGGTCTTTTCTATATTAGCATTCTTAGTTTGCAGTTTTCAAACGCATACATTTTAGAACTAAGATAATGATCATAAATATCATATTTTGAAGTTTTCACTTTACAAAAGCAGATGGTCAAATATGCTCTAACTTTTATGTACACCGCTGCAGTTTTTATTGCACATTAACATTTTAAGTTGATTCCTACAAGTCAGGGAAAAGTGGCGTCTGTGTTGCAAATAGCAGCCAATCAGATTACAGCATCTACTTTAATAGTGCAAGTTAGGAAGCTAACATGTGATTGGCTTTTATGGATAAAACATCTACTGTATTGTTTTACCCATATATCATGTTTTACTACTAGAAATGATATGTTAACCCCTTCTCGCTGGCAGTACACATATATGTGGCCTCATGGAAGTGGATCTTTATCTGTGGGGCCGCATATATGCGTACCTGTGTTTGTGCTGGGAACAGGCTGCACCAAGAGCCTGGGGTCCCGTACTAAAGATCAGGAACTAGGAGGTTGAGGTCCCAATCACCTGATTACTGTGCTAGCCACTGATTGGCTTTCACAGTGACCAGTCCTGACCCTGTGAGGTTTTCTTTCACCTCTATAAAAGATAATAAGAAAAAAATAACTAAATCAGGGTTTGATCTAGGTCATGGTCAGGGTTAGGGTCAAAGGTCATGTTCGGAGTCAAAGATCAAGGTCAAATTAGTATCAGTGTCAGTTAGTGTTAGTGTGAGTGTCAGTGTGTTTTAGGTAGCATTAAAAAAAGTAAAATGAACACAAAACACATATGTGGTATCGCTGTAATTGTCAGGTGCAGGAGAATTTATTTTGGGTTGTTCTTTGATGGTAGATTATGGTAATAGCGAGAAATAAATAGTAAATTAAAAAAAAGATTTTCTATTTTGTGCCAATTTTCCTTTGATAATAATAATACAACCCCTTTGCGCTGACGTAACACAAATATGCGGTCTTCTGCTTCAAGAGGTTGTACTAGGGTGATGCCTGCAACTACAGGCATCACCCTGGTATCGTTTTTTAGAGCCGACGGTCGGCTTTCTTACATTTGTAACCGATGCAGCTAATCAGCCACTCTGCTGTTATTACAAGCAGTGGGAGGTGACATTTCCCCCTCCCACCGCCTTCTGCAGATTGCCCGGGCTCTCCGGCCCCACCAGGAGGCCCGAGTGACCAGCCGGCCTGTCCACCGGCTGGCTGGAGACCTGAACAAAGCCAGAATTGGCTTTGATTGGTTCTCAGATCTAGTAACCCGAAAGTGATGTCATGACATCACTTCCGGGTTACTGAAGCCTTAAAGGTGCCAGATTAAAAAAAGAATGTCAGGATTCAAGCCAGGCAAACTTGACAATTTGGATTATTTTAAGTGCAAAGGAGTGATTTGGGGTCCTATAGACCCCAGATACCTTCAAAAAAAAAAAAAAAAATGCTTGACACGTGACTATTGCTATCACAAGGGATGTTTACATTCCCTGTCACAGCAATATTAATGTGATAAAAAATAAAGAAAAACATTTAAAGGGACAGTGTAAATATAAAAAATAAATAATAAAAAAAATGTAAAGCCCCCCAATTCTTCGTTCTCACATGCAGAAGAGAACACATACGTAAGTCGTAATGTAAACAGTGTTCAAACCACACATGTGAGGTATCGTCAAAATCATTAGAGCATGAACAATAAGTCTAGCACTAGACCTCTTCTGTAACTCTAAACTGGTAACTGTTAACATTTTTTAAAAACGTTGCCTATGGAGATTTTTAAGTACTGTAGTTTGTCGCCATTTGTGCTCAATTTTAAAGCATGACATGTTGGGTATCTATTTACTTGGCGTAACTTCATCTTTCACATTAGACAAAAAAATTGGGCAAACTTTACTGTTTTGTTTTTTTTTAATTAATCAGAGTGTATTTTTTTGAAAAATTGCACTTGAGAGATGGCTGCGCAAAAACAATGTACCATAAAATATTTCAATGACCGCCATTTTGTTCTATTTTCTCTCTCTCTCTCTCTCTCTCTCTCTCTCTCTCTCTCTCTCTCTCTCTCTCTCTCTCTCCATATACATAGAGAGAGAGAGAGAGAGAGAGAATAGAATAATATATATATATATATATATATATATATATATATATATATATATATATAAAATACTTCTATAAAATATTACTTAAAGTTCTAAGTCATTTTATAGAAACAAATACTGATTCTAACTTGTGGGCAACAAGTGTCAGAAAAAGACTAATGCCCCGTACTCACGGTCGAACATTAATCAGACATTCCAACAACAAAATCCATGGATGTTGGCTCAAACTTGTCTTGCATGCACACGGTCACACAAATTTGTCGGAAAATCCGATCGTTCTGAACGCAGTGACGTAAAACACGTACATCGGGACTATAAACGGGCCAGTAGCCAATGGCTTTCGTCTCTTAATTTATTCTGAGCATGCGTGGCACTTTGTGTGTCGGATTTGTGTACACAAGATCGGAATTTCCAACAACGGATTTTGTTGTCGGAAAATTTTATAGCAAGCTCTCAAACTTTGTGTGTCGGAAATTCCTATGGAAAATGTGTGATGGAGCCTACACACAGTCGGAATTTTCGACAACAAGGTCCTATCACAAATTTTCCATCGGAAAATCCTATCGTGTGTACAGGGCATATGTCTACAAGGGGTTAACAAAAATTAGGAGATATCCTTTCCTTTACCACTAAACACCCCATGAAAGCCCAATTTGTCCTGAAAAAGCAAGATATAATTCACCTGGACACACTAAGTAGTTAGTACAGTTTTACTAACACAAGTCAAAGTTCAGTCATTAAGATTTGTCTTATCTTGTCATGAGGAGGTCAAAAAGAAACAAAAATAATAATTAGCAATTCAACCTGGCTCAAGGTATATGTGTAATAATTGCTAGCTGACATGTGTCCAATCATCATTTAGTGTTCCCCCCAGTCTAGACTAATGACAGGGGATTGGTGACATTTGTTACTGTTAAAGATGCTCATGATGGCTGTCTACATACAGTTTATACCCCTGACAGCAGTAGGTTGTATTTGACCTTGTGGTACGTGTAACTGATCCAGTGCAATGACTGTAAATGTATTATATAATTCAGTTTTGTTTAAAGTGTCACTCAGTGATGTCACAGACTGCAGTATGTATTTGATATAAATGAATCAAGGCTATCCTAAGCAAATATTTGCATCCTCACACCACCATTTGGATAAATAATGCAATGCAGTGCATTTTCTGTCTGGGATTCTTGTAGAATACTTTACAAGCAGCACCTGTTAGATTTTTTATCTTCATTTCTCAGAGAATACAAACTGTACAGCTAATATCCAGTTAATATAAGGAAAAAACTAGTAAGACTTTGGTGCAAGAAGTAAGAAAATAGCTGAAACAGCATCCCAAATCAATCAGGATCGCCCAGGCACTTTCACGGCACGCAGCATCTTTAATTAAAATCTGTGTATTGTGCTAATAACTTTGCATGTTCATAAGTCTCCTGTATTGATTTAATTTGTCCACCAGGCCAGCACTAGCAGGAGCAGTGTAATGCATGGACACCATGTAAAATTAACAGAAACATTTCAGTGAAAATGGGGTTGATTCCCCCAGGCTCATTGATGCAGAACTGTGATTTTCATTGTAGCGCCAATGCCTACGTTCTAAAACATGCTGTGGGGGATCTCAAGGCTAATTATTATTCTGGATGAGTTGCACAGGCTATATCTGCCATTTCTGTTTAGGTTCCATTAGCATTAGGGGGCTAGATTACTGGCCCGTGAAAATAGTTGGACACTACTGTATATATGCACAAAGGTTCAGAAGGCTTAGACAAAAAAGGCAAGGTCTAACGTACAGGGAAGGAAGGTTAATATACTACAGTGCTTCATAGGTGCTAGAGAAGGCAAGATGTGCCATAAGGGTAAGGAAGAACTTCAAAGGGGTGGAGATATTAATTAGTCAGAGACAGAGGTTCAGTGATGAGATCCTGTTTTTCTGATCATCCTGGTTTGTTAGAGAAGGAATCAAACTCTGATCAAACATTAAACATTAAGGAGGCAAGATCACATAAAAAGAAGCTACCACTGGAGACTGGAGAGTTTAGAGATTATGCCATCCTTGGTACTTCTAGATGATAATGCTCTACAATCTCGACACTATGTTTATTTTTTTTTTCAAAAACTACTGATAGTCCATTCTATCACAGAAAGCATGCAATCTGCTTTATAGGCAGGCCTACTTTTGGTGCAGAAACCCAAGCAAGAAAAAGGACAATATTTAATAGTTCCTGAACTATAAAGAAACATTTGGCCTTTGAGTTATCATAGGCTTGCTGCTGCTTCCTCTAAACAATCTGCCCTAGGTGCTGGCACACAAATGCCATTATGTAACTACAGCCCTTGAAACAGACACTGTGTAAATGGCATGCCGGCCCCAGTGCCGGATCAAACTCTGTGGAGGCAGTTGAATAAATTGAAAGCTTGTGAGATAAGTGAGTTGATAAATGTTTTTTTATCTTTTGTAAACAATTTAAGAAAGCTTCATTGTAATTTTCTTTCAAGATTAAATCAATATTATTTATATGCATAGTTACATTGGTCCAAGTTGGACTGTATATATATATATATATATATATATATATATATATATATATATATATATATATATATATATATATATATATATATATATATATATATTGTACAGGACGCCGTGGCTGGGTCCTGGAAGGACGCTATGTTTCCCCTCTGTTTGGACTGTGGTCCCTTTAAGGGAACAAAAAAGGGTTAACTCACCTGACCTGTAAGAGGAAGTGGGTTTAAAACAAGACAGGAAGTTAGAGAGGGTGTGGAGGAGTGTAGAGGAGAATGTGGATGGTGTTTTGGTGTGCAGCAACAGTGAATAGCAGTGTCCTGCCTGGAAGCCTCCTGCTAGAGGAATCTACCTGCAAAAGAAACTAAGGACTGTTTAACTGCAATAGCAGTTCTGGACTTTGCAAGTCGGTGAGACTGAAACCTTATTCTTTTGTTTTTGCTGCTGTAAAGCTATTTAAGTTCAATAAATCTCCTTTTGAGTGAAAAGCCTGTGTCCTGCGATCTAGCTGGTTCCCCAAACATTACAAGTGGTGCTCGAATGCGGGCAGGACAGAGTAGCAGGCATTTTTTTTGCTGTTTTTTTTGTATTGGACTTAAAACTGACATTTAAAGGGACAGTACAGTGGATTTATGTCCTGTGTTAAAGCCGCACAAACCCTGAAAGCGGAAGCAATGGAGGAGCTAATTAAACAGCTGTCCTTGGCTAATATACAATCGCAGACTCGCCATGAGGAAGCTAATCAGCGCTTAACAACCCAGCTGGAGGTACAGCAAGAAAACACTCGCCTGTTGGTGGCCCAGTTGGCAGCCCAGCAAGCAACCCAGCAAGAGGTTATGCAGGCTCAGGTGACTGCCTTAAAAGAAGTAGTGCAGCAGCTTTCTCAGGGCCGTGAGCAAGCGGCTGTTGCCCCTGGCAACCAGGTGACCATGAGGGCAAGCCATTTTTTGTAGAAGTTGTCCCTGAGTGATGATGTAGAGGCATTTCTTGCTACATTTGAGAGGACGGCAGAGAGAGAAGGATGGCCCCAGGACCAGTGGGCCGGCCTAATTGCTCCTTTCCTAACCGGAGATCCTCAAAAAGCCTATTTCGACCTGCCACCAGATCACGCTAAAGACTATCAAAAATTAAAGGCAGAAATATTGGCTCATTTGGGGGTAACTACTGCTGTTCGGGCCCAACGAGTGCACCAATGGAAGTATCGTCCAGATCGTCCACCACGGTCTCAAATGCATGACCTGGTGCAACTGGTAAAAAAATGGCTGCAGCCCGAAATGTTGTCTGGCCTCCAAATCGTGGAGCGGGTCGTGCTGGACCGATACCTAAGGTCACTGCCAGACAACCTTCAACGGTGGGTCAGCCATGGAGACCCCAAAACAGTGAACCTCCTTGTCGAGATGGTGGAATGATACACAGTGGTGGAGGATCTGCTTGGCCCTACCCAGCGCCAAAGACCCAGTCTGCCATGGCCTATTCGTTCGACTGTTGCCCTTCGAAAGAACGTTCCCCGGAGCCCTGGAACCAACACCCCGGAAGGTCAAGAGTCACTCCCGATACCTTCTCAGCGATCTGTTCCTGTTCGGAGAGGAGGGGATGTACAATGTTGGCGATGTCATTCCTGGGGCCATACCCGGGCCCACTGCCCACTGCAAGAGGAGCCCATGGAATGCGGGGTTCTTCGGAGGGGGTCTTTTTATGCCCAGAAAGCATGCACAACACATATTGATCTTGGAGAAGAGAAATTCGAGTGTGAAGTCCAAGTGAACCACCTCCCTGCCCGGGCTTTGCTGGACTCCGGAAGCATGGTAACCCTGGTCCATCCTAGAGTAATTGGGAAGATCGGTCCGGTAAGAAAAACTTTACGGGTGGTGTGCATTCACGGGAACACTAGAGAGTACCCTCTCATCTCGGTGCCCATCTCCACAGCATGTGGCACTGGTACTCAAGAGGTGGGGGTGGTAAAGAACTTAGTACATGATGTTATCATAGGACGAGACTGTCCATTATTTGCAAAACTGTGGGGAAAGGGAGAACTACCTGGACGGTCCAGAGACTGGGGAGAAACTAGTCCCTCTGTTCCTGCTGTTGAGAGAAATAACCCTGAAATGCCGAATGTTCTTGAAAATGCTAATGATTTGGTTAATGGTGATGAAAGTAGTGCTGATATTATTAAGGGTGTCAAAATGTGTGATTCACAGACCTACCTGGACACTGAAGAGGGGGGGGAACCTTCCCCACTTCAGGTAATGCTGGGGGAAGAGGATGAGGAAGTGGCCGTTACCCCTGCCCTGCCGGATTTGGGTGTTCCTCAGGGGGCATTTGGTACTGCCCAGATGCAGGACCCCACTTTGGCCCATGCACGGGAACAGGTTGTAGTAATAAATGGGTTTCCCCAAGAGCCAGGTGCGAATGAGCAGTGGCCACACTTTGCAAATTGTAATGAATTGCTTTATCGGGTTACCAAAGTGAGAGAAAATGTGGTAGAGCAATTATTGGTACCCCAACAGTATAGACGCAAGGTCCTGGATCTGGCCCATGATGATGTTTTAGGGGGACACCTGGGAGTTGAAAAGACGGAGGTACGGATCACCGACCGGTTTTACTGGCCAGGTCTGAAAGCAGAGGTAAGGAGATACTGTACCTCTTGTCCCACCTGTCAGTTGACCGCTCCGGTGACCCACTTCCGGAATCCTTTGGTCCCTCTGCCCATAATTGAGGTCCCATTTGAAAGGATAGCCATGGATATAGTGGGTCCCTTGGTGAAGTCAGCTCGAGGTCACTCCTACATACTGGTGATTCTCGACTATGCCACCCGATATCCTGAGGCGCTAACTCTGCGGAATACCTCCTCTAAGGTTATTGCCCGGGAATTATTCCAGTTGTTTACACGGACTGGTTTTCCCAAGGAAATACTAACGGACCAGGGCACCCCGTTTATGTCGAGGGTTATGGCCGATGTGTGCAAGCTCTTCCGGATTAAACAGCTGCGCACATCGGTCTACCATCCCCAAACGGATGGGTTAGTAGAACGCTTTAATAAGACCCTTAAATCTATGCTCAAGAGAGTTGTACAAAGGGATGGTAAAGACTGGGACTGTCTGTTACCAGCTCTCCTGTTTGCTATCCGGGAAGTGCCCCAGGCCTCCACTGGGTTTTCGCCCTTTGAGTTGGTATATGGGCGGAGACCTCGCGGACTACTGGATTTTGTTAAAGAGGAATGGGAAAGTGAACCTAGTCAGCATAAGAGTGTTCTTGAATATGTTTCCCAAATGCAGGAGAGGATCCGAACTGTGTTGCCACTAGTCAAGGAACATTTACAAAAAGCCCAGGAGGCTCAATGACGAGTCTATAATAGGGCTGCTAAAATAAGGAACTTCCAAGTGGGGGATCGAGTAGCGGTGTTGATTCCTACTGTGGAAAGTAAATTCTTAGCCAGGTGGCAAGGCCCCTTTGAAGTTGTAGAAAAAGTGGGAGAGGTGAATTATAAAGTCCACCAACCGGGTAAGAGGAAACCCTATCAAATATATCATGTAAACTTGTTAAAGCCCTGGACAGAGAGGGAACCAGTGACCTCCCTGGCTAGTGCAAGATTGGAGCCTCGGGTTGGGGTGGAGAGTGTCCAAGTAGCAAATACCCTGCCTAAAACCCAAAGTCAGCAGGCAAAGGAGTTCTTCAAGAGAAATAAAGAAAAATTTTCAGACTTGCCAGGGCTCACGAGTACCATAGAGCATGATATCATCACGGAACCAGGAGTCAGTTTTTGTCCGGCCCTACCGCATCCCAGAGGCCCAAAGGAAGGCTGTTTCAGAGGAAGTGAAGAAGATGTTAGACCTGGAGATTATTGAAGAATTGCAGAGTGAGTGGTCGAGCCCGATTGTGTTGGTACCGAAGCCCAACGGGACTCTGCGATTCTGCAATGATTTCCGGAAACTTAATGAAGTTTCACGGTTTGATGCCTACCCCATGCCCCGGGTAGATGAGCTTATTGAGAGACTAGGTACAGCCAGGTTTATCACTACGTTAGACCTTACCAAGGCATATTGGCAAATCCCGTTGACTAAGGCTGCTAGGGAGAAAACTGCTTTTTCTACCCCAGAGGGGAGTTTTCAGTACAAAAGGATGCCTTTTGGATTGCAAACTGCTCCAGCCACATTCCAGCGAGCAATGGATAGGATTTTATGACCTCACCGGAAGTATGCCTCAGTGTACTTGGACGACATAGTCATTTTTAGCAGAGACTGGGAATCACACTTGCCCAAAGTCCAGGCAGTGCTGGACTCTCTTTGGAAGGAGGGGTTTACAATAAACCCTGAAAAATGTGCGTTGGGAATGGAGGAGGTGAAATACCTGGGCTATATCGTGGGTAGAGGGGTGGTGAAACCTCAGGTCAGCAAGGTAGAGGCTATACAGAGTTGGCCCCGTCCCCTCACAAAAAAGCAGGTACGTGCATTCTTGGGCATGGTGGGATACTACAGGAGGTTTGTACCCAACTTTGCCACGTTGGCGGCTCCATTGACCGATCTGACTAAGGGTCGGAAATCGGTCATGGTGGAGTGGCATGCAGATGCTGAGAAGGCCTTTTTGGAGCTCAAGTCGGCACTGTGCCCACACCCTGTCCTGGTAGCACCCAATTTTTCAAAAGAGTTTGTTGTCCAAACTGATGCTTCTGATGTAGGGTTAGGAGCGGTGTTGTCACAGGTTGTTCATGGAGAGGAGAACCCGGTAGTCTTCCTCAGTAGGAAGTTAACACCAGCGGAGAAAAACTACGCTATAATTGAACGAGAGTGTCTGGCCATTAAGTGGGCTCTGGAGTCCCTCAGATATTACCTTTTGGGGAGGAAGTTTAGGCTGATTTCTGACCATGCCCCTTTAACATGGTTGAGACAGGGTAAAGGGAATAATGCCAGGGTTACTCGGTGGTTCCTGGCACTCCAGGAATTTAAATTTGTAGTGGAGCATAGGCCCGGGAGACTGCATCAAAATGCAGATGCCCTCTCCCGAGTCCATTGTTTGAGCTCCACTGTTGCCTCTACCTCCATGGCGTTGGGGCCCAGGGGGGGGGATATGTACAGGACGCCGTGGCTGGGTTCTGGAAGGATGCTATGTTTCCCCTCTGTTTGGACTGTGGTCCTTTTAAGGGAACAAAAAAGGGTTAACTCACCTGTAAGAGGAAGTGGGTTTAAAACAAGACAGGAAGTTAGAGAGGGTGTGGAGGAGTGTAGAGGAGAATGTGGATGGTGGATGGTGTTTTGGTGTGCAGCAACAGTGAATAGCAGTGTCCTGCCTGGAAGCCTCCTGCTAGAGGAATCTACCTGCAAAAGAAACTAAGGACTGTTTAACTGCAATAGCAGTTCTGGACTTTGCAAGTCGGTGAGACTGAAACCTTTTTCTTTTGTTTTTGCTGCTGTAAAGCTATTTAAGTTCAATAAATCTCCTTTTGAGTGAAAAGCCTGTGTCCTGCGATCTAGCTGGTTCCCCAAACATTACAATATATATATATATATATATATATAACTGTATATGAAATATCCATGGCTGAAAGATCGCCATTTGTCAAAAGACAAACTGTTCTGCTGGTTGTCCGATCCTCCAACTCCTCTTCTGCACATATTTCCCTCATCATACCCTCCATGCTCCTCTTCTGCACATTCACACTGCAGTCATATCATTCACACTCCTCTCCTGCACATGCTATCCCCTGTCATACCTTCCACACTCCTCTCCTGCACATACTGCCCCCTGTCATACCCTCCACACTCCTTTCCTGCACTTACTATCTCCTGTCATACCCTCCACAATCCTCTCCTGCACATACTGCCCCCTGTCATACCCTCCACACTCCTCTCCTGCACCTACAACCCCCTTCACACCCTCTGCACTTCTCTCTTGCACAAGCTGTCCTCTTCATGTCCTCCCCACTTCTATCCTGAACAAAGTTCCACCTATTATACCCTCTGCACTTCCCCCTGCACATACAGCCTGCTGTCATACCCTCTGCACTTTTTTAGCTGCACATAATGTCCACTATCACACTTATTTCAGCACATAGTGCCTACTGTTATACACTCTGTATGCCTCTCCTGCACATACTGTCTACTGTCATTATTTTCCAGCATATTGCCCCCTAAAGCTGAACATAGACAGTTAGTTGTCCATTGACACAAACAAAGGGTATGGAGGAATCCTCCCGTTATACTGTATTTTGGCAATAGGACCCACTGCTGTCAAAGAACACTGATCAGTGGCTGTAGTCGCTGATCATCAAAGGTTTTCTAGCATGTCCCTTCGACAAAAGGCCTCCCTAGACACTGTGGTATTACGTGTGCATGTGTGTGTGTGTGTGTGTGTGTGTGTGTGTGTGTGGGGGGGGGGTACCGCAAGCCAAGTTCCTGATGCTACAAGCTGACAGGAGTAGTGACAGCAGTGTCTCAGTACTCCTACCAACTTAGCACTGTAAGTGACATACAAAATCTGAAGTGAAGGAGAAAGCTGGGAGGTGACGCAGGCCATGCTCTCGCCCCCTTCCAGCTCCTCCCCCACCCACTTCAGCACTCTTGGATAAGGACTGTTGGATCCAGACTGTCTTCTCGTTCTTCTCGCTCCTGTCCCGGCAGCAAAGAATGTGGGTTGAGCAGGCAGGTACGTAAACCCTGTACAGACTGGATCTGACAGCCAGTGTTGTTCCTGACTCCCTGATCCTGTACCCGCATCTCTCCTGCCAGCTGCCTCTAAAAAGAGGAATTTACTTGCATGATATTCACTTGTATACGCCTGAAAAAAAAGGGAAAACGCCAGTGATTAGGAACCTTGAAGTTCTTACATGTGGCAGCCAAAGTGCCAAACATTTTGTTCTTCTTTTTAGACCAAACTAGAGATCAAAGCTTTATCTGTAATACACAGTAATAGGGTTTGACAAACTTCAAGCTGATAAGGACTAACATGATTACTGACATATGTCGTGTACAAAGTAAAATGTTCTGTTATCCTATGTCTAAGGTTGGTTTCAAACTGCTGTGGTTTGGCCCATGGTTTCTCCTAACCTACTATTAGATTGTGTGTTTTCTGAAAGCCAACCAAAAGTCCTTCATGCTACATCTTTGGTGCGCGCTCAGAAAACGCACCAAAAACATGCAATCTAATAGAATTGATGGAAACTGCAGGCAACCCAAAAATGTGGGTACACTTCGCTGCACCCGCGCTGTGGCAAAAAATGCACGGCAGTGTGAAAGTACCCTACTTTAGAATTTCATTTGGTTGCAAATGTATGACCAAAAATTTAAAAAATGTGCATTAAGATTTTTTTTATGGCTGTAAATGCTATACTGCCCCTACATAAACCTCACCAGAGTAGGTATTCTAGCTTTTATAAAGAATTAATTTAACAATGAATGGAGGGTTTGTGCTAGGAAGGTCGGATTGGGGGGATTGGTGCTAGGAGAGGAGATGTGGGGGGTATGGGATTTGTGCTGGGGGGGCAAAGATTTATGCTGGGAGGGAGGATATCTGCAGGGTGGGGTTTGGGCTGGATGGAGTGGTAATTTTTTTTGTGAGAATTTTTGCTTGTAAAAGAAAGTGGCGGAGGGGATGAGATTTTTTCAAGGAGGGGAAATTTTGGGGCAGGAGGATTTGTGCTGGGGGGTGGTGTGATTTGGGGATATGGGTGAGGAGAGGTGCTCTGAGGAATGGGGGATTTTGGGTGGAAGGGGATATTGGGGGGAAGAAGATGTGTACATCAGAAGTTGGTTTGGGGGGGGGGGGGTGTTATTGTCAAATTCTGTAAAACCAACAGCATGTTCATTATATATAAAAAAATGCACTCACCAGTATAACAATGGAGTAGCACTTTAAACTTTAAAGCAGAGGTTAAAAGGATCCTTCGACTTACTGCAAGCCTCGTCTGGGATGTTGGCAGCCACTCAAGTGAGACCGTTTCAAATTCTACATCCGTATAAATACTGTGCTTTGAATTACTATTATTTTACTATAAAGTATACAAAAATTAGAGTGCATACTGTACATGATATATATAATGTGTATTATATAACTGTATGTATACAGTATATGAGTTGTGTCTTTATTTAATAAGGTATTGTGGCAAACAATGAGGATGTGCAGTGATCCATTTGAGTTTATTGAAGTAAACGAAAAGATTATTTCTGATTGGTGGTTATGGGTTACTACATTTTGCACATTACTCTTTGCTATATTAAATAAGCCTGAGGTCATACAACTCGATTGACATGTGTGAAAGTGGTAAAACTGCACTTTAATGAATTCTGTCATTTTCTCCTCTAGTGACGAAGATTGTGTGCGCTGAACAGTGTGATGGCCGCTGCTATGGACCTTACGTTAGTAATTGCTGTCATCGGGAATGTGCTGGAGGCTGCTCTGGACCTAAAGACACTGACTGTTTTGTATGTTGCCTGTCATTTCACTTTTCTACCCTCCACAACCCTTCTCACCCAATATTTAATATGCCTACTGATTCTCTATCTTCATGCATTTTGTCTCCAAACATAAATGCTCGTTTAGCTCTTTCATATATTTCTCCCATTTCAGCTTGTATTACCCATCAGCCTGCATTAGCCCTGGCAGATTTTAGAAGTTTTACAAATAAGAAATTGAACATATCTATGTGCTAATGCATATGATTTATGGCTTTCACAAGAACACTTTGCAGATTTAAACATTACCATTTTGGTTTGCCTCTAAATCCCCACCACCTGCTTCATAAAACATTTTAAGCATCTTTTAAAAAGTTGGTTTGTTCATGTTAAGTTAGATAAATCTGTAATATAAAGGAAACATTACAGTGGATTTCCCAGTGTTAAAATGCATTGTAAAGTTATATGTATTGAATTCACAGGTAACATGCAGGAAGCCCTGAGCCAATTAAATTTGTGATAGTGTATACTGACAGCAGAGGGATTTGGTAGTATAGCTGTGTGAAACCTGTCCTTAGTAATCAGTGCAAGGACTGAAATGACTCAGCACAACACCTATGCAGAATAGGAAGAAGTATGGGATTTTTTAAAAATCATACTCACCTAGGTGGATGCTGCATCTGTCCCCTGCTGGCTCTAAGGCTGAGAACTGAGCGATCAAAACCCTGCTGATCACTCAGTTCTCAGTGCTCCCTGAGCAGAGAGCTGGTATATTACATTATATAGACTATTTCCAGGCTGTGTATGAGTGTATATATATATATATATATATATATATATATATATATACACATATACACACACACACACACACACACACACTATATTACCAAAAGCATTGGGATGCCTGCCTTTTTTTGCATCCCAGTCTTAGTCCATAGGGTACAATATTGAGTTGGTCCAGCCTTTCCAGCTATAACAGCTTCAACTCTTCTGGTAAGGCGGTCTACAATGTTTAGGAGTGTGTCTATGGGAATGTTTGACCATTCTTCCAGAAACGCATTTGTGAGGTCAGGCACTGATGTGGACGAGAAGGCCTGGCTCACAGTCTCCACTATAACTCATCCCAAAGGTGTTCTATCAGATTGAGGTCAAGACTCTGTGCAGGCCAGTCAAGTTCCTCCACCCCAAACTAGCTCATCCATGTCTTTATGGACCTTGCTTTGTGCACCGATCCAAATCATTTGGTGGAGGGAGGATCATGGTGTGGGGTTGTTTTTTTAAGGGCCCCTTAGTTCCAGTTAAGGGAACGCTTAATGTGTCAGCATACCAAGGCATTTTGGACAATTTCATGCGCCCAGCTTTGTGAGAACAGTTTGGGGATGGCCCCTTCCTGTTCCAACATGACTGCGCACCAATGCTCAAAGCAAGGACTTGAATGAGTGAGTTTGGGGTGGAGTAACTAAACTTGAATGGCTTGCACAGAGTCCTGACCTCAACCAGACACCTTTGGGATTAATAAGAGCGGAGACTGCAAGCCAGGCCTTCTCAACCAACATCAGTGCCTCACAAATGAGCGTCTGGAAGAATGGTCAAACACTCACATAGACACACTCCTAAATCTTGTGGACAGCCTTCCCAGAAGAGTTGAAGCTGTTATAGCTGCAAAGGGTGGGTCAACTCAATATTGAACCCTACAGACTAAGACTGGGATGCCATTAAAGTTCATGTGCGTGTAAAGGAAGACGTCCCATTGCTTTTGGCAATATAGTGTGTGTGTATATACAGGCATACCCCACTTTTAAGTACACAATGGGGTTTATTTACTAAAGCTGGAAAGTGCAAAATCAGGCTCACTTCTGCATAGAAACCAATGAGCTTCCAGGTTTTATTACCAAAGCTTAATTGAACAAGCCGAGGTTAGAATCTCATTGGTTTCTATGCAGAAGTGAGTAAATAAACCCCATTGTGTACTTAAAAGTGGGATATATATATATATATATATATATATATATATATATATTGAATGTGGTGTGGAGCTAATGCCTGGCTAATTCTTTGGCTTTGTCTCCTTGCTAAACTGGAAGAAGTATATAGTTAAGAAATTCTGACACTATTCAGACACGTTAAGAGCATGCTTGTTCTGGATCGCTGACTCAAAAAATATGAATGCCTGACACAGTCAGGTAAGTAGTATCTTTATACAGAGACCAGCGATGGTGGACACCATACTTCTCCCATAATAGGTGCACTATAAAGCTAACACAAGAGGAAACAAGGGTAAATTTCTAAATAGGAACCCACATGCAATTATAAAAACCTGACAACCCCTTCCCCGCTGCACTTTAAAGTGATTTCATGTCTGTCTTTGTTCATTGGAGAGTTTATTCTCATTTCCTGTACCTTTAACACAACAGGAAGTAAAGGGTAATATCCTTAATGGGGAACAGCAAACAACAATAATCAAAACAGAATTTAAATTCTTATTCAAAACAACAACAAAAAAAATCAGAGCGCCACCAAAGATGAATTCCAGGTATGGTATATTTCTACATAGTTACATTGGTCCAGTGTAACTATGTATATACAGCATTGGTGACATTACCACCCCACTTCTCCACCTCATCTAGTCAGAGAATGCTTTGCATTCAATCAGAAAATGCAAAGCATTCTCTGAATGGCACATATGCTCAGCAGCTGTGTTCAGAATGCAGGCCAGCCACTCAGCACAGGACCTGGAAGCAAGTGTAGATCACTAGAGTAATCTTGTCTACTTCATTGATTTCCAGCTTTCAGTCCTTAGGGTGCCAGGCTGCTAGGGATTGGGGTGCGGCCAAATCCAAATCCTCAGCTACTTTTTGGGGATTTGAATTTTTAAAATACCTGTGTGTTTTCCCTAATGCCGCGCCCTCTCTCCTATCGTGCGCAGAATGGAACAGGGGCGGAGCTTGAGGGGTCGCAGTCTTCCTCTCCAGAACGTTGTGTCTGTCCTCGGATTAAGAGTGGAGGGCACACAGGTGGATTCCTCCTGGCAGGACATGTGCCGGGGCAGGGGGATTGTGAAACTCCTGGACATATCGGTGTGATCTATGTGTGTGGGGAGGTGGTCTGGCATGCAGATTTAGCAGTCAGCTTCTCTGGGCTGGATAGGAATGAGAAGAGTGGCAGGAAAGTTTGCTGTGATGGAGGGAAGTTGGCACAGGACATGGATTGCACACCTTGGGACACTACAGAGGAAGCTGACAGCAGACTTTTGGTCAACTATTGCATCGAGGCCCACTAGCTTCAAGCTTTGCCTCTGGTGTGGAAGTTTTAGTTTGCCTGACCTGCCAGCTGCCCATAGCCAATGAGGGGAAGCAGGGAATGCATAACCCTTCCTCCTCATTACACACTAACTTATAGTCGCAAATGGTGGGGGGCCAGGGGCACCAAAATGCACCTTTGCCTGTGTGGATAAAAATCCTTGGACCTGCCCTGCTTCCAGAGGCATCAACCAGGTATGGTAACTATGTACATAGTTACATTGGTCCAAGTTGGACCATGTAACTTTACCTAGAATTCATCTTTGAAGTCATATTGAAGTATAAAAAAAACAAAAAACAATCACATTCTCTCCTTCAGATTATGCTACCTTAAAATATGGAATCATTTATTTAAATTTATTTAAATAAATGATTAATTTATTTAAATTTAAAATCTGAAGCATCCATCTACCTGACCTGCATTTAACAACTCTTCTTCTCAGCAGTTCCAATTAGAAAATTCCAAATTACTTTGCAGTCAGTACTGTCATGACACCAAACAAATACTTTCTTATGACAAGTTGGAAGACTAAATCTTCTTTTACTTACAGACATGTTTTACAAGTCACATTTCATTTCATGCTTTCCAGAAACTTTGTAAAGGTTGCAGATCTGTTTTTCGATAGTAGGGGTCAAATTAGTGCAAAAAAACCTGATAATATTCATCATTCATTTAACGCACAATAACCAGTTAGTTTCCAGATAAGTGAAGTCAAATCAGTGAAAGATAAATTCTGAATGGTTGCTCTAGGTTACCATTGAAATTTATGTGCCCCCCCCCTTTAGGGAGATTCACCCTCTCTACTTGTCCTGTTCACCATTATCATTGAAAAGGAAAGTTCAAGAAAATCACAAATTTTGGGTTGTTCCTAGAAAAGTAATAGAGGGGAAATCTTCCAATGGGGACACTAGGGGTTATAACCTTCTCTTACTCTAAAAAAAGTTTTGCCTATAGTTCTGCTTTAACCACTTCAGCGCCAAAGGTTTTACCCCCTTAATGACCAGGTCATTTTTTGCGATACGGCACTGCGTTACTTTAACTGACAATTGCGCAGTCGTGCGACGCTGTACACAAATAAAAGTGATGTTCTTTTTTTCCCACAAACAGAGCTTTCTTTTGGTGGTATTTGATGACCTCTGCGGTTTTAATATTTTGCTCTATAAACAAAAAAAGAGCTTCAATTGTGAAAAAAATATATATTTTTTACTTTCTTCTATAAATCACACCCAATTAAAAAAATGTAAAAAATCTAATTTCTTCATCAATTTAGGCCAATATGTATTCTGCTATATATTTTTGGTAAAAAAAAAATCCCAATAAGCATATATTGATTGGTTTGCACAAAAGTTATAGCGTCTACAAGCTATGGGATATTTTTATGGCATTTTTATTTATTTATTTTTTTACTTGTAATGATAATGATTTTTAGCGGTACTGCAACATTGCAGCGGACAAATAGGACACCTAACTGACACTTTTGACACTTTTTTGGGAACTAGTGATATTATTACAGTGATCAGTGCTAAAAATATGCACTGTTACTCTACTAATGACACTAGTAGGGAAGGGGGGTAAAATCAGGGGCGATCAAAGGGGTAAGTGTGTCCCTAGGAGGCGCTTGCTAACCGTTTGGGGGATGGACTGACTAGGTGAACACAGAGATCCATGTTCCTGCTAAGCAGGAAGAGAAGATATTTGTGTCCTCCCTTGTCAGAACAACAATCTGCCTTGTTTACATAGGCAGATCACCGTTCTGCCTCTCCGGGGAATGATCGCAGGTGACTGATTGGCTCCCCCTTTGTCCAATGGGCGCCTCCAGCGGCGAACATGCCGACAGTATTTATTGCACAAAATGCCATACAGGTACATCATTTTGCGCAATTGAGCTGCCCTGCTGCAGTATATATGCGGTGGGCGGTCTTTAAGTGGTTAAAGCAGCAGAATGGCCATGGTAAGGACACACTGCTGATTTATAACGCCCCCCATGTTTAGTAAATAAAAGAAACCGTGTTTTCTTTTAATATCCAATCTTATTCGAGGGAACTTTGAAAAAAAAGTTTTTTCTTGCACTTGATTGGACAATTATAGTAAAAACAGCTTCACCTCAAAGTGGTTTTAAAGGCTGCAGGTTTTTTTACCTTCATGCATTCTATGCATGAAAGTAAAAAAACCTTCACTGTGCAGCTCTCCCCTCAACCCCCCCTTAAACTCACTTGAGCCTGATCCCGATCCAGTGATGAGCAGGCTCTCCTGAGTCTCTGACTCGTCATTGGCTGGAAAAGGGCAGTGGGAGCCATTGGTTCCCACTGCTGTCAATCACAGCCAAGTCACACTCTCTGTGTCACACAGAGGTAGTTTAGGAGCAAAAATGCATAAATGCCCCCAGAGTAAGCAGCTTGCTCTGGGGGCAATAAGAAGGGGGGAGGGGATAGGAACGCTGGCGGGAGACCCAAGCAGTGGAGGATTGTGGATGCTCTTTGCAAAACCACTGCACAGAGCATGTAAGTATAACATACAACCTCTCTGGAGAGGAGATGCTTGAGAGAGGATATGATTTCAAATTTCAAATACCATACTGACCCCACAATAGGGATAAAACTTTTTCGCAGAAGGGAGTTTAATAAGACATGTGGCCACTCACTAAAATGAGAGGAAAAGAGGTTTAACCTTAAACTACGTAAGGGGTTCTTTACTGTAAGAGTGGCAAGGATGTGGAATTCCCTTCCACAGGCGGTGGTTTCAGCATGGGGCATTGATAGTTTCAAAAAACTATTATATAAGCACCTTATAAGACATAAGACCTTGTGTCTTTTTTCAACCTCACCTACTATGTTTGTTGTTTAAAAAAAAAAAAAATGTGACGCTTTACAAATGCTTTAATTACTGAACTCAGGAAAAGTTCACTTGACACAGTGAACACAATCTGCTCTTTTGGCAAATCAACCCTATTGTATGAATGTGTAAAATCTATTTAATAAAGAAAACAAAAGAGCTGCTCTTCCATAATCTGTAAATGGCCCTCCTGACTATGACTATTTGACATTCTGTGCACATTACAACGCTTTACCGACTACCCGTTCTCATCTACAATCTGCCTCCAGATTATTATCACTTGGTAAATCTGAAACTCAGTCCGAAAACACACAAGGACGCTCTGTTTTCAGACAAGATGTGCTATGATTATTTTATAAGCAGAGGGTTAGAGATGTTCTGACAGTGCTCAGGATCATACAGTGACAGGAAAAAAACGAAATTGCTGTGTTAGCCAGTTCAGAATTTTTGATCGGACAGTAAGGGAATCCAAGCCAGCACATTATTGCTCGATTTTTGCTTGTCCTTAAAACAAGGTATATTCCTTCACTTGATATTTGAATTCCCTCATATATGTTTTCATTCCTGCCTGCTATTAAAAAAAAAAAAAAAAGAAAGAAAAAGCTAAATAACAAAAAAGAGAATAACCGCAAGCAAGGAGCAAAGTTTTACAGGCGTCTGTCTATACATTAACCTAACAAAGACTCTTCCATGGAGGGTGGGAGGGTGACGTCCCCCTGGAGACAGCAGAACTACTTTCTCTCTTGTAGAAATGATAACCTCCCCCTGTGCAGATTCAATAGGAATGAATGGCAGCCCTGCTCCCTAATTGGTAGTTTCGATTCCCCAGCTGGAATTTAAACGGGTGGCGTAGGAGAGCAGCGGGCCAACCCTCCGAAGTACAGATCATTAGGGTGTTCAACGGAAATATAGGCAGCATCCGCTATTAACTGCTGTCACCAGCACTACTTCTCAGCCTGCTGCTGTCAACTACTGTCATCAAAATATTTATTTTTTGCTTGCTGCTTTTTTATAAATGGAATAAATAGAACTTTTTAGAATATTTTCCATAAAGCACATTTGGCAGCAGTATAGCCTCCCTTCTCATTTCAATGCAAAGACTTTATGTTCCTTCTGTCAACCAAACCTGGGGGTGGCTGGACTGGATCTTAAGTTTACTGGGGACACAGACACGCTGGGGAATTGATAGGCACTAAGTATGATACAGCGAGAGAAAATGAACTGGTAGACTTTTTTTTAAACTTTAGTGAAAGTATTAAGCGCATTTCTCAATGCATCTTGATGGCTGAAACAGTAAACAATTACCATTCTCGACCTGTTCTCTCTTTTCAGGCCTGCCTGAAATTTAATGACAGCGGATCTTGTGTCACCCAGTGTCCACAGCCCAATATATATAATCCAACTGCCTTTCAACTTGAGCAAAATCCTAAGGCCAAGTACACCTATGGAGCATTCTGTGTGAACAAATGTCCACGTAAGTGAAAATATATTACTAAATATAAACTTGCGCTAATGGAAACAAAAAAATGATGATATCGTGCAGCTGCTGTAGACAAGGTGCTAGTCACTTGGATAAATGTGGATGAAAAATACAGCGCTCACAACACACAATATAAGTGAAAACAACAAAAAAAGTCCAAATGAAAGTCCAAATAAATACTGAAGTGTAAGTCCACAAAGAAGTAGGTGCAAAAAATACTTCACAGACTCCCACTCACCAGAACAGGACAACCCCCAGCTTTGCAGTCCAGGGGTCACTTCAGGCTCGTAAATGGTATCCCACATAAATGGATTGGAGTCAAAACATCGGCTGATAGATCGGTGTAGATTTGAGAGCCTCTTATTGGAAATCTACACCGATCTATCAGCCGTTGTTTTAACTCCAATCCACGTGTGTGGGATATCATTTACTAGCCTGAAGTGACCCCTGGACTGCAAAGCTGGGGGTCGTCCTGTTCTGGTGAGTGGGGATGCAAAAGGGGGTGTCACTGTACTCCTGCAAGTCTGTGAAGCATTTTTTGCACCTACTTTGTTGTGGACTTACACTTCAGTTGTATTTATTTGGACTTTCATTTGGACTTTTTTGGTTGTTTTCACTTATATTGTGTGGTGCAGGTGCTGTATTTTTTCATCCACAAATGTCCACGTAAGTTTATTAAGATGTTATTGGAAAAGTGACTTTATAGACTTTAAAGGTGCTGTTTAAAAAAGTAATTTGGAGTAAGCAATAGTGATCAAGTAGATTTTAGCATATAACACTTCAGTGTGGCTTTAGCATTTCTTTTTGTATTATGTTTTTTTAAAAGAACATTAAGGGTTCGGTCACACTAGAACACGGGGCAGAAAACCTGCACTTCCTTCACCACATTCAAAGTGCACTGCCCTTGGGATCTGCAGTCGGTGTCCGTGCAATAATAATAACTCCCCAAGCGCAGGTTGCAAATGCAGTGCATTTGCCCGCACCAGATCGCATTGATACAAAAGTACCATGTGATCCAGTTGTAGTGCATTTCCAAAAGTAGTGCAAGCACTAGTTTTGGTGCGGTACAATTTTGGCTAGATTCACACTTGTGCGGGTGGTTGCCAACCACCCGCAGTGAAAATGCACTGGTCTTTCATATATGCCGGTTAAGGCTTCATGTACACGGGACATTGTTCAGCCTCTCCTGAACGATTTAACTTGACAGCTAGAAACCGGTGTCTAAAAAGGAATGTTTAGCCACGTTTACATGCCGCATTTAGTTGCGTTTAGCCGCGTTTGCGTCTAGAAGTGTTTGAAAAAATAGCCAAAAATAAAAAACGCCTGTAAACGAAATGCAGCTAAACGCGAGTTACCGCGTTTAGCCACGTTGGCGTTTGAAAAGCCTACAAACACAGCTTCTGAACGCATTTTTTGGGGTTCCAAAAAAAGCCTCTAAATGCAACTGCCTAGAAACGACTATAAACTACCCTGTGTACATGTACTGATAAGATAACATAGAGGAGAGTTCAGGAGCAGTTGAAAAAAATGCCCAACTGCTCCTCAACGTCTGTTTACCAGCAGCAGTGTACATGAGGCCTAACACCCGCCACTCCATACAGGAGACTGGAGGGTCCAATCGGGTCCATCTGAAAAAACGAACAGGTGGACCTGATCGGTTTGCCCGTGTGAAAAATCCATAAAGAGGCGCAGGGACTTTTTACCTGTGTTTCCTGCAAGTACAACGGCTCATTCAAGCGAATGGGCTGCTGTGCCACACAAATGCGGGCCTTACCGAGTACACAGGCCTTCAACCTATGCAAGGGAGATCGCCACACTAAAATTGCATCGTTAATGCGGCGACCTCTCTGGTTTTTTTTCATTCAGCCCACTGGGTTAAAAGAAAGAAAAGTAATTTGTACCCAGCATGACTTGTTCATTTACATTGTTTTGTACTGTGTGTTTGTTATGAGCAATCTTGTATTCCATGTCTTCTACACATTTGTATGTGAGAGAGCAGAGCTGTAGCATTGATAGAGAAATGTGTTCTTCCTTTTTTACCAGCCACTCTATGGAAATATGATGCATTCTGATGAAAGCTATAAACACTTATTTTCACCATTTCTAGATAACTTTGTTGTGGATGACAGCTCATGTGTGAGGGCTTGTCCCAGTAACAAGATGGAAGTAGAAGAAAATGGAATCAAAATGTGCAAGCCTTGTGCTGGAATCTGCCCGAAAGGTAAGCATGATGATCTCTTCAGAGGGAGTTAGTTTATATTTATAATTGAGACTATTTCTAATGCAAGAGTTGGCTTGGGGATTGGACCCAAGGGACATCAAACCACCGTGTGTTGTTCAGTTTTTTTACTGAATACGGATCATGGTCATGTCTTATTTAAGCTATCCTACATACAAGTAAATAAAGCATCTTATGCAATGTGTGCCCCTTATATTCACACTCTTGTTGCCTGATTGTCTCCACATCTATACATGTTGATCTCCAATGCAACTTAAAAGGTAACTCCACGTTTGTGGGCAAAAAAATAGCAAATAAAAAAAATAATAATATAGCATACAGTATACAACTGCTACACAAGCCATACTGTAATTGAATGTTAATAAAAATGACTTTTTGTTTTCAATCTGCAGCACTGTCATTTTCTGTAAAATGCAATATGGCAACCCAGAGGTGTTCTCTACTCAGAACAGAATGTACAGAATGTCCCCCCAGATATGTCATTTCCTGCTTGTGTGATTGGCTTACTGATTTTCTCAGAAATCATATAAATCAGATTTTGGGCATCCCCCGCAACAAAAATTTAATTTTTGGTGAGATACTCCCAACGGGAAATTACATCTAAAGGAATGCAGACCCTGCCACTTTCCTCATTAGAACCCTGCAAGTGCAGCATCCGATTGAGAATTATAAAGTCATTCCCATTAGATTCACTTTGCACATGGACACAGAGAAAGAAATAGCTGCTTCTTCAGAATAACAAAATGTAGGAATCTGCAACAAAGTCTATTAAAATCCTTCAAAGTACATAGAACACCCAGAGGGTTTTTTTTCAACAAGAGTGGAGTCACTCATTAAAGTGTAAGTGCACCCTAAAACTACAGTATCTCACAAAAGTGAGTACACCCCTCGCATTTTTGTAAATATTTTATTCTATCTTTTCATGTGACAACACTGAAGAAATGACACTTTGCTACAATGTAAAGTAGTGAGTGTAGAGCTTGTATAACAGTGTAAATTTGCTGTCCCCTCAAAATCACTCAACACACAGCCATTAATGTCATAACCGCTGTTCAACAAAAGTGAGTACACCCCTAATTGAAAATGTACAAATTGGGCCCAATTAGCCATTTTCCCTCTCCGGTGTCATGTGACTCATTAGTGTTACAAGGTCTCGGGTGTGAATGGGGAGCGGGTGTGTTAAATTTGGTGTCATCGCTCTCATTCTCTCATACTGGTCACTGGAAGTTCAACATGGCACCTCATGGCAAAGAACTCTCTGAGGATCTGAAAAAAAGAATTGTTGCTCTACATTAAAATGGCCTAGGCTATAAGAAGATCGCCAAGACCCTGAAACTGAGCTGCAACACAGTGGCCAAGAACATACAGTGGTTTAACAGGACAGGTTCCACTCAAAACAGGCCTCGCCATGGTCGACCAAATAAGTTGAGTGCATGTGCTCAGCGTCATATTCTGAGGTTGTCTTTGGGAAATAGACGTATGAGTGCTTCCAGCATTGCTGCAGAGGTTGAAGGGGTCAGCCTGTCAGTGCTTAGACCATATGCCGCACACTGCATCATATTGGTCTGCATGGCTGTCATCCCAGAAGGAAGCCTCTTCTAAAGATGATGCACAAGAAAGCCCGCAAACAGTTTGCTGAAGAAAAGCAGACTAAGGACATGGATTATTGGAACCATGTCCTGTGGTCTAAGATAAACTTATTTGGTTCAGATGGTGTCAAGCGTGTGTGGCGGCAACCAGGTGAGGAGTACAAAGACAAGTGTGTCTTGCCTACAGTCAAGCATGGTGGTGGGGTGTCATGGTCTGGGGCTCCATGAGTGTTGCTGGCACTGGAGAGCTACAGTTCATTGAGGGAACCATGAATGTCAACATGTACTGTGACATAGTGAAGCAGAGCATGTTCCCCTCCCTTCGGAGACTGTGCCACAGGGCAGTATTCCAACATGAAAACGACCTCAAACACACCTCCAAGACGACCACTGCCTTGCTAAAGAAGCTGAGGGTAAAGGTGATAGCATGACCAAGCACGTCTCCAGACCTAAACCCTATTGTGCATCTGTGGGGCATCTTCAAACAGAAGGTGGAGGAGCGCAAGGTCTCTAACATCCACCAGCTCCGTGATGTCATCATGGAGGAGTGGAAGAGGACTCCAGTGGCAACCTGTGAAGCTCTGGTGAGCTCCATGCCCAAGAAGGTTAAGGCAGTGCTGGAAAATAATGGTGACCACACAAAATATTGACACTTTTGGACAAATTTGGACATTTTCACTTAGGGGTGTACTCACTTTTATTGCCAGCGGTTTAGACATTAATTGCTGTGTTGAGTTATTTTGAAGGGACAGCAAACTTACACTGTTATACAAGTTGTACACTCACTACTTTACATTGTAGCAAAGTGTCATTTCTTCAGTATTGTCACATGAAAAGATATAATAAATATCTACAAAAATGTGAGGGGTGTACTCATTTTTGTGAGATACTGTAAAATCCCTGCATCCCCACGATTTTTGAAGCCGATCTAATCCGGTCTCCAGTGGCGGAAGCTCTGCAGAGGACACGGCCGACAACGGCTGTGAAATCAATGGGGAGTGACGTCACCTATAGACTTACTATGGGGTGTCTGTTGTCGGTTGTGTCCTCTGCACCCGCCTCCACAGCATAGCTGTGGCATGGGATCGGGTCGGCATGGGATCGGGTCGGATTGGCTTCAAAAAAGTTATGTATGCGGATTTCTTCTTTACAGGGCTAGATAGGTTAGTGGATGCCTGTAGGTGCAGCAATTTTAGTGTTAGGCTGGAATTCTACTTTAATACATAGAGCAGAGGCGGCTCTCTAATTAGGCGAAATAGGCGGTGGCCTCAGGCCTCGCAGTCATAGGGGCCTCGCACAGCTGGCTAGTTTACCTAATTAGAGAGCCGGCTCATTCAGCAGCAGAGATCTCCGTCCTGAGTCCCCTCACTCTGCTACAGGGAAAGATAACAGACAGGCTGCGAGTGAGACGTGTGATCGGAGCTCACATACATCTCCGGATCACAGACAGGGAGAGCCGCTCAGCATAGCCTGTTCTGACAGATCTCCCCCCTCCCCCTGCTGCCCGCACAGCCAGACAGAAGAGGAGAGAGCGCTTCTGCTCCTCCTCCCGCCCTCTCCTCCTGTGTCTGCCCCGCCCACTCTCCTCAGCAGTGTTCTCTGTTCTGCCTCAGAGAAGGGGATGTGTGGGCGGGAAGATTCAATCTGAAGCCCAGGAAAAGGAAAAGGACAAGGGGAGTCTGATCCATTCATCCATCCAGTCCCTCCTGCCTCCCAGTGAGTACACTGATGTAGGGGATGCTCTTCCCTCCCTTCTTCCTCCACCCCCCTCTCTTTCTTTCTTTCCATTCTTTTTGTCTCTTTCTTTCTCTTTCCTTCATTCTTTCCCCAACCCCCTCTCTTTCTTTCTTTCTTTCCTTCTTTCTTTCATTCCATCTTTTCTCTTTCTTTCTTTCTTTCCTTCTTTCTTTCATTCCATCTTTTCTCTTTCTTCCTTCCTTCCATCTTTCTTTCTTTCTTTCTTTCTTTCTTTCTTTCTTTCTTTCTTTCTTTCTTTCTTTCTTTCTTTCTTTCTTTCTTTCTTTCTTTCTTTCTTTCTTTCTTTCTTTCTTTCTTTCTTTCTTTCTTTCTTTCTCTTTCTTTCTCTTTCTTTCCTTTCCATCTTTCTCTTTCTTTCCTTCCATCTTTCTTTCTTTCCATCTTTCCTTCTTTCTTTCTTTTTTTCCTTTCTTTCCATTATTTTTGTCATTCTTTCTTTTTCTCTTTCCTTCCTTCTTCTTCCATCCCCATCTCTTTCTTTCTCCTTTCTTTCTTTCCTTCCATCTCTTCTTTTTTTTCCTTCTTTCTTCCTTTCTTTCCATTCTTTTAGTCTCTTTCTTTCCTTCCTTCTTTCTCCAACCCTTCTCTTTCTTTCTCTTTCTTTCTTTCTTTCTTTCTTTCTTTCTTTCTTTCTTTCTTTCTTTCTTTCTTTCTTTCTTTCTTTCATCTTTCTTTCTCTTTCTTTCTTTCCATCTTTCTTTCTTTCAATCTTTCTTTCTTTCCTTACAACTTTCTTTCCATCTTTCTTTCTTTCCATCTTTCTTTCCTTCCATCTTTCTTTCTCTTTCTTTCCTTCCATCTTTCTTTCTCTTTCTTTCCTTCCATCTTTCTTTCCTTCCATCTTTCTTTCTTTCTTTCTTTCTTTCTTTCTTTCTTTCTTTCTTTCTTTCTTTCTTTCTTTCTTTCTTTCTTTCTTTCTTTCTTTCTTTCTTTCTTTCTTTCTTTCTCTTTCTTTCTTTCTCTTTCTTTCCTTTCCATCTTTCTTTCTCTTTCTTTCCTTCCATATCTCTTTCTTTCTTTCCTTTCCATCTTTCTTTCTCTTTCTTTCCTTCCATCTTTCTTTCTCTTTCTTTTCTTTCTTTCTTTCTTTCTTTCTTTCTTTCTTTCTTTCTTTCTTTCTTTCTTTCTTTCTTTCTTTCTTTCTTTCTTTCTTTCTTTCTTTCTTTCTTTCTTTCTTTCCATTATTTTTGTCATTCTTTCTTTTTCTCTTTCCTTCCTTCTTCTTCCATCCCCATCTCTTTCTTTCCATCTTTCTTTCCATCTTTCTTTCTCCTTTCTTTCTTTCCATCTTTCTTTCTTTCTTTCTTTCTTTCTTTCTTTCTTTCTTTCTTTCTTTCTTTCTTTCTTTCTTTCTTTCTTTCTTTCTTTCTTTCTTTCTTTCTTTCTTTCTTTCTTTCTTTCTTTCTTTCTTTCTTTCTTTCTTTCTTTCCTTCCATCTTTCTTTCTTTCACTCCTTCTTTCTTTCTTTCACTCCTTCTTTCTTTCTTTCTTTCACTCCTTCTTTCTTTCTTTCTTTCACTCCTTCTTTCTTTCTTTCTTTCACTCCTTCCATCTTTCTTTCTTTCACTCCATCTTTCTTTCTTTCCTTTCCATCTTTCTTTCTTTCCTTTCCATCTTTCTTTCTTTCCTTTCCATCTTTCTTTCTCTTTCATTCCTTCCATCTTTCCATCTTTCTTTCTTTCTTTCTTTCTTTCTTTCTTTCTTTCTTTCTTTCTTTCTTTCTTTCTTTCTTTCTTTCTTTCTTTCTTTCTTTCTTTCTTTCTTTCTTTCTTTCTTTCTTTCTTTCTTTCTTTCTTTCTCTTTCTTTCCTTTCCATCTTTCTTTCTCTTTCTTTCCTTCCATATCTCTTTCTTTCTTTCCTTTCCATCTTTCTTTCTCTTTCTTTCCTTTCCATCTTTCTTTCTCTTTCATTCCTTCCATCTTTCCATCTTTCTTTCTTTCTTTCTTTCTTTCTTTCTTTCTTTCTTTCTTTCTTTCTTTCTTTCTTTCTTTCTTTCTTTCTTTCTTTCTTTCTTTCTTTCCTTCCATCTTTCTTTCTTTCACTCCTTCTTTCTTTCTTTCTTTCACTCCTTCTTTCTTTCTTTCTTTCACTCCTTCTTTCTTTCTTTCTTTCACTCCTTCTTTCTTTCTTTCTTTCACTCCTTCCATCTTTCTTTCTTTCACTCCATCTTTCTTTCTTTCCTTTCCATCTTTCTTTCTTTCCTTTCCATCTTTCTTTCTTTCCTTTCCATCTTTCTTTCTCTTTCATTCCTTCCATCTTTCTTTCCTTCCATATCTCTTTCTTTCTTTCCTTTTCATCTTTCTTTCTCTTTCTTTCCTTTCCATCTTTCTTTCTCTTTCTTTCCTTTCATTTTTTCTTTCTCTTTCTTTCCTTCCATCTTTCTTTCCTTCCATATCTCTTTCTTTCTTTCCTTCCATCTTTCTTTCCTTCCATATCTCTTTCTTTCTTTCCTTTCCATCTTTCTTTCTCTTTCTTTCCTTCCATCTTTCTTTCTCTTTCTTTTTCTTTCTTTCTTTCTTTCTTTCTTTCTTTCTTTCTTTCTTTCTTTCTTTCTTTCTTTCTTTCTTTCTTTCTATCTTTATTATGCCCACTTACCTACCCCCTGTATTGCCCACTCCCCTATACTGTACCCTCTTAATACAGTTCATAATACAGTGGGGACTCATGTCTAAGTTTTGCCTAAGGCCTCACAAAGTCTAGAGCCGCCTCTGACATAGAGTTCATCATTCAGGAGCTTGAACAGAACATTGATGCCCTTCTGTTAATCAACTGCAGAGAGACTTGTGATTTTTCTCTGCTTTCCCCCAGAATAGTTTTAGCACTGCAAGTTTTCTCTGCAATAAGTAAAAAAAAACATTGCTCTCCATTTTCTGTGGCGTAGGTGTACCGTAGGTGCCTTATGTTTTAGATTCCCGCATAGAACACTAATTCGCTTAACACAATTCACAGAAATTATTCTCCCAAATGGCGAAATTGTACAATTATGAATGAAGATTCCATTAAACCATGATTCTGTAGTTCAGGTACCACTACAATTCTCAGTAATTTTGCTGATATCTTAAAGAGGAAGTAAACCCTGGTAGGTTTTTCTTCTATTCTTCTTCCCTGCAAAGTAAAGGCATAATGTGCTAGTATGCATCACATACTAGCACATTATGTGACACTTACCTGCAAAGGAAGCCTGCATTGTCCCTGCTGCAGGCCGCATCCATCTTCGCCCGTCTTCCTTCCAGGGCTGCAGACTCCGGCTGTGTGACTGGCCGGAGCCGCGTGACATCACTCCTGTGCTTGCGCATGGGAGCTGCCAGTGAGAGCGCATGTGACGATGACATCATCGGCACAGTATGCAATAAATATCTCCTAAGCGGCGCACGTTTAGGAGATATTTACAGTACCTATAGGTAAGCCTTATTCTAGGCTTATCTATAGGTACAAATTATAGTACAAATTATAGGTACAAATTATCAACAACTTGAGGTCTACTGGCAGAAAAGCAGTACAGGTGGTCTGACAGGGACACAGCGACTCCTCCTCCATTAAAAAAGTTATTTCATTAATTACACTGCTTGTTAAAGGTTCTGTGAAGGAGGGGGGCTGATACCCTATTCATAGAACGTGTTACACGTAGTGTAATCGATGAAAGACTATTCTCAATGGAAGAGGAGAAAGGAAGGTTTGTGTTCCTATTGCATTGAAGCATCTGTAATGCTGTTCTGCCTAAAGACTCAAATTGTTAACAGGAAGAGACAGGAAGAGGACAGGCATCCCCGCAGTGAAAATTTCTACAAGATCCAGATGCCTGCACAATGTGGGACATACTTCATTACTGGTAAGTGATGTGACTAAAGCTGTTCTTTAAAGCGTATCTCTAGCCTAATCTTTTTTAAATATTCTTTGAGCATGGTAGTGGTAAAGTGGTTATAAAGGTTGTAATTTTTTTTTTTGGCTGTTGGGGGTCTGCGGGCAGGGAGCTCATTGGAATCTGGAAGCCCCCTTTAACAAGGGGGCCCCCAGATCCTGCCCCCCCCATGTGAATCAGTATTGGGTACATAGTACCCGTACCGATTCACCAAAAAAGTGTCAAAAAATAATGAACACAAGAGACAATTTTTGACAATTCCTTTATTAAAAAAAAACCAAAAAAAACCTTGATGCAAATCCATCATCAATCATGCTGCCCTAAAATGTAACAAAAAAATCCAAAACGTTTTGCCTCCTGGGAGGCCTCCCGTCCCATGCCTCCTCTGCGCTTTGACATTTCTTATATAGGTAAGGGGAGGTGCCACCTGAGTATGTCACCCGGTGACCACACCCCTTCTGACATCACAGCACCATCATGCACCCGTCCAGTCTGTTTGAAGGTGGGTGAGGTAGCTAGGTGGCCTTGCCCCTTACCTGTATAAGAAATGTCAAATCGCAGAGTGGCGGGAGGCCTCCAAGGAGGTGGAGCAGTATTTATTTTTTTTATTTTTTGGGTCGGCGGGTGGCGTTATTGAAGATAAATTTACATCGAGGGACACTATTTTATATTTTTTAATAAAGAAACTGTCAAAAACTTGTCTCTGGTGTTCATTACTTTTTGCCACTTTTTTGGGTAGGGGTACTAAGTAACCGATACTCATTCACATGGGGGGGGGCCCGATACGCATTCACATGGGGGGATCTGGGGAAGAGACCCTTGTCCCCATCAACATACAAAGCACCCACCCCTCCCCCCCATGTTGAGAGTATATGGCCTAGTATGAGCATGACCCAGTGCCCCCCCTTTCCTGACCTGCCAGGCTGCATGCCCGTATAAGGGCCTGGTATGGAGTTTGGGGGGAAACCCATGCCGTTTTTTTCTTTAATTGTGGCGTGGAGTTACACTTAAAATCCATACCAGACCCAAAGGGCCTAGTATAGACTGGGGGAACCCACAACATTTTTTCTTTCTTGTTTTTTTAAATAGCCGGGCCGGGAAATGCAACCTCGAGTCAATTTAAACGAATTGACTAATTTTTTTTCTTTTGAAATGTCATTTTTGCAGCAGCATGTTCTGTACAGCCTACAAATGCGCCACTTTACAGGCAGACTAAGGGGACCCCCAGGCACTATATTTAAAGGAACTTTTCATTTTTATTGTTTCACTTAAAGTGAATTTCCGCCATTATTTTCTTTACATTAATTTGTCAGTGAGGAAGCCCGTTGACAAATGATGATTCATGGTTGTTAAGGATGCAGGCGGCCAGCTTCCTGGCCGGCTGCTTAACAACCAGCTATTTCTGCACACAGAATTAGAATTGGTGGATTGTTCTGAAAAGTTGGAATTTGTTAGAAAACGAATAAACTAAACAAATTTTACCGGATTTCAACTACATTTTTTACTATTCATTACTACTATCCGAATCTCTGAATAACCAAAAATGTGTCTGAATTTTTATTCGGACCAAAACAAATTGCACATGTCTAGCTGCTCTCATGTACATTGCTGGATCGAGATGGGGCTCAGGTAAGTATAAGGGGGTGGGGGGGGGGGCTGCACCCAGAAGGTTTTTAAAAAAATAAAAACTTCTGCCTTTAGAACCGCTTTAAATCCCCTGTTGAGTTTTTATAGAAGTTTGTCAACGAGATTCACCCTCTGAATTTGTCCTGGTGACTATTGTCACTGGAACAGAACATGATAAGAAATACAAAAAGAAAAAGCCAACAAAATTTTAAAGGCTTGATAACATTAAGAAAATAATTCTTTATGTATGACTGTACAATAAAATGCTTTCCTCCATTTTTAAAAAGAATCCTTACTTTGAAGCTGCTTGTACGGTGGACTGCCTTTCTCAATCCTCAAGAATCCTCAAGAAGAAGCTACAAGAACTCAGCTTACCTAACCATGCATGCACAGTCTGCTCTATCTCACAGCAGTGGCTGAGCCCAGCTTTCTGTGAGTGAGAGCAGGCTGTGCATGCATGTAAGTACAAGCGCTCGTTCATGAGGTCCTGGGGCTACGCATCCAACAACTGAACAGAGAGGAGCAGCACACAGTAGAAGCAGCTTCAAAAGTAAGGATCATTTTAAAAAAAAAGGAGGATAGCATTTAAATAAACTGCCAAAGCTGTAATGCATATGGAACTTTATTCACATCATGAACTAACCCTTTAATCATTCCCTACTCTGCCCAAAACTGAAGAAAAGGGGAGTTCAGCTTTAGCCAAGACGAACTTCAGGCAAACAGTTAAATGCACAGTTGACGTAAATACATGCTTATTATTTTAACTGACCAAGGATATACAATTCAATCGCACACCTTTGGCACATTGAACAGCTAGATAGATCACTCTGCTGCTGCCTGGGCCTGCTACCCACTCAATGGACAGAGGAGATGATGCTGAATCATTGTCAAGCGAGCAGATTAGTAGACACATGTCTACTACAGATCTAAACAAAAATCATGTCACAAAAAAGTTATTTGCCCGGAGTTGCATTAAAGCAATATTACACCAACATTTATTCTAATTAATTTTCTTATTATTATTCAGGATTTATATAGTGCCAACAGTTTGTGCAGTGCTTTACAATATAAAAGGTGACAATATAGCAACAATACAATTTAATACAAGAAGGTTTGGAGGGTCCTGCTCCTGGGAGCTTACAAGCTGCATTGCAGTTTGAATAAAGCAATAAAAAGATTGTGTTGCACCTAACTCTAATAAACAAAAAGGTATAGTAAATGTACATTACCCTCATCTGTGCTTATTAACAATAACCACATAATATAAATCAGAAGCAATATCTATGTTCAGAAATACCAACACAAATCATATATAATCAGTGAATCTTCTTTCAACACAAAAGTGTTCTTCGGCACTGGTTATAGTACATATAATCCACCCTTGTGTGTTAATCCTTCTAATTCCATACGTGGTGACTCCCACCACCATTCACTACTACACTCACCTCCAGCTGCGACCTGTTAAACCAGGTCCACGCTTTCCCCTTTTGGGGTACAAATCCAGGCTCCTCTTCAATGCTCCGCGTTTTCTCTATTGCTTTCTGTAATTGTACACGTCTCCAATTATTGGTGTATGGCCCTTTAAATCCACACCTGTTCTTCTGTAGGTAAGCTCGTGCAAGATTGAATACTCTCATCCCCCAACTCTGCCCAACGCGTGTCATCACAGTCACGTGACTTCCTCAGGAGTCATGTATTGCAGCTTACCAATTTTTAGATGTGATGGCTGCATTAGTTTTCTTTTTTAAACTTTCTTTCTTATATTTTCTTCTAATGGTTCGGCCAGTAAGTCTGTTGTTTTCCACAAGCTCTCCAGCAGAATGTATCAGTTTACATGGATGAGAAAAACCACGTAACACTGGCAGGGGCGATTAAAATGATGAGCTTTTATTCATGCAAAACTTTTATCCTAAAAGTGAACTGCAGTAACTAATTATAAAGTGTGAGCTTCAATTTGTTTGTGTGTCTAGACTAACAAATCTGCTGTCTGTTGTGCCTCATGTGCTCATTCCTCCGGAGCTGTGTCTTACTAATACAGGAGGTGTGTTACTGACCAGATCACCAGGTGAAAACAGAGGGAAAAAAACCCAAAATAGAAAACGAATACAGCCACTACATGTAATGATTAGTAGGCTGCAATGTAATACATTTTTGAGGTTTGGGTTTAATACCTCTTTAAGGTTGAGGACAATTGATCTGATGAGTGTGTTAGCGAAGAGGCACAGAGAATAATAAGTTGATAGAATGTAAGATGGTAGGGTGAAATAACATGTTGGTTCAGAGTTTGTGCAATAATTCACAAATTCCTATTTCTACCATTATGGGTAATATATAATATATTTTATTTATTTATTTTATTTTTGATCACAACAAGACATCAGAATAAATTTACAAGCCATAATAGTGCAAACCTGCTATAGGAGATGCAGATAACTGACAGACAGGCAGATATTTGTGATTTTATCAGGAATAAAATATCCATCTCTCTACAGACAGAAATGACACCCCGGGGAGATGTAAATTGCAACCTACTTAGTTGGAATGTGCTGTTTAGGCATTGAAATTCATGAAAACTTATAGCAAGCGCGGGATAATGTTAGTGATCTGGAAGCCAATTGTCCACAGACGGCAAAGTTTAACCTGTTTTGTGCCTTAGTGCTTCAAAATGTGCTTACAGGAGGGATTTCAATTAGTATGATACCTTGCTGTTACGAAAGTAAGCTGAATAGAATATTCCAGGTACCTCTATTATTGCACAATAGCTTTTGGCATATTCTGAGTGTCAAAATATGTTGTGATAGTTTTTCACACTATCTGGGCAAATTAAACTGAGCATGTGATGAGGAAATGTCTGAGCCGAGATTACCTTCAGTGAAAACCGCACAAACAAATTAACAGTAGATCTAAAGTTATATAAAGAGGAAGGTATTGGGGTTGATTTACTCAAAATCTGGTGCAGTTGTGCACAGAAACCAATCAGCTTCCAGGTTTTATTGTCAAAGCTTAATTGAACAAGTTAAAGTTAGAAGCTGATTGGCTACCATGCACAGCTGCACCAGATTTTGCTTTCTCCAGTTTTAGTAAATCACCCCAATTAACATAAAACTCAAATTTAAATTCCCCTTCTGATCTTCACTATTGGCCCCAATTTGATGGGCAGCATCTTTGACCAAAAAGGAGGTTCAGAAACCTTTACAGGAAATGTCACAATTTTATGTTTATTTACCTGAATAAATCTCTGGATCTACTACTAATTATTATAATTATTATTATTATTATTATTGGTACTTATATAGGGCCATCAATTTACGTATCATTGCTTTACATATATATTATACACTCACATCAGTCCCTTCCCTCAGGGAGTTTACAATCTAGGGTCCCTAACTCATATTCATCCGTACACATACTAGGGCCAAGTTAGATATAAGCCAATTAACCTACCAGCATATCTTTGGAGTGTGGGAGGAAACCGGAGTACCCGGAGGAAACCCACGCAGGCACAGAGAGAACATGCAAACTCCAGGCAGTTAGCGTCATGGTTGGGATTCGACATGTAGTTTCCACTAAGGATTATGTCTGGTTATATGTTCTTTCGTTATCCACTTCAATACTGGGCATTTTCACCCCCTTCCTGCCCAAGCCAATTTTCAGCTTTCAGCGCTGTCGCACTTTGAATAACAATTGCGCGGTCATGCAACACTGTACCCAAATGACATTTTTATAATTTTTTCCCCACTAATAGAGCTTTCTTTTGGTGGTATTTGATCACCCCTGTGGTTTTTATTTCTTGCGCTTTAAACAAAACAAGAGTGACAAGTTTGAAAAAAAACACAATATTTTTTACTTTTTGCTATAATAAATATCCAATTTTTTTTTTTTAAGAACAAATTTTTTCCTCAGTTTAGGCTGATACGTATTCTCCTACATATTTTTGGTAAAAAAATATCGCAATAAGCGTATATTTATTAGTTTGCGCAAAAGTTATAGCGTCTACAAAAAAAGGGGATAGATTTATAGCATTTTTATTGTCCGCCGGGCATGCGCATCGGGACCCGAGTGACGCGGCGGGCACGCACGCCCCCTGGAGGGCCTGGAAGGCCATCACGTCATATGACGGTGGCCCAGGATAACAGCTGCACTGTCCCGCCGTCATATGACGGTGGGTGGGCAGCAAGTGGTTATAATGCTAAACTTGTAGGCATACAGTGGGTATAGAAAATAATCACATTTTGTTGTTTTGCAGCCTGAAATGAAAACAGACACATTTTTAGTTGTATCCAGCTGTATTTACTTATAACATCCAATTGAAAGATATAACACCAACATGTCAGAAAAAAATAATCAAAAACAGAATTACCGATTTGGAAAAAGGATCGCCCCCTTCCTAAAAATGACTTGTAAACTCGGGTCAGGTGTAGCTAATCACCTTCTTAATGGCAGACCATTTGATTTGCAAAATGTGATCAGCTGTGGTCATTTTGATTAGCTCAGCATGAAAAGAGCTTTCCTGAAGCATTTCAGTCCCCGTTAGGGCAACGGACGCAAACAATCAACTATATGTGGCAAGGCACTGTCAAAAGTTGTGGACAGGCGAAGTCAGGAGATGGATGCAAAAAATATTCAAAGGCTTTATCAATGCCTGGATAACAGTGAAGTCTAATATTAAGAAGTGTAAGGTATTTGGTACAACACAGCCCCTTCCTGGATCAGGACGACGCTCCAAACTGTATGAAAGAGCCAAAAGGAAACTGGTCAGAAGCTACCAAGACACCTACAGCAACTCTGGAACAGTTGCAGGAATTTATGACAAAGAGTGGTTATTGTGTGCATGTGACAACAATATCACAAATTTTCTACACATTCTCCACAAATGTGGCTTTTATGGGAGGGTTGCAAGAAAAAAGTCACTCTTCAAGTAAGGCCACATGCAGTCACGACTGAATTTTGCCAAAACACACCTTGAAGATTCTGAGGCCACATGGAAAAAGGTGTTATGGTTAGTTAAGACTAAAATGTTATTATTTGGCCTCAACACCAAACGATATGTCTGATGGAAATCCAATACAGCTCACCATCCAAATAACACCATTCCTACTGTAAAGCATGGAGGTGGTAATATCCTGTTATGGGGGTGTTTCTCTGCAGCAGGAACTGGAGCACTTGTCAGGATAGAAGGAAAAATCTATGGGGCACTATACTCTCAAATTCTTGAGGAAAATCTGCTGCCCTCTGCCTGTTAATGGGAAGAAGGTTTACCTCCCAACATAACAATGACAAGAAGCATGCAGCAAAAATTACCACACAGTGGTTGAAGGAGAAAAAAGGTGAATACCCTTGAATGTCCTAGTCAGAGCCCAGACTTAAACCCCATTGAAAATCTGTGGAATGACTTGAAGACTGCAGTCCACAAATTATTATTATTATTATACAGGATTTATATAGCGCCAACAGATTACAGAGCGCTTTACAATATAAAAGGGAGACAATACAGTTATAATACAATTAAATACAAAGGATTAAGAGGGTCCTGCTCAGAAGAGCTTACCATCTAATAGTGGTCACAATCAAATTTAACTGAACTTGAGCTTTTCTGCAAAGAAGAGTGGGCAAATATTGCAAAGTCTAAGTATGTAAAGTTAGTAGAAACACATCCCAACAGACTAAAGGCTGGAATTAAAGCAAAACAAAATACTGACATAAGGGAGTGATCCTTTTTCCAACTCATTCATTCTGTTTTGAATGTTTATTTTTATTTTTTTCTGACATGTTGGTGTTATATCTTTCACTTGGATGTTATAAGTTGCACTAGTAAGTACAGCTGGCTAAAACAAAACTGTGTCTGTCTTCATTTCAGGCTGCAAAGCAACAACATGTGATTTTAAATGGGGGTGATTCTTTTCTATACCCACTGTATGTTAAATTGTACAATTTTTGGCACAGCTTGCAAATTTTTGTTGAAAACGCTTTGGAGTCACTGTACTGGGGGAAGACAAAATCATTGTAATTTGGATTGCAAAGCCCATTCAATAGATTCTGATTGAGAAGGTTAAAATGACACTAAACTATAGCCTTATTCTCCAAAAATAATCCATACACATCCACTGCTCAATGCCCTATAATCAATTTTTCGTGAAATTGTTTCTGCCTCTTTTATTGTCCTCTGTGAGCTCCTGAACCTCTCCTCTTTCCTCTGACTTCTGTTTGTTTTGAACAATCAGCATGCATGTTGTGGTTGTGTGCACTGCTCTGTGTGCACTACAAGTCCCATAATCCATCTCAGGAGCGAGCAAGAGAGGGTGGCTATGTGGGACAGTGGGACCATGGAGAATGAATGTAGCCACCCTCTAACAGGAAGTCAGATCACAGTAGTAAAAAAAAAAAAAAAAAAACAGGAATGTGGACATTTGGAGGTGGCTGAGAGCAATAAAAGGTACTTTTTTGACCTAAGAATACATACTTGAATAGAATTTTTTCTTTAAACCAGAGTTTAGTATCACTTCAACCACTTGCAGACCGCCCACCGGCTGCTCTGCACCAGATCACGTGATTTGCGCCATCCAGGCTGTGCTGTGATTGGCTGCAGCACCAACCAATCAGGGGCTGCCAGCGTCATTCGTACAGTGACAGTGCATATTTTTAGCACTGATCACTGTATTGGTGTCTGGTTTTCCAAAAAAGTGTCAAAAGTATCAGATTTCTCTGCCGCAATATTGCAGTCCTGCTGTTAGTCGGTAATCATCACCATTACAAGTAAAAAATAAATAAAAATTCCATAAATCTATCCCCTAGTTTGGGATTTTTTTTACTAAAAATATGTAGCATAATACATATTGGCTTAAATTGATGAAGAAATTAGATTTTTTAACATTTTTTTATTGGATGTGTTTTATAGCAGAATTTTTTTTTTTTTTAAATTGTCAGTCTTTTTTTGTTTATAGCGTGAAAAATAAAAAACGCAGAGTTGATCAAATACCAAAAGAAAGCTCTATTTGTGGGGAAAAAAAGGACATACATTTTAATTGGGTACAGTGTCGCACGTCTGCCCAATTGTCAGTTAAAGTAACGCAGTGCCTCATCACAAAATGGACTGGTCAAGAAGGGGGTTAAACCTTCCGGAGCTGAAGTAAAACAGATTGGTGGATCCTCTTCCTTTACTTTCCCTACTCATCTGGAATATTTCCTTACTGCTAATACTGTCTCTAAGGGCACTTTCACACACGCAGCGCCGGGCGTCGGCAGTAAAGTGCCGCTATTTTTAGCGGCGCTTTGCTGTAGTTTTTGTAGTGATTTTTGGCCGCTAGCGGGGCACTTTTAACCTCCGCTAATGGCCAAAAAAGGGTTAAAAGCTCTGGCAAAGTGCCGCTGCAGTGGTGGTTCGTTGGCGCTGCCCGTTGATTTTAATGGGCATGGGCGCTTTAGGAGTGGTGTTGCTGCTTGCAGGACTTTTTGGAGCGTCTTGCCAGCGCACCGCTCCAGTGTGAAAGCCCTAGGGCTTTCACATTGGAGTGAAAGGAGAGGCGCTTTACCTGAATTGATTTTTGTTTACAAGTCATTGTAAGGAAGCTGGTGCAGCAACAGAGAACGTGAAAGCTTTACCTACTGCACACAGCTTTCTCACTGAGCAACGTGGGGGGTGTTGGGTTTACATCACACAGCCATTCTTTTTTAGCTAGCTTCAAATTGCAAATATTTTTTAAGGCACTGGGGGGGGGGGTCGTTTTGCAAGATTTTGGAAAACAAAAAAACGTCCAATTTTAAGGGAAAATCAGAGGTGCCAAACTGTGCAAAAACTGTGACAGGTTTACCTTCTATCATTTATAATATACTGTGACATTCCATTTCTCTCTCTAGTGTGCGATGGAATCGGGACAGTGTCCCTAAAAACCTCTCAGACTGTGGATTCCAGCAATATTGACAAGTTTATAAACTGCACCAAGATTAATGGAAATCTCCTTTTCCTGGTGACTGGCATTGAAGGGTAAGTGCAAGATAAGAATGGCAGAATTGCAAAGCTGAAATAATATACAATAAGTGAGATTCCAACTCCTCCTAAGCTTTCTGACACATTTTCCTTTTGAGCTGTTATTTTCACTGCGGGCCGAAATTATCTTCACCAGCTCTGCACATAGAATTCACTGAGAGCCCTATGGGTGAAGTGCTGATTTTGTATGCAAAGGCATCTGGAGTGAGCACCAAATGGAAAGTAATAAAATATGTCCTATAGTCTTTTGTCAAAGGCTCATGCACGTCAAACACTGGAGTTATTGCTCAGCATTTTATCTGTATGACAGTATATACCCTATATACTGTGCCAGGTGAGCTTTGTTTAACATACTGTGAAGAGAACGCATCTTAAAGCAGAACTAAACCCATCGATTTAACTGTTTCCCAAAACAGTATACATTGAAGGCACGCCGTGAAAGATAACTGTCACAGTTGCTGGGGTTCGTAACCAAACTGTCACCTATCAAATGGTTGGTGTCATAATTGATCACCTGTGCGGCACCATGACAGCTGAAGATCAGAGGCTAAAATGACAACTCCCTAGGCTTTAACCCTTTTACTGCCAGTGATGTAAAACTTACAGTGGCCAGCTCGGAAAGTTTTAGGTCGCTGGCATTCCCCTTTTTTGCTACAAGCTCATAGTGACTTTAAAGCGAGTTCCAATAAAAAGTTCCAATAAAAAAATAAATAAATAAAAGTCAGCAGCTACAAATACTGCTGACTTTTAATAATCGGACAACTTGACTGTCCCGGGGTCCAGTGATGCGGGGGGAATGAAGCCCCGCTTGTCTCCTCTTCCTCTCTGCGGCGCCAGCATTGTCAGTGTGGGAGCCCGGCTGTGGCTTCACAGCCAGGCACGCACTGCGCATGCGTGAGCCACGCTGTGACTGGCCGGGCAATCATCTGAGACTTGTTATGGGTCCTAGATGATTGCCGAGAGGAAGGGGGGAGGGGTGATCTTCCTTCCGGCACTGCGGGTGTGCCAGGAGGAAGTGGGAGCTGGAACCCTCTAAAAAGAGGGTTTCCGCCCCCCCCCCCCCCCCCGAAAAAAATGTGGCATGTCAGGGGGTCACCTTCCCTTAAAGTGGAAGTTCCATTTTCGGGTGGAACTCCGCTTTAATGACCGTGAACTTATAGCAAAACTGATCAGCGATATTCATCAAAATATGACCGTTCCCCCACCACCACCACTGCTCATCTGCTCTGTGTTTCCACTGCTTGCCACCCCTTCACATCCCTCCTGCCGCTTTGCTGTGCTTTATCCACACCCCTTTGCTCTTATGTGTCCCCCCCCCAGCACCAACCCCTGCAGCACTGTAGATTCCGCCAAACCAGCACCAACCCTCTTGCCCCGCAGCACCAATCCTCTTTGGCTCCCCTGCAGCTGCTGGCTTCATGTCCTTCCCCCTCCTACCAGCTTTGGGTGCTGCAGGGCTTCTCCAACCCCCTTGTACTGGCCATCCCTCACCAATTGGCACCCCTCCCTACAGTGCTGCTGGCTGGCTCCCCCTTCTCCCCCTCCGCTGGCTGTAGCTGCTGCTGAGGTGGGAGATCGGTGTCAGGACAGAAGGTGGGGGTTGGGCTGGTAAACATGTCATGCTTACCAAAAAGATAAAGTAAAATGTGGCGCCACCTCGAAGTAAGTATCATGTAAATAATCCTAATGAGTCTAACAATTGAATAAACAATAATAAAAATTGTGAAGCAAAAAATGTAAGAATACACATATATTAAAATCCCACTGGGCTGTGAACACCGAGATTCGGTGCTGCAAAATTCACCCAATGTGCAGGTTAACAAGAGTGACATTTAATACATAAAGACCATATTGAATAACAATAAATGGATAAATTCCTACTGAAAAATGTGCACCAAAAACCTGTGCTGTAGACAAATTGTGCATAGTAGCATATACAGTGCATCCGGAAAGTATTCACGGCGCTTCAATTTTTCAACATTTTTGTTATGTTACAGCCTTATTCCAAAATGGATTAAATTCATTATTTTCCTCAAAATTCTACAAACAATACCCCATAATGACAATGTAAAAGAAGTTTGTTTGAAATCTTTGCAAATTTATTAATAATAAAAAAAAACTAAAAAAATCCCATGTACAAATATTCACAGCCTTTGCTCAATACTTTGTTGAAGCACCTTTGGCACCAATTACAGCCTTAAGTCTTTTTGGGTATGAGGCGACAAGCTTGGCACGCTTATTTTTGGGCAGTTTCTCCCATTCTTCTTTGCAGGATCTCTCAAGCACCATCAGGTTGATGAGGAGCCATCAGGTTGATGCACAGCCATTTTCAGATCTCTCCAGAGATGTTCAATCGGGTTCAAGTCTGGGCTCTGGCTGGGCCACTCAAGGACATTCACAGAGTTGTCCTGTAGCCATTCTTTTGTTATCTTGGTTGTGTGCTTAGGGTCATTGTCCTGTTGGGAGATGAACCTTCACCTCAGTCTGAGGTCCAGAGCGCTCTGGAGCAGGTTTTCATTAAGGATGTTTCTGTACATTGCTGCATTTACCTTTCCCTTGATCTCACAGTCTCCCAGTTCCTGCCGCTGAAAAACATCCCCACAGTATGATGCTGTCACCACCATGCTTCACTGTAGGGATGGAATTGGCCAGGTGATGAGTGGTGCCTGGTTTCCTCCAGACATGACACTTACCATTCAGGCCAAAGAATCTTTGTTTCATCAGACCATATAATTTTGCTTCTCATTGTCTGAGAGTCCTTCAGGTGCCTTTTTGGCAAAGTCCAGGCAGGCTGTCATGTGCCTTTTACTGATGAGTGGCTTCCGTTTGGCCGCTCTACCATACAGGCCTAAATGGTGGAGAGCTGCAGAGATGGTTGTTCTTCTGGAAGGTTCTCCTCTCTCCACACAGAAATGCTGGAGTTCTGTCAGAGTAACCATCAGGTTCTTGGTCACCTCCCTGACTAAGGCCCTTCTCCCCCGATCGCTCAGTTTGCCTGGCAGTTTGCTCTAGGAAGAGTCCTGGTGGTTCCAAACATCTTTCTTTTAATTATGATGGTGGCCATTGTGCTCTTTGGGACCTTCAAGGCTGCAGACATTTTCCTGTACCATTCCCCAGATCTGTGCCTCGATACAATCCTGTCTTGGAGGTCTACAGACAATTCATTGGAATTCATGGCTTGGTTTGTGCTCTGACATGCACTGTTAACTGTGGGACCTTATATAAACAGGTGTGTGCCTTTCCAAATCATGTCCATTCAACTGAATTTACCACAGTTGGACTCCAAAATAGAAACATCTCAAGGATGATAAGTGGAAACAGGATGCACCTGAGCTCAGTTTTGAGTGTCATGGTGTAACAGCTTACCTTGGTTGGAGTCCATAGTGCAGAAATGTATGCTCAAACTTGCAGATACACACAGCCCATGGTAACTAGGTAAAAGGCTACCTGGGCTGTGAATCTGAGCATGGGGGCTTGACAGGGAATTTACCAAAGGATTGTCGAGGTGAAGCCATAGTCAGGGATTCCAGAAGTCAGACTTAACGATGAACAGAGCCAGGGTCAGAAGCCGGGGTCAGTCTTGGAACACTGAAACTTGAAAAGAAGAACGCAGGAAACCAGTAACCTTTGTCAATACAAGAGACAATGAACTGACGCAGCCTGAAGGGTAAGGCAGTGTTTTATACCCAGCTGATTTGATAAACTGCCTCAGCTGAACCAGTGACAGGTGCTAATTGCAAAGCAAGATCCAGAGTATAGCCCGCAGTGCTGCATGCAAGACAAGGCATAGCTGGAAACCAGGCTAAATAATGAGCTGAGGTATGACTCAGAGGTAATACAGCAGGAGCAGCCCACTGAACGTCATGGGTTCAATACCTCCTTGAGCCACTTGGGGTGTGACCACGCCTGGCTGTTTGCATGGCATGGTAGGAACTGTGACACATGGCAAAGGCTGTGAATACTTATGTACATGGGATTTTTTAAATTTCTTTTTTTTTTTTTTAGTACATTTGCAAAGAGTTCAAACAAACTTCTTTCACGTTGTCATGGGGTATTGCTTGTAAAATTTTGAGGAAAGTAATGAATTTAATCCTATTTTGGAATAAGGCTGTAACATAACAAAATGTGGAAAAAGTGAAGAGCTGTGAATACTTTCCTGGATGCATTGTAAGGTAAATAGATTTCCTAATCATTGAATAAGTGTTCATAAATCAATTCAATTCAATGCTACAACTTCTTGTGCAGTGTGTTTACCCTCCCATGTACCGTCCACACAATCCAATACTGTGCACTCTAGCAGCTCACCTCAAAGAAAGACCATAAAGGTCTGACAGCACTTGATGATAACTTAATTCTCCACAGGGAATCACTCTGAAGTAGGCTCTCCTTTCCTCTGATTAGCAGTGACCATATACAATAAGAAGAGTCACCATAGTGAAGTATTTCCACACAGCATTTTATTAAAACATAGTAACTTACATTAAAATAAGCAATGTTCCACGTATAACAATCTCCATAAAGAGTGGGATAACTGAGCTTCCGGTCTCAGCCACGACGGGAAGTGACGTCACCTGGCTCCTCCCGACATCACAGAGCACATGACTTTCTCAGGGCCGGAGTCGGGGTGATTGCTGCCAGGATTTAATGTGGTATGGTTGCCATAGTAACATTATGGTGGCCATTTTAAAAAGTCACTCCTATAAGTAAAGCTGGATGATCCCAATATCAACAGCCTGCATAGACATAGTGTATCTAAACACTATGCAGAGTGCTACAATAGAGACTCATTATCCCTTTTGTTTTGGGGTATAGTGAAATATAGACCCAATTGGAGAGGTAGCAATAAAGTGATATAATTGAGTCAATCTGAATCTCGATGGATTTTTGAATTACAAACTTTAGAACCTTTAGGCCATAATGTTGAATTTGATCTTAATTGCTTCATTTCAGAATTTTAATTATTATTTGTGTTCCGCAATTACCTTTCTTCATTTGGTTTTAGATCATGGATGATTGCTATTGTCATCCCAATATTCCAATATACCCCGACTTTATTCTCACTTTTTTGAGTTATCTTTTTTTTAACCATTAAGGGTCGTTTATTTGGAGATATTCTTATTTGTGAGTTTTTTATCTAATTGTAATTGTTTTCTATATATTATTTTTTTGGGGCACCCTGATAATTATTAACAATTATTATTATTATTATTATTACATTGTTTAGCGTTATGGCTAAATTACAATCTACCCTATATTATTACACCATTTTAAATACCGTCTAATATTTTATGTTGCCCTTTATTTATTTTAATATATTACTCTGTTAGAACAGCCATTTATATTATTCATTCCGAGTAATACATTTTAGTGTTCATCTGCTAAGTATTGTTCTATGTATTGTTTAACATCATGTCAAAAAGATGTTTAAAATTGCCACAGTTGATGTTACCATAACAATTTAAACCACATAGACTGCATCAGTATTTGTTAAACTATATATGTGGGCTGTTGATATTGGGATCATCCAGCTTTACTTATAGGAATTACTTTTTAAATTGGCCACCAATATTGCATTTAACCCCAGCAGCGATCACCCGACTCCAGCCCCGAATAAGTCACGCGATCTGTGACGCAACCCATCAGTAGGAGTCGGGTCACACCACTTCTGGCCAGGGCCAAGACTTGAAGCTCAGTTGCTCTTACTCTTTCTGGAGATTGTTATATGTGGAACATTACTTATTTTAATGAAAGTTACTAGGTTTTAATAAAATGCTGTGTGGAAATATTTCACTATGGTGACTCTTCTCATTGTATATGGTCACTGCTAATCAGAAGAAAGGAGAGCCTACTTCAGAGTGATTCCCTGTGGAAGATTAAGTTATCATCAAGCATTCTCAGACCTTTATGGTCCTTTTTTAAGGTGAGCTGCTAGAGTGCACAGTATTGGATTGTGGACGGCACATGGGAGTGTAATCACACTGCACAAGAAGTTGTAACATTGCACCTTTTCCACCACTGGACTTTATTTCACTAATTATGTGTGGATACTTGTGTGAATTGATTTATGCATACTTAATTGCTTATTAAGAAATCTATTTACATTATGTTGTACTATGTACATTTAATCTACAGCACAGGTTTTTGGTGCACATTTTCGGTAGGAATTTATCCAGTTATTTTTATTCAATATGTTTTTTTATGTATTACGTGTCACTTTTGTTAACATGCACATTGGATGAATTGCTCTCAGTTTTCACAGGCCAGTAGGGTTTTATATTGTGTATTTTTATATTTTATTTTTTGCTTCACAATTTTTATTATTTATTATTATTTTACTTTATCTTTTTTATATCACTTGTGGGGACACATTTTAATGTTGACAGCTACCTTGTGACTTTTTAGATTTTTATTTTATTACGTTTTTACAATCGCTGCTGCGAAAAAGTGCTTGATCCTTTTCATTTCATGCTTACCAGCCCCTTCCTAAATAAACACAGTGAGCGATCTGTGCCGATCACTCCTATGTATATTCATCACAGAAGCATAGTGAACTGTGTTTATTAGGCTGTGTGGAGAGCTGCTGACTGTGCAGAGAGCTGTAAATAGCTGTTGCCACCGGTGACCTGTCATTATAGTGAATGGCGGCTGCACAAAACCGCTGAGAACCGCAGCAGAAATCAAAAACTTCTGTTTCTACAATTCACACTGACCTGTGTGAATGTAGCATTATGTTTCAGTTTGTGAATGAATAGGAGCCTCTGTATAGAACACTTTGTATTCATTCATTGAGTCCTCATTCCCTCTCTCTGCAGCCACACCAGAGAAAGGAAATGAGGAAATTATGTTCTCAGTCTTTCTTCTCAAAAAAGAGACATCAAAGATGCCCCCCCCGCAGAAAAAAGTAAAGAAGGATTAAAAATATAATTGTAAATTAAAAAAAAAAAAAAAAAAAAAAAAAGCTTAGTAAGGTCTCGTTCACATGGGGGCATACTTCAACATATGTCTGTGTGAAGCGGTGTTTACCTGCAGTGTTGCATAGGTGTTCCTTGCACATCCGTGCAGGCAGTCCTATTGATGTCAATTAGGAACACACGGCCCACCATGGGTGAAACTTTAGTAGGCCCTAAATGAAAGAGGTCTTAGTAAGAAACAAATTTAGCAAATTATGTTGTGTTTATGTGCGCTAATAATGATTTTAGTGTGTTTTTAGTTAAAATAGTGATTTGATAAACATTTGCACAGTCATAGAGGGGCCTAAACAATCAGTAGCACTTTTACTTTATTACTCTACTGGTCATGTGCTTTTAGAAAATGTATAATTTGGAGGGTCTTTTACAAACCCTGAAAGCTGTGAGTGAAAAATTATAACCTGCAGATTTTTAGACTAAATAGCTTAAATTGTTTTATTACAGATTAGAAAACCTTCACATTTCACAAAAAGGCGCAATTTAAAATGTGCAAATATTTGTTATTTACCTTAATACGGTTTTAGCTTTTATATTTAGTAGTAGAAGAATTTAGCAGGAATTTTGTAAGTTTTGATAGTTTGTGTCCGCTAATAATGATTGTAGTTTATTTTTAGTGAAAAATATTGCTTTGACAAACATTTCCACAAATATCATGGGGCCTAAAAAATCTTTAGCACATATTTATTTTACTGGTCCTATGTTTTCAGAAAATATATGGTGGGGGGGGTCTTTACCAAACTCTAAAAGTCGTAAGTGAAAAAGAATAAGAGAATGGACAAATTGCAAAAATGGCTGGGGCACCTGAGTAGTAGTATGGGTTGATGTCACAAGCTCTTACCGACGCATTTCGTCACTGCCCACGTGACTTTATCAAGAGGTGATAAAGTCACGTGGGCAGTGGCGAATTGCGTCGGACAGAGCTTGTGACGTCATCGCATACTACTAGGAAGTATACAGTCACCCACGAGGGAAGCAGGGCCGAGGACTTGCAGATGTTTAATTGACCCTAGGGGCTCAATCCCCATTGTACAGAAGGAATCACCTGCATTCACCAGGGCTAGTGCATTCATAAATGTGAGTGGAATTTTTACCTTACAAATCAAAATAGGGTTTACAGTTTTACACTATGTCAGTTTCCTCTTTACCCTTCTGTTACCATTGCATATGAGGGATAGTGCATAAGAAAATATGAGTCCATCCATTGAAGCCTACAGACCACCAGATTTATACTACTAAGGGGAAGGTGCAACTAGACCCCATTAGGGTCATCCCGGGAAGTGAGCACATTTAGTGACTGGTGGAGAGCACATCGGTGCACATACAAGTTCACTATTATTATTGATTATCCACGATTGGACACGTTAAGGATTGCACGATTTTACAGATGAATGCACATTACAAATGGACTGGATGAATTATGATATAAAGTTTTTTGCTTGAGTATGTATTTTTGTGAACACTATTAGTTTGAGTATATATGTTTTTTTAGCGTGTCTTTTGTTTAGATAATTTAGACTCCAGTAGGGGTCACTATTATCACTGCATTGTATATATTGAGGCACATAGATTTTGGGCTTTCCCACTGGTGAGGAAGCGCTTCACTTTGGATCTTAGTTAATTGATAGTTAGATGTTGAAAGTAGACATCTCAGTAACGCTACAAGTCTGCATGAATAAATTCGGAATTTGTCACTATATTATATATAGCAACAGTATAATTTATAAAAGTGATATATTTTACTATTAAAAACCAAGTACCTTTGTCTAGGCTGAGGTTTCATGTCATCAGTGTGCTGCAGACAGGGGAAACATTTACAGCATTGTAACTCTAGTAAATCACAAAATGAGAGGCTGCAGCAGGGTCTGATCTGTGACAGGCATTCGTGAATGAAACCTAAACAAAGATAGCATCAACAATGAACAGTAAATGAAGGCATTGTAATGGTGGAGTACTCTGAGCTCTATGAGAGGTCATAAACACCTGTAAGGGCTTATTCACACTAGCAGCTAAGTTTACCATGCCTATGAAGAGCCATCTGTGGTGGATTAAGTCCCAGCAGAAGTTTGCAGGCAGTCAGGTGCCACCTCCTAAATGCCTGTTTGTTTCCCATTGGCTATAGAATTAGGTCACTGCCTGCTGTCAATCACAAGGGGAAATTGGACCTGATGGACAGCTAGTCCCTCCGTTTCCCCTTCGGGCTCCAGCCACTATCAGCACCACTGGTTATTAGGAGGCTGTCCGCTGTGAAGCAAACAGCATCATTAACAGTAACAGGAGGGGAGAGAGTAGCAGTTGCAAACATGCTGCTTTGCTACACAGTTTACAGAGACAGACACTCTGCCTATCTCTGTACACCAACTTAGAGCTGGCAGCAGTACAAGGTAAGAAAGGTGAACTGTGATGTAAGGAATTGTGGGGGACTCTTGACTTCTGATTGGGGGGGTATTTTTACATCTGATGTAAGGGGGGGAAACTCTGCACATCTAGTCTTATAGATACAACCAGCTCTTTGATGGCAACCATATGCTGTGTGGCCCACGATGAAATTGATTTTGACACCCCTGGCTTACAGTAATTAGGCGGTGAATGTGGAACCGCTCAGAACTCAGAATGTATGGTCAGTTGCAGACATTTTGGTAGATGCTGGGAAATCTGAGCAATTGGTTAATCAGTTTTTCCTATTTCTCTGCAAGCCGTGATTACTAAACCTAATGTCGTGGCAAGGTGGTCCTGGCGGCGGTACCCGACACGTTTCAAGGACAGCAGATCTTGCATCTTACAAGATCTAACTATTTGTCAACTGCCATGGGAGAATATGAAACCAAACACCATATTAGTCTAAAAAAAACACTCCATAAAATTCTCATTTAAAATCTACTCTTTCTACTATTCTATGATCAGGCCTTTATTCTGTAACGAACCGCTTGTGTAAAGATATCATTATTCCTATGATAGATGGAGGAAACTACCACTTTTGTCTGTGATACGAGCAAGGCCCCTTGGGAGGAGCATTCATTCAAATGTTTCCCCTCCATATAGTCCCCTGTCACACTTCGTCATACATTGTGCCCGCCAGTATTTCACAAGGACAGATATCATTAGCACGCCTCTGCTGGGAGGTGCTTTTGATCTACAATTAAGTAATGAAGTGTGACAAGCACAGCTAGTATAAGGGAACAGACGGATCCCAACGGGAATATCAGGGCTCCAGGCAGGGAGCTGCAAGCCACCAAGTCACTGGAGAAGTGACAAAATCCACAATTAGAACAAATCAAATCCCTGAGAGGTGCAGGCCTTGATTGAGCAGCGAGATGAAAAAGAAGAATATTCATTGTAATGTATATTGTGACCTTGAGTGCTGCAATGTTATTAAAAGTCCATTTTCTTAGGAATCCTGAGAGCACCAAGGCAGATCGTGAATTGAGAAGTGACTTTTTCATAGTCAGAGATACATATACTTCATTTCTTTGTGACATTTTTAACTGATTGCGATATCATATGGAGTACGTTCTGTAAAATCATTTTCTTTTTATTACTGGATTATGTGAGCTAACTAAGGGGGGAACCTCTGGGGTAATCAAGGATGGAGAAAGATCTGGGGGTCCTAGTAGATGACAGATTGAACAATAGCATGCAATGTCAAGCTGCAGCTACCAAAGCCGGCAGAATATTAGCATGCATAAAAAAAGAAATATACTCCAGAGATAAAACTATAATCCTGCCACTTTATAAAACTCTGGTCTGGCCACATCTGGAGTATTCCATCCAGTTCTGGTCACCAGTCCTCACAAGGGATGTGCTGGAACTGGACAGAGTCCTAAGAAGGGCAGCCAAACTAATAACGGGACTGGATGACGCCCTTTTTACAAGGAACATCTGCAAACACTAAATCTATCGCCCCTGGAGAAATGACGCTTGAGGAGATTTGATAGCGATTTACAAATACCTCAATGGAGATCCAAGCAAAGGAAAAAACTATTCAGTCTCAGGGAGTGTAAGAGGATACGGGGACACAATGAGAATGGAGGAGGAGCGGTTTAACCTTAAACTGCGCAGGGGGTTTTTCACTGTCAGGGCAATAAGGATGAGGAACTCTCTTCCACAATTGGGGGTGGCTGCGGGGAGTATGGATATTTTTAAGAGACTCTTGGATGTGCATTTTAGTGAACACAACATACAGGCATATATGGGAAATAATTATAGACACTGACACACGTACACCTACACAGGTTGAACTGGATGGACTATTGTCTTTATTCAACCTTGCCTACTATGTAACTATGTATGTAAAATAGGTGAGATATTTGCCGATTTATTGTGAACACGGATTTTCACCTTTTAAGCACCTCTATCACAAATGCTGTCGTCTGATAATTGTATGCGATTAATTCACGTAATGGTAGTATTCAGTATGGATGAGGGGGAAATGTTACCAAACTTGATTTTACTGTTAATTGTAATAATAATTGTAATGTTTAGGCCAGCCATACGCAGAGCAAATTTCTTTCCTGCAACTACGGGTTGCAGGAAAGAAATTTGCACGATCACCCCATCAGTGCAGACAGCACTGACAAGGGAATCCCTCCCAGCGGGTGGGGGAAGATGTCTCCGTCGGGAGAAGACGGTGAATATTGATAGCGGCTTTAGCAGTCGTTAGCAATAATCACAAGTTAATCCAGCAGGCTGGTTCTACCCAATCTGATCAATTGATCAACTTGGTACATTAAGCCTGCCCATACACGGTTTGAATCTCGCCCGGTTTCTGCTGAACCGACTGAGATTTGAACCATTTATGGCTGGCCTTACAGTCAATGTGGGACACGGCTGTGTGACAGACCCTGTTGCTCTGTGATTTGACTATGTTTATAAGATCCCTTTCACACTGAGGTGCTTGAAAACTGCCCATAAAATGTTGGGCATTTTTGTGGCGCTTTTGCGGTGCTTTTGAGGCATTAGCGGTGCACTTTTTTTAAGGTCACGTGACTCAAAAGAACCATTTTCAGTTGCCTTTGAAGCGATTTTTGTGGACTTTTTGGGCGCTTTTGAAGCGCTTCCCATTCATTTCAATGGACAGGGGCATTTTTTTAGGTGATTTTTAAGGGCTCCAAACATGTTCCAAAGATGCCCTGCCAGCACACCACCCCAGTATGAAAGCATCCATTAAAATTAATGAGAAGCAGTTTTCAAGAGCTGTTTTTGTGCAAACGCGCCTGAAAAGCACCTCAAAGGGGTCTAAATAGTCATGTCAAGCTTATCCCTGTTTGACATGGCTTTGTTGTTAAACAAATCCATGTTGTACACTGTCATTGTGCAACCTACTGATAAACAAAGCCATGTGGTCACCATATCAGTACTGACTTGGTGATCAATAGTTTTTTTGACCGCTGCCACTGTATTTTTTTCTAGGTGCACCCAATATGCACCGAAAAAGAACGTCATTTAAAGCCCATTGCACCTTATCCAGCAAAGGCAACAGAAGGTTTGAAACATACTATAACACCGATAGGAGAGCTTTCAAGAATGATTTTATTACCATGAACCCCAAGAGAATTGTGCTTAGAGAGTATGAAAAGCAGCTGATCCCTCAATCAACACAAATTGACAAATATACCTAAACACAAGTGCAGTGCTAAAAAAGATTCAATTAAATAGTTCTAAAGCAGTGGTTCTCAACCTTACCTTAGTGCCGTGACCCCTTGATAAAATTTCCCAAGTTGTGGGGACCCCTAACAGTGAAATTATTTTCATAGCGTGGGTTGTCAGCACCCAATGCAAGACAAGCCATTTGCGCCCCTAATGGACATTTAGCGCTCCCTGTGTCTCTTCCATTCGTACAATATTGAAACCCCTTATGGTACATTTTAGGATATACCACTCTCTTTGTTCTCCTTTCTTTCTCTATCCTAATTTCTTGTTTTTTCCCCATCCCTCTCTCTAGCCATCTTTCTTGTTCTTTTTATTATTTTTTCTCTCCTTTTTTCTTTGTTCCTCCCCCTCTTTTCCTCTCCCTTCCATGCATTCTCTATTTTTATTCCTTCTCTTACTACTTGGTGGGAATGGGATGAGTGGCATTGCTGGCAAGTAGTTGGGATAAGTGGCAGTGCTGGCGGGGAGTTCGGATGCGTGGCAATGCTGGGGGGAGTTCTGATCAGCCAACTTAGGTGCTCTTGATCCAGCTCATCTGCTGATCTGAGAACTGTAGTGGGGACTAATGGCAACTATAATCACAGGTAGCGTTACTCACTGTGTCTTCGACTTTGTGGTGTCTTGTAACAGTGACACCTATGCCAAAATCAGGAGATACGGTCTCCTCCAGCCCCTCCCACTTCACATTCCTCACCAGTCAGCTGACCTCTAGTCTCTGTCCCCCAGCCATGCTGTTAAATGAATGTGCGGCTGCGAAGAGGCTGAATGGGCAGCCACGGGCTCCAGGAACAGCCAAGCTGGGCAGCCACAGGCTCCAGGGACAGCCCTGCTGGACGGCCGCAAAAAGGCTGGGAGAGCGGTGAGGGCTTCAGGAACAGCCCAGGATTCGGTGACCCCTGGCAAATCATCATTGTCCCGACCCCCAGGTTGAGAACCACTGTTCTAAAGTCTCTACATGAAGGTAAAAAAAAAACCTTCTTTGTGCAGCAGCTTTCCCAGCCCCCCATCGTGATCCAGCGATGTGCAGGAGAGCCCTGGTTCACCGGGGACTCTCCCTCCTCACTGGTTGAGAAAGTAGCAGGAGCCATTGGCTCCCACTGCTGTCAATCACAGCCAGTGAGCCAATGAGAAGAGAGAGGGGGTGTGGCTGAGCCCCGACTCTGTGTGTGAATGGACATGCAGAGTCATGGCTCAGGAGCGAGCCTACTTGGGTGCCCCCATTGCAAGCTGCTTGCTCTAGGGGCACACAACAGGATGGAGGAGCCAGGAGTGCTGGTGGGGGACCTGAGAAGAGGAGAATTGGGGCTGCTCTGTGCAAAACTGCTGCACAGAGCAGGTACGTATAACATGTTTGTTATTTTTAAAATGTAAAAAAAAATCTTTAATATCACTTTAAGTTTGAATATATTATCCTTTGTGAAACATGACACTGCTGTGATCCACCACCATGTACCACATAAATATGCTTCCAAGAACAAATGCACTCTTCTATTCCCCCGGACGACAAAACACATAGGGTGGAGCCAATGCTCGTTAAGACATTACGTACAGTGACCTGGCTGACTCCTGGGACCATTCGTACATACTAAGCACTTATTTGATTTTATATTGTGAGAATTTCGTACATTTTAAATAAAGTTTCAATACTGTTTTACACTCTGAGGCTTTTTTCTCATGCTATAGCTGAATAATCTGACTGCCATGAGTGTGTAATCTGGTTGGAGGTGGAAGTGCATGGTATTCCAGAGAGATACAAACCTGAGGTTTCGGCTGTCATAAGCGTATAATCTGGAGTGGAGGAGAAAGTGCACCGCATCCCAGATGGTGACCACTGAGATCTACAAGTGCATTTTGACCCTTTTCTTAATCTGAAAGAGTAAATTTGCTCAGCTAAGCATATCTGTGAGGCAAACGGTGGTGGATCCCAGCTGTGTCATATTTCACAAAGGATTATATATTCAAGTTTAAATAAAGATTTCATTTAATCTTTTGGGACTGCCACTTATTATTGTATACATTTGCCTGGTTGCTGATTGTTGCACATGTTTTTTTTTAGTTTCATTTCCCTTAAAAGAAAATATTTTTTAGTGCTGCACTTTTGTTTATGCATTTTATCTCCATGGTTTATAGTTCGTTCTAACCACTGTCACATACATTTTTGCTCATCAGTTTAGGCTGCTTGTAAATGGAGAACTGAGAAAAACATCAATAAAGACATGTGGAATTGAAAAGAAATTAATGTAATATTACTATCATAACACATAATAATGGCATGCAGTTATCACAATACAATATTGTTCAAAACAGCATCCCTTTTAAAACAAAATAATGGCAGTTGCTGCTGCTGTCTTTTGTAATATGATTGTGCTTTGCTAATCAAGATTTAACATCCATGCTCCTAATATATCCGTGGATCCCAGTGTCAGATTATAGACACACATAGCCAGCTTCAATAAAATGTTGTAAACCAGAGTCTCTAATTTGCAAGTACCAATATTCACCAAGGAAGACTATTTTCTGATTCCTGAATATGTTTAGCAAATAAATCACCTGTCACTAGGCATGTTTACTAAGTGCTACATGACAGCTTAAAGCTGAATTATAGGCAGATATACAAATAAATGCAGTTTATTTACAGTATATATATATATTTTTTTATAATGCAAGCATCGTAAGAACTTTGCAAGCCTCTTGCAGTTACCGTAAGAGCGTGCTGACAAAACGCGTTGGTTTAGTCGAGTGTGATACGTCACTTCTGCCCTCATTGGAACGCTGGTGAAGCGCAAGCGGTGTCCCTGCTTCCTGCATTGAATGCTTGCTTTTACGTTGCTTATTGCGATGGAACTTAATACTTTTTTAATAAAATCGTGACAAACTTCACTATGGGAGCCTTATTTTCATCACCCCACAGATGTTTGGAGATTTGGTGGCATGATCCAAGTTCACTGGAATATTATTACCTTTCTGTGCATATGACTACCTAAAGGGTGTCATGTTGGTCTGGCGAGTAGGATGTGTGACAGGTGTTGGTGGAGGAAGATTCACAGTCACTCCTACATGGCTATACCAGCACAAATTATTTTTCTGCAAAGTTTTATCTCTTTGGACATTGCACTTTATGGATATTGCACTCGATATTGGACACTTTAATATATTGGCTATTTATGCACTTGCACTATATATATGATTCAATATTTGTATTGTATAATTAATGGCAAATGTCACTTACTGGTGACACCAAGTGATTTTGTTTGATATTGCATTGATATTCCTCCAATCTTCTCCAACACTACAAAGGCATTCTGGTAGGTTAATTGGCCCTACTGTAGTCTGTGTATGTATGAATGTGAGTTAGGGTCCTTACATTGTAAGCTCCTTGAAGGTTAGGGACTGATGTGAATGTACAATATATGTAAAGCGCTGTGTAAATTGATGGCGCTATATAAGTAGCTGTAATAAATAAATTATGTAAAAAGCATTGGTTTGCAGTAAGGTGAGTTGGCATTTTAAGTGTTAAAGCAGGCGAGGAGGCAACATATAGTCATTGCCTGTCAAACACCCTCTGAAAAGAGATCCATCACTGATTGCTTTTAAGAGGAAGGACATTATAGCTGTATATATGAACAAGCCCTTACTTAACTGCAGCAAAGAAAAGTAAGGTCTACTTTCCTGCCAGACATGTTGTGCTATGTAATTCTCAGAACAGGATGGACAGAAATACAAATCCTTTAGTAGGAAAAAAGAGGTCCACATTTATGTTTCATCCGTGTCATACCATGTTTTTCGGGAGTTCAAATTTAAAGTGGAACTCCAGTCAAATCTTTGGCTATTAGACTAGGTTAAGATTTGCCCTGCATAGGCAAAGCATGAGTTTACTATAAGGCAGCTGTTAAACAACTAACTGTAAATAATTGTATTATCTATATATATACAGTGTTAAAAAAATTAATAGTGGGGGGCGTGGCTTGGCCGCAGGAGAAGATGGCCGCATAATCCCCGAGCTCTGCTCCTTTACGCCCGACGTCCGGCCTCTCCAGCCAGCCCAACGACATCCTCTGCCCTCCAGACAGGAGGGGAACACTCGGGCCACCCGCCGGACCGCAAGAGATCCCAGGCTAAGGGATCTCACCATCTGCAGAACTTTTTCATGCAGCTCCTGCAGCACACTGACCAAGATGGTGCCAGCCAGGAACGAGGAGACCCGGAGCGGCTGCCCGACCAGCCAGCAATATCTGAACTCTCCTCCGTCAACATGGAGGAACCAGAATCCCCTCTCCAAGAGCCAGTACCCTCACCAGGAGAGAGGTAAGCGCTCTGCTGACTCCCTAGACCTGTATCTTACTAAACAGCCCCCAGTGAAGACGCACACTGGAGCTGGGACTTGTAGTTCCACAGCATGCTCACCAGATACACAGTCACTGGCTGCATTTCCCACTACTGACAACCCAGCCTCTGAGCACTCCCTCAAAGCCATGTTGCTTACCCTGCAGGCACATCTCCAATGTGGGCTTAGCATATCTATTAACCAGCTACATGACAAAGTCAATTCCCTGGAAGAACGCACTGATCACATTGAACGACACCTCTGTGACGCTACCAAAGCTCACAATGCCATAGTGGACATGCAGTATGATCAGGCTGCGACCATACACATGCTCCACCTAAAAGTTGCAGATTTGGAGGACCACTCCAGGCGGAATAATGTTAAAGTAAGGGGGGTCCCTGAATCTCTTCACACCTCTGAGAATGTACCTTACCTACACCAATGGTTCCGCAAACTAATCCCATCGCTTACCACAAATGATATGCTCATCGATCGAGCACACAGGATCCACAAACCACAATACCTACCAGCATCTCTCTCCCACACTAAAGATAACATCATGAGAGTGGCGAGATCTCTACGCTCCCTACCAGCACCTTTTGCCAAGATTTTACGGTATAATGACATCTTGGCAGCCACATCCCAAGTCCGCAAGTCTTTTGCTCCAGTCACCTCTCTCCTGATCGAGCATAAAATCACCTATATATGGGGCTACCCCACCAAGCTACTGGTGACTCACCAAAATCAACAAGTTCCCATCATGACCCCTAAAGATGGGCTCAAGAAGCTACATAATTGGGGCATTATCTCACACATGCCTCCACCTACTCCGAAACCCAACCCTTCTTCCGAAATCTCCAGCCCCTGGGAATCTTGCATCCCACTGTAATGTCAGCATGCCCTACTACTCATTACCCCTCCTGTAGGAGGCGCACACCTCAGGCTGGAACTGACTTTAGCATATTCTTGTAGCAGTGGAGGAGTAGTTGCTCCGTTGTTTCTCTTTTTCCACGCTCCACTGTTGTTGTGTGCTAAGCACACTCATTTTTTTCTACACCTGTGCTCCTGGTTATCAACATTAACTTTTATCATTAACCTCATTGTCTGTTTCTTTTTTGCATTAAATTGTTATCGCTATTGTAAATCTGTGCGTAGTTCTTATTACCCCAGAGACCTCCGCCCAGATCATACTCAGTTCCTTTGTATTGCTGTACCACTTGTGTCCTCTCCCCTCCTCCCTGTTCCTATTTGAGTAGGGGGAATCCCCTAATCAGTACCATATAAGCATCCTCAGTGTCTATCCCAAATGTCCCTCAAAATTGTCTCCCTGAACGCCAAGGGTCTTAACAGTCCCTTTAAGCGCTCACTACTATGGCATGAGGCCATATCGCAAAAAGCAGATATCCTTTGTGTACAGGAGACACACTTTTCAGAAAAAAAAAATCACCTCAATGTTCCCACAATGCTTTTCTGCATTGCTTTCATGCACAAGCTGAAAAAAAATAAAAAATAAGTGGATCATGATAGCAGCAGTTCGCTTCTGTTTTTTTCTCCCTCTCCCACGTTGAGCAAGACCCCACAGGTAGATATCTGATATTATCTGCCTCATTTGTCAACATCTATGCCCCCAACACTCACCAGAGGCCTTTCTATAAAACCCATCTACAAAAAATACAGCACTATCCCAGAGACCAAACTGTGCTCTGCGGTGACTTTAACGAAGTCATAGATCCCCAACTTGATTCCCCAAATCTTAAGAGCAAGAAATCCACAACTCTCTCCTCCCTGATATCCCTTGAAGATCATACACCCAATGTTCCTACTCCAGGATACACCTGTTTCTGACCTCCAAGGTCCTTTTACAAATACCACCCTGTGGTCACCCATATCCTAATTGCTGCTCGACTCTCCATCACCCGCCTCTGGAAACAACCATCTGCACAGACTCTAGGTATGACTATTGACATACTTAATGACCATATGTGCATGGAATACCTCTTCGCTAAAACTTTTCTCAACACAAATTTCAGGACCAATGGCAATATTGGCAATCGGACCCCAGAGCAGCATCTTGCTCCTAACTCTCATACAATCCACTGCACATGTCAGGTCCTTCTATTTAACATTGACTCTCTTGAAATATACATCTTATCCTCTCCTTCCCCAGGACCCAGTCGAGCCATCTGGGAATGATTCATCCAATAACACCATATTGATACACGCTCCTTCATTTGAACCTGCTTTCCCTGCTCCCCCTCCCCTTTTTTTTGTACCCCCCCATGACACTCCCTTCCCCCCTCCTTCAAAATGTGTAATTCTGCATTTTATACTCATTCATTCTGTATTCACATTATTTCACATTGCTCTGTTTACTACTCAGTTGTTTTCATTTCTGTAACGATATTGGAGCGGTTCTTCCCCGCTCTAGATGACAATATGTCTTCTCTTTGTGAATTGTTTACCATTTTCTCATCTATTTCAATAAAAATATTTGAAAAAAAAAATTTAAATTAGTTATAAATAATTTTATCAAATTGTGCAAATGTTTTAAAGCCCAACTTGAAAATTCTCCCTTGCAATGAGGCTGCATCTGCACTGCAAGGGTTAACTGCTCATTTAGGTGTAGGAGGCATAGAAAAGAAGATTTACTTACACGATCATCTGATCCTCTACTCCTTTGCAGTGCTAGACCCATCCCTGCAGTGTGTTCTTCCCCATGCTCCCGAGGTCTGAGGTCTTGGTGTCATCAAGTTCGAGTCAGAGTCCATAGCCCTGCACTGAATATGAGGACACCAAAAGAAAGTCCACTGCCAGAGCATGAGGGTCAGAGGATTGGGTAAGTTAAAAATGATTTTACCCCCCCCCTATAAATGAGCAGTTAATCCTTGCAGCCCCACTGTAAGGGAGAAGTTTCACATTTTCCCAGTGTTGGGCTTTAAGGTGATTGTAAAGAATAAGAAAAACATTTTTTTTTTTTAAATAACAAACATGTTACACTTACCTGCTCTGTGCAGTAGTATTGCACAGATCAGCTCGAGCCTCCCCTTTTGGTGTCCCCCACTGACACTTTTGGCTCCTCCTCTTCTTCATATGCTACCATATGAAGCCACTTCCTATGGGGGTGCACGTGCAGGCTCACTCCCAAGACTGGCTGTGTGTGTCCATAGACTCACACAGAGTGGCTCAGCTCGGCTCTCTGCTCCCTGCCTACAGGATTTGATTAACAGCAAGAGGAGCCAATGGCTCCCACTGCTGCCTCTCTGTCCTGTGAATGCAGTGATAGAGAGGAGAGAGCCACTACAGACAGGCACAGCACTGGATAGGGTAGGTGGGATGCAGCATGTTGCGGCAACAATAATTCACAGTCGGGTACAGTGAAGAACTTGTATTAAAATGGTAAAGCAACAGTTCACACCAAATCCTGTGTGGAAGGCTGCCGAATCGGGTGCACTTATGGTTTCCAGTAATGTGAAGAGTGCAGGTAGCAGCCGGACTGACAGCATCTGTTAAGAGAGCAGAATGTGGCCTGGCCATCTTGTGCTCAAAGGGGATAAACTCGAAAGGAGATGTGTCCCTACGCTTTTCCTCCTCTTCAGAAACATTTGCCTTACCATTAGTATTGTCCCTACTCTGCTACTCTATTTTACTCGCAATGAAGTACACCAAGCCTGGGAGCCAGGGCCTTAAAAAGGCTCTTCCTGACCCAAGATGGCTGCTAGGGTCACATGGGGTTGCAGTGCCCAATAGAATAGCTTCCCCAGTGACCCTGCAACCCATAGAGGAACTCTGTTCCTCTTGACTTTCTCTCCAACAACAGTGCCGCTGAGGAAGAGCACCACCTACAGTGGATAAGAAAGACTGCACAGTGAGGACAGGTAACTAAAAGGAGGGGGGGGGGTGATACAAATACTGGGGCATTATTACTTAATGCAGGTAATGCATTAGGGTAAAAAATGTCCTGGCTTTGGAACCACTTTAGATGTCCGTTATTGTTGTATGCATTATAATGGAGTTCAGAGCAGCATTTAATTCCTGGGGATAAAGAGGTATTACCTAACCTAGAAAATATGTTATTTAGCAAAAGTTGCCAATGTTTACTTACCCTGCCTTCTCATAGACTGAGAACAATGTAGGGCAACATATTCTGAAAGTGGGAAAGAGTTTTGGAATCGGGACGAGTGGAGTATCTCCTTGCGAGTTCAGACAGGCAGTGGAAATCGCTGCCAAGGGAGGCGGATTCACTAGATGAATTTAAAAGTGGGTTACATGCATTATTTACAAGAAATAGTTCTGAGGCTGTTAATTACTAAATCATATAATTCACATAATTTCTATAGGAAAATAATCTCCCTGCTATTAAAATGTTGAAAATGTATGACCCTTATTTCCATGATGCAGACTGAGAAAGGCATTTTATATAGCACCATTCTGGGAATAACAGTAAAAAAAGCCTAATCCATGATCTAGCTGTTCATACTTTTCTCCTGCTGTGCTCGTCACTGGGTACCCTGTTGTCAGTGACTGCAGGAAGAAGCACAGTGACAGCAGTCGTTGCTCTCATTCTTTCAGTCTGTGTGGTCTTAGTACTTTAATGCAAGAATACGCACGCATTCCACTATGGCAGACAGACCCATGATTGGGATTAAAAGATTTTGCTTAGGTGGTCTGAGGAAAATCCTGGGACTTTTTTATCCATTTTCGTTGCACATTTATAGCAGAGTTTCATACCGGGGCAGAAAACATCTCTCGGTGCATAGGAGATTTATGATATCTTATTGGTAACTATTAGACTTAGCAAAAATGTGAACCTGTTAATACCACCAGAAGTGGCTTTGAAACACTGACTACCTGATGAGCTGGCTACCTGAACTGGGTAGTACTGAGGGCCTCATATCGCCCAACATAACTCAACTGAAAAATTGGCAACTAAACAGGGTCAGCATCAAGTCAGATGCAGCTGCTGTTTGGGTGTTTCCAGGGCTGGCTTTCAAAATAGAATAGACAAAGCAGGAGATTCATCCATCTACTGTATAGTGTAGATGGAGAAATTACCAAGATTTATTTTTTTCATTTAGTGTGCACACTGAACCAAAAAATCTATATATGTATGGCCAGCTTTACAAATGTCAGGAACAGTGGGGTTGATTTAGTAAATCTGGAGAGTGAAAAATCTGGTGCAGCTGTGCATGGTAGCCAATCGGCTTCTAACGTCAACTTGTTCAGTTAGGTTGGACAATAAAACCTGGAAGCTGATTGGTTTCTATGCAGAGCTGCACCACGTTTTCCACTGCCCAGTTTTAGTAAATCAACCCCACAGAGTCCAATTTTAGCTCAGTTTACACCTTTTGAAATCAGCAGACTTTAAAAATATTCAGCAGAATACTTTAAACTATAGTTCTGACTCTGGCCCTGGCAGAAACTGGGGAAGCAGTGTGGGGGAAAGGCAGCACTGAATGCATTTGGATACGTGAAATCACTGAACATAAATCAAGAGGGTTAATTTCTTCCCACTGACACCGTTAATGCTGGGGCATTATTTCTAACACCACCAATGCTGGGGGATTATTTCTTTCCACCGACAGCACCAATGCTGCGGGTTTACTTTTTGTCACTTATGGGGTGTACACACGGTCTGACTTTTCGGCTACAAAAGTCCGACGGACGCTGACGGACCAAATCCGGCGGACAATCCGATCGTGTGTGGGCTTCCCCGGAATTTCAGCTGACTTTTCGAGTCGCAAATCTGAAGGACTTTAGATTTGGAACTTGCTTCAAATCTTTACGTCGTAACTCCACCGGAACCAGAAATCCGCTCGTCTGTATTCTAGTCCGACGGACAAAAACCGACGCTAGGACAGCTATTGGCTACTGGCTATCAACTTCCTTATTTTAGTCCGGTGTACGTCATCACGTACGAATCCGTCGGACTTTTGTGTGATCGTATGTAGGCAAGTCCGTTCGTTAAAAAGTCTGCCGCAAGTCTACAAAAAGCCCGTCGAAAGTTTGTCGGAGGGGCTGTCGGACTTTTGTAGCTGAAAAGTCCGACCGTGTGTATGCCCCATTACATTACCAGTGCTGGGGATTTATTTCTGACACCATTAGTGCTGGGGGTTTATTTCTTCTTGCTCACAGGACCAATCCAAATGACCCAGCCCTAAATGTTTATTTTTTTCCCAATGACACCACAACTGGGAGTTTACTTCTTTCCACTGACCTCAACCATTTTGGGGTTTATTTCTTCCAAGTTCCCACTGATACCACAAATGGTGGGGGTTTATTTTTTCCCACTGACACGACCTATGCTGGCAGTTAATTTCTGACACCACCAGTACTGGGGTTTTATTTCTTCCTACTCACAGATCCAATCCCATGACACCACTAAAGTTACAGATTTACTTCCTCCAACCGACCCCACCAATCCTGGGAGTTTATATTTTCCCACTGACACCACCAATGCTGGGGGTTTATATCTTTCCACTGGCACTACCTATGATGATTAGTTCCAATCAGATACTTGGAAATAAAGTCCAAATTTGTCATTTTTCATAGCAACCATTCAGCTTCTAACTAGCTTCTAACTAGCATTGGTGCAGTGAAAATAAAAAACAATTATTTTGTTTGCTAGGAACAATGAATGTTCTTGTTAACACTTGTTTCACATGTACCTCCCCTGTCCTAAACAGGGGCTACTATGTATATTTTGTTTTTTACTGGGCTGTAATTAGTGCAGACTATAGTTTTTCACTTTGATTTTCTTTAAGCGTAAGTTGAGTTGTGATTTCTCACTGTCTCCAGTAGATGTCACTCGTATACCCAGTCATAGTATGAAATTTCAACAACAAAACGTTATGAATATTTATATTTCCTTTAGTAAATGCAGTAGGAGGTTTGTGCCACTGGTGCATACTGGGGGCTTATATAAATATTTTGGACGGGTCACGTGCTCTCTCTCTTCCCCTGGGCTGAGGCCTATGGGGTGCTGGTGGATGGAGCTCTGCTATTAGTTCCAAAAGCCTGTTTTGAGGCCTAACAAGTGCTGAAGTGGTCCTGAAGCTGTCCTGCTTTGTCTGGAGGAAACTGTGCCAAGGAGGAGACCCAGCGGAGACCTCTTGCTGTAAAGAGCCAGGAAGAAGGCTGGTCTCTCAGAAGAGCCTCACTTGGAGGACGCACTGAAGTTTGGGAACATGCTTACAATGTTGCTGGATCAGCTTAAAGGTTCTGAAACTGAGAAGCTGGACACTGATCTGGATCTGGAGAGTCGGCAAGTGATCTGCTATGGTATCTGGGACTCCTAACCCTCTCCTCCTTAACCATTTTGCAATAAAACGATAAAAAGACAAAAGTGACTGGAGGCCAATATCCTTTCTCGGTCCCCCTATTTTAGCCATTAACTGAGCCCTGGGGTGAAATGCTAACCTGTCTCTGGCCTGTGGAGTTGCTATCCTGCCTTTGGGGTGTCAGAGGGGTGCTACGCATACATATGCTCCTATAGATCTGCGATAGCTGCCCTTTGCACCAACATGATACGAAAGGAGATATGTCAAGTTAGATATTAGATGACTACCAAAATTTGGTCTTGGGTATTCATTGGATGAAGGGGAATATTTACTCACTCTTTGGGGGGTCTTCTGGTATCAGCCTATTCTTGGGAGAACAATAGCAGACAGCTTGGAAAATTTTGTGATCCATGAAGGGACCACTTTCTAAGATCCGCCAGCAGCGGGATGTATGCACTGGTTGTAGAGCACCTGGAAATATGTAGCTGTCTTCTGATCTAGGTGTAATTCACTACAATGTGTCCTTGAAACTAGATATACTGTCAGAGGCGTAACTAGAACTTTCAGGGCCCCGATGCAAGAAACCACAGGGCCCTTTCCTCCGAACCCAGTGGCAGAACAACAGGGCCCGGTCGCAAGTGGGTGGCTGCATATAATGGAACCGATTTCTCCATTTCCCCCTGCTTCTCCTTCTTTCCCTCCCACAGGCAGTGGCTGCAGGAGGAAAATGGAAAAATCGGTTCCTCTATGCCAGTGTTTCTCAAACTTTTTTCGGTCAGGGAACCCTTGAAGTATACCCCTAGGTGAATGGGGCTGCACTGCAACCACCCTGCAACTGTGTGAATTGTATGCAGTTGCAGCATAGTGATGAGATTTAAGGGGTTAAAACAGGTGGTCAGGAGGCAAAATATTGCCTCTTTACTGGCTGTCCAATGCCTCTGAAAAGCGATCTGAGCATGGATTGCTTTTCAGAGGAACAGTATTTTTTTGCTGGTACTGTGAACAAGCAAGAAAAAAAATCAGTTCTGATTGTACACATATAGGGGGTCAGGATTAAACGCGCATGCATAAAATGTGCATACATACATGTAAACACACGCATACACATATATGAACATATATAAATACACATATACTGTATATATATATATATATATATATACACACACACATACATATGTAAATACACACACATATATAAACACATATATATAAATGCACACACACATAAACACATGCAAACACACAAATACATACACACATACATGCACACACATAAAAAACACACATACATACAGAAAGCTTTTTAAAAATCGGCAGTGCTTTACCTTACCTCTTCCTGCCGGGCACTGCACTGTAGGGGAAGACAAAGAGCACAGCACACACTGCTTTCACTTTAGATCTATCAGTGTGACGAGCTCCCCACTTACTGGCGATTACAGTTCGGCTGAGGATTGGGGAGCTCGGTCTCAGCCGCCCCTGCCGCTCCTCCTATCGAGATATACAGGGGCATACCCTGCAGCATGGGGCCTGGTCACCATAGCGACCTCAGAGACCCCTAGACTTCCACCACAGATTAAAGTAATGAGTGATAGATTGTGGCTAATCCTGGCTTCTCTATGTAGCTCAATATAGGACTATGGTAGTTTCCTGTTTTTAAGATAAAAAAAAACAGTTTGCATATGCAGCTAACACCTAGGTTTTGTTTTAGAACATGGCAATGCTCACATCTAGACATTTGTTTCAGTATACTAACTAATTGATTCAAATTTACATGGGAAACCTATTTTCCAGGGGAAATCTTTCAGTTAATTTGGCAATTGGCAAACTTTCCTCCCCCACGTGCCCCTTCCCCTGACTTCTCTGTCAAGATCAATGGCACATCTATCAGTCCGTCCCCATATGCCAGGGTGCTAGGGGTTACCTTAGACTCTTAACTGTCCTTTCAGGCCCACATCCAATTCTTGTCCAAATCATGCTGCCTTAGCCTCCGCAACATTTCTAGAATACGCCCCTTTTTAACTAATGACACCACCAAGCTTCTAATTCACTCCCTGGTTATCTCTCGCCTCGACTACTGCAACTCTCTCCTCATTGGATTACCTTTACATAGACTATCCCCCCTTCAGTCCATAATGAATGCCGCTGCAAGACTCATCCACCTTACCAACCATTCAGTGTCCAACACCCCTCTCTGCCAATCCCTCCACTGGCTTCCACTCATCCAACAAATAAAATTCAAAAGTACTAACAATAATTGACAAAGCCATCCATATCTCTGCCCCCAGCTACATCACTATCCTAGTCTCAAAATACCAACCAAGCCGCTCTCTTTGGTCTTCCCAAAACCTCCTGCTCTCTAGCTCCCTTGTCACCTACTCCCATGCTCACCTCCAGGATTTCTCCAGAGCTTCTCCCATCCTTTGGAACTCCCTACCCCAATCTGTCCGACTATCCCTAATCTATCCATCTTTAGACGATCCCTGATAACCCTTCTCTCTAAAAAAGCCTATACTGCTTCTAACTAATACACTGTTTTACTTTCAACATCAGCTCATCCCCCACAGCTATTACCTTTTGTATCAATTGACCCTCTCTTTTAGATTGTAAACTCTAATGAGCAGGGCCCTCTGATTCCTCTTGTACCAAATTGTAATGTAACTGTAATGTCTGCCTTCATTTAGTTAAGAGCTGCGCAAACTGTTGGTGCCATATAAATCCTGTATAATAATAATAATAATGTCAGAGGAGGTGGACTCCCTTCAGCAACATATAACACAAAATAACAATCGAACTGACAATGGCCAATTGCCATTTCTTGGAGTGCAGATATTTCAATGGTAAATAAAGCATCTTTCCTGCTGGTCCTCACACCAAACACTGTACAATTTTGTTTTAGCAGAGAAATAAAAAGGAAAACTTTAGGGATTTGTCAACTCAACGCCAGCTGGGTCTCTGCTTGAAATGGAATTTAATTTCAGAAGTATCGCCGAGTGATTTTTAGCAAGCAAGAAAAAAAAAGTTTTGGTGTCTGAGTATGAATCATGTTAATGAGCTGGTGTGTGAGCAATATCCTGGACTTGTAAATAACCTTGAGATAAAATATATATTCACTTGTAACTGTCTCACTTCAGAGATTAAAGAAAAAGAATGGAGAAGTGATGAGGTCCTGTCAGGACACTGTGACTGAGGAATACTAAAGGAGTAAGGTTCTGGCAGGTCACTGTTACTATGGGACTCCGAAATAATTATAAGTGAATTGGCTTAGCTATCACAGTTATTTCAGAGCCACTGAAATTGAACGTGCAGTCTTGCAGGGCAGAAGTTCACACAAGGAAGGGTGGGAGATGCTAATAGGTGCTGTGCCGCAAATCCTGGAACAACTTGAAATGTCGTTACAAAGCCTGCACAGTATAGCCAGAAGCTATTCCATAAACTGACCTGGTGACTTCGATGTGTGCTTTGTTTTAATGGCCGTTGTTGTCATTTTTAAAAGCTGAACCAAACCCTCCTCTTCTTTATCACTGAGGATTGTGCCATCGTATGCCTCTGTTTAGATTTGCCATTGCTATGGTGCTACGCATGTGATCAGCCATGGTACCAGCTATTTGGGGGCTTGAAAGTCCTGTTGAGAGCCTACATGAGCACACTATCAACTGTATGAAAATTATTACTAATTTCATAAATTTCCATTATGTTACCTTCAAGTGATTCTGGGAAATAGGCTACGTCATCTGTTAATATGATTTGAATTACTTGGTTCGTTGAAAGGTCTATAGTGCTTGAGGGAGGATTTAAATTCCCCTCAAATTTGATATTCAAGCTAAGAAGAAGGATTTCAATGTTGTCAAATATTATTCTCAATGAGTTAGATGAGTTAAATACTTTTTAGTTTGAGTGATATATATACTGTATATGCTGTAGCACCCCTTAGAGCTACTGTTTTGCTAAATTTAGTTTTTGGCCTCCCCGTAATTAGGGAGAGCACTCTTTGATTAGTAAGGTCTGCTCTAGGCTCTATAGGTATGGGCTCAATTACTTCCCCCTGTCTCCCAGGGGACCATGGGACATAGTGGGTGGGAGAATGATGATCCCAGCCTGCATGTTAATATCTCCGGAGCCAATCCCTATGTAATATGGCAGGTGACCAGCAGGGGGCTGAGGGAGGTATAAATAGTCCAGCGTCCAGAGCAGACGTCTTGTTCCCAGGGAGTAAGACCCAGCCTAAAGGGTTGTGGCATGCCTGGGGAATTTGCTGGGAACTACAGCTAACTTTTGTTGGGTTCCTAGCTATTGCTTGGCTGGGTGACCTCTGTTCTACCCTCTGGGAGTATTGCATTCACGGAAAGCGAACCTGAGGATCCAGGACACAGGCTGCTGGAGTACTGAAGTTGACTGACCCTGCACATGGCTGCCTGAAAATGCGGAAACAGTAAGTACCAGCCTTCTGGATCTAAAGACTTTACTTAGCTCCCCTGGGAGATCGTTTGCTACCACTCTCTATATTCAGGACTGCATTGCTGTTGAGGGATTCCTGTTTGTTGCAGTTCAGTTTTACACTTCAAAGGGGGTGCATTCACCCTGATGTCTTAGTGCGCAGTTTTTGGAGTAGGCTCATCCTTACCCTATCCAAGTTCTACCCAAAAATAAAATCTCCCAAAAATATATATGCACAGCCTTTTCTTTTTGACTGGAGTGATTGGGAAATGTCATGTGCATCAGAGAATAGAACCCGGGATTAAACCGCTAGACCAGTCCAGTTTGTGTGCTACAATACAGTTTGGGGTTACTTGGTAAGTGGAGCAGAAAGGAAGCTCGGTGTCAAAGGTAGAGAAGCTAGAATCTGTCACTACTGACATTGGCATGTACTGGAATTTTAGGTAAAACTGTATCAGCTCCAGCCCCTTCTCTTACATAGTCCCCACCTGTCCAAAGCTGTCATGTCCCAGTAAGTGGCTTGGATGACTTAGTTTGTTGGATGGCTGGGTGAGACAGCTACATAAGTGTGTATGGTAACCCAATTCAAAAGATTGCTTTCTTATCGTTCCCTCGTGGCACATGGGAGTTTGTCCCTGCTTGTCCAATGCTGTCACATCCCTGGAAGTGAAGAAAAAATCTTGACTCTTATCTTGGTTGCTCACACAGATGCTGCTGGCTAGTAACTCCCTCAATCCAGCAATTAGCTTCCCTACATACAATAGTTTCATCCAGGAAAGCCCTATTTTGAGTCCATTAAAATTCCTTATTTTAACTAAAGCCTTGATAAAGGGGGAGGTTTTTTTGGGCACCCAAAACACGTTGGATGTTTTGGATGTAAACCAATGAATTATGTTGGGCTCTTTTATCATTAGGTGTGGCACTCCTTCTATTGGTGTACTTTGTTTTCTGTTCTCACTGGAAGTGGCTCGCCTGGCCTAGTTAGTGTGTGTAGTAGCCCAATCAGAAGATGACTCTCCTGGTGCTCACCCATTTTGCTGCCTGCTCTTATCAGTAACCCTTTCACTAACACTTTTTTTACTTTTTGCACACATGGTAAAATGCATATTTTAAGCCTAAAAATTATGTAAAAAAATCCCAAACATTACATATTTTACATATTTTCTGAAAGCAGAGACTCTGTGGAATAATTATGTCAGACGGTATTTACACTACTGCTTATCAAATTTATATTTTCATTAAAAAAATGCTCAAATGAATTAATCAGAAAATATTACCCTAATTTTTGGGTAAAGTATAAAAGATGAGGCTGCATTAAGGCTATAGATACCAAATATGTCAAGCCTTAAAATTGGGCACATCCATAAACAGGTGAAAAACGACATGTTTGTGTGATGCAATACCCTTCATTCTGAATTGCACAGCAACCTACTTTGACAATGAATGTCAATTGCAATGTACTGCAACATTACTGTGAGTTGTAGTGTGTTGTGTTAGAGAAAATAGTACATGCACATTTTTGTTGGTGCTTTAGGCTGCCTGTTCATATGAATGGTCTGCCTTAATGTATTAATGCCTTAATGTATTAATGTATAGTGTATAATGTAAAGTTTTATTACCTTTCATTCCTGTGACACCAGGATAAGAAGTTGAGATTAGGGTTACCTGGGTTTTGCTGGGTTCCCCCCTCAAGATTCTCAGCACACAAGTCCCACTGCAGGTTGGATCCTCTTGATCCGACTTCTGGTGCGACCTCTATATAAATCAATGATCTCCCATAGGGAACCATTGATTTTGAATAGAGACAGAGAAATGCGCCTGAAAGCCAGTGTGGAATAATGTGCATTGAATTCAATGCAAAACGCGGATAAAATTGCGCTTTTAATGCCGCTTTTTTCCTGGCGTCTGTACTGGCTTTACTGCCCATTTTTTAAAATAGCCATGGGCATGTAGCCTTAAGGTAATAGTAAAAGTTAGAGTTAAAGCAGGGGTTAGAGTTTAGGGCTTAAAGCAGAGCTAAATTCCAACATACTTATGTTGGAATATGTCCTTCAACGGTCAGACATGTTTTCATTGCAGGAGTGCAATCATCCCGACACACAGGCTATGTGCCAGGATGTAAACTGCTCTGTGCTTGCGCAGCTCAGTGTACATTCTAAAGCAGACTGCAAATAGGTGGTTTTCCTTTATCACAGAAGAGATGTTGCATGTCTTGTCTGTGATAAAATGTCTGCTTACTTGCAGTTTTGGAAAGTGGGACTTTAGTTCCACTTTTGGTGTTAGGTTGAGATTTACATGTTGATGGTACATCCCTACTCCAACTTCTTTTGTGTCTCAAAGTATAAAGTGCAGCACTAAAGTTGAAATTTCATGATGACACAGTGCTTGCATATAGCATGTGATAAATTGTAAAGTGCAAACGTGCAATAAATAATATGCAATACCAACTATGACTGATATGCAATAACAATGCAAACATTTAAAAAGTAATAGAAAGAAAAAGTTCATATGTGACTAACACAATGCATATTTAGCATGTAATGAACCATAAAGTGCAAACGTGCAATAACGATAGGCAGTACCAACTGTGACCAATGTGCAATATTGAGTGACAGTACAAAATGTGAAAAAAATTGAATAAATGATGAAACGAAAAAAAGTTTATATACGGCTGATATTCAGTAGAAGAGATCCCATAAAAGGTGTGAAACATTGATCAGATACTTGGTAGTGTGGTAATGTGATACCCACCACTGCTCACTGCCCATCACGGGTCACAAAGCGCTTTGTTGGATTTAAAGATCCACTGGAGAGGTGTCCAAGTGTCTCCCACCAGAAGCCTCTGTATACACTGGGCGATGGTAAAAAGCCTGAAGATCAGACAGCCTCAGCAACAGGATGTTTTGAATATGCAAAGAGACAAGAGGCTCCAAATAGTGTAATATTGTCTCCTTAAGCGGTTTTATTGGCAATGCTAGAGTGCTGCGTACACAGGTTCAAACTCTGATAATATCTCCAGTGCAAACCAGCCAAAAAGCAATTCCTTGCAGTTTACAAGTCCATAAAAGCGATTGCGCACACGCAGAACATTTTTTCGTTTCATCATTTATTACATTTTTTTCACATTTTGTACTGTCACTCAATATTGCACATTGGTCACAGTTGGTACTGCCTATCGTTATTGCACGTTTGCACTTTATGGTTCATTACATGCTAAATATGCATTGTGTTAGTCACATATGAACTTTTTCTTTTTCATGTTTGCATTGTTATTGCATATCAGTCATAGTTGGTATTGCATATTGTTTTTTGCATATATGCACTTTACAGTTTATCACATGCTATATACACGCACTGTGTCATCATGAAATTTCAACTTTAGAGTTGCACTTTATACTTTGATTTACATTTTGTGCCCAATATCTGGGTTATAGTGTTCAGCTGCTGACTTATATATATTTTTTATTTATTTACTAAGCGCGGGTATAATTCTACATTTGTTCACGATTCTTTTGTTTCTGATTTCAGTAGAGCTCCTTGCCAAAATATCTTTCAAGATTTGATAGTTGTGTGGGTTAGGGAGATTTCGCCTAATTTACCATTCGGGTGACACCAGCACAGATAGATACAGAGCACAATAAAAACCTGACAGATATTCTACCTTCTCCCCACTCTACATAATTGAAGTTGCTTTTGTTGCTGTCTCTGGGGCCATCGGAGGGATAAATCATCTTTTTTTTTTTTTTTTTTTAATGCAAAACCCTGTCTTTGAGTTATTGGGACAGGAAGTGAGGGTAAATCTCCCCAAAAGTGACATGGACAACAACAAACATCTGCCAGAGGTACAAAGAGGGGATTTTAAGGGTTAGGTTAAGGTTTAGGATTAGGACAAAGTTGTGTTTCAAGGGTTAAATATAAGGGTCAGGGTAAGGATTACATTTTAGTGTAGTGGTCAACCTAAGAGTTACATTAATATTATAAGGCCTTTATTTTTAGTACCGTAATGTTTATCAGCCCTATAAAGCCCAAATTATATACTACAGGTGCTGAGCTGAGCCTGTCTAAATTAAGAGGTTCAAATCTTATACTGGGCTTATATTTAATATAATATAATGTTATATATATATATATATATATATATATATATATATATATATATATATATAGTCTATTTCTCCTATAAGATGCTTAAATGGCCCCTGTCTTATGAAATAAGTGCAATGTAGTTTATAAGCATTTTAAAGCGTAGTTTTACTTGGCATTTGTGTATTGCTAGTGCCGTTTTTCGGCAGAGTGGGCTGTAAAATTTTACTGCTCATTAAATAAAAGTATAAAGGCTTCTGAACACAACTGAGCTTTTTTAATAAGCTTTTACCAAGATGATGCTTAAAGCACAGTAACAAGTAACAGACACATTTAATCTTTCATCACCTTTGGGCAGTCAGGAGAATAAAAGATCATTGCTGGTGGCTGATTTAGGTTATTGCACTTTAAATATTTATTTATCAATTAATCCTGAACATATATACACTATATTCGGTTAATCTTACCTACTGCATATAACACTATTATATGTGAGCTTTATTTTATATTCTATTTGTACTTTGGTAGATGGTTTTAAACACAAATCTATATTGAAAACAAATAAAGTAAAAGCGATGTTCAGTGTTACACCCCAGAGAAATGTCAGGTGTCTCCAAGAGGCTCCTATTCCTAACACCTTAGTGTACAAAGCAGCAAGTGTAAATTGCCTGACCGCACGTGAAATACAAAAGATTGGACTTTTTTTGGTGCCCTCTTGTGTTTATTACTATGAACTGCAGTTTTTGTGGCTCTCTATGCTGTCTGAAAATTTATAGCACATATCTTTTGTATTTCTCCAGGGATGCATATCACAACATAGCTGCGCTGGATCCAGAGAAATTGAATATCTTCCGCACTGTTAGAGAAATCACAGGTACACAGCTTCTGTTTTGGAATCAAATACCATTGAATTGGTTTGCCTATAAAATGTATTAAGTATATATAACATTTGATATCTTTGGTCATAAAATATAGAAAATCTTTAAGCAAATGTAAGAACTTCCCATTTTTCTGTATATAAAAAAAAAAAAAAAAGTATTTCAACAAATGACAAAGCCTGTAAAGTTTTCTAAATTTTTCATGTATCTGGATCTATGCTTCAGTGCTGCTGAGTAAAACCTATAAACCCGAAAGGCTCTGTAATTCTTCTGTAAAATAAAGTTCATGTACAGCTATTTTCTAAAAAAAATATTTGATAGTGTAGGAAAGGATGAGGGCACATCTTCCAATAGGGAAACCCACTGCAGAGACAACGGTCTAATAGGAGAATTCTGCCAATTTTGTAACAATTTCCTCTGATTCATTATTCAATAAACTGACAGAAGTTTAAGCAAATATAGAGCAGTTTCTTAAAGTAGAATTCCAACCTACACCTAACTACTCTTAAAAGTGCTCCCTTCCCCCTCCTAACACCCATGTAGACTAACTTGTTGAAGAAAGATTTATACATTGGTGGCTCGTCCATTAGGGGCCCAGGGGTGCGCCCCCCCCATCCATGTGTCCGGCCCCCTAATCTATATGCAGGGCATGGGACGCATTGATTCCAAATGAGTTTTTTTTTTTTTTTTTTTTGAAGCCCGAGATTAGAGCCAGAGGCTCTAATAGGCTTCAATAAAAGGGTGGGCTTGTAGCGCAGAGAGGGCTATACACAGATGGAAATTCATCCGGTTCCTGCTGAACCAGTCAAATTTTGATCCATTTATGGGTTTTAAGCTTTGACAGTCTCAAGCTTCACACAATATATAGATGAGAAGAAGTTTTTAAAAGCACATATAGGCTAGGCATGATTGAGGAGGTGGGGCTGTGACACATAACTCCAAGCACAAAAAAAGGTGTCAAATGGTCATTCAGCTGTATGGCATAGAGCACAAACAGAATCCCTAACAGAACCTAGGACTAGTTGACAATGAAAAAGACATGCATACATTGACCATTAAAGTGGTTGGAAAGGGAAAATTCAAAACAAATAACAAACATGTTATACTTACCTGCTCTGAGCAATGGTTTTGTACAGAGCAGCACTGATCCTCCTCTTCTCTGGTCCTTTCAGGAACCATGAAACAGATGGAGACAGAAAATGCAATAAAAATCACACCTTTTATTAAAATGGTAAAAATGGTACAACTTGTAAACGTAGTCAAAACATAGCCAGTGTTCGGTAGCCAAATCTAGTAGTCAGAACAAGCCAGGAAATTGAGGAACAGAGATCAGCGTAGTCAGAGGCAGCAGACAGGATCAGGAACCAGAAGGGATGTCAGCCAGGTAAGTCTTCAACAGGAACACGGCAGAAAGTCTCTAGCTATGTCTGACCAAGGCGAAGGCAATTAAGGAAATGAAACAGGCAGTTTAGATAGCCAGAAGGGGCTGGCTGTGGGCTTGACTGACGAGCAGGAAAAGATCAACAGGTGAGCCACTGTGGAGCGATAAGTTCTGGCAATTAACCGACAGCTGAGCAACCTGAGCACAGAGAAGGAAGGACTGAGAGCCCAGCCCTGACAAGCGGCTGGCTATGAGGGCACTTATGGGGGCTTGCTCTCAAGCCTTGCTGTGTCTGTCTATTGACACTCACGGTGCTGCTCGGCTCCATCCCCGCCTACTCCTTACTGGCTGTGATTGACAGCAGCAGGAGCCAATGGCTCCAGCTGCTGCTTCTGAGCCAGTGAGGAGAGAGAGAGCAGCGTTGCTGCTCTCGTCTACATCTCTAGATTGACATCAGGCTCAGGTAAGTATAAAGGGGGGGGGGACTGCACACAGAAGGGTTTTTACCAGAATGCAGTGAATGCATTGAGGCACATATGTCAAACACGAGGCCCGCGGGCCAAATCCGGCCCTCCAGGCCATATCATGTGGTTATCGCACCTCCCCCCTCCTCTCCTCCCCACCTTGCCTCAACAGTCGGCAACAGTGAGAAGGACAGAACTCTTCTGCCAGATCCTCTCCAGCCACGGAGAGGACATTCCCCCTCCCCGTCTTAGCAGTTGGCAACAGAGACTAGAACAAAATTCCTCCTACAGATTCTGCACCTCTCTGTGCAGCCGCAGCACCCCCTCGTCTTCGCCTCCCCTAGTCTACGCATCCAACATACTCCAGCCCTCCTCTGGTCCTCCTCCAGACCCTGCACTTTCTTTTAAGGGACTCTTGACTTCTGGTAGGGGGGTGGGGATTGGCATCTAATGTAAAGGGAGGGGGGGGTGCTTTGGACATCTGCTTATAATTATTACGAGAATAATACAATCTATGCCAGTTGAAAAGGAGGGTTGCACACTGCTGGTATCAATCACAAAAAAACATTGTAGACTGCTCAGAGAGAACATCATGGCAGAGCCAGAATCCAGTGGATGATACCAGTGGATGAGTGACCCTCCTTTTTTAAACTTAAATCATCTGCTATAAGAGTGTGAGTGGGCTCCATGCCGGTTTGCACCTGCTCTTCACAGCTTAAGTCTTAAGTTATTATTAAAGCCAACAATAATCAAATGCAGTGGCAATTATTTTATATGATAAAGTACAGATCCAGTTATATAGTCTAATGCCGCGTACACACGACCGGACTTTTCGACCGGACTGGTCCGACAGAACAAATCCGTCGGAAAATCCGATCGTGTGTGGGCTTCATCGGACCTTCAGCTGACTTTTTCTGTCGAAAATCAGACGGACTTTAGCTTTGGAACATGTTTCAAATCTTTCTGTCGGACTCGAGTCCGGCCGAAAAATCCGTTCGTCTGTATGCTAGTCCGACGGACAAAAAAGGACGCAAGGGCAGCTATTGGCTACTGGCTATGAACTTCCTTGTTCTAGTCCCTTCGTACGCCATCACATCCAAACCAATGGACTTTCGAACGGACTATAGTCCGTTCGTGTGTGGGCAAGTCCGGTCGTCCGAAAGACCATTGTAACATCGTCGAAAGTCCATCGGAAACACCGTCGGACCTTTGATGCTGCAAAGTCCGCTCATGTGTACACGGCATTACATATGCAATTTGCCCTTTGAGGACAACCATAATGCCGTGATGAAATTGTGTTTGACACCCTTGCATGAAGATAACAAAAAAAAAAACTTCTGCCTTTAGAACCACTTTAAAAATAGCTTGACAACCATTTTTTGTAAACGTCATCTTGAAAGGTTATCCAAGACCAACATTTTTTCATTTAGTTTTGGACAGAGTAGGGATTAGTAAAAAAAAAAAACAAAAAAAGAAAAACTGCATCCCTGCATCTCCTATCATGTGGCACAACAGATCAAATAGAGAATATCTCACTAAAGCAAGTGGGAATTCCCTCCTAGAGAGTTGTCAGTGTAACATATGTCCACACAGAAAGATTTCTGTGCAATACTTGTTCCAGTGACAAACCTAACTATCTAGATTTCCCATCACTTTCTAATCTGGTGCCAATGGTCGGCAGGACAAAGTGAGAGAGTGCTTATCCCTAGTACCCTATCACCTTAGCAGGGACACAGACAGCAATAAGGGACAGGGATCTGATACTTCTCTGCTCTAAAAGTAAAAAAAAAATAAAAGACTAAAGATGCTTTAAGTACTGTAAGTTTATAAAAAAAGTTTATTGCCAAAATGACCGTGCACATGCAATGATCTTAAGCCATTGTTCTTTAATCTCTATAGGTTATCTTAATATACAGTCCTGGCCAAAGAATATGACAGATCTCAGTGTCTTTTCCAACCTGGTCAGCATTGGAGGTCGGGATTTATACAGGTAAGGAAAAATCCTAAAGTGTTCCTGGATTCTATGGCAGGCACTTCCAAGTGCTAAAAGTACACAGGGAATCCCAAAACCTGGGAAGTCCAGTTGTTCTGATCAGAGCTCACAAGAATGAGTTCTTGCCCTTCTCTACCCATGTCCAACATTCCCCTATTGTCCAATGAGGCTTCTATTTACTGACCAATGGGGAGGTACAGAGGATGGGGGGCAATGGGGTAGAGCTCATACTTCCTGCATAAGAGGGGGATCTAAGTTTTGGGGCTCCTAAAAACTCATGCTTAGATGATGGCACTTTGAGGTGCCTATTTTGGAGTCCTGAGATAGTTAGGACAACTTTTCACTTGGCACAGGAGCACCTTTAAGCCATTAAATAGATTTAAGTTAATTCCAACATATTGCACATCTTTTTGAGCAATAATTAAACTCCGAATATTGACATTTGGTCCCATCTGAAAAGAATGCCCAAAAAAACAAAGGCTGCCCATAGATTGACGAATCTCTGACTTAGATAATGGTCATACATGCTAGACATCTCCCAGAACTCCACTCCAACTAGGATGATGTCTCAATGTAGGGTCACCAAGGACTGCATGCAGCCACTTACACATCACACTGCCCCATCAGTGACATTTCTCCGTATGATAAAAATTTGTTGATTACCACCCTGCCTGCCAGTGCTGTCTGACTGGGTCCTTATTAGTGCTGTCCTTGCCAAGTCTATACATTTTTTGTTGTGTAATATTGTATAGTTACAGATTACTCATTTGAGTTGGTAAACCAATATTTTGCCTTACTACTATAGTCATAGTCTCTGTCAGCATTTCCACTCCAAGCCTCAGTGTGCCATGTGTGGCTATGTCATCTGATTTTAGTCATGTGATATCAAGGTTATCTATCTTTGCATCTTGGGTAGAAAAGAGGACAGCTTAACATAATTGGCCTAAGGTGCAGAAAGTATTAATATGGTTATGTGCATGCAGGGCTGTCTTAATGCATGGGTACCCCTGAGCTCTGTGCAGGGGCCCAAGGTGCATGGGGGCCCCATGATAATCTTGTATTACAACATACTTGCCAACTACCCGGATTTGCTGGGATAGTCACGCTTTTTATTACATTTTCCCAGAATGGCCGTGTCTCGGGCAGCTTCCCAGAACCGTGCCCTCCTGATTCCCCCCGTACTGTGCCCTTTGTGTTGATTAGTCCTTGATTTATGGCATGTTTTGATATTGTTTAAAATCAATTTTATTTAAAGTACTAATAAATTTATTTTTAATTCTATCAACTACTCATATTAATTCTTAAGAGTAGGTGCGTAAATCGGGGCAGGTTGGTAGGGGCCCAAGTGCATTACTTTGCCCAGGGGCTTATGATGCTATTAAGATGGCCCTGTGTGCGTGGGCAAAGCATGGGCCAGGTTCACTTTAAAGTTTACATGTAGCACAAATTAGACTTGCTTATTGGATTTAATAACATATTTTATAGCCATAAGCAGTGTTGGTCTCTAATATATAATTTGTTGTTATTGTGCCATCTTTTTGATTAGCTTTGAATGTGTCAGATAAATTACCTGTTACAAAAGTAGTCACATTTCAATGTTCACAGCATAAAAGCCTGTTGTTTTACAATGTTCATGGTATGTGGTTACTTATATAACCATCCTTCCATCTGTGTGGAGTTTTCAGTAAAATAAAATGACAAGCAGAATAACAAATCTGTACTGATGAAACACAATCTGATTGTCTATGTGAAGCCAGGAACAGCCGTATTTGTGTTACAATTTATGTACTTGCATGAATTTTTAATGAGCATTGTGTGATCTTGGTCTAAAAAGCCAGGTTATTTCAGCCCCTACAGGAGTGATCAGCTAGGGAGCTGCTTGGTTTGGATACAACTTTTTACAATTAAGGTGAATCTATTGCAGAAAAGGGTTAGTTTAGTGCTAGGTATTGATGAGCCAAACTGCCCAAGGTTCAGTTTGTCTGAACTTCAAAGATCAATGGGAACTAAGATTACATGCCATCAACATGGACGATGCCCATGTTAATGAGGACAACGGACTCATCCTCACAACCCTTGCACAGTGTTTGCAGGGGTCAGTGAGGTGGGGAGCTTATTGTATTCTGGAAATCCTCTTTAATAATAAGGGGACCTCCCTAGATAGTACCCCTACTAATTCACAAAAATAAAATGTCAACTAGAACTAAAAACACCCAAATATTTGACAATTCCTTTATTAAAAAATAAAAATCTCAAAATAATGTGAATCCGCCATCAGTCGAGATGCCCGCCACTGCCAACTCAGGGGAAAAAAAAAAAAAACGACAGCCCGCTGCACTCGACCAGTCACTTACAATAACACTAGCCAAATAACAGCTCCATGAGCTGTCATCCGCTATAGAAAGGAAGGGGTAGGGATGTGACATGCCATGAGGGCCATGTTTAGGCAATGGTGTAACTGCCTCTATTTCCCAGAGGTTCCAAGCCATGTAAATGAAGGGGCCGAACAACGTCCGTGGTTGGTAAGAATGCAGCAGCTGCTACTTCCTTAGCAACCATTGACAGCCAGAAGCCATCACATTTATTCACAATGATTGCCCTAAACACTCGGCATTAGTACAAACGTCTGAACAGTCATTGTTTGGTCCACACACTAAGTTCATTCCTAGTGCTAGGGTTTACATTAGAGCGTAATTGTCCATCCCAATTTTTTTCTTAGCTCTGGATAGAGTGGGGAAGGATTAGCACCCCTGTTACCTTAAATTCCTGTCCTGCTGACAACATTGTACTAGACAGGAATATATCTCCAGCTCATTGGTGGCCATGCCCTGAGGAAGCCAGGGTAAGTAGATGGGGTAAAATGCATAGGTATCAGGGGGACATGCCCCAGAGCATGGACCCTTGCCTTGGACGTTTGGCGTGCACGCCAACGAGCTGGAGATATATCAAGCCAGCCATTGCCATGCCTTAACTGCTACATTACTGCAGGACAGTGACTTCTCCCGTTGGATGTACAGCAATTCTGAGGAATAATTGATATGGTCTGCCAGTGATGAGAATTGCATACTATCCTTCATTTTGCTCCGTCCACTAACCATTATCAGTATTGGTCACATCAGCTGCACATTGGAATGTTATATTGAGCTAGCATCTACATGCAGACTGGACCTACTGCAGTTAGGGATGTAGAACCTGATACACATGATTATTACCAGTGGATAAACATAGATCTCACCAAGGACCCTGATTTACAGGAGGAGTATGGACTGAGCCCATTCTGGGCTATACATTTATCAGCTGTAATACTTGTGGAGATGTCACTTTTATACACACTACAAGCTGTTTTTACATTGTATATCTCCAAGAGACTTTTATCCATCATTAGTTCCAGCAAGTTGTCCTTTTCTAACATAGGCTCTTGTTTTTTTTTTTTAAGAGGAGGGTATTACAGAGGGGTTTAGGTGGGATGTAGGTCGAGAGGGAGGCTGAGCCAATATCATGGGGAGGTATGGGGGGGGGGGCTTGTTGCACTGGAATTGTTAAATCATTTTATATATGTTCTTTGAAATATAGTAGCCTATAGCAGGTGTCAGATCCGCATTTACTTTCTTTTGGTTAACATTTTTTTAAAAAGTCATGGAGTGCCAGATTCCCAACTTTGAGTGCCAATACATCATGACAAAGTGATGATAAATGTGAACCTTTTGCTAAAATGTAAAATGGTTTACACAAAATAATTTCACTTGTGATCTTAGCTGTTTGCCTGGAGTTTAGTTTCAAAGGTTTATCCCGAAGAGAAATGTGAACTGCGGAGAAATAGGTAATTTCACTGGAAGACCATTTTTTTTAAATTAATCTTTTGCCATGTAAAATGGTTTACACAAAATAATTTCACTTGTGATCTTAATTGTTTGCCTGGAGTTTAGTTTCAAAAGATTGTCCCAAATAAACACAGATTCTGTGCACCAGTGTTAAAAGTATTAATAGATAAACTACTGCAGTAAGGCAGCGACCAGGGGAGAACCGACAGGCAACTAACCAAGTGGCTCCTTCATAGTAGATTTCTATGGTATAAAGAAAGTGTACCATGAAAAATGTATCATGGTACCACAGCTATTGATGGGCATGATGAAAAGTGGATGCTTATTGTGACGTATCTTTTCACATCTCCCAGCATTGGCTTTCTTTGTGATTCTTAGCATTACATGACAAAGAACGTTGGTGCAGAAAGACTTCTCTCTGTCTGTGATTGCAGGTCTAAATTGGGATCAGGTGGCTATCCTTACTTTTGACTGATCCTGCAGGTCCTCCCCTAGTTAACCATCTAAATAGTGAAGTACCTCCAATCAGGGCTGCCAACCCAACATAACCTATTAGTACTGGCTTCACACCCCTCCATTAGCCAAGTCTTCTAGATAGTAAATCAGTTAATTATTTTGTATAGCTTGGAAAAGTATTTTTTAGTAGAACACGCTGTTTGTATACCAAGATATTTGCTTATTGCAACTAATCGGATTCCGATGGGTTGATTTACTAAGGCAGATAAACTGTTCACATTCCAAGTGTAGTTGCGCTCTGCAAGGGAGTATCCCCAGAGCTTAGTGACAAATCTCTGCTGACTTCCATAATCTAATTATGTGCAAGCAAAAATGCTGTTTTATTTTCCTTGCACAAGATTGGGTATTCTTGGCAAAGGGAAACTTTACCACATTCACCAAGCTTGGGGGAAAATTCTCTTGCAGAGTGATGCTGCCTTTAGTGTATTTGCCTTTAGTAAATCAACCCAATGTAGTCAGTTAAGTTAAGAAGGAAACAAGGATTGTGGTTGCTATGAACAGCAAGAAATGTTCTTGTTAGCACACTTTTTACGCATCATCTATAGAAAAAATCCTATTTTTAATCGTACAGAGATCTTTGGACTTCAGTACTAGCCAGTGCACAGTGTTCTGATGCAGCATTAACTTTTCTTTTCAATTCCACAAGGCTCTGCAATTACTGTATTAGACTTTGCTATGTTCCTCTGCACAGACAGAAGAAAGCAGGTGCGTACACAGAGGTTATGCTATAGTGTATACCAGTGCTGAGAATAATTATGTGTCCCTGCAGGGCTGAGGCTGAGAAGGAAGGGCAGGGGGCACATTTAATGATGGCCTTGGCTGAGAAGTTATAAAACACTGCATCCTCAGCAGCCAACGAGCCGGCGGACTCTTACACAATATTCTGGCTGTCTGGAGTGGTGACGGCAAAAGCATTTCTGATTTAAAGCACCCGTAGGGTAGCACTCTCTGAAATAGCAGGTGTCCCCTTTAGTAGTTTAAGCTTTGCAGGATAATAGAGGGAAGTAAACAGATCTAAACTGAACCCAGACTGTGAGCATCGACCTGTCCTATTAAATAAACCGTGGCAATAGTAACATATCAGAGGTTGGGCCGACTCCTCTTATTAGAAGCAGCTGTATCTCACAGCTTTTAGAAACGAAAATCTGAAGTAAAGAAACTACAGGGAACTTTCTCAGTCATATCTATGACTATATGGAGTAAGGAAGGACAGGCAGAGAAACCACAGGGGTGGACATACTGCATGTGCAGCTTTACTACTGCCCATGGCTGTGAAAGAACAAGAGGGCTCCTAGGGAGGAGATGTAGGCCCTCATCAGTTCATGATCACCAATGCAAATCTAAGAATGACAATTATACTCTGCTATTAGGATAATTTCATAAGCCATACTGAAGTAGCATGTGCAGACAGCATGGATTCATGAAAGACAGAAGTTGTCAGACAAATCTGATTTCTTTTTATGAGGGGGTAAGTAAAACCGTGAACAAAGGGGGGGCTGTGGATGTGGTATACTTGGATTTTACAAAAGCGATTGACACAGTTCCCCACACATGGCTAATGTGTAAGATAAAGTCTACAAGCTTGCAAAGATCAGCTTGTAAATGGATAGAAAATTGTCTAACAGACTGAATTCAGAGAGTAGTGGTTAATGATTTGTACTCTGAATGGTCTAAGGTTTCAGGATGTCTCCAACTTACAACCGGACCTCAATGCACTGTTTAATTGGGCAACTATGTGGCAAATGAGGTTTAATGTTGATGCATGTAAAGTTATGCACTTGGGGATTTAGAATATGCATGCATCTTACAAGCTAGGGGGAGTACAACTGGGGGAATCAATGATGGAGAAGGATCTGGGTGTTCTGGTAGCTCATAAGCTTAATAATAGCATGCAATGCCAAGCTGCAGTTTCCAAAGCGAGCAGAGTCCTTTCTTGTATCAAGAGAGGTATAGACTCCAGAGAAATAGCTATCATTTTGCCCCTGTACAAATCATTAGTAAGACCTCATCTGGAATATGCAGTTCAGTTTTGGGCACCAGTTCACAAAAAGTATATCAGGGAACTGGAGAAAGTGCAGAGAAGGGCAACCAAACTGATGAGAGGCATAGAGGAGCTCAGCTATGAGGATAGGTTAGGGGAACTGAATGTATTCTCTCTTGAGAATAGCAGACAAGGGGGTGGGGGAATATAATCAACATGTATAAATACTTAAGTGGTCCATATAGTGAACTTGGTGTTGGGTCATTCACTTTAAGGTCATCACAGAGGACAAGGGGGCACTCTTTACGTCTGGAGGAAAAGAGATTTAAACTCCAAATATGGAAGGGTTTCTTCACAGTAAGATGTGGAAATGTGGAATAGACTCCCCCAAGAGGTGGTTCTGTCCAGCCCAGTAGATTGCTTTAAAAAAGTCATGGATTCTTTCCTAAATGTACATTATATAACTGGATATTAACATTTATAGGTAAAGTTGATCCAGGGAATAGCCTATTGCCTCCCAGGGGATCAAGAAAGATTGTTTCCTCTGTTGGAGCAAATTAAATCTTGCTTTGCTGATGTTTTTTGCCTTCCTCTGGATCAACTGGGGGTATAAAGTTGTGTATAAGGGATGGTATGATTTTTTTTTCTCTTTTATTGGTTGAACTAGATGGACTTGTGTCTTTTTTCAGTGTGACTAACTATGTAACTATGTGCAGTTAAATAGGAACTGAAAAGTACAGCATTGGTGTGAAACCTGTACATACATACCTGCACTTAAGAGGAACATCAGAAAAATTTTTGCTTTTTAGCTTTGATTGGAGCAGGACAAAGTTAGAACCTCTGTTGAGTTTGTATTGCTGTCTGTGCGATTTCTCCAATGATCACAATAGTAGTGAGGAGAATCACCCCAAGTGAGAAGAAGAAAAACATGTTCAAGAGTTCTATTCTAATATCTTACATACACTTAAGGGGAACTCTGGAAAAACCTTTGCTTTTTAGTTTTGGATGGAGAAGGGCAGACTTAGAACCTCTGTTGGGCTTGTATTGCTGCCTGTACCCCTTTTGGGGAGATTACAATGATTAAAAAGTTAGGGAGGAGAATGTCCCCAAGAGAGAAGAAGAAAAACATGTCAAGGGTTCTATTCTAATAGCTTGCAAAAAAAAGCACTGAGAGAGGAAAGATTGTTATTCTGAACCAATCATGATTAGTTCAGAAAGACAACCTTCCATCTCCTTTTGCTTTCCACTGAACTATTAATCTGACAATGAGCATGTCCACAACTGGGGAGAGCACAGGGGTGGCCTTATATGTGTGCTGGGGCTCTTTCATTGCTCAGTCACAGACTGAGGTGGGTCTTGGTCTTCATTGTTTAACCACATCATAGTTCACAACTGCCAACTGGACCCAAAAATGGAACAAAATAAAAAAAAAACAACCTTTTTGCTACTTTGATGATTGTTAATACTTGATATAATATACCAACGCTTAGGGAAAACCAAAGCCAAAAAATAAAAAAAATAAAAAGCAAAAATAAAAGTAACATGCACACACAGTGTAGCTACATCAACCACAATAGCTGCTGTGTTCACAGTGATAATTAACCACTCTCTACTTATTGCAATTCTCTATATACAGTGCTTATATGTCCAACAAATTCAAACGTTTACATACATAAACAAATAAAGTGACCATTTATAAAAATAAACTAAAAGATGAAAAAGTTTAAAAAACAATGGTTAAAAAAATAGACATAAAGAAATAAATCTGCAGAAATAGTTGTGAATATATGTGGAGACTGGGAAGGGGTTAATTTGGGCAGATTAGAGTAAACTAAGTGTTAACAAGTGTGTATTAAGGACCAGCCTCGTTTTGGATTTTAGGTGTTTACATGTTTAAAACAGGTTTTTCTGCTAGAAAATTACTTAGAACCCCCAAACATTATATATGGTTTTTCTTCTAACACCCTAGAGAATACAATGGCGGTCATTGCAATACTTTTTTTTGCACCGTATTTGCGCAGCGGTCTTATAAGCGCACTTTTTTTGGAACAAAATTCACTTTTTTGAATAAAAAAAAAAACAACAGTAAAGTTATCCCAATTTTTTTATATATTGTGAAATATAATGTTACGCCAAGTAAATTGATACCCAACATGTCATGCTTGAAAATTGCGCCCGCTCGTGGAATGGCGTCAAACTGTTACCCTCAAAAATCTCCATAGGCGACGTTTAAAAAATTCAACAGGTTGCATATTTTGCGCTACAGAGGAGGTCTAGGGCTAGAATTATTGCTCTCGCTCTACCGGTCGTGGCGATACCTCACATGTGTGGTTTGACCACCGTTTTCATATGCGGGCGCTACTCACGTATGCGTTCGCTTCTGCGCGCGAGCTCGTCGGGACAGGGGGGGTTTTAAAAATTTTTTTTTTTATTTTTATTATTTATTTTACAATATTTTATTTATTTTTACACTGTTTAAAAAAAAAAAAAAAAATTGTGTCACTTTTATTCCTATTACAAGGAATGTAAACATCCCTTGTAATAGAAAAAAGCATGGCAGGACCTCTTAAATATGAGATCTGGGGTCAAAAAGACCTCAGATCTCATATTTACACTAAAATGCAATAGAAAAAAAAAAAAAAAAAGTCATTTAGAAAAATGACATTTGAAAAAATATGCCTTTAAGGGGCGTGGACGGAAGTGACGTTTTGACGTCGCTTCCGCCCAGCAGTGTCATGGAAACGAGTGAGCGCCATCTTGGCCTCACTCGTCTCCAGACAAACCACTGAGCAGGACGCGATCGCCTCCGCCGCTACCGACGGCTCTGGTAAGCGGCGGAGGGCACCGGATCGCGGCGGGAGGGGGGCCCCTCTCCCGCCACCGATAAAAGTGATCTTGCGGCGAATCCGCCTCAGGGACCACTTTTATCTGAAAGCCGGCCGCCGCACGAAAACGGGGATACCGGGGTTATGGCAGCTAACTGCTGCCATAACAACGATATCCCCGTTCAAAATTAGGACGTACATAGTCGTGCGGCGGTCGGGAAGTGGTTAATAAAGGATCAAATGGGAACAAATTTTGTTAATAAAAACCTTTTTCATTTACTTTCAGCATCATCTGCAGTTTGATTCTTATCCCTGTGATCTGCAGATGAATGAAACAGAGTATATACAAAAGAAACTATGTACCGTAACTTTGTATCTCTCTATGGCTGATGGCACACGGGAGATTTTTTTTTTAGCAAAGATTAATTTTGCTACAAGCCTTTAGTACCAGTGATTAACTGTGATTTGTACTAAATGATATACAGTAGTTGCTAGAGTCACTGACGATTTTCTACAGCATTAGGTTGTCCTCATAGCGATTACTGGAACATTTCATAGAAAAGCAGTAAGAGTGATTGTTGCTAGCGATATTGCTGCCAAGCCGAAACTCTGAGAAATCTGGATCGCTGAGTGACAAATTGCTTAAAATGTTTACTGTTAGCAACAAATTACTGTAACAAAATGAGGGTAGGGATCATTAGTCACTGCTTGTGTGTCATTAGCCTATCTTGTGTCTGCACAGTGTTTATAAACACTACATCAGACAGACTATTCTTTGACAACAGCAGTTTCTACACCTGCTGTATTTACACAGCAGCTCCTTCCTGTCGCATTGCTGACAAGTGCATTGCTGACAGGCATTGCTGACAAGTGCAAGAGTGGATCAGCAGAAGGGTAGAAGGATGTGCTACAGATGTCTTGTGTCATTTGTTTTTGTTTTTTTGTTTTTGTTTTCTGTAGCACAATTCAATGTCCACAAGTGGTTAACTGCAGCTTTGTCTGGAAAGAGATCCAGACTTGATTGTTCTGTCTAGCAGGAGTGCCTGGGTCATACAGCTGGCAGCACAAAAGTACAAGTTCTTTGACATGGTTCACATAAATGTATTTTAATTGTGTTTTTGCTATTTACCTGGAGTTCAGCTTCAGCCTACTTTTAAAAAAGCTCCAGAGTAATTTTAGCAGAAGTTAGTGAAGGAATTAACACGCTTTAACCAGAACTCTGCATAGATATGAACTCATTTTGTCCAAATATTGATTTCTATAAATTACTATATGTTTACATGGCACAGGTACCTGAACAAGTTTTGATGTTAGCCTCCGACACTCAGCGGCTACTTTTTAAGGTACACCTGTTTAATTGCTTGGTAGCACAATTTGCTAATCAACCAATCACATGGCAGCGACTCAATCCATTTAGGCATCTAGACATGGTGACGATGACTTGCTGAGGTTCAAACCGAGCATCAGAAGGGGGATGAAAAGGGATTTAAGAGACTTTGAAAATGGCATGGTTGTTGGTGAGAGATAAGGGTAGTGACAATGTCTTCAATAAATTTTAAGAAGGTGTTGGGTGTTTCCATTGATTTTTGATAGGTGATGAAAGCATTATAAATGGCCAAATGAAAAAAGTAAATTATGACTTTTTTATACCAGAAGATGGACTTTCATGTTGATAGATAGAGCTGCAACATTGGATCATTTAAATCTAGCCCCCATGAATTTATTGTACTCGTGGATACAGGAAGGCTTTCGAACGGGACCGCGTCTTCTGCTTAGATCCACTGAGGTGTCATCATGGATGGTGGAAATGTTGTATACATCTTTACTATCCCTCCACTTCAAAGCCAACACTTCCTCGTTTCTCAAGCTTTCCGATTCCCCCCTTTATAGCCTTGTGGTGACTAGATGCTGTGGGATGCCCTTTCTGTTTTATCTTGCTGTACCACAGGCCATTCTTCAGGTAAATGTTGGCAGAAAAGGGGCAAACTTGTATAATAATTGTCCATATAAATGTGATACCCTTTTTGCAAAAGTGGGAATCCCAACTCCCAGACAATTTTCCCACTTATTCCCATGTACGGTAGACACAAAGGGGTCTGGAGCTGGGAGTCTTTGCCTTCGTACACACGGAAGGCATGCACATATTCGGTGGAGCTTTCACAGCGCTTGTTGAGCTTCAATCCGTACCTCGCCCTCTTACTGGGGATATACTGGGATGATGATTCCCAGACGGCCTGTGAAATGGACCAGGGATTCGTCCACAGAGATGTTCTGGTCAGGGATATAAAGTTCAGCAAACCTCTTGGAGAAAAATTAGAGGGCGAATTTTATATAATTTATCAAAGTCGGTATGATTTTTTTGGGGGGGGGGGGGCACTGCGAGTTATCACTGAAATGCAGGAAGTGCATTATAATGTCAAAGCGGGACCTGGACATGACAGATGAAAAAATTGGCATGTGGTGGTAGGATTGGTAGACCAATATGCATCCACTTCATTTTTTTTTGTAAGCCCCATGTTGAGCGTAAGGCCTAAAAACAATTTAAGCTCCTCCGCTGTTAAGGGTCTCCATTCAAAAGGGCGGGCATAGCTTGAGATGGGGTTGTTTTCTAAGAATTGATGGGCAAAAAGATTGGTTTGGTCCACGATGCCTTGAACTAATTCTTCAGGGAAAAATAAATAAAACAAAAACAATTTCAGAGAAACCTTCGGTGTTGACCTGCACACCTGGCTGTGCTGTGAAAGGGGGGATTGTGGCTGACCCTGTGCTACCGTGTTTCCCCTAAAATAAGACCTACTGCGAAAATAAGACCTAGCGCTATTTTCCAGGAGGGCTGCAATATTAGCCCCACCCCGAAAATAAGCCCTAGTTTGAGGTTCTTGTTTACTCCTATAATCCTCTCTGTCACGGCAGTGTGCTGTGTGTGTCTCTGTGATCTAGAGGTGTCAGGTGCCTTTGGTATAGAGTGGCTGTCAGCTGATCTCCCCGCTGGTCTCCTCCTCTGCTCCCGACTGTCGGTGGGGGATCTCCGCCCCCCCTGCAGAGCTTCGGTGGGTCACGGAAGGTAAGGTAGTCTCGGTGCAGAGCCTCTGCAGTCAATCATCATACTGTGTGCGGTATGTGGTATAGATACTCCTGTCTCCACAAGGTTTTTACAGATTTTTTTCTTCACATGCTGGTGTGCTCTTTTTGGACAGACTACTTCCTCCTCTGATTCGGATGCCGTTGTACTGATTTTGACAGGCTCATATTCCGAACCAGAATCAGAACTGTAACTGGGTGGTGAGAGCTCCTCGCTGCTTTCATTGGTCAGACTTAATATTTGATATGCCTCTTCTGGAGTGTATACCTTTCTGGACAAAGTGGCTGTATGACGGATGACACTGATAATCTGAATGTCAGGGACTAAAGGGCTGCACGTCAGGGACTAAAGGGCTGCACAAACAGGTACTCTGATGGGCTCACAGGACAGGTACTCCTAGTGGGATCACAGGACAGATACCCCTGGTAGTATGACAGGTACTTAGATGGGATGACAGGTACTCTGAAAGGATGACAGCTACTCAGATGGGATGATGGGAACTCCGACAGGATGACAGGTACTCAGATGGGATGATAGGAACTCCGACGGGATGACAGGTACTCAGACGGGATGGATGACAGGTACTCAGATGGGATGGATGGATGACAGGTTACTCAGATGGAATGGATTGATGACAGGTACTATGATGAGCTCAGACAGGTACTCGGATGGAATGATGACAGGTCCTCTTTATTCAGGGGGCAATCTAGGCACAGTATTTTCACAGTAATGTGTAACTCACTGTTAACCGCGATCTCCTCCTCACACTGGATCGGTGTGTGAGGAGGAGAACCCAGTAACAGCCGTTAACCGCAGTGTGTTTACATTTGTGACCGGCTGTGATTCCTGATCAGGAAGGGGCTTTGTCCGAGGGACAAGTCCCAACCCCGATCGCTGAAATTGAGCTTTCCCCCAGGGGCGCGCACGTGGATCTGCATAGTGACTAGCTGTGATTGAACACAGCCGGTCACGCTGGTAAAGAGCCAATTACATTGGGACACGCCCAATCCCCGATCACTGCACTGGGGGCCCCCGGCGAGAAGCGGAGGATGACATATGATGCCCGCCCAGGCTGGGAAAGCCCTCCTACGGACGTCACATGACTATATGCCGGTATTGAAGTGGTTACTACACTTTATAAACTTTACTTTATTCTAAATGACCCTTTATTCTAAATGGCCTTTTTTACTTTGTTAGTAGAACTACCATATATCTGAGACAGTACATTGTATTGGTTTAACTATGATGTTATCACTACATGTTTTAAAGACTTAATCCAACCTCTAAAGTAACGTCAAAGGCTCCGAGTTTTTTTTCGCTTTACACATTGGGCACAATAAAATACACATTCCCCGGTAAACTATTTGTTAAAATCCTTACCCCAGCACTTGCAGTTTACTGTGCTGCTTCCCTAAATGTCCAGTCTTCAGAGGAAAGAGTTCATGGTGGACAGTGTAGTCTCACGTCAGTCTATTCGCTTGGAGCATGAAGGGGAGAGGAGGAGGGGAGTGCCTTTCCATTCTAGGCTATGGGACATTTCCATTGATGCACACAGTGCAGGAAGAACCAACTCTAGTCCCTGCATGCAAAACAAAAACTTTGGGCAGCAGTCATGGCATCAGCTTAAACTACATAGGCAAGGATTAAAATATAAAGACGCTGCATACTTACTAAGTGATTAAACCAGCCGCTGAAAGTTCTTTAAAAAAAAACGAGGGTTTAAAAGAGAAGTATGTTTTTTTTTTTTTTATTCATACTTACCTCGATGGATGGAGCATCAGACCGATGCTGCAGCTGTCCCCCGCAGTCTCTGCACTGAGAATCGAGCCACCAAACATCGCCGATGGCTCGGTTTGTCACAGATCCCCAAGAGGAAAGCTGCTGATTGTCAGTCAGCATCTCTCCTCTCTGATCCTCCACAGTCACTGGAGCGCTGAGCTGTGGAGGGGTGGGGAGAGGCCATCTCAGCAGCTCGCTGAGACGCTGGGACTGCCATCAATCAAGGCAACTGGCGGATCCAGACTTGGAAGTCGGGATGATACACTGCCTCGAGTGACATCAGCAGAGAGCGGACCCCAGACTGTTCTCCTCTGAAAACGTGTCACAGGAGTGCAAAACAAATTGCACTTTGTGTTCCATAGGAGAAGCTCAGCCTAAAAAGCTCAGGCTGGACTTCTCCTTTAATATCACAATAAAAAAGATTCCATGCAGTAGATCATCAGCATGTATCAAAAAGTTCCTTTTAAATGGAGTTCTCCTTTAGGATGGGTTCACACTATTGCAAATTGGATGCGTGATCCAATTCGCAATAGCAAGAGATTGTGATTGGCTCTCTATGGAGCCGGTTCACATATCTTCAATGCGGCTCCGGTGCGAATTTGCACAGGAGCCCTGTGTGTCTTTTGGTCCGTCTCAGGTCCGAATTCAGCCAAAAATTGGGGCTGAAATCGGATCTGAAAAGATGAACCAGGACGCACAGGACCCCTCCTGGGAGCCGCATCAGTATTAGGTGTGAACCGAGCCTAAACCTAGTTTTGGAGTCGAATATGCATTGAGTTAATGAATTGGTTAAATATCACACCTGCTGTAAATATTTTTCATAAGCACCTATCATTAAAACCGCTATTACCCATCAGGAGGTAAGCTAAGGTCGGCTAGAGCTTTTCTTTGTCTTCTCTCCATTCTTTTTTTGTGTATCGTTTATGCTGCAAACTATTATTACTGTTTTAAATTACTTGCAGTTAGTCAGAATTATAGTCTACACTGCAGAGTTATATACTTAAACAATTCTGTTTTATTTTATGTTTAATGCAAATGTGCGGTTATCATTGATTTTGGCAGCCCAGTGCATAGGCATATGACTAATGCCGCGTACACACGGTCGGACTTTTCGTCTACAAAAGTCCGACAGCCTGTCCGACAGACTTCCGGCGGACTTTCGGCGGACTTGCAGCAGACTTTCTAACGAACGGACTTGCCTACACACGACCACACAAAAGTCCGACGGATTCGTACGTGATGACGTACACCGGACTAAAATAAGGAAGTTCATAGCCAGTAGCCAATAGCTGCCCTAGCATGGGTTTTTGTCCGTCGGACTAGCACACAGACGAGCGGATTTCGGGGTCCGTCGTAGTTACGACGTAAAGATTTGAAGCATGTTTCAAATCTAAAGTCCGTCGGATTTGAGGCTGAAAAAGTCTGCTGAAAGTCCGGAGAAGCCCACACACGATCGGATTACCAGCCAGCTTTAGTCCGTCGGCGTCCGTTGGACTTTTGTAGACGAAAAGTCCGACCGTGTGTACGCGGCATAATACTTTCCTTAGTATTATACTTTACAGCTAGATCGGCTAATGAGTTGCTAAGCTGCATTAGTTTATTTATTTATTTTAAATCAGGGTTCACATATAAATTGTTTAGCAGTTTAGGCAAAGCCACATCTATTAACATATAATATTAAAGTGTATTTGAAGGAAAAACTTTGTATTTATTTTTAATAGTTTTGCCTTCAAATACAAACCATAGTTATACAAACATAGGTTTATATAACTCTGTATGGGTTTTTACTGCTGTCCGTGTCCCTGAGATTTTCGTATTTTTTATTTGTCCCACATGGGACCACTGTCCTTGGGCTTGATAGTAAGGATAAATCCCAAATGTTTGAGTTGTCCCCAAAACAGAAACAGATAGGAAACCCTCAAATGGGAACATTGATTCATTGACAGTGGTGTACTTTGGGAGGAATTCATCTTACATCCTGATGTGTCTAGTGGAGAAAACGTTAAGAGAAATCTCCACAATGGGACATAGATGGGGAAAAAATGTATTTAAAAAGAAACTGTTTGGGGTTTAACTATTCCCTGCTCTATCAAAACAGAAAAGGTTTTGACTTTAGGTATAATTGCATATAGTGGTAGGTGAATGGTTCGGCCCCGAGCATGAGTTCAGGCCAAACATTGGCTGTTCGCCCCGTTCGGGAACACCTGAATTTGCAGGGTGTTCAGTGGGTGTTCGCCCCGCCAAAAGCACTGCATTGCGCTGCATGCTGCACAGTGTATTCTGCGCCCTGATTGGGTAAAGCTTTATCAGCTGTTAATGGGCTTTTCCGCTGACAGCTGCATAAAAAAAAGTAGTAAAAAACCCCATACCAGGCCACATGCCCTCAACATGGGGAGGTGCTTTGAGGCGGGGGGTGCTGCTGCCCCTATCCCAAAGCACGTTGTCCCCATGTGGGACAAGGGTCTCTTCTCCACAACACTGGGCTGTGGTTGTGGGGGTCTACAGGCGGGGGGATTGTCAGAATCCAATCTGATGGATGACCGCCGAATGCTTCCCCCGCTGTTTGACAGTTCTTATATAGGTAAGGGTGGGGCCACCTGACATCGTCACCTGGTGGTACCGCCCCTTTGTGACGTCACTGACCCGGCATTCAGTGGTCCGTGATGTCGCAAGGGGGGTGACATCACCAGGTGGCCCCGCCCCTACCTATATAATAAATGTCAGATAGCGGAGGAGACATTTGGCGTTCAGCCGTCAAGGAATGTGGAACGTTTTTTTTTCTTTTTCGGGTGCGGCGGGCGACATGATTGGTGATAGATTTACATCGGAGACACTGTTTTTTTTAATTTTTTTGGTGAATGGGTAGGGGTATTATGTACTCCATACTCATTCACATGGGAGAGGGACCACCATACACTTTATATAGTCAATTACTTGCCTATAAGCCTTCAAAATGGGAACTTTTTTTCAAGTTTGGCTCTTACAGAGTTCAATGGGGTTTGCCGTTCAGGTCAGAACTTTTTCTCTGTTTAGGAGTTCTGGTGCGAACCAAACAGGGAGGTGTTCGGCACAGCTCTACTTACATAGACTTACATGGTCTTGGAATTTTTTTCAAATTACAAATTAGTTCCCATCAGGGAGTGTACATTTGCAATTCAAGCAATATACAGATGTAGGGAGAATGTACAGCTGCTCTGATCTGCTTTGTGTGCAGATTCTAATTTCTGTGAACAGCATACAAAAGTGGGATACTTTCACATTGCATACATACATAGGAAGATAGACACACTAATGACCCTCCAAATCATCCTCCTAATTTTCAGCACTCTATACAATAAAAAATTAAACAAGGATTCAAGAAGGTGGAAGTTATCGGTAAGAATGATATAGGAAAAACTGAGTAAATAAAAAAAATTATTTTTCTCAACCACCTCTGAAAAAATGTATGAATGAACCAGTTATAAGAGAAAATCTATCATCAACTCAATGGACTAATTTAAATAAACACTTTATTGCATATATCAAATATAAACTTTAAAAGGTACCACAATAACCATACACCTACAAAAATAAACATTCAACCACCTCACTCACATGCATATACATACAGTACCTTGAAAAAGTATTCATACCCATTGACATTTCCCACATTTTGTCATGTTACAACCAAAAACGTAAATGTATTTTATTGGAATTTTATGTGATAGACCAACACAAAGTGGCACATAATCGTGAAGTGGAAGGAAAATGTTTTTCACATTTTTTACAAATAAATATGTGAAAAGTGTAGCATGCATTTGTATTCAGCTCCCTTTACTCTGATACCCCTAACTAAAATCTAGTGGAACCAATTGCCTTCAGAAATCACCTAATTAGTAAATAGAGTCCACCTGTGTGCAATTTAATCTCAGTATAAACACAGCTCTTCTGTGAAGCCCTCAGAGGTTTGTTAGAGAACCTTAGTGAACAAACAGCATAATGAAGGCCAGGGAACGCACCGGGCAGGTCAGGATAAAGTTGTAGAGAAGTTTAAAGCAGGGTTAGGTTATAAAAAAGTATCCCATTCTTTGAACATCTCACAAAGCACTGTTCAATCCATCATCCGAAAATGGAAAGAGTATGGCACAACTGCAAGCCTACCAAGACATGGCCGTCCACCTAAACTGACAGACCGCACAAGAAGAGCTTTAATCAGAGAAGCAGCCAAGAGACCCATGGTAACTCTGGAGGAGCTGCAGAGATCCACAGCTCAGGTGAGAGAATCTGTCTACAAGACTATTAGTTATGCACTGCACAAATCTGGCCTTTATAGAAGAGTTGCAAGAAGAAAGCCATAAGAAGTCCCGCTTTCAGTTTGTGAGAAGCCATGTGGGGGACACAGCAAACATGTGAAAGAAGGTGCTCTGGTCAGATGAGACCAAACTTTAACTGTTTGGCCTAATAGGCTATGTGTGGTGGAAAACGACCACTGCACATCACCCTGAGCACACCATCCCCACCGTGAAACATGGTGGTGGCAGCATCATGTTCTGGGGATGTTTTTCTTCAGCAGAGACAGGGAAGCTGGTCAAAGTTGATGGGAAGATGGATGGAGCCAAATACAGGGCAATCTTAGAAGAAAACCTGTGAAAGACTTAAGACTGGGGCGGAGGTTCGCCTTCAAGCAGGACAACGACCCTAAAGAGCCAAAGCTACATGGAATGGTTTAGATCAAAGCATATTCATGTGTTAGAATGGCCCAGTCAAAGTCCAGACCTAAATCCAATTGGGAATCTGTGGCAAGACTTGAAAATTGCTGTTCACAGTCATTGTCCATCCAATCTGACAGAGCTTGAGCTATTTTGCAAAGAAGAATGGGCAAAAATTTTACTCTCTAGATGTGCAAAACTGGCAGAGACATCCCCAAAAAGACTTGCAGCTGTAATTACAGTGAAAGGTGGTTCTACAAAGTATTGACTCAGGGGGGCTGAATACAAATGCACACCACACTTTTCACATATTTATTTGTAAACAAAATTAAAAACTGTTTATCATTTTCCTTCCACTTCACAATTATGTTTGGGCAGCACAGTGGTGTAGTGGTTAGCACTCTCGCCTAGCAGTAAAAAGGGTCGCTGTTTCAAATCCCAACCACGCCACTACCTGCCTGGAGTTTGCATGTTCTCCCTGTACCTGCGTGGGTTTCTTCCGGGTACTCCAAAGACATGCTGGTAGGTTAATTGGCTTCTGTTCAAAAAAAATTGGCCCTAGTATATGAACGTGATTTGGGGACCTTGGATTGTGGGCTCCTTGAGGGTAGGGAGTGATGTATGTGCAGAGTGCTGCGTGAATTGGCGGCGCTATATGGGTACCTTAAATAAATAATAGGGATGATTGTAGACACTCACACTCACTCAGGTTGAACTGGGTGAGCTGGTGTTTTTATTCAACCTTACTAACTATGTAACTATGTAATGTGCCACTTTGTTTTGGTCTAGCACATAAAATCCCAATAAAATACATTTCCGTTTTAGGTTGTAACATGGCAAAATATGGAAGATTATGTGAAGCGTATTTAAAAAACCACACTAGTAAGGTCCAATCCATATATTGTGTGGGCACCTATGGCCAAGTATATTGAAGACAGACACTCAATCACTTAGCACTGGCGCAATGTCCATATTGTCCTTGTGGCCAAATTGGACGTTGCTACATTCCACAAGTAGACTCTCTGCTTGTAGTGCAATGAAAGATCAACACATGCATGTGTAGCATACTTATCAGTAACCAGTGGTATACAGTCTCAGATCTCAGTCCTGATATAGAGGAATGCATGTATCCATATGTTGCACATCTCGGTCCATATTAGATCACTAGATCAAGTAGTAAGTGAATTTTTCCTCTGAAACAGCCGGCCTGTGTCTGGCTAAACCGGTCAGGTCTTTTCTTTGCAGCCCACCTCCTCATCACTTGATTTGGTGATCAAAAGGGAAAGTTTTTTCTTTTCTGCTTGTTGGCAAATTGTGAGTTGTTTGATTTGTGAAGATTAGACAAATGCTTTTTTTCAGGATTGTAAAAAAATAAATAAAAATTCTGCCCCTGAGGCCCCTGCGTATGCTTTTTGTCCATAGGGTGATTTTTTAGTCCAGTGCTTTGTAAGGGTAAACCTGAAGTCACTTTAGACATAAGATCATCATGTAGAAGCCCTTAGGTCTGCCTTAGTGGATCCCCTTGGTAATTCCACCATTGTTCCCAGAGAAAAACTGCCTTCATTTTGTGTGTGTGTGGAAGAAGAACAGATTATTACAGAAGAACTGTCTATTTCAGATCATACCTCTAGGTCACAGACCTACATTTTCCTTGTAACCTGTTAAGCAACTGGCTTGTTTTTCTTCCTTAACTCCAATAATCTCATATATACCCTACACTGTCAGGTTATTACTCTGTTCACTCAGCTGAAAACTAAGTTACTGAAGTAACTGATAGATTTTACGTTTTTAAGTCTCAGGGCAATTATACACTTCTCTTTCTCCTTGACCCTTTGGATGCCTCTGATATCATATATGTCTGTGAGATTATGATTGAGACTGAAGAATGCTCTTGGTTTCTCCTTTTATTTACTGCATAGAAACATAGAAGTATTGGAAACTTTTCTATTTTTTTTTTTTTTTTTTTAATAATAGATTTTTGTTTATTCCAAGCATGTTTGAATCCACTTACCGTTGACTCACTAGTGCTGCTGGATGTCTGTTCCAACATCAACGTTTGGTAAAATAATATGCTCTAAGAATAGTCTATGACTTAACCCCCCTGGCGGTATTCCTGAGTGTGGCTCGGAGTGAATTTTCAGTACCAAAAGCGGTAACCCCGAGCCATACTCGGGATCGCATTGCAGGATCCAGGCAAAGTTACTTACCTTTTCCCCTGGATCCTGCGATGTCTCCCTGCTGTGTGTGCGAGCTGTCTCCTCCGCTCGATCTATCAGAGTGCCGGGCTCCGTTCCCTGCGAGTGTCGAGATGCACGGGGACAGACCATGGCGCCAAATTCAAAAAGTGAAAAACACACAATACATACAGTACACTGTAATCTTACAGATTACATTACTGTATCAAATTATTTCACATCCCATTTGTCCCTAATGCTTTGTCCAGTGTCCTGCATGCAGTTTTATATTATATATACTGTTCTTTCTGCCTGGAAACTTGAGATTGTCCATAGCAACCAAAAAGTGTCCCTTTACGTCAAAAGTGGTTTTAGACCAGCTAGAATTTGTTATAATTATTTATAGTTATTTATTATATTATAATTTATGAGGTTGTGTTTCAAACTTTATCATACCGGAGATGTCTACTAGACTCTTGTTTGGACAGATTTAAGTAAGTTATTCCTAAGAATTACAGGCCTACAATATAAAACGCCAAATTTCTATGCAAAACATTGTACTGCTTTGAGCATCAAAAAGAAAATGGTCAGGTTTTATAACCACTGAACAAAATAGGTAAAAACAATTAGGTCAATATACATAAACTATTGTCAAAGCCAGTTACAAAACAGCTGGACAGTAATATAGGATAACTCCTTAGTGCACACTGTGTAGGCATTATAGCACCAGTAGCAAAACCCCACTGGTACAAGAAACATCAGAGATACGGTATATCCAAAGTAATCCATAGAAGCAGAATATGGCAGTGACCTGATTTAGGTAGAAGATAAGTAAAATCCTATGTAGTGCTACCAAAATTGCAGAGAAGAAAGGAAAGAGAAAGAAAAAAATATGGGAGAGAGAGAAAGGAGAAAAAAAGATGGGGAGGGGAGGAGGAAGAGGGAGCCCCCTTTCACTGCAAGCTATGCAACCCAGAGATTCAGGACACAAACGATACAAACTCAGCGGAGTATCGAAAATATGACCACACAGTCTACATATGCCTCCTATCCTAGCCTCTTCCCATGCGATCATTCATTCCATATTACTGATATTTTCCAGCTCGCATGCCCACTCAGCCAGGGAGGATCAGTCCCGCGCAAGTGTCTTGCTATCACCGACCTAGCTGCTGTAAGAAAATGTCTACTTAAACTTTTTTTTTTTTATCTGTTGAGCTGGGTAGCAGGGACAGTATAGTGATTGGGGTGTGTTAGGGTAGGAATCCCCTACTAATTTTCTATAAAGCTGCAGGATCTTGTCCCAGAAAGGGACTATTCGCAGACTTGTGCCCCAGATATGGGATAGAGTACCTGGGGCCTGCATACACAGCCAACAAGTATCTGGTACAGCCAGGTTTATCTTATGTAAGATAGTCGGGCAACAATACCATCTAGACAGTATCTTGTAGTTACATTCCTGGGCAATTGAGGATATAGAAGTCTTGTCGGAAAGAGAGAGTATCTTGTCCCAGTTTGCATCAAGACGAATCAGGTTCGGTATTAACGATTTGCCATAACGATTTGCTATAATTTTAGAATGTAGATGAATATCAATATTGGTGAGCGAGATAGGACGGTAGCTACCACATGAGGACAAATCTTTTCCCGGTTCAGGCAAGACAGAAATGTGTGCAGCTAGAGCCTGAGGTGGAAAAGGACAGGCAGGTGAAACAGCATTGAATGTCAGAACCAGAATCGGAAAAAAAAGGTCTCAGAAAGACTTATAGAATTGTGCTGTAAAACCAACTGGGCCTGGGCTTTTATGGAGTTTCAGGGCTACGATAGCTTGTGATACCTCTTCTTCCAAAAAAGGCTTTTCTAATTCTTCTACTTGTGCCTGGGGAATAGTTGGAAGAGCTGTTTTAGAGATATAGTCTGCAATTTTAGTCATAAAGTCATCACAGTGGATATTAGGGGGGCTAGTTGTACAGAGTGTCAAAAAAAGAACAAAAAAGCTCATTAATGGTTTTAGGGCGGTGAGTGACTGTTTCTTTTTGGGTCCTTGAGTTTTGCGATTGTGGTGAGACAACTTGTAGAGTGTAGGGCCCTGGCCAGTAATTTTCCTGGTTTATTACCCTCAGCATAGAAGAGTTTTCGAAAACCAGTCCCTATGATCCAAAAGTTGGAGAAGTTTGAGCCTGGTTTCAGATAGTTGAAGCATAACTACTTGGGACTATTGTTGTTTATGGGACTTCTCCAGTCGGGCTATACACGCAGTGAAGGCACGTATTTGGGTTTGGTAGTCTTTTTTAAGTCTAGAGCCGTGTTTAAGGACCATGCCTCATAGAACAATGTTCATCTAGAAGTAAAGAGTCGTTTAGCCTCCAAGTCCACTCTTGTTGAGAAAGGTCTGGGAGAGACAGGGACAAGAATACTGGGAGTGGTTTAACTAATATTCGTTTTTAACTTTGCTTTCTACTAGTTTGAGGTCATGTCCACGTGTTCTTGATCTTCACTGTTGAAAATATATTGTTTGTTAGCTTATTGGTAATCTGTAAGGATTTATTGTGTGGCCCTTTTAAATGAGAAGTCCAGCCTAAGCTCGTTTGGCTGGGCTTCTCCTATGGGTCACAGGAGTGCAATTAGTTTTGCACTCCTGTGACCCGTTTTCAGCAGAGAGTAGACTGAAGTCCGCTCTCTGCTGATGTCACAGGAATCAGTCCAGGCACCGCTTCATCGCAACCATAAAGACTGGATCCGCCAGGTGCTTGGACTGACACCCGTCTCAGACTCTCGGCGAGCCGCTGAGAGCCTGAGACGGCCGCTCCCCGCCAAGCTCAGGGCTGTAGTAAGCTTGGAAGAGCAGAGTGGAGAGATGCTGATTGACAGTCAGCAGCTCTCTGGTCATGGAGCTGTGAGAACTGAGCCATCTGCGATGTTCGATCACTCGGTTCTCAGTGTAGAGGCGCTGGAGGACAGATGTGGCATTGGACCGATGCTGCATCCACCTAGGTAAGTATAATAGGGGAAAAGACCCAAACCCATACTTATCTTTTAAGTACTTGAACCATATTTCATATTATTGTGGTAAAGTTTGCACACACGTGTATAATTTTATAACGTTGACATTTTAATATATTTGCTCTGCCATATTACTTGCCATATACATTGTAATTTGTCTTTCTCTAAAATGTCATTGCACAGCTGGTGATGAGTAAGATTTTTTTAAATTTTTTTTTTTACTGTTGTCTGATTTAAAGTCCTGTAATGCTGGTTATAGGCAGGCATGTACTGGCCATCGGGACTACAGGGAGTTTCCCGGTGGGCCGATGGCTCAGTGGGCCGGTTTCAGTGACAGCCAGTGGCGTCACTAGTGGTGGCTTTTGGGGCTATAGCCCCGAATCTGGGTCCCATAGCCCTAGTCCCAGAGGTCCCCAACCACAGAGCCGCGGCCCACCACCGAGCCATGGCCACTCTGCAGCCATGCAGCGGGCAGCATGGGAGAGCCGGAGAGCGAGTGGGCAGGCAGCATGGGAGAGCCGGAGAGCGAGCGGGCAGGCAGCACGGGAGAGCCAGGCCGGCGAGAGAGCAGAGAGATGACATCATCTCCCATCACTCGCCCTGCATCACCGCTGTTCCGCCCTTACTGTGCAGCCACGGGCAGTAGAGAGATTACATCATCTCTCACTGCCTGCCCTCTCTCTGGGGACCCTGATGTAAGAAGTGGCTCTCTGGGGACCCAGATGTAAGAAGTGGCTCTCTGGGGACCCAGATGTAAGGGGGGGCTCTCTGGGGACCCTAAAGTAAGGCAGAGGCTCTCTGGTGACCCTGATGTAAAAGGGTGTCTCTCTGGGAACCCTGATGTAAGTGGGGGGTTCTCTGGGGACTCTGAAAAAAAAGCCATTTATACTTATAGTGGAATGTTTTTACCTATTTTTTTTTTGCGTAATTGCGTATAGTTTATATACTGTTTTGCGTGTGTTTGCAAAATTAAAGTGGGCCGGTCTGGATGAAATCCAGGGCCACATTTTTGTCCCAGTCCAGCCCTGGTTATAGGTGCTGGAAGTTGTAATAGGATAATCTACTGGAAACCCAATCCCAAATTGGGAACCTTAAAGTGTATTTTAACATTTACAGCCAAATTGGGATAATGCCTACTTTGTATTTGTCACAAGTCCCGTTTCACATAAGCATAACTTAAAAAAAAAAAAAAAAATCCAGTTTACCTTTTTTAGATGCTGTATTCTGCATGCTCTAGCAAGAAAAAATCCTACTAGTTCTCTTTGTTTATGAGGGGGTGGGCAGCTGTGTTTGCCATAATTAACCCAGTCTGTACTTTGCAGGCAGATCTTCATTATCAATTGTAACTTGATTTGAACACTGTCTGTCCTAACAACGTGTTAAAGGTTTAGGGCCTGGGCTTCTTGAATTGTATATTAGGACTGGTTCACACTGGTGCAGCTGCGGTTTCATCTGATTGCCAATGCAATTATGTAGTGCAACTGCAGTGCGACTTGGTGCATTTTTATGTGTTTTTGATGCAATTTTCATACTGGTGCAATTTCTGCAGGGGGAGGGCGGAGGTTGGGAAAAAAAAAAGTTGGGGAAAAAAAAACACACTTGAATCACATTAAAAACACATGTAAATTTTGACGTGTTTCCATTGAAATCCATTAGGCAAAAAATGCGTCAAAGTAGCACAGGTACCTTCCCTAAAGTCTTATTGCAGGTGCATTGCATTGATGTGGACAGGCACCACTGAAAGCCAGACTCACTCTGACATTGTTCAAAAAAACATTGCAGTCAGCCATGACAAATTTAAAAAAAAAAAAAACTTTTTTTATGCATGTTGTGTGAATGGGAACACATAACAAACATATAGTGGGGTTTTACCAATTGTCACTGCAACCATGGAAATATGCTTTAAGTAACTTTGAACTGAATGTTATATTTTTAAAAAATGCATGGGTCTCCTTTGTAGAAAATGCCAATTAAACAGGATGGAACTAATTAGTACAAGTCTAGGTATAAAAATGGATGTTACTAATTTATTAATCACTGGTCCATTGTTTATACATCTTTTTCTTCATATAGTGGGATTTCACTGCTCATCCTCAAGCAGCAAAGTCTTACTTCTCTAAAACTCCAGTCACTAAAAGAGATCAGCGCGGGTAATGTGTATATCACTGATAACCACAACCTCTGCTACTACAATACCATCAACTGGACTTCACTGTTCAGGACAACCAGCCAGAAAACCACCATCCGGGACAACAAAAAACCTGAAAACTGCAGTGAGTATCAAAACAACTAAGTTCCAGTAGTGCTTCCATGGTTATGCTGTATAAGTAGAAAAAAAAAGAAATCCAAGACTAGATTTTTAAAAAAGCAGAGTTCTGCTTTAAAGTGAATTTACTAAAGCCAAATAGGTATGTACTTTTTGCACAGGAATTTCCCCCTAGCTTAGTGCATGTGGTCAAAAGCATAACTAATCACGTGTATGAAAAATTAAAAAAAAGTGTTTTTGCTTGTTAGGATTGGATGATCAGCACAATTTCACCTTATTTATTAAGCTAATATAAAAACTCTCCTGCATGGTGAACAACCTAGTTGCTCTTAGTAAATCAACACTGATGGAACCAAAACGAATGGCTTCCTTCAAGCGGGGGTCCACCTATCTATCGTTTTTTTTTTTTGGAGTTCATTCACAAACTTTTTTTCTCATGATTATCTACTCACATGTTCTGTGTAATAAGTCCGCCTGTGTCCGATTTCGTTGTAAAGAATAACTTATAAAATTCACTGAAGGCGGTTTCCATCTTCATTGTGGGCATTTGAAGCCCACAAGCATGTATTTCCTGGATGCTGTGAATGCTGTGCTCCCAGCATTCACCGAGATGTTGTGATGACGCTGTTGCACAATGCATGCTGGGAAGCCTGAGACTAGCTCCCAGGGGACTGTGGGAGGTCTGGGAGAGGCTAGAAACACGCCTACTCCCATGGGAGGAAAACCAGGAAGTGCTAAGAAGATTAGAAAAAAAAGGTAATTACGGCGATCTAAATTTTTTTACACAGCATGTCAGCATCTAGGCAAGGAAGAGAATGCATAGAGATAATGTTCAAAATTTGGGTGGAACCCCGCTTTCAGTGCACCAACATATACCAACCAATCAGAATTCACCTTGTACTGGACTTATTTCAGCAAAGTGAAATCAAATTGATTGCACAATAAAGAATTAAATAAAAGCTGCTTGCTATGGTGGCACATCTGCGGGCTTGATCCTGAGCTGCTCTGCCAGCGTCCATAGACACAGACAATGAGGATTGGCCCTGCCCCCCACTCCTTCATCACAGGATTTGACTGAAAGCAGTGGGAGCCACAACATTGATTGTCTTTAGCATTCCAAAGAAAGTCGTATCCACTGCACACAATAGCCGTGGAATTTTATAATCAAACTTTGACTATTATGTAGGCTATATGAAAGTGTAGTTCCTATACTAGTGGTAACAATGAGGTTGATTTACTAAAGGCAAATAGATTGCACTTTGAGTGCAGCTGCTCCAGAGCTTAGTAAATCAGGTAAAGCTTTACTTTGCAAAGAATACCCAATCACATGCAAGGAAAATGTAAAAAACAGCATTTTTGCTTGCACAAGATTGGATGATGGAAGTCAGTAGAGCTTCTGCTCATATACTAAGCTCTGGAGCAAATGTCTATTTGCCTTTAGTAAATCAACTCCAATGTCTCCACCACAGTATACTATGGGGTCTATTTTTAAAAATAATTTGCTGGACAAATGTCATGAGCCGATTATTTTTCCTATGATTGTCAGCTCCATCTAGTGGCCAATGTGCGACATTTTACTGGCTGAGATATTTCAGGAAAAATGCTGCATTACAGCCACTAGGTGGAACTGACAATCATAGAAAATTTACATATTAAAACAGAAATCCAGGCTAGGCCTAACTAGTCTCACAAATACACCTCCCATCCCCAACAGCTATGCTCACAAACCTGTGCAAAAAAACAGTGTATACTTATTTACTTTCAGCCTGCTCCAGTCCAGTCATGTGATCTGGCACCCCTGTGTCAGTCAGCAGTGGCTGCAGGGGAGAGGAGGGAGCATCGACAATGGGGGGGCATAGGAGCCTATACATGATGTCACCGCTCTAGGCTTTACCAGCACTTGTCAAATGCTCTCTCCTCTCAACTGCAGCTGCTGCTGCGATGGCTAAAAATAAATAATATACATCTTTCTTACAGAATTTCATCAGCATAGGATTTAGGAGGAGGGAAGGGACATTTTTAAACATTAATTAGATTTAGCCTGAATTTCTACTTTAGGCAAAACATGGCCAGAATTTGTGACAGCTGGACGAATGCTTGTGACATTCATCTAGTGGATCGTCCAGAAGTGAACCTACAAAATTTTAATATAAATTCAGCTATCTGCCCACACTAGTACAGTACTGAGATATCAACAAATATACATTGACAATTTCAAATATAATGCAGGAATAAAATATCTAATAACAGTGGTTAGGCTTACTCTTTAACTTCCAGCCTATATTTTCTTTAACAGCAAAAGGTCTTTTTCTACATAGTGTATTTAAATCTAGCCTTTCATCTGTATTATACTGCTAACTTCATAGCATCCTGTGGGAAAACACAGCAGTATATAGCCCTACTTATTAACTTCCAACCTATATTTTCTTTAACAGCAAAAAATCGTAATATATATTACAGTATATATTTAATGCTAACCCTTTATCTATATTATATATGCTTGTACTTTAAGTGAATAGTACATTATCTTCATTAGTTAAGCCTGCATCCAATATTTTTTTTTTAAGTATGTGGTTTAAAAGCGCGTGGGACTTAATGGCCAAGACACGGCTTACTTCATGGCATCCTGGGAGTAAACAAAGCATGTAGGGTGGCATGTAGAATCTTCCAGTTCATTAGGCTAATTAATCTCTAGAGCCTAATTGGTGTATTTTCTCATACACTTCTAAGTTTAATTTACAGTGTAATGGTTGTTGTTGTTACAGTCTTAAGACTCAAGATGCATCCTAATAACCCTTCTCACATACGAATCCATGGTTTTCTAACCAGTAATCTAGCAAAGGATGATTCTTTTGTTTATCTTTTAGCTGCTGAAGGAATGATGTGTCATCCTCTTTGTTCTGCTGTTGGTTGTTGGGGACCTGGGTCAGATCAGTGCCTGTCCTGCAAATATTTCAGTCGAAGCAAATCGTGTGTTAGATCCTGCAACCTTCGCTCTGGGTAAGTAATGCTGAAACCAAATAAAGCTATGAGCATAGGTTAAGATGACTATTTAATAAAATACCTGCATACAGTACTTAGAATCATGATTAGCGCAATAGGGGAGATTTACTAAAACTGGAGCATGCAAAATCTGGTGCAGCTCTGCCCAGAAACCAATTAGCTTCCAGGTATTTTTGTAAAAGCTTAATTGAACAAGTTGAAGTTAGAAGCTGATTGGCTACCGTGCACAGTTGCACCAAATTCTGAATGCTCCAGTCTTAGTAAATCCCCCCCCCCCCCCCCCAATGTATCTGCCCTGTTTTATATACGTACACCCAAAAGTTACTTTAGACCTTGTATTCACATCTTTCAGTGTCTGGGTATGCAGATTACCAAGGAACTGATGAACCTTTTGAACCCATGGCCGTGGCTCACAAGTCCACATTCATGGCTCTTAATCCTCTGAAGCATCTTGTCATTTTGAACTGCAGGCAGATGTAACACACAAATTAATACATTTCTGTATTTACCTTAAATGGGTTATTTCACACCAATACTACCTAAAAAAACTGATGAACAAATAATTGGTTGTGGAAAATACAGCCAGATGATGGCACCAATCCCCAAATTAACATAAAAGCAATAGGGAGGTGGGGTGGGGATTTTTGTAGGTGCAGAAATATCATCAAATATATTCAATCAAAAAAAGTTTATTTCTGGTTTTGAGAAGCAAAACAGAAAATATGTACATAAAAACAAAGGACACAGGCATGTACAGTACTATTGTTATGATGTTAAACAGGACAGCACGATAACAAATCCTGACATGTTTTGCCCATAGATCGGGCTTCTTCAGGGGGGCTGTCTTTATGGAGGTACAGGCCTTCTGTGTCTCCACTCCCAGGGCGGTGCTTCTAGCCCAATTCACCCGAAGCAACGGGGGCAAAGTTCCTATCACAATCCCCCCCAAAAAAGGCTGACAATGCAAGTCAAAACCACAGGCGACTAGGGGTCACAGAGGGAACAAAAGGACCAGAATATAGACCCAAAGGAAACTTGAAGCCAAGGGTACTGTACATGCCTGTGTCCTTTGTTTTTATGTACATATTTTCTGTTTTGATTCTCAAAACCAGAAATAAATCCCCACCTCCCTATTGCTTCTACCTCAAAAAACTGCTAGCACCATAATAAATCAAAGTTCACTCAAAATAATAAAAGAACATGTGCCCTGCTACTTTGAATAATCAATTAGATTAAATAACACAATATATACATCATTATAAGATGAAACAATCAGCGCCACAAGTAAAAAATATTGTGATGTTTAAATAAGATAACCTAATAATAAACGTGCACAGCTGCTAAACATTCCAAGTGGTACACCACACTAATTTCAAAATGGATAGTAAATAATAAATGTAGCGCTATGTGTAAAATTATAAATATAAAGTGCCAATCTCTAAAATAAATAAATCCTACATATAAATGAATAGTCCATAAAATGAAAAAATAAAGAAATAAAACATGAAAAAAACTCTTCTTGTGATCAGTGTATCCACACAATTCCACCACAGTGATTGTTCGTCCTCACAAGGAGTGCACACCACCACCAGTAAAAATGCACGCTCACCTCCCAGATGAGTCAAAACTCATATGCGGATCTCCCCACAAGCTCTTTGCTCTCACTTCCTCTTCCCAATCAATGGTGGGTAATCCAGATGGCTCTTTTCTTAATGGTAACTCAGCTCATTAATATCCAAAGAAGCAGATCATCTCCCAGCTTGGCTCAAGATTCCATGAGTTTAGGACATGTAAATAATAAGTATAGAGACCATAGTGTTCTCCGTAGACAAATTTATTCAAAGCCCCCAAATAGACAAGTTGCACTTACAAAATAAAAACTTTAAAATCACATAAAAACCTCCAGAGTAGCACCACTGTGTCCACATACACAGTAGCATGATGGCCACTTCTAATGGACCGCAATAGTTACCTTTCCATTAGAAGTGGCCATCATCCGGCATGGATAAGGAACATCCCGAAGGGACAGATATTGCGGATCTGACGGAACTGTACACAGATGGAGGATTATTTCGTACAAGCTAATGTCCTTAAAGAAAAATTTATACAGAAAGGTTATAGTAACAATAATCTCACGGAAATAATTCAGGAGGTGGCGGAGATCCCTAGGGATCAATGCCTGAAGAAAAAAGAACCTCAAACATGTGACAACCAACATCAACTGAGCTTTATTTCAGGTTTCCACTGCCAGTATAGGGAAATTGAGAGTATTTATAGGAAATACTGGCATATTCTCTGTAAAGATAGACACTTAGGGGAAATATTACCAGAACAACCGAAGTTCATTTATAGGAGGGCACCGAATTTCGGTGACAAGATAGTCAAAAAAATTTTGGATCCACCAGACCAAAGGTTCCTGAAAATAGACCTTAGGGGCTTCTATTGCTGTAGGAAATGCATTTGCTGCAGAACAGTGAAAACCAGTAATAGAGGAGTGACAAGTGTCACTAATAGAGATGGAGAGACATTTGAAATAAGGGAATTCAGCACTTGCAATTCTTCTCATGTGGTGTACTTGATGTGGTCCCCATGTGGCCTATTCTACATGGGAAGAACCAAGAGGCAATTGAAGGTTCGTATAAGAGAACATCTGGCTAATATTAAAAATGGTTATAAATACCACAGTGTCTCATTACATTTTAAGGAAAAGCATCAACAGGACCCCTCCTTGCTACAGTTTTGTGGCATTGATGTTGTACATCCATCCTGGAGAGGATCCAATAGGATTAGGGATCTGTCACGGAGAGAAACTGAATGGATCTTCCTTTTCAAATGTCTGGCCCCTAGGGGGCTGAACATCGAACTGGATTTGAACTGTTTCATCAATGATTTTTAAAAGACTAGTGGCCTTAACAGAAATTAGGGGGTGACGGTGTCTTTATTTGACTCCATGGTACCCACCCGGTATAGATTGTAGCTCCATTTTGTATATTAGAGAATTTACCGTTTAGTTACATAGCACTGTCACTTTAATAGGGGGTATTCTACACCCCATTGGAGAGTGTCTGGTTAATGCACATTTTTGCAGATTTATCCCCTATCCCCCATTTTTATTATAGGTTATGTACATAGTGAATGATAAACAAAAAACCCATTCTGCTGAGAGTTTATACTAATGATCATGACCTTATCGTCTGTGGAGTGTATGTTTAAATATATGATTTGCGAGTGACGGAAGGATATTTAATTATATAGCTGAAATGATTGACAGAATTAGTCTTAAATAGAGGGGGAGATAATGATTGGGCTGTGGCTAGCACCTACCAGTGGTTGTTTAAGTATGCCTAAGCAAATTCTATACCCCAGGTTATATACATTGTCACGCAGTAATCATTAGATAGGGTGTGCTCTGTACATATGTCTGAATAGAATCGTATATTTATATAGATGTATATATTAGGGACCACCAATCTTTGTAGCTAATGACTTAGATTTTATAGGGTAGGGGAATTCCAGCCATCCATATGCATGTGTTTTTTTTAAAAAAAACATTTTTTTTTAAATATTTTTTTTAAAAACAATTTTAAAACAAATTTTAAAATATGTCAAAATATTGATATTTTAGATTATTTCCATTTTTAATTTCTAATTTTATATGTGATTTATGATATTTGATTCATTACTGTAATCAAGAGTTACTTTTAAGCAATGTGTACTCCTTTTTCTAAAGCAATTAAATGTTATATTTTTTAATATGCAGGGTCTAATAAATAGACTATGGGAATACAGGAGGTATATAGGAAATTGTTATTAGTTTAAATAAAGCTAGTGTATAGTATTAGTTGCATAACTGTATTTGTAGTCTGAAGACTATCAGTCACCTACAATGTACTACACGGGTTTCAATGTCTATTGTCTCCCAGAAATGGGGATATTGCGATCGCGGGGACACGAGTAGTGCGCAGGTGTGCCGGACGAACAGTGCGCAGGCGCGCCGAACAATTCCCTATCAGCTGATGATAGGAGGATATATAAGGGATGATTGTCATCCTGAGCGGCCTATCCCATGAGTAAGTCACTGTTGTGACGAAACATGTCGGGGCGTGGCCGTGTGATGGTGAGCACCAGAAACAAGTGACGCGTTCTAGCTTACCAGGAAGAGGGATCTGTCAGAGCGGCCTATCTAGCGAGGAGTAGGTGAGAAAAGCGAGCAGACGCCTGCACACCTCGGGTCCGCCATGACCGCAAACCCTAACGTTCATATCCAAGTGTTTGCTGTGCTGTGCATTGGAGTTCAGTGTGCTGTGGAAGTTTTACTCTGCGTTTTTGAATTTTGAAAGTGTGAGTTTAATCATTGAGGATTTATGTGTGTTTTTTTATTAAACTGGTTATACAAATTACACTATTGGAGCACTTTTTTTATTTACATGTAGAATTACATGTGCATTCCTGCACTTATATTTGGATGTTTGATTTGTCGCTGTGACCCTTCCTGTTTGGGTACAAAAAGCACTGTAGCCTTACACGCAAGTGTGGGCAATTGGAGCTGGTGAGTGAGTTTCCATAGGGAGTGGGTTCACTCAGCACCTGGGTGTGGTGGAAGTTGTAAAGAAGACATCACTTTTGAAAGATTTTATCACATTTTATATAAAAAGAAAAATTTTTTTTTTCCTAAAGGAACTTTTTTGCCATGAAAAAGTTTTTATAATGTAATCAGTTGCAGTGCATCTTTTGTATGTTTTTCACTTATCACTTGGTGTTCACTATATATATATATATATATATTTGCATTTTACAGGTGTATATCCATTTAGTTAAGGATTCACTTTAAGGGTGAAAATATTGGTTTTCAAATAGCGCCACTGTTTTTTTCACGTTTATTTTACACGTTACAGAAGAAAACACTTTATTTATATCTTTACGTTTAAAGTGGCAGCTGTAGTTAGGTTGGTTTTTGAAAATAAATTTCCCAAAAAATTTTTTTTGTGCACTCCGAGGCGCAGTGGTGGTAAACAAGGTATAGGTGGGCAGTGATACTTTGTATATCAATCTGTGGTAAAACAATGCTTTGATAGCAAATAAGTCAGAAAGTAATAGAATTAATTAATTAATCAATTAATATTTTCTGTATTATAAATATAGAAGAAAATTGTAATAGAGTAAGCAATTGTAACTGTACAAGAATAAGTAAAATGCAATGCGTGAGGTTGCAGAGCACTAGTGCAGGGTTCAAGGGGTCAAAGTGGGGAGGCAATACAATGCCTCCTCACCACCCGTCAAATGTTCTCTGAAGAGAATTCTGGGTGCTGATTGCAATTCAGAGAACAAAGCTAGTGTGAACAAACCTTTCAAAATAAAATAAAAATTCAACTCAAAGGGTGTTTGAGGAGCATTGCCTGGTGCAACTTGAACACCTGTGCAACATGTCCAAAGTGCTCATTAATGCTCTAGGTGTGTTAATGCACATTAAGGGCTGCTATAGAAATCCACACCTGTGTGACAGAGCCTTAGGGCTCTTTCACACTAGCTTTGGTCTCTAAAGAGTGATCTGCATTCAGGTTGCTCTTCATAGAGCTTTTTGCAGCAGTGAGAAGGCATTGTTTCACCTCCTCACCACCTGGTTTAGCCCCTTGAACCCAGAACTAGTGCGCCGCAACCACATACAGTTCGTGTGAATGCAGGGCACTTGCAGAGAGGCCCCATTTGCTTGAATGGGTCATGTTCAGTGGGCACTAAGCCCACCAAAAGCAACAGGTAGTACATATCCTGACATGGCCATGAGTCAAAGCCTCAGGGCCATGGCATGAGTTCATTCCCAGCCTGTGCCTCTACAGATAAAGAGTATAAAGGTCGGGGGGACTCAACTATGGGGTTTTACCATCCCACAACTGCTAGTGTGAATGGGCAATTTAAGTGAAGAATAAGACAAGTTCATTGTTTGGGTTTACAATATACCCAATTAGGATGGCAAATTGACCCTCAAATATCTTAGGTTTAGACCATGGTTGTTCAGCGACTGCACGTGGCGCACAGCACCTTGCTGCTATAAAAGTTAGGGTATTGGTTATTTGTACTCAAGTACAATTAGCACTGCCATAATAATTTTGTGTATAAGTGAGGTCATGCAAGGAGTTAAGATTTTAAATGTCAGCTTTTAACCCCTTTGGTAGAAGAAATCTTCCCTTGGCAGCTAATTCTGTGGATATGCTTTTATTATTCATTATTAATTCTCCTCCCCAGCCTGTAGCACTGTGAACTTTAAAAAAACACCATGAATTCCTGTTTGTTCCTCCCACTCTATAGTAATAAACTGTCTTACAGAGTAATGAAATCTCCTTTCCTGAGAGATCATCTATTTTAATTACAGCAAATCATCTGCATTTCCTCCATTCTCCTCCCTTCTTTCTTCACCATCATCCTTGTCACCTTATCTCTTTTCCCATGTTGTCCAGACTGAATCTGCTCAGTGCCTCCAGTTTAGGTTTTCCATTCTCATCTCCTCTGTAGTCCTCTCATTGTGATGCAGATGTGATTCATGTACAATTTCCGCCTGGCGGTACACTGATATCATCTTTATTTGATGCAGTGCTTAAAAAATACAAGTACTGGTCTGCTGTGGATGATTCAGGTGTTTGCAGAGTTTACATTTTGGTTGAAGTGCATAGGGAAATATTTGTGATATTTGTTTTCTGTTACAGTGGTAAAAGAAAAAGGAATTGCATGGGGCAATGCATCTACATTACACAAGATGTGTTATTATTATTATTATTAGCCACTTCACAGATAGCAAAGATAACTTGCCACACTTTTGTGGCATTGTAAGTCTTTTTAATTTGCTGCACATTTTAACTGGCAAGTTGTACACTTGCAGAGCACCTGAAGCACTTTTCCAATTTGAAGGAAACCTGTGTGGCAAGTCTCTAGCAAGAGCAAAGTTGCAGTTCTGAGTCTACAGCAAGAGTTCTGCAAGTCACAATGACCCCTGTGGTGGGAGGACTATTGCACAACATAACTGAACCAGAACTTGCAGCAGACTTGCAGAATGTTTGCAAAGAAAGTTGATCTAGAGTCATGCAGAGTTATGCAATGTGGACTTGTTGCAATTGTGCAACAAACGTGTGAAGCCTGGCAAGTTTAGCAATAGCTTGGCAAGTCATTTTCAAACATGCAGCTCAATTGCTTGTTATCTAGGTTGTAGACCCTCCTCTTGGTGGTCACAGTCAACTTCCAAAAAGCACACTTTGACCAGATCATCCAGTTCTGAGTTAATTTAATGTTCACATTTACACTGCCCATAAACAAATGGCAGTGGGAGCTGCTAGATATTGGCAGATACCAAGTACATGTTTTCCAGTGTGCAGGTTCATTCATCCCCAAGTGCCAGATTGGGTTATAAAGGGAGTACCAATAAGCTAAGTTGTAAAGATGAATCATTTCCATATTTCAGTTATTTTCACTTCTGTTGCTCACCCAGGGTTGTTTCTAGGATTGCAAAAGAACCTGAGGCACTATTGGTAACTTGGAGTAAAGAAATAAGGCAGCTCGCATTGTGGGTTGCCCAGAATAGTGGAGAGGTCAAATTACCCTAACAGTGGGAGGAACCTAAAGGGGCATGGTTAATTACACCTTGAGTCTGCACAGTGTATAAAAAGCACATGCATGCCAGTTAATGTACAGTACCTACAAAATATGCTTTAAATACTACACCAAAAGAGAGAGACTAACAGACTTGCAAACCTCAGTGATTACTTAGCTACCAACAACTATTAAGACAATAAACGCTTTCTTCAGGAGTGGTCAGAAATATATAAATTACTTAGTACTGTAGTCTGGTGTATGAAATGTAAAACATAGTATATATAGTGCAGGGCTCAGGAGTGTGTAGGGTAAAGAGTGCAGAGTTCAGTAGTATGTAATGAACAGAGTGCAAGGGTCAAGAGTGCATAATCCATTGAATGCAGGGGTCAGAAGTGTGTAAGGCACAGATCACAGGGGTCAGGAGTGCATGACACAGAATACAGGAATCAGGAGTGCATAGGGCACAGAACACAGGGGCCAGGATTGAACAATTCACAGAATGCATTGCATTCTGTGAATGCACAAGAGATAAACAACAATATTGCTTCTGTTGATGAGAACGGAAGCTTTCATAGCAGGTAGTACAATGCTAGCTGTATAATCCTGCATTAATTAAATTATGAAGTGCAGCAACCTTGTTTTATGCACCAAAATTGACAAAAACTTCTCAACACAGCCTCTCCAAATCCGCCCCAGTAGAGTACTCAGTACAGACCTCCCCCACAAACACAGATGTATCCCCTCAGTACAGATCACCTTCCTGAAGCCCATTTACCATACCTAAATTCAGTGATGATGCACAGGGAGGGGAAAGCCTCCCCTTGGCTGTGCCATGTGACACTGAACATCAGAGTTGAGGAAGAGCTTGTTGTTGCAGTATCTGAGGTCTGAATAAGTCAGCGGTTGTAGTACAACTGGCACTGCAGCTCCGAAACTTAACGATAGAAAACAAAACAAAATTCAGGGGATCACAGCATCGGGTCCCTGGGGCAAAGTGCAAGAGATGCAGGGTGCGCACTCTTGGTGGCCAACGCCAGCAATGCCTTTGTGCTCGCCTTTCCTCCAAATTGGGACCACATTTGCCCGCTTTTACAGTACCTTTCCTGTGACCCCCAGATCATTTTAACCACACACTTTCTTGTACTAAATAAATGTTTTCTACAAATTTGGCAGTGCCTAAAATGCCTAAAAATTGAAAGCAACTGAGTATGTGTAGAGCAGGATGAGACAATGTATTACTGGATTTTAAACAGTATGGACACTTATTTCTAATGTTTTTCATAGCTATACCTTACCTGCAAAAGGGGCCAGTCTGAAGTGATCGAGCAGGACTTCATTTTATGACTAAAGTTCCACTTTAAACAAATTTCCAATTAAATTTCTAAGTTTAATTGAAACTTAAACTGATTATCCTGCATTTGAACACACTTTACTTTTTCACCCACTATAGGCCTTCTAAAAATGAAGGTTATGTGGTGTAAATGATTACAAGACTATAGCTCATCTTTTACCTCCCCATAAGGATGGCACATTTTTAGAGTGGCTCTAATGGCGGAAGTTTTTTTTTTTTACCTTAATACATTCTCTGCATTTAAATAAAAACCTTCTGTATGCATCCACAGTCAGTGAGCATATAGTGGGGGGCTGGGTCATGTTCTGTGTGTCCATAGACACACAGAGTGTGTTATGCAATGGGGCGTACGGCAGGAGGGAGGAGCCAGGAGTGCCACCAGGTGACCCGAGAAGAAGGTATGTATAACACTTAATAATGTAGATGAGTCCTGTAAAAATGTTTGATTTCTGTATAGAAGGTAAAGGACATATCACTGTCAATGTATTTAAAAAGAGCAATAGCTTCAGTATATCCAGTGGAATAATAGAAATCCAATAGTTATTCCTTATCTTGTCTGCAGGAATCTTCGGGAGTTTGCCAATGGTTCTGTCTGTCTCAACTGTGACAGCCAATGTGAGAAGATGGAAGGAGGTGTAGCTACCTGTTATGGACCGGTAAGGGAGTTTAAAAGGAATCTACTCATAAGAAAGCACTAAAACAGGGGTAGGCAAACTTTACGCCTCCAGCTTTTGTGGAACTACAAGTTCCATCATGCCTCTACCTGTCATGATTATGGCTGTCAGAGTCTTGCAATACTTCATAGGACTTGTGGTTCTGCAACAGCTAGAGGGCCGAACTAATTCTTATTCAGGATGGAATAATTTGGTTCCAGATGCCTACCATTGCTGCCTTGAATACTTCAGTTTTGGACTGATTCCGTATTTCATGAATATAGCCTTTATATATTTGCTCCCTATGTTCTGCAACTTGTTATACTTAAAATACAGGACTTCTTTCTTTGAATCTTGCAATGAATAGAATGAGACTAGAAAATTAATATCTAATGCAATACCCAGGGCAATTCAGGGGAGAGCATAAGGTGAAAAAAATACATAAGCAGATGATACCTTTAGTGAAAACTTCATGTCAGATGGATCAGTAGACCTGGTGATACAGGTTATACAGGTTATATATACACTGTTTTGACCAAAGTATGAGTTTAGTCTATTACACCTACCTATTGGTTGAACAGACCACCTATCGTTTGGATAGCAGGCAGGGGCAGGACAAAGCTTTTAGGCACATTTGAGACTTGCATACAGTTTCTGCTGCCTATATTTCTAAATATGCTAAGTATTCTCACATGAAATTTTCATGTCTGGCCTATGAATAATTTTATGATATGCTACTGTTTGAATTGTTCAGGTTTATGTACATTTCAGTAATACTTGAATATTATTGATTCAACTATTAACATTGTATGTTGTATTCAATTACTTTAAAAATTCCCAGTTCCAGCTCTCTCTAATAGAAGATCATGTATACTCATCTCTCGAAAGGCTACCATTGTCTACCTTTCCAGTGCTGCAGCTTTTGTTGAACTCTTCAGCATTCAAAACTTTCAGAAGTGTTGGGTGCCTGTACCCCCTGCTGTGTGCCTTGATTCCTTTCTTCAACCCATATGTTACTACTGTACAGGACACAGCAGTTATGTAGAGTCGGAGAATAGAACCACAGCAGGGGACATAGCCATCTGAAACTCCCAGAAGTATTAAATGCAGAAGAGTCTTACAGGAACTGCAGTGCTGGAATGGAGGATAGGTAGGATATACAGTATGTGCTGCTAGAGAGGTAATTTTAATATCTAGTCTATTACAGGGAACTGGCATTGGAATTTTTTTAAAGATCTCACATGGTGGCTTTAAAGTATACCGAACATGACTAGCATATGTTAGTTTAAATTTTTCTTCTATGAGCCCTAACAGTTATGTGACAATTTCAGGGGCCTGAGCACTGTGCGAAATGCTCTAATTTTAAAGATGGTCCCAACTGTGTGGAAAAATGTCCGGAAGGTCTTCAAGGAGCACACAGCTTCATCTTTAAATATGCTGATGAGGACAGAGAATGCCGTCCATGCCACCCAAACTGTACCGATGGGTAAGAATTTACATTTTCCTGAACCAATACTAGATATACAGTATAACCAGCATTTAAGCCCAACTCTAGCTAAACCCTTTCTCACAGGAAACACAGGATGCCCAACAGAGGTTCTAACCTTTTCCCCAATCAATTTCAAGCTGGGGAAAAAGTTTAGTACTTTCACATTTTAGATTTCTTGTAGAACTGTAAAAGTATTCTAAAGGACCACAATTAACTCACTTGAGTGAGAAACTGATGGTTAATGGACCAACAACTTTGGATGCTCTAATTTTGTTAATGCTGGGGCATAAGAAGCCAGTTTGAAGGACTGCACTTTCCTGTACTGAAACTGCAAGAAAAGGGAATCTGATGTAAACAAACCTTGAGAGTGTTACTATTCAGTTGCTCCATCATGATGGAGCAACTTTAGTGATATTTTTATGATATTTTAACTTATATTTTCAGCTGTATTGGTATTTTTCAAAAAAAACTATCATGCATGTGTACACGTTTATATAACAACATATTGACTTATTCTCTGTAAAAACTGTTAACCATGAGATAAATGCAGCGAGGTTAAGCCTACCCGCACGGAGGGCACGTTTTTAAGTCTGCTTCTAATAATCCTATTCCTCCAGCAGGAGCTGAATAATAAAACTGTGTTAACCTCAGACAACAGTGTCTTACAAGAGTATTTCTTGTCCCTCTGCTCTCATTTACTGCCCCAGGACTATCTCTAGGAATGTAAGATCAGGTCCCGCAGGGGTTGAGCAATTTAAATAGGAATGTGCACCCACAGCAAAACTCCGGTGTAATGTTTAGCAATTACAGGAGAACTAATAAAACATTGCTTAGCCGGTTTCTCACCTCATTGCTACAATTGGAGATAGAGGTCTCCCAAGCCCATCCGTGCCTTGCTTTGCATGATCTCAGCATTTTACTGGATGCAGCCATGCAATGTGTAGGGAAATCTAGTGATATTTTTACACTGTCCCTCTGGTGCTGACAGAAGTGTTTGGAAAATAATCCAGGTGTCGGAGCTACCACTCTGTTTATTTGCAGCCATGATGTATGTGTCATACATTTCAGAGCACAGCTAAGCAGAGTTAAATCCTTCATTAATAGGAAAGGGAGGTAGCTAGACGAGAGATAGAAAGCAATTAAATGAAATTGTTCTGTGCTTATGCTTCCTCCAAAGTTTCCAGACGCTAGTCTTTGAATTTTTCTCATAATAGAGTGTTTATGCAACATCCTTTGATGCCTTATAGTATTCAGGGGATTATCTGATAACGTCAAAATACATGCCACTGTTTATCCTACATGTACAAGGCAGAAACAGCCATTTGAGTGAATGTTCATTCTACTGAAATTTGACTTTAGCTTTTGAGTTATCAATAGCCACCAATAAGACTCGTTCTATTCTAGTTCACGTTATGCTGGATATACGTTCATCAGTTTTTCCAGTTAACCATTTAATTTAATAAATCTCTGGATTTTAGTACAGTGCAGAAAAGTTAGAACTTTATATTGCTTTCTATGACTTCCTGTCCCTGTGAGGTTGGCACCCCCAATTTCTTGTATGGCACTCTTCATTAGGCATGAGCCGAACACCCTCCTGTTCGGTTCGCAGCAGAACATGCGAACAGGCAAAAAATTCGGCAGAACACATGAACATTGTTAAAGTCTAAGGGACACGAATATGAATAATCAAAAGTGCTAATTTTAAAGGCTTATATGTAAGTTATTGTCATAAAAAGTGTTTGGGGACCCGGGTCCTGCCCCAGGGGTCATGTATCAATGCAAACATTTTTTTTTAAAACAATAAAAATGAAATATTCCTTTAAATATTGTGCCTGGGGGGTGTCTATAGTATGTCTGTAAAGTGGAGCATTTTTCCCGTATTTAGAACAGTACCACAGCAAAATGACATTTCTAAAAATTGTAATTTAAAACTGATCGCGGCTGTAATGAATTGTCGGGTCTCGGCAATATAGATAAAACTCATTGAAAAAAAGAGCATGGGATCCCCCCCCCCCAGTCCATTACCAGGCCCTTTGGGTCTGGTATGAATATTAAGGGGAACCCCGAACCAAAATTAAAAAAAAATAAATTGCGTGGGGGTTCCCCTAAAATCCATACCAGGTCCTTCGGGTCTGATATGGAAATTAAGGGGAACCCTGCACCAAATTTTAAAAAAATGGCGTAGGGGTCCCCCCCAAAATCCATACCAAACCCTTATCCGAGCACATAACCTGGCAGGCCGCAGGAAAAGCGTCCCCCCCATCCCCTGAACCATACCAGGCCACATGCCCTCAACATGGGAAGGGTGCTTTGGGGTAGCCCCCCAATGCACCTTGTCCCCATGCTTGTGGGGGTCTGCGGGCAGGGGGCTTATTGGAATCTGGAAAAAAATGACAAAACACAGCTTGGGACAAGTCCTTTATTAAAAAATAAAAAAATAACAATGTCCCACGATGTCCATTCATCTTCTTCTATCACACCGCGATGGACCGAAAAAGAAAACAAAACGTCCGCAAACGATGCGCCTCCATGGCTTCCGTCTGGCGCTTGTGACAGCTCTTATATAACTGGGCGGGGCCACCAGTTTACGTTAATGGGTGACCCCGCCCCCCTCTGATGCCACAGGGAAGACATGGGGAAGTCCCCGTGGTGTCAGAGGGGGTGGGATCACTCAGTTACATCACCGAGTGGCCCTGCCCTCAGTTATAAAAGAACTGTCACAAGCAAAGAAGCGTCATGCGGCGGGAGCCTCTCATGAAAGCGGATCAGTTACATATTTTTTTTCCTTTTTCGGTCCATAGCGGTGTGATAGAAGAAGATGAATGGACATCGTGGGACATTTTTTTTTTTTTTTTTTTAAATAAAGGACGATAAATAAACAAGCTGTGTTTTGTCTTTTTTTAACATTTTGACACTTTTTTTGTGAAATGGTAGGGGTACATTTGTACCGTTTCACATAGGGGGGAGGCCGGGATCTGGGGGTCCCCTTGTTAAAGGGGGCTTCCAGATTCCAATAAGCCCCCCCGCTACAGATCCCCACAACCACTGGGCAAGGGTTGTGAGGATGAGGCCCTTGTCCCCATCAATATAGGGACAAGGTGCTTTGGGGGTTACCAAAAGCACCCTCCCCATGTTGAGGGCATGTGGCCTGGTACGGTTCAGGAGGGGGGGCATTCTATCATCCCCACTCTTTTCCTGCGGCCTGCCAGGTTGCGTGCTTGGATAAGGGTCTGGTATGGATTTTGGGGGGGAACCCATGCCATTTTTTTTTTAATTTTGGCGCAGGGTTCCCCTTAAAATCCATACTAGACCTGAAATGTCTGGCATAGATTTTGGGGGGAACCCCTACACCATTTTTTTTTTTTAAATTTGGCGCAGGGTTTCCCTTCATTTCCATATCAGACCCAAAGGGCCTGGTATGGATTTTAGGGGGACCCCCACGCAACTTTCTTTTTTAATTTTGGTTCGGGGTTCCCCTTAATATTCATACCAGACCCAAAGGGCCTGGTAATGGATTGGGGGGGATCCCATGCTCTTTTTTTCAATGAGTTGTATCTATATTGCCAAGACCCGACAATTTATTACAGCCGTGATCAGTTTTAAATGACAATTTTTCCTTTAGAAATGTAATTTTGCTGTGGTACTGTTCTAAACACGGGAAAAATGCGCCAATTTACAGACATACTACAGACACCCCCCAGGCACAATATTTAAAGGAACATTTCATTGTTATTGTTTCACTTTAAGCATTAAAAAAATCACTGCTCCCGAAAAAACGTCCATTTTTAAAAAAAATGTTTGCACTGATACATGACCCCTGGGGCAGGACCCAGGTCCCCGAAAACTTTTTATAACAATAACTTGCATATAAGCCTTAAAAAATTTAGATTTTTGATTTTTCATGTTAGTGTCCCATAGACTTTAACGGTGTTCCGTTAACGGAGTGTGGTAGCTTTCGAATTTGCCGCGAACACTGCATATTGGTCGCTGTTCGAGTCGAACATCGGGCTCATCCCTACTCTTCATGCACAGGAATAGAGGGAAAATCTCCCAAGTACAGTCACAGCCAGAAATAATAACATAAAAGAATATTAAACTGGAAGGAAAGTCAAAACCTAACTAAGCTTAAATGGGAACTTCACCCTAACCCAAACCACCTAGGCCCCCCTCTCTTTTTCCCCGTCACAGGTCCCAGAAGGCTATGGGACCATTCACAAAGTGCAGCCAGGCACAGTTGGAAGCCAGCTGTGAAGCTGCAAAGAGTTACAGCAGGCTTCCCGCAGTAAATAAGGCAACGCTGGGGACTTGAAGGCAAGGGAAGAACTGACCTGGATGAGGACAGCGCTGGATCCCTGGACAGGTTAAGTCAGCAGCTACAGTGTTTGTAGCTGCTGACTTAATTTTTTTTTTTTTTTATGGAAAGGTTCTCCTCTTTAAATCTATTCCCACCACAATTCAAAGCCTATTCTCTCTACCCTGTAAAAAGAAAGATGCCTATACTTACTTATTCTGAAGTTGCTTTGATCTGGTCCTGTGATTACTCCAGCACCAACTAGTGTAGGGGAGAGATTGCTGACAACGACTGAAGGAGCCTGGGCGATGACGTCACATCACCCATAGGCTTACTATGAGGCATCTGTTGTCAGCTGTCTCTCCTCTACACTGAAGCCAGGACTGGGACTTGATCATGTAATCGGACCAGAACAACTTCAGAATAGGTACGTATACACATCTTTCCTTTTATGGGGTAGATAGAATAGGCTTAGAATGTGGGTGGGAGTAGATTTAAGCTTAGTTAGGTTTTGACTTGCCTTCCACTTTAAGTGTTCTCTAATCTATCCAAACTAAAAAAAAAGGCAGGACATAAGCTTTAATCAACTGGATGTCGAAAATGTTTCATCAATTTAAAGCCAGTGGGAAACTTGCCTGTGTTGATCCAATCTCTTTGAATTAAAAATGTTGATCAGAAACTGTTTGTCACTGTGAAGACAATAATTTTGTGCTTGGATCAATTAGTCTGTTCAACAGGGAATGATGCAAATAAAGTTTCCTTTGAGCTGAAATTGATCGATAATGATCGTGTACTAATCAGCACCAACGCGTTTTTTCCAGCGGGATGCAGGCCAACTTGAAAAAATGATTTACTTTAATTGATAATAGGTGTAGTGCACAGTGCTGGCACTGAAGTCGTTTTCAACCCCAGCAGCAGGTTGTGGAAGCCATCGTTAACCATTTCTTTGCCTCTGCTATGACTGTCGACATGAATTCACAAAGGGCCAAAGTTAACAAACAAATCTGCTTTTTTATGGAGAAAGAAGCAACAACTTAGATAAAGGAGTGGCTATGGATATAGTATACATTTGACACAGTTCTCCACATATTGCTAATGTGTAAAAGGATAGAAAACTGGATGGTTAGAAAACTGGCTCAAAGATTGTATTAAGAAAGTAGTGATTAATAATTCATACTCTGAATGGCCTAAGGTTATTAGTGGTGTACCCCAAAGTTCAGCATTGGGACCCTTACTTTTTAACCTATTTAGAAATGATATAGAGTTTGGGATTAAAAGTACCATTTCAGTGTTTGCAGATAACACCAAGCTAGAGTATGCAGTGGAATAACGTCCTTACATGATGTTTCCAACTTACAAGCCAACCTCAGTGCACTATTAAAGAGGAACCTGCAGTCTGCTCACATAATTTGTAATAAAAACATATTTGCCATTCTGAAGCTTCCCTCCAACATTACAAATATTCTGCAGAAATCTCGCTCTTCTAAGTTTGGCTGCATCCATTTTAACTTTGGGCAGCTGAAGCTGCTGCCTGTTCACTTCCTAGATTTACACAGACACACAGAGGCACACTTCCAGTCCTGCAGCTCTCCTTGGCCCTCTTATGACTCACCCCCCTCCCTTCCTGACAAACTCTCACAAGAGTGAGAGAGAGAGCTGTGCATGATGTCATAAGCCTAGACTAATGACCAGACAAGAAACAGGAAGTGGGCTGTATAAGGTATTTACTGGCAAAAAAATGTTTTACTATCCAAAGTTAAAACAACAAGGGCAGAAGATTTAATAGATGGAAAGATCAAGGTCCACTTTAAATTGGGCAAATATGTGGCAGATGAGGTTTAATTTTGATAAATGTAAAGTTATGCACTTGCATTTTTGATTCTGTTCAAATCATTAGTGAGACCTCATCTGGAATATGCAGTTCAGTTTTGGGAACCAGTTCTCAAAAAATATTATTAGGGAACAAGAGTGGGTGCAGAGAAGGGCAGACAAACTATTAAGAGGCATGGAGGAGCTTAGATATGAGGAAAAATTAGTTTATATGAATTTATTCTCACTTGAGAAGAGGCAATTAAGGGGGATATAATCCCCATTTATAAATACTTAAGAGGTCCATATAGTGAAATTGGTACAGAGATTAACTTTAAAGTGCTTACAAAGGACAAGGGGATATTCTTTACATATGGCAGAAAAGACCTCCACATACTGAAAGGCTTCTTCACAGTAAGAGCTGTGCAAATGTGATATAGACTCCCTCAGCAACTAGTTCTAGCCAGCTCAGTAGATTGTTTTAAAAAAGAGCTGGATGCATTTCTAAATGCACAAAATATAGCTAGATATTAATATTTATGGGTAATAATACTAGTTGATCTAAACAAAATCTGATCGCCTTCAGGGGATCAGGAAGGAATTTAATTTCCCCCCACTGCAGCTTGGGAAATAGACCATGCTTTATGGCGTTTTTGTATTTTGCTTTCTACTGGATAAACTGTGGGTAAGGGAATCTTTATATGAAGGTTTTATATGTTTTTTTTTTCTATTGGTCGAATCAGATGAACTTGTGTCTTTTTTTGAACATAGCTAACTATGTAACTATGTTGCGGCAATAGTAGTATAAACATGTAAACAAATTATTGGCTTCTATAGCCCCCAAAAGCTTGCTTACATTTTTATCTGTGCTGCTGACTTTTCGTAACTAATTACGGACCACCCGCCGCATTTGTATTGCGGCAAGTTGGCTCCCCTGCGCGAATTGCTGTCATTGTACATCGGGCGCATACACGGCAATTTGTGGGCGTGCGCGCGCCCATTCACGAGCGGGGGAGCCAACCACTGGGTTCGGTGGACTCGATGTCCGCTGGCCACCTGCAATCGCTCCAGAGGCAGGGGATCAGATAATGTAAATAAACAGATCCCCATTCAATCAGGGGAGGAGAGAGAGATTGTCTGTTCCTGTTAACTCTCTTACTTAGGGAACAACTGGCCTACTGCCACTGAAATGTGACACAAAAGTTTAACCTTGTTTGGCAGAGCTGGTTAGATAACTCCCGCAGTTAGTGATGGATAGACTTTTACAACTTTGAAGTTTTGTTAGCTTCCTCTTTTGAGGGATCGAGTCTTTTACCCCACCAAGAGTTTCAGCGTTTTTTACGCTAGAAGTAGCATTTTTTCCGCTGGAAGTAGAAAAGATATGTTACCCTGTATAAGATGTTCAACAATGAGCTCTGGTAGACCTGTTTTTATTTTGTTCACAAAGGTCATTATGTGTGTTGTGTAGGGATGGGCTTGATGCTCAAGCTCTGCCGCGGAGCGCCCCATAATGCACTGTGAGATCGCAGTACATTGACAGTCGCTGATTGGCCAAAGCATGCACCTGACCTGCATGCTTTGGCCAATCACAGAGCAATGTGCTGTGAGAGTCATGATTGGCCAAAGGCAGGATGCAAAGTCCATGCCCCACACTATATAAGGCTGCTGCTTACATGGTAGCCGTATATAGTGAATGAATGGAGATTATGCAGGTAGTGTAGTGTGCAGTCAGTCAGTGTAGTATATATAATACAGTTCAGAGTATATAGTGCAGTCAGTGTAGTGTATATATAATACATGTTATAGTATATAGTGCAGTCAGTGTAGTATATATAATACAGTTCAGAGTATACAGTGGAGTCTGTGTAGCATATATAATACATTGGAGAGTATATAATGCAGTCCGTTTAGTATATATAATATGGTTCACAGTATATAGTGCAGTCAGTGTAGTATATATAATACAGTTCAGATTATATAGTGCAGTCCGTGTACTATATATATTACAGTTCAGAGTATATAGTGCAGTCTGTGCACTATATATAATACAGTTCAGAGTATATAGTGCAGTCTGTGTACTATATATAATACAGTTCAGAGTATATAGTGCAGTCCGTGTAGTATATATAATATAGTTCAGAGTAGGGGACAAACTCTTCCGGGGCTGAAGTGGTTAAAGGAATATTTAATTTTATTGTTTCACTTTAAGCATTATTAAAATCACTGTTCCTGAAAAAACTTTTTTTTTTTCATTGATACATGTCCCTTAGGGCAGTACCCGGATCCCCATACACTTTTTATGGTAATAACTTCACTAGAACTTTTTGCCTGTTCGAGGTGTTCTGGTGCAAACCGAACCGGAGAGGTGTTCGGCCCATCTCTGGTGTTGTGTATGATATGACTGGTTCTTATCCGATTTCTGTACATTGTTTGTATTTTATACTGCTTGATATGCTTTCTGGATGTACAGACATTTTATGATACTAATAAAAAATAGTTTGGATTAAAAGAGTAGGGAAAGAAGATAGAAGACCAGAGCCAAAGAGCTTCAAATGAGGATGCGGATGAAGCCTCCTTGAAAAAAAGTAATGATTATAAGTACTCTAGATGTGGCTTATAAGACTTTGGGTGAAGACTGAGCAATATGTTGCAGGAAATGCTGCCTCTTGACAAATCTTGCCAAATGATGGCAAGCAATAAAGCCAAGGGTTGGTCTGAAATGTAAGTTTTTAATTATAGAGTTATTGACAGACAGTATAGGCTTCATTAGTTAGATTAGAAAAAAAAACTCACAATATGTTTGAACAGTTGTATGCAAATTTATAATAATTAAATACGATGCACATGTATTATTTCCGGGTTACCAACATGAAAAATGTCTTTAACCTACAACTATAACATTTGTAAGCTAATTCTCGCTAGCAGAAACTTACTACCACACTATACTTTTAACCTGAGATCAAATGGAGTGGACCAAGCCTTTAGAAAAACAAGAAAGGAATTTATAAGTGCCATGCAAGTCATACAATGCTGGCTGTCCTTTTTTTTAGCATGCAAATTCAATGCCATAAATTATAACATGTTGATGTCAACAGCTGTTGCTATTCACAAAGAAACGTTTTACCTTTTTACAAATATAATTACAACAGAGACATTAGGTGGAAGAATGAGACAGCAACAAATAAGCCTTCTTTTGTGCAGCCCATCTTTGCCGTGCATTGAAGATGATCCAAATAATCTCACTAATGATGATTGGATGCATCAGGGAAGACATGTTTGTGGTCTTTGCCAAATGTTGCTAGTGCTATAGATGGTTAGAGTGACAAGAAGTGCTTTTGTTAATGCGTTGTGAATCATAAGTATGCCTGTAAATATAAATGTAATTGTATACATGGGATTGTCCAGATAACATGTTTAAAAAGCAAAAAAAAAAAACAAAAAACAAAAACATATACTATGTTGACATGTGTTACTTCGAAGGTCTGTAGGATATACATGTAGCATGGATTCAGGTGACTTAACAAATTGTCACCTCTGTTAGTCAAAAAATTCAATCCAAACAATTAAACATGATACCTTTAAATGCTTGTGGTTATTAGCTGCAGCTACTAAACACAAGCTTGACAAATACTATGGAAAGCAATCGGAACTTTGACTTGTACCTACAAAGGCAACAAACAGAAGTTAATGTTTTACATTGTAAATTGTATAGCTAATTCAGTGCCAAGGCGCAGAATTTGTCTGGCACTATTGTCTGTAGCTGGCTTTTAAATTAGGTATTCATCTGATGTCAATAGCTTTAATATTCGTCATGAGTACAAGGATGCTTACTGTGGATAAGGGCTATTTCCTGAAGAATACAAAATTCAGATGAACAACCCAAATCTTTTTACAATTAATTTTGGACCTTTTTTGAAGTGTTTAATGTGGATTATCTGATTTGCAAATGTGAAAGGTCAGCTGTTTCCATGTTCAAGACAATTGAATTGATAACACAAAAATACCAAGGGCCCATAGGAGCTTAGAGATGGTAAATCTCGGTACTGGCGATATATTTTTCTGGCCAGAATCGAATGTTCACAATGAAGAAATGGTATTCAAAAGTCAACTTTGCTGGCATCGTTACTCTTGTAACCCTGAGCTGCTATGATCTCACAATCAGGAACCATATCTTTTTGTGCTAGAAAATGCTAACTATTCTCCGATTAAGCACTATTACAAAAGGCCTTTTAAGTCAGAACCTTTAAAATACATCTGGGCATCCACAATATTTTAAAAGAAAGAATTGAAATCAATATCAGTAGTTTCCAAACATGGTTTGTCTAAACAATGGCCCTCGGTTTTCTTCAACAGGATTTTTAATATTTCAGCCTAACAAAGCCTATAATTGTATAACTTCTAGTCCCAACTATCTACAGTTAAGCAGATAGATTGAGAGGATTGTTTAACATTTTAACTCCAGACAGCAACTTGCAAAGCACAGAAAAGAGAACAATAGAACATTACAGTGGATACTTAATTTAACTTTTACATTTAACGTGTTTTTGCAAGTCCCATAATATGACTTTTTCTTGACTAGTAAAGCTTTCTGCCAATTACTGTTCAGCAGCACATGGTAGTCAGCATTTAGCACTCTGTGTAACTTTCAAAATCCTTATGACGTCCAAAATAGCCAATCTTTATGCTGTTTCTTCTTCTGAAGGTAGCTGATCATAACCTTTCTTGTAATTCACTGTAATAGTAGTTATAACTTCTCTTTTACAACTACTTCCATTTTATTTAACTCGTTCCCAGTTATTCACTTTGATTACCTTTGGTGTTATGGTCTTGAGTCCATATAATCTGCAGTTTAAAACCAGTTCAGATCATATTTGAGAGTTGTTCTGCTTGACTCTTTCTAATAAAGTGAACATGATTTTATTAGATTTGTTGCTCCCACTTCCTGAAATCTATTACAAACATATACTGCCCTTCAGTAAAGCAGTTATTCCTTGTGTCATTATTTCCTAACATAATTTTTCCTTTACAATTAATGCAATGCAAAATATTTTTCAAATGCTGCGATTTATGTCTCCTAAGTAGGTAATCCTAATGTGGTGGCAGAGTGGTGTAGTGGGTCGCACTCACGCCTAGCAGTAAAAAGGGTTGCTAGTTTGAATCCCAACCACGACAACCACAACACTACCTGCCTGGAGTTTGCATGTTCTCCCTGTGCAGGTTTCCTCCAGGTACTCTGGTTTCCACCCACACTCAAAAGACATGCTGGTAGGTTAATTGGCTTCTGTCCAAAATTTGCCCCAGTATATGAATGTGACTTGGGGACCTTGGCTTGTGGGATCCTTGAGGGTAGGAACAGATGAAAGTGTGTGATGTATGTGTGGAGGACTGTGTAAATTGACAGTGCTATATGGGTAAATGAATAATATTATAATAGATGAGCATCTTAAGGAGACACAATGTACAGGGATAGGGACAATTGTAGACACACTCGCTCTGGATGGACTGGTGTCTTTATTCAACCTTATGTATGTAACTATATAATTTTTCTATTTAGATAGCGTTTCCCTGGCTGGAGGCTGTGGTTCCTCTAGCCATCCTTTATCACTACAGGATACAGTAGCGACATAGGGGAAAAGGGGAACAATAGTGCCCAGCACCACATACTTTATCTTATATACATGTTGCTGTTAGAAGAGAGTTGGTAAACACAGATGTTAATTAGTTGTCCAAAGTGCTCGATAAATACCCCTGCTCTGGGCTACTTTCACACCTGGAAATGACTCACTGCTGTTTATTTGGTAAAGTTGTAGTGCAATACATCTTACATGCATTACTATTTATTTCTATGGAAAGTGTGTTTTGCTGGAAACTGAACCAGGGATGGAGAAAGCTGAATTTTGAATGCACTGTAAACAGAAGAGGTGTCATTGTAGCCTTACTATTACTTTATCCATACCTCTCAGATTCACTAATATATACCTTAACACTGTGACTGTAAATTAGCTAGGCCCTATTTATTGACCTGCATGAAAGAAGACCTGTCGTACATGGATGCCCTCCCGGCAATTTAGGCCCGTGCTGTAACCGTCTTTCAGCTATAGCGTGGACGGGAAGAGGTTAAAAGTTATTTTTTTTATGTAACACTAAAAATATATAAGTGAATATAATATACCTTCTTATTCCAGCATAAGGAGTATAGTGGTTAATGTTGATTTAGATTGTTTAGTTCCACTTTAAGGGAAAAAGGGAGTTAATTCGGGCCAACTTTTATATAAAAAATTCTTTCTGTTCTCGTTTTAATTGACATCATATGTAAATAGAAGTTTATACCTTTGATTTGCAGATGAATAAAACAGTATGGCCCCTTTCACTCAGGCACCATCCCATCAGCAGAAAATCCATGAACAGATCCCCTACTAAATAGGAACAGGATGGGACGGGGCATCCATGCCCATCCATTTTTTTTTCTCCCGGGTTTACAAATCAGAGCCTTTAGGACCCATGTTGGATCTATGTGTAACCACTGTCACTTCCCCTCGCATTTGGCCTGAATTTCCAGCTGAAATTGCTGTGCACATACGAAAAAGACACACTGGGGTTTGGAGGGGTTCAACCCTTCCTTACCCTATTCAAAACAAAAAAAAAGTGTTAGCTTTAGATTTAGTATACTAGTATACTCTCATTGTTTTATAGAAAACCACTAGTTACACACAATGCTCCCTATAGCACCCTTAAAAATTTACTGGAGCCATATTTGATATTCTTTTCACAAGATCCATTAAATAGGTCAGGTGACTAAGTATGCATGTGTAAAAGAAAAGAATAAAAAACAAATCTTTTAACTTATAAAATCCAGATGAATATTTGTCTTTATTGTCCCTAAGTAAACACCTAGGCAAGGAAAACTCAGACTACTGCCTGGTGGGGCCTGAGGGGCTTTATATAACGGAAGTACCATTTCACATATGCGTGTTCTTTCTGACCCTTACATCTAGAAATAGATTTTGTAAAACCTGCAACAAATATATTCCTTATATGAGTATTGCTCTCAGGTTTACATGGATTTTTGCTTATGGAAGAAAATAGAAATGTTCTGAAATGTGTTCCACATTTTTATATAGCAAGCCATATATGGAGACTTTTTTCATTACCCTGCCACCTGCTCTGTAAAGGCCAGGGATGGAAATCTTTCTGAGTCCCTGTCAACAAGAGGACACATGAAAGGGCATCTGAAGATACCCTAAGACAGGAGATGCGGCAGTAGCTGCTGTGAGCTGAAGCCATGCAAACTCAGTGCTCTCACCTGCTTGTCAATTAAAACTCAACTGCTTCTGAATGACAAACATAAATCTTAGGGGTCATTAACCTAACTGAGATGTTTCTCCATTGCCTGTCACAATATTGTGTGCTGCTGAGAGGCTGTGTAGAGGAGAAAATTATCCAGGACTTAAAAATAGGCCATGTTTTCCTACATTTCCCTGCAATCTTGAATATTAATTTTTTTTTAAGCAAAATGGCCTTTGAATGCTAGTTAGATCGGCATTCATATATGAAAATCCTTATCTTTAATATTATGTGGTTTTACCATAATATCCAAACTACTAGAAGACATTCATTAAACAGAAATTTTAATAAGTTGTCCAAAGTGCCGGATAAATGCCTCTGCTTTGGGCCTCATTTAAATAAATCTACATTTATCAGTTACTGTTGTAAAATTCTCTGGACAATTCTAAAAATATTTATAAATTATGTATAATGGCAGGGAGCAGTAAGGTCTTTAAAATTGAAATGAAATGTTCTTTTAGAATAAATCTGAACTCTGTGACTAGTAAGTCAACTGCTACTATAAATAATCTTTGAGCGATACATTGGCCCTGGCTTTTTCTACCAGTTGGCAATAGTAAATTTATCTACAGCCACTCCCCACAATTAAAGGGTGTATCCAAGGCCAACTGATTACTCAGTTGGCCTTGATTTTTAGCAAGGTCCATCCCCTGAGAAATATAGGCTGGGGCCTCCCTTGCCACTAAAAAATGTTCACTCTATCATCTTCACCTTAAAGGCATAGTTAGCAGTGTGCATGCGCGGGACTTCTGGGAAGATGCTGTGACCAGGAGCTCTGACCCGCTCTGGCCTCACAGAAGCCCCAACCCCAGCAAACAAAAGTGGGACCCTAACAGCTGACCTGCCCGGGCACCAGACACCCTAGAGCACCATGTCGGGAGATCAGCCCAGAAAGAAGGTGAGCCACCAGCTTAGCTTTGGCCAGCTTGCACCGAGCCTTCCAAGATGGTGGCCATAGCTTCTCCACGCGGGGACATGGGAGACACGGAAGCGATTGTGGATTCAATAGCAGATTCAATTGCGGATTCGATAGCGGATTCGATTGTGAATCCCCCTCCAACACACCAGGCAGCAAGCAACCTCCTGGCAACACCTGTGAGTACTCAGCATAACCATGCTGTATCCAACGAGATTCCAACGTAACCTTTGAGCATCTATTGGACAAATCAGCACAGGGAATTGCCCATCTAAAAAGACCCTCCAAACAGGGCCTCCGTATTGCTCGGCTCTTGCATTCTCTAGGCCTGATAAACATGTGGAGGGATTTAAACCCATTAGCTAGAGACTGCACTAATTTCTCTGCCTCACACAGGATGTATGCTAGAATAGACCATGTCTTCATTCCCACCTCAAAGATCCATATAGCAACTGAAGCCTCTATTCATAACGTGCCCTGTCAGACCACTCCATGGTGCTCCTCAAGCTCATAGGGACCCCATCCGCTAAGGGCCCCCATCCATGGCATCTTAATGAACCCCTCTTAAACAACCCGGTACACTGTACAATGCTTGAGTAGGAACTTAGCGAGTACTTCCTCCTTAATGACATAACATTTCTCCAAGCTCTCTTGGGGGGCACATAAAGCAGTAATGAGGGGGAAGAGGATCCAACTAGCCTCACAGTTAAACCGTCAAAGGCAGGTGGACATAACAAACCTAGAGAAAGACTTGAAATCACTTAGCAAGGCACACAAACGCAATCCCACCCCTAACTCCTTATCTAAACTGGAAGCCTCCAGAATAGCCCTAAACTTGGCACTAACTTCCAGTGCAGCTAAACATTTAAGATGGATGAGTGAACACTTTTACCTACAAAATGATAAAATTGGCCCACAACTCACAGCCAAATTATCCCCTAAACATCAAACTTATTCCTTACCCAAAATGAAATCCGGTACTTTGTCTCAAAATCCTAAACGAATTTTGGAGGCTTTCCACTCATTCTATTTCAATCTTTATTCCAAAGACAGCTCTACCTCATTCCATAAATAGGAAAGCTTCCTGGAGGATATTCCCCTCCCTAAACTTAAAGATTCCCATCGCTCAATCTTAGAATCCCCCATCCTGGAAAATGAAGTTAAAAATGTCATTAAAGATCTTTGTAATGGTTTGGCCCCAGGCCCGGGTGGCTTTTTGAACCCATATTACAAAAAGTTTGTGGATGTTCTCTCTCCCTATCTGGTCCAGTTCTTCACTTCCCTCAGCAAAGGTGCACCCAAAACTTGGAAAGGATCCCAGCGAACTGAGCAACTATAGACCAATTTCTTTAATCAGAAATGATCTGAAAATCATGACAAAAATTTTATCAAACCATTTAGCATCTTTTATAGGGTCGTACGTCCAAAAAGACCAGGTAGGCTTTATACCTGGCAGGCAGGGACCGGATCAGATAAGGAGGGCAGTGGATCTTATTTCCCTCATGAAGTCGAGCTGTGATGGGGGGTCTCCACAGAAAGGGTTCCTCCTATCCATAGACTTTCAAAAGGCATTTGACACTGTCTCCTGGCCATACTTATTCACCACACTGAAACGATGGGGTTTCGGTCCTAACTTCCTCAAAACCCTGGAGGCCCTCTATTCCTACCCCAAGGCACAAGTCAGACTTCAAGGGTACTATTCAGCTACCTTCCCTATAGAAAAAGGAATGAGGCAGGGATGCTCCCTTTCCCCACTCCTCTTCGCAATAGCCATCGAAACCCTGGCCATTTCAATAAGACTTTATCCAGATATGCATGGAGTTCAATGTGGACAGTCTTCCCATAAATGCGCACTATTCGTGGATGACATCCTACTTTTTGTGACGTCTCCTCTTATCAGGACCCCCAACATTCTCCAGCTGCTGCACAAATTTGAGCAAGTCTCTGGCCTCCATGTCAACATGGCAAAATCTAAGACCCTTAATATATCGACCCTTCTGAACCTGGTAGACAGACTCAAAAGCTACTTTCCCTTCTCCTGGAGTTACCCCTTTATGCCATACTTGGGCATTCATCTTACGGCCTCTATTGACCTTCTTTCCAAAAATAATTACCCGCTTATGTTCAAGAAACTATCAGCTGACCTTTCCCAATGGTTCTTATATGGGATGTCCTGGGTGGGCAGAGTTAATGCGATCAAGATGACCCTTTTACCGCAAATTCTTTATTTATTCCGCTCCCTCCCTATTCCCGTAACAAAGCTACATATAAACAAATTGCAATCAGCTATCATTCGATTTATGGGGTAAACGGGGATGTCGCCTCTCTACACGCATATTATATAAACCCAGACTAAAAGGGGGGTTAGGCCTACCTAACCTCTGGTTTTATTATCAGGCAGCACAGCTGTCCTAAATTTCTAACATCTATTCTAGAGGAAATAGAAAGAACAGGTTAATACCTCGAAACTACCGAAAGTAGCTGCAACAAAAACCATCAAATATCTCTACGGTGCAAACAAAATAATAAAAACATAAGTTGCACTTAATATGAAAAATCACACATTAAGTGACATGTAATACAATGAGATTTGATAAATAGTGAACATTCACAAAAGTCCATATGCACAAAATAGGTGCAGGAAAAAATTGATTGTGACAAAAGAAGCACAAAATTAAATAAAAAATAAGTCCATTGAGGTAGTAAGTTCCAATATTGTCCACCTTCACCAAAAGAAGAAGAGTGGGAGAAGGAGAGAAATTCTCAGTCTGAGGAGAAGATCCCACTCTGTGTGTGGGAACCCTTACCCGAACCAGTGGACCCCATCAAGAGTGAGGTCGTAAATGCAGGCAAATTATGCCCTCTGTGGGGACTGGTAGATCTCCGGCACCTCCGAAATTCTCCTGTTATGACTGACAGCAACTCGGCGGAGCTCGATGGAACCAGGCACACAAACACTCCAATCTAGGGATGTACACTCGGACCCAAAGCCACGAATGTAAAAAACTATAAAAAAGGACTCCAATAGTGAATTACCGTATAAAACAGAGCCTTTAATGCTTAAAAGGAGCGAGCGGTGAAAACCGCAACAATACAAATAAAAAACAAATAAAAATGGCCGGCAAAGCTTAAAAAACAAACAACTGTGTTCCGGGGTCACGTGGCGTGATGGCGTCAGCGTATAGCACCGCCCCACATGTTTTATAATACTTTACATCTTCCTGGGGCACGGGTGATGCGCTGATCCACCACCTTTATATCAAACAGCTACAACCAAGCCTCATTATCATCTGGGTGCCATGTTGTGACTCACAAGTACTCTGATGCAACGCAAGGAAGAGCCAAACCTCGATCTAATGATCATAGCTGTCACATAACGATACTCATAAAAAATTTAAAAAAATGAGCAGTTTAAAGATAAATATTCAAGCTACTCTACCACGATGCAATCAGGTACACGCCTGTGATTCATCAAATAGAATAAGGTAAAGTATTAAGAATTTCTTCAAAAATTACAAAAATAAAATAAAAAAAAGAAAAAGAAAAAAAAAATCATAATTGTAATTTTAAAACTTGGCGAACATCACATCGAGGTTGTGCTCTCCCAAGATACATGAAAATAATAAAACCAACATATTCATAATATAAACCTCTAATCATTCATATAAAAGCATTTAAAAAAAAGCAAAAACATTAATGACAATCAGGCATTATCAATAAAGGCATTAATCTCTATATCAACGTTCAAACCAAGAGGCCTAAGGCATCTGATTTTATAAATCCAACTCATTTCGAGCAAGGAAATAGCCCACCTCTTAGGTCGCCCTCTCCAAGGTAATTTCAACCTATCAATCCCTACCATTGAAGTACCCTTAGGGTTCTGTTTAAAGTACCTCTAAGTAATGTCTGGATACGGGGTGACCCTTAAAACCTCTCCTAATATTTCCTATGTTTTTATTTACGACCTCGCTCTTGAGGGGGTCCACCGGTTCGGGTAAGGGTTCCCACACACAGAGTGGGATCCTCTCCTCAGACTGAGAATTTCTCTCCTTCTCCCCCTCTTCTTCTTTTGGTGAAGGTGGACAATATTGGAACTTACTACCTCAATAGACGTATTTTTTATTTAATTTTGTGCTTCTTTTGTCACAATCAATTTTTTCCTTCACCTATTTTGTGCATATGGACTTTTGTGAATGTTCACTGTCTATTCTAGAGGCCCTAAACCAGACTGGATAGAGATGGTAAGGCGGGCGGTCCCGAATTTTTACGATAGACTTTTTGATATGGAGCCCTCCCAAGTCATGCCCCCAGATTCTATGCCCAACATTGTCTCACTCAGTAGCACTGTGTGACTCACTATATACACTGAAGAATATAGCATCTGCTTGGCAGCCACTCGCCCGTATCTCCCATAATCCCCAATTCCCCCCAGGGATGGATATCAAGGCCTTTCAGTGGTGGCTGAACAAAGGGTTGTTCCGAATAGGGCACTTCTTCAACTCTAGTGGACCCCTCAAATTAATCTATTACATTAATAAACTGGAAATGCCCCCTTCCGAAAAAAAATTTACCAAATCTCCCATTTCTTAAACTCAATCTGGACTCATAAACCAAATCCTCTAACTGTCACCTCATATGAGCTCTGGTGCTCAAAAGTCATGGACCTGAGGGGGTGCATCTCACTGATGATATACTCAGCCCTGGCTGAACCAATAGAGAAAACATCCTACATGATGAGCTGGGAAAGGGACCTCGAGATTGAATGGGACTTGAACACATGGCACTTCTGCTTTTCTAGATCATTTAAGGGTATTCATAATATCTCCCTAATCGAAGCTAATCTTAAAGTCATGTCTCGCTGGTACCTTGTCCCTTGACAAATTTTACCCGCAGTCTTCCCCCCTCTGCTTCAGAGGTTGTGGACACTTAGGCACTCTATTCCATACCCTTTAGCAGTGCCCTAGAATAAGGGTCTATTGGAACAAAATCTTTAATCTTATCCGCAAAACCACTGGGGTGGCTGTGCACCAAGATCCCTCCATTGCTCTTCCTAATCAAAGCATTCTTAGAATCTCCAAATATTCCCAAGCCCTAATCTTCTTAATACTCTTGGAGGCCAAACTAACAATCACACATGTCTAGAAATCTCCCTCGATTTCTTTCCATTTGGCCAAACAAAAAATATCCTAGATCAAGTCTCAGAAAAAGATCTCCAGCATCATCCTTGACATTTTGGAGAAATTTGAACTGATCTGGGAACCCTGGGCCCAGTATGTCGGAATAACTCTATAACCCCAGCAGGGAGTAGCCTAATCTTGCCCCCCCCCAGGCACCTGCACCATTAGCTCTCCATGTGAGTTCTTCTCTACCCCTCTAACTCTTTTAATGCTCTTCTCCCCTTTTCAAACCTCTTTCCTTCTTTCCACCTTACCTCGCTTCTCTTCTTGTACTAGCCAGACTAAATAGCCTTTACAGGTTAATGATCTGGCTTCATACAGTAACTACAACTTTTGGTTCCTGGTTATGGATCAAAACCCTTGGGGCTGGGATCAGTAGCCACAGGAGGAGGACAGCTGGGCATTAGGACTTTGCTGCACAAACAAGAGGCCAGTGATCCCTGTCTGTAAAGGGCATTTGCTACCGGTCTGACTGAGCCTTTGTCAGATCATCCAAACCTGGGAGTCCTGTGAGTTGCAGTTCTGAAAGCAAGATTTTTGCAGGAGGTAGAGGAGAAGTGTATATACGGACTGTATATAGTTGTGTCCCTGAAGAGTTCTACTGCTTTGATCAAGTGGCCATCCCATAATATCCCTATCCAAGTTTATTCCACTCAATAAAATATAAAAACAAAGCACTGGGCTGTTCCTGTGACTCAAGTGTGCTGTGAAGATGCGGTGTGCCTGGCTGTGCAGGGTGGAGGATCCCTATCGACTTGCGGCTCCTTAGGGCGTGAGCTACACCTCTTTAAATGCTAACAACATCATCATCACAGAGAGGTGCTCCACTTTCCAGCATTAATTGCACACTCTTGGCATACTGTTTACGATTCTCTTCCTTTGAGTGTACTTGGTTGTTCTTGCATCAGCTCTAGCCCTCAGACTGCATTTATAAGTGTAAAGCTTCTTTGCTGCAAATTATATAAAACAGGAAAGTGCTAAGCTGTTAACCATAGTTATAAGAGATGGAAGCTTAATTAAATTGAGGACAAAACGAAATCTGTTTTAGAATGCCCCTGCCAACAAAAGTCATTAAGAACAGGCATTGAAACATAAAGGTCAATGTGAAAGCTCCGAACACATATGCTTTTTGGTCTCTTTTAAAAGGTAAACTCCATCCAAATGTGATATCTTTGTTTTTATGTGGTTGCAAACTGAATTGCATGCTGTCTTTTTATAACTATTGTCGCTTTAGTAGCAAGATATCCTCACCAGAATTCCCAGAACCACCAACTGCTGTGCCCATTGCAATGCAATGAAAGATGTGCATTCCCCTAGTACAGGGATATGCAAGTAGCGGACCTCCAGCTGTTGCAGAACTACAAATCCCAATGAGGCATAGCAAGACTCTGACAGCCACAAGCATGAAACCCAGAGGCAGAGGCATGATGGGACCTGTAGTTTTGCAACAGCTGGAGGTCCGCTAATTGCATATCCCTGCCCTAGTAGATTCTCAGTAAAGTAGAGTGAACAATTAGGGAGGAGAGCTGTGGGATCCCTTCATTGTGGTTTTGGGAGAGGGGTGGAGACAGACTACTGTTTCTTAGACACTTGCCATTGGAGTGTCTCAGAAATGTAAAAACGTAGCGGGTTCAGCTTGGCATGTGAAACAAAAACTGAAATACAATTTTGTGTGGATTTGGTTTTTAAGCCATTAAATGTATGTAAACCCAAAAATCAACTTTTAGTGTATTGCCATTACTGCTATGGGTTTAAAAGTTTTTCTTCTGCTTTTAAAAATGTATATGTATTCTAGCAGCCCTTGCACTTTATTTGCAATGATGAAAATGCTAACCCATTGCCTTACAATACAGACCACATTGTCATCCCACTGTGCACATTCCCAATAAATGGTTTAAAGTCAGAGACATAACTAGAATCTTTAGGGCCCCAGTGCAAGAAACCATAAAGGGCCCCCCAACCCTGGCAGGGGCCCTTTCCTCCGAGTCTGGGGCCCTAAATCTCCATCTCTGCATCCTCAGCTACACAGAATGAATGGACAGGAATAGCTCTGTACAGAGCTTTCCATTTATTCACACACTGAAGCATAGTAAACACAGTTACTTCAGTTATGCTTCAGTTATGAATGGACACAGTGAGTGCGGTATCAATCACTCACTGTGTCCATTCAGAAAAGGAAGGGGCCGGAAGGGGGGAAGGGCACTGTGAAAGAAGGGGGAAGTGTAACAAGAAGGAGGTAGTATGATGAAGGGCAGTGTGACAGGAGGGGGTGGGGTATGACAGGGGTGGTAGTGTGATGGGGAAGCAGTATGATAGGAGGTATTGTGACAGGAGGGTGGCAGTGTAACAAGGGAGCAGTGTGGTGGGGGGCAGTATGATGGGGGACGTGTAAACGGAGGGGACAGTATGACGTTGGTATCGTGACAGGAGGGGGCAGTGTGACAGGTGGGGGAGCAGTGTGACAGGTGGGGGGGCAGTGTGACAGGGGAAGGGTATCTGGGAAGTGTGACAGGAGGTGGGAGTGTAATAAGAGGGGGCACTGTGAAAGGAGGGGGGCAGTGTAGCAAGAAGGGACAGTATGATGAGGGGCAGGGACAGGAGGGGGCAGTATGATGGGGGCAGTGTAATAAGAGGGGGCAGTATGAAAGGAGGATATTGTGACAAAAGGGGGCAGTGTGACACAAGGGTACCTGGGAAGTGTGACAGGAGGGTGACAGCGTGATAAGAAGGGGACATTGTGAAAATAGAGGAGCAGTGTGATAAGAGAAGGGCAGTGTGATGAGGGAGCACTGTTAAAGGAGGGGGCAGTGTAACAAGAAGGGGGCAGTGTGACAGGAGAGGGGTAAGTATGACAGAAGGAGACAGTGTGACAAGGGGGCAGAATGATGGGAGGGCAGTGTGATAGGAGGGGGACAGTATGACAGGGGGGTGTGACGGGGAACAGTGTGACAGGTGGGGGGGAGTGTGATGGGGGGACAGTATGATGTGGGCAGTGTGATAAGAGGGGGCAGTGTGACAGGTGGGGGTGTGTGACAGGTGGGTGGCAGTGTAACAGATGGGGCAGTGTGACAGGTAGGGGCAGTGTGACAGGTGGGGGCAGTGTGACAGGTAGGGGGGCAGTGTTACAGGTGGGAGGGCAGAGTGACAGGTGGGGGGACAGTGTGATAGCTGGGGGGCAGTGTCACAGGTGGGAGGGCAGTGTGACAGGTGGGAGGGCAGTGTGACATTTGGAAGGCAGTGGGACAGGTGGGAGGACAGTGTGACAGGTGGGAGGGCAGTGTGACAGGTGGGGGGACAGTGTGACAGGTGGGGGGACAGTGTGACAGGTGGGAGGGCAGTGTAACAAGTGGGGGGGGCAGTGTGACAGGTGGGAGGGCAGTATGACAGGTGGGAGGGCAGTGTGACAGATGGGAGGGCAGTGTGACAGATGGGAGGGCAGTGTGACAGGTGGGAAGGCAGTGGGACAGGTGGGAGGACAGTGTGACAGGTGGGAGGGCAGTGTGACAGGTGGGGGGGCAGTGTGACAGGTGGGAGGGCAGTGTAACAAGTGGGGGGGGCAGTGTGACAGGTGGGAGGGCAGTATGACAGGTGGGAGGGCAGTGTGACAGATGGGAGGGCAGTGTGACAGGTGGGAGGGCAGTGTGACAGGTGGGAGGGCAGTATGACAGATGGGAGGGCAGTGTGACAGGTGGGAGGGCAGTGTGACAGGTGGGAGAGCAGTATGACAGATAGGAGGGCAGTGTGACAGGCACTTTCCTCCTGCAAGTAAATGCCAGTGACAGGAAAAGTTTGCCAGTAAAAAATATGGCTGCGACGTTCAGCTTGGAACTGCACATGCACAGTTCCGGTCTGGAGCTGGTCAAGTCCACCAGAGTGCCTGCTACAGTGTGTTCGGTGCATGTGATGTCATGGTGCAAGGGAGCTGAGCGAGCAGCCAGAGCCTTGTGTGCGGGTCTACGGGACAGGAGCAAGGCAAGCCAGGAGCAGGACTGTCAGTGCTGTTTGGGCTGGAGTGAACTAAAGGGATCACCTGGCATGGAGACAGACTGTCACTGTGACTCAGGAGGGGGACGTATTGTGTCGGTGAGGTGTCATCATTATCTGTGCTGCTGCACACTGCTGTCAGTGTCACTGTCCCTGAGCTACTTACTTACTATATTGAAAATAAAATAAGAAATATGTTTTTTCCTTATTATCTACCTTAAATCACATTGCTAATTACATATTGTACTTGTTTGTATCCTAAATACTGAAATTTGCACTTAAAACTATAATTTTGTACATTTTGGAAATGCCAGTAAAAAGGTGGCTGTGCCAGTAATTTTTGGGTGTTGTGTCAGTAAATTTCAATCTGGTAGGTTGACAACACTGCTAACAGATTAGTTTAATTGCAAACTACTCAAGGAGACTTTTCTTATCATCTCTTTTTGCCCCAATTGACCACAAAGTCAAAATCCAGTTCACGGCTACATATGCTCCCCTGAATCCCATTGGTTTGCACTCAGCCTTGACAATTGAAGACTCAGCACTGCACTGTGTTAAGCAGAGGGAGTTGTCATGGAAGTAACAGTCTTTTAATACGCTGCAGGGGTGCATCAGGGCAACAAGATAGCCAGGGAATTTAAGTATTGACTCCTACTGTCAGGCAGACTTGTTAAGTCTCCTAGTCCAGGAAAAGTAAAGGTTCACTTTAAAATCATATTTTAATGAGAACACATATTTAATGTTAGTCTTCTGCATCTCAAAGTTACATCCAGGTGTGTTTTACCCCAGTTTGGGACCCCTAATGCCATCAGCTAGCTGATTACAACTAGTTTAGCGTGCAAGAATGCCAGCCTATTTTTCAAGCCTTTTCATTTTAGTTAAAAACACAGGTCTACATCAGTCTATCCTGTCGTTGCCAATTCCCATTTTAAGCTCTAAGGGTTAGTAGAGAAAGAGAACAGAACATAATTGTGAGTTGGCCATTTAACTGCTATTCAAATGTTGATAAGTTGTGATCTTTTTGTGGGTAGTAATCATGGGCTCAGTGTTTTGTAAGCCAGGAAACCAGAGAGGGGCAGAAAAACAAGACCTTGGCATTTTAAAGTCTCCTGCAGGCACAGGTGACGCTTGCATTATACCGCTAATGCCAGCTTTGGCAGCGAGGACACCACCTTCCTGCCCTGTCCCTATTGTTGACGGCTGTCTGGAAACCAATCACTCTAATTATTTTTGTCAATGGTGGCAGCTGAGACAAAAGGACCTCAGAGTTAACCCCTTCTTTGGAAGGAGTTTGTCTTTATGAAAGATTTGCTACATGAAAAACATTGATTGAAATGTAGCAAATAATAGTCTAGCAATTTCTGCAGCTGTTTTGCTTCTTGTTATGTTTTTTCTTGCAATTTAGCTGGTAACTTTTTTGTTTTTTTCATTTTCAAATGTCATTGTCAGAAATCCAACTGTTTACGTGATGGTACATTAGGAAATGTTTATAGAATACATTTGGGATGTCATAGTAACTGATAGTTCTGCCTATTATTTTTTATATGTATTTTGTTTTCTTTTTTAAATTTACTTTCTGGTTTGTTCACTGTAGATTTTTTATTAGGCTGCTGGGGTGTTTTATATTGCCCTTAAATTGCTGTATTGTTAACATACTGTTTTTGCATAGTGTTTTTAGCATTACTCTCCCATTTTTTCTCTGTGTGTTTACATACTCTTTATGTTAATATGTGTTCATTCTTTTTCATGCTTATTTACAGGTGTAGAGGACCCCGTATAAAGGACTGCATTGGAATCATAGACAGGTAAGGGCTTTGAATGATTCTCCTTTTTGTCTTTATTCTTGAAGGTGGTTTCACATAACTTTCCCCTGGTTAAAATTCCCAATATAATACTGGAGAGGGGATCAGGCCATTATGACTACACAAGGACTAATTATGAGTGTTTGCCTCCATCCACTGGGTGATTCTTACCTTTGCTCTGATAACAGAGCACGCTATTTGGCTAGGCATTCGAGAAATCTCACTGTTTATGGTCAGCTTGCGTACCATAGGGAGAGGCATCTGTTAAAGCCCAAATCCAGACTTTTTTTTATAGTTATATTGATAATATTACTTCTAGCCCCTTTCTGTTTTACTGATAAAGTGTTTTGGTGCAGTCTTTGTTCCCACTGGAGACATTTGCCTTGGCTACGTGTCTAAAATGAAGTTAAGTCTGCCCAGTGGGGACTCATACTACAAAGGAAAAATTATTAATCCTGCCAGAAATCCAATAAGCTCAAAAAACGTTCTGTTCCTGGGCTGAACTGTATTTCCTAGCAGTGTTTTCAACTCTACTTAGCTAAGCCCTGAACTACAAAACACCTGCCCACCACAGCAGCCTGTTGTGACAATGCTGCTCCTCCATACTGTAGCTACAGTACAATCATTAAATTCTGTCACCCTAAGACAGGAAGTGTATAAGTGGCAGTGTCCCTAGGTCAGCATATCTAAGAACTGGTAAATTGCATTAGATTACATTTATTTATTAAAGGAGAAGTATAACCAAAGCTTTTTTAGCTATACTTCTCCTATGGATCACAGGATAGCAGTTCGTTCTGCACTCCTGTGACCCGTGAGCCGCTGAGAGCCGGACCCTCCACCCCCCTCCACAGCCCAGCGCTCCAGAGAGCCCTGGAGGGGCAGAACAGAGAGATGGTGACTGACAGTCACGGCTCTCTGCTCAGAGCGGAGGGGAATAACTGAGTGATCAGCAGTGTTTGATCGCTCAGTTCTCGGGGTAGTGCTGGCAAGGGACAACTGCAGCTGGGATCGGTGCTGCAACCATCTAGGTAAGTATGATTTTTTTATTTTTCTGAATTTCTACACTTCTCTTTTAATTTTAGCTACAATTTAAACATTTTTAAACTAAGTAAAAAAAATAATCTTTGCTTTAAAAATAGACATTTCAAAGTGATTGACTTAGTTTTAATGAAAAGATTGTGAGTGTCTTATGGGATAAACAATCCCTGTTTGAAAAGGTTTGGACCTCCTGGCTCTCTTACCTGCAGGTAGCAGACACTTAGGCAGGTCATATATGGTGCAAATTACTTTCCTGCAACCATGATTTCCCCATCAACACAGACAGTGCTGAGAGGGGAATCCTTCCTGCTGAGCAATTATCTGCTCCCGGCGGGTGGGCCGGGGGTGGGCGGTGGAGGCCATGCCCGCCAGGAGAAGACAGTGATTATCGCTAGCGGCTATAGCAGCCTCTAGCGATTATCGTAAAAGAATCTGACAGGCTGGTTGTAACCAAGTTGATCAATCAATCAACTGGATACATTCAGCCTGCCCATTAACAGTTCAAATCTCAGCAGGTTACTGCTGAAATTCGAACTGTGTATGGCCGGCCTTAGAGGTGGCACTTGAATGATAGCCTGATGAACTCCTGGACAGATGTACCATGGATACCTTACTTTCTTGCTTTCTTTTCTTTTCCACCCCCTTCTTAGCCTGTATTATATTCTCTCCACTCTTAATGCATTTACAGTACTGTTGTCAGACTGCTAGGTCACTGTCTAGCCTCTATATGTAACAAGATATCTTAAAGAAAATAATAGTCACCACTCCTACTGTATACCGAACTCCGACAATTATGGCAATTCATTACTGTGCTTGATATTGTTACTTTATATTGTTTTCCGTTCTTACTTGAAAATGGAATAAATGTCAGCATTGAATATGGGATTCAATCATGACACAAAATTCACAGAGCATTCTGGGTTTCGTTAAGAAGAAGCACAGTTATAGCTCTCACCTTTCTGAATGTCTCTTTCTATCTGATAGTCTATAAGGAGCTAGAGAAAGCATGGAAAAATGGACAATCATCAAAGACCCGGAAAACTTTCAGAAAAATTACCTTTTAGTGTTTAGATTTATTATAAAAATAAATAAAAAAGGCAGTACAGCGCATACAAAATCCTAAATAAAACAATCAATAATTGTCCATATAAAGATTAGATCCAATTAAAATCCAGCAATTTCTCCAGTGATAATTGTGACATGCAATAGCTTGTTGAGTGACTGTAGTGAAATGAACCTCCACCTTCGGTAGCACAAGCCGCTCACCTCTACAGATGGACCCCTGAATATATCAGTCAGGTCAAATCAGCAGTTCCCTCACAGGGATAAAGGCAGGGGATGGTGTATGCAGATCCCGGTCAGGTTTCAGCAACAGAAACTCTTGCAGTCATAACATGTAAAAATATATAAAGGAGATCTTCACCTTGTAAATTTTTCCAGAAATCCTTTAAAACTGTAAATGCAGGGCTGGCTTTTCCTCCACAATGCCCTCCACCTATTGTACTGACCCACACCTATTGTGGGTCAGTACAATAGGAGGAGGGCATTGTGGAGGAAAAGCCAGCCCTGCATTTACAGTTTTAAAGGATTTCTGGAAAAATTTACAAGGTGAAGATCTCCTTTATATATTTTTACATGTTATGACTGCAAGAGTTTCTGTTGCTGAAACCTGACCGGGATCTGCATACACCATCCCCTGCCTTTATCCCTGTGAGGGAACTGCTGATTTGACCTGACTGATATATTCAGGGGTCCATCTGTAGAGGTGAGCGGCTTGTGCTACCGAAGGTGGAGGTTCATTTCACTACAGTCACTCAACAAGCTATTGCATGTCACGATTATCACTGGAGAAATTGCTGGATTTTAATTGGATCTAATCTTTATATGGACAATTATTGATTGTTTTATTTAGGATTTTGTATGCGCTGTACTGCCTTTTTTATTTATGTCTTTTTGGGATTTTATATATTTTTCCCCCAGTACTATAGCTGCTTAAAGTTAGGTTGCACGGTTTGCGCTGGTCGACTCTGTTTGTATTTATTATAAAAATATACTATAATTTATTTAGTTTGATCTAAAAAAAAGTAAAAAATGTTTTATTAATTGTTAGGTGGTAAGGGGTCAATAATACATATTTATAATTTCCAACTAGTAGGTAGATCTCTGAACTACTTTTTACATGTTATCTCACTAAGCTTTGCTAAAGCTGTACGTCCAATTTGAGCTTTAGGAAAGCTTAGTGTGATAACATGTGAAAAGTAGTTCAGAGCTCCACCTACTGGTTGAAAATTAAAAAAATGTATTATTAACCCCTTCCCACCTAAAAATTAATAAAACATTTTAAACTTTTTTTTTAGATCAAACTAAATAAACTATAGTATATTCTGTGTAAAACCTTGCACATTCCTTGTAATAAATGTAAACACTGAAAGGTAATTTTTCTGGAAGTTTTTCCAAGTCTTTGATGATTGTTCTTTGCGTTTTGAAGAGAAATGTATCATGAGGTCACGTTAGGATTAGGCACCTGACCATCTATTTTTCTTTCCAGACTGTGCTGAGTTCTGTCATTTTTGTAGAAGAAATGGAAAGATTACAGAGATTTATAAGTGCTTCCCCAGAAAACATTTTCTGTGACACAACACATTTGGGAAAACCATGTAATTAAGTACCCCTGGTTATATGAATTTCTGCACTCGGCAGAGCAAATTGTAGAGCTGTACATTATGTTTCACGTGTGCTAGTACACAACACTATTTATTGACATTTGCTTTATTAAAAGGTAAAAACCCTATATGTCTATTTATGTTTAATCACTTCATAAAGAGAGCTGCAGCGTGAAGGCTACTGAGGACTAGCCACTACTCCACTGAACTAGGTCAGGAAATGTAGCTTCAGATTCTTACTAGTGAGTGAGGCTATAATTACTCTTCCCAAACAAAGTGATACACACACAATGAATTAGGCTGCTCATTACACAAACCTCATTTAACTCATGAAGCTTTAATTAACTGAGAGTCTTCCTCAACCCCCACTGTGAGCTGTATACTTTCACTGCCGCGTAAACATCAACTGAAATTATGGATCCCTTAGAAGACATTCTGGTTAAATGAGTGAATTTCCTTTATCACATGTTTATTGGACCCCAAAGACAAAACACATTAGCACAATATAGCCTACTCAATAACCTTCTTTCCTCCACAATGGGATTGCCTATTTGTCCCAATAGCATACTGCTCAACATGAAACAGTTTATTCATGTGTCCCCTATCTACATTATGTTTAGTCAACCTGTGGCTCTCCAGATGTTATTGAGCTATAAATCCCATCATGCACTGCTAGGCAGTGGTTTAGAAGAATTCTCAGAATGAACTGTAAGTCATCCCTAGATAAAGTGGCTGCTTTGCTATGTCAGGTAGGACACTATATAAGACGCAATGTAGTAGATAGCGTATTCTAGACATATTTTAAGCCTTCAAGACGCTTTTACTTATTTTGAAGACAGCGTCTATTTGAGTGTTAAAGTGAAACTCTGGACAAAAAGCTGAAATAAATGCTGTATTTGGGGCTGCTTAACACAGCCAGGTTGGTGACATGATTTACTCCACAGCAGTTAATGTGACATTAAACTCCTGGTTAAAAAAAAAAAATTCTATTCACGTATCGATTCTTAACTCAAAAAAGTACCTTCAATTGCTCTTAGCCTCTACCAAATCTCCAAATCCTATACTCCTACATATTTCACAAAGGAAGATTGTACCATACAAAATTATAAATCAAGTGGCAACAGCCATGTACTAGGGCTCTAAAAATACTATATAATATAATAATGTACTGGTGCTAATACTTTGCTGTTCTCAAACATGTCTGTCTTGATAACAATAAATGCCTTCTATAAAAAGCGGTGTCTATCAGTGGTGCCCTTCTCTCCCCATCTCTCCATATTGACCATGAATGGACAGGAAAAAGTCACAGTGCAGACCATAGAATTGACTGCATGAAGAATCCTTAGAATGTTCCTGTTATTCTTTGCTGATTAAGCAAAGAAAAATAAGAGCCGCATGCACTACTCAGGGGAACTAGTATAACATGAATTATTCAGCAGATGTGCATGTTGGATGAAAAAAATCATTTACATGTATAAACCTTCCTAATAACACAATAACAAGACATTGTATAGTTTTATGCCACACCTGCACTTGATGTTCTTATATACATGCTTGATGTTTCAAACCCATTTGATTGCTTTTGTTGATCTGCAGCATATCCATTGGAATTCAGTGTTCTTGTAAGCCACATTTGGAACGGTGGGTTATTTCCTTACAAATATCCCAATGGATGTAATTTCACATACAAAAAACAGCCTAGGCTGCAATTTCATGTTTAGTGGCTACGTAATCAAAGGCACGTTGCTTGCAGGAGTAATAAGCAGGTATTATATGCAATTAATATTCTACATTTGCATAGTTAGATTAAAGAAAAAAACAATTATTCATTGACTTCAAAAACAACACTAAATTTTCTAAACCCACAGTAATGGCAAATCATAACAAACACAAATATCTAAAGAATGGGAAAAAAGGGAACTCTCCCTATAAGACACAGCTGTTCAAAATACTTTGATACATCCCCATACTCTATTCAAAATGTTAAAAAAAAAGTTTGGGCTTTAAATACACTTTTTATTGTGTGTTTTTTTTTTTTTTAACCTTTTCACCATTCCCTTCACTCTCATATATATCATCTCATTTCATCAACACTTTCACCTTCCTAATCCTGTAAATTGACCCCCTCATCTCCAACCCCCCACCATAAGGGACCCCTTTGCCGCCTCCTCCCTTTTTGTATGACCTGGACATTAATGATACACTGTATCTAGTGCACCATTACAAGCCCCATATACTAACCACCTCAATGGCAGCATATTTCTTCCTTTCCAAAAAGAAGGTTTTTTATAATCGTTTCTAAACACAAAAATTGTACAGAACAGATCATTTGGAAAACTATGAGACAGAATAGGTATTTGTTAATAGTAACCTTCATTTAATGTAATAAAGGACCCAAATGTAAATACAATAAAATAAAATAGAACTGGAAGCCCAATCCAATTGAACCAAAAAGAACATGAGGGCAGAGAATCTAGGTAGGATGTACAATTTTATTGAGGTTTGGAACTGTGAAAATTATTCTTATAGTCAGGTATATGTGCATGAAAATATAATGTATAAATACTGGTATTAACAAAGTATGCAAGGGGATTGCAAGGAATGCAGAGACATGGGCCAATGTGGCGGTTATCAGGATCTACTGTAAGATCGGTCCAAATAGAAAACCTTGCTTAGGTTTGGTGTATGACTTTTCGATATGCGCTATGGATATGTGTCAGTACATATCTTATGGTAAGTACTTAAATTGGGGTCTGGAATGGGTAATAGGATGAAGAAGCAGATTAAAATTATGAAAAATAGAAAGTAAGAGGTGTTGATTTCCAAACCTTCACTAAGGCCTTCCGGCAATAGACTGTTAAGTTTGAATATTCAAAAGGTTTCCAATGCACATAGATTTTTTTCTATGTTCTCTGAATCTAGTACGGAGTGATTCAATTGTGTGGCCTACGTAGCACATCTTGCAGGGACAGGTAATTAGGTAAACTGCATAGCTGGTGGAACATGTGATAAATTAATTAATCTCAAAGGTATTTCCCTTGAAATCAGAGAAGGTCTTTTGGCCATGCGTCACATGTGAGATACGTCTTCTTAAAACAACAGAACATCCCTGCAAGAGAAAACATCCCTGAGATAGAACCCAGGAAGTCCCCGTTCCTTGTCTCACCCCTACTGGAAGTGATACCATTTTTTATATTTCATACCCTCCTAAACACTGGGTTGGGGGGGATATGCAGTGACACATATCCACAGCGCATTTTGAATAGTTTGAATAGTCATACAACACACTTATACAGGGTTTTTCATTTGGACCAATCTTAGATCCTGAAAACTGCCACATTAGCCCATGTCGCTGCATCCCTTACAATTCCCTTGCATATTTTGTTAATACCAGTATTTGTGCCCATTAGCATATACATTATATTTTCATGCACATGTACCTGAGTATAACGGTCTTTTTTCACAGGTCCAAACTTCAATATAATTTTACATCCTACCCAGATGCTCTGCCCTCATGTTTCTTTTGGTTCAATTGGATTGGATTTCCAGTTCTATTTTATTTTATTGTATTTACTCTTATCTTTTTTGGTCCCTTACTACATTAATTCAAGGTTACTGTTAACAAATTCCTTTTCTGCCCCTTAGCATTCCAAATGATCTGTTCTGTACAATTCCCGTTTTTAAATTATAAAAATGATTATTTATATGTATTTGTATTCATTAATATTGATTCTTTATAAAGCATATGCTATCCTATAATGATAACATCCATTGTTTTATCATATTTTACCATTTACCAGTTTCAACCCATATTACCTTTTTACAGGAACATTTTCCCACAGTAATAATAGATACACGAATACACGTTCTTTTCCTTTTTCTGATAATGGGGCTTATTTACGAAAGCCAAATCCACTTTGCACTACAAGTGCAAAGTGCACTTGGAAGTGCAGTCGCTGTAGATCCGAAGGGGACATGCAAGGAAGATAAAAAACAGCATTTTAGCTTGAACATGATTGGATAATAAAATCAGCAGAGCCTCCCCTCATTTCAGATCTACCTTCAGATTTACAGTGACTGCACATCCAAGTGCACTTTCAGTGCAATTTCAAGTGCACTTTGCATTTGTAGTTTACACTAGTAGTGCAAAGTGGATTTGCCTTTCGTAAATAACCCCCAATGTCTTTTAAGTGATTCTCATATTATTTTTTATGAGATTATTTTTTTACATATATCTCTTGATATATGCTTATACATATATGTATAAAATAATTTCTGTCGATATGGCTTGTCATGCAATTGTTTTTGGATATACTAGTTCTGGTTATCATGTAATTGCTTCTAATGATTGCTTTTAATGATGTAATACTGTTACTAGCCCGGCCGCAATTTCCTCTACATCTCACTGTTTCCCCCTGGGTAGTGTGGGGTCAATTGTGGCTTATATTTAAATCCCGGAGGTCAGCTTAGCCAGCAGGCTGATAAAAGAGGCGTGGTCCTGCCTCCGAACCGTGTTCTGATTGGCCACTTCATTCCCAGGTCTGACAGCTCCTTGACAGCTCTGTGTCATTTTGGTGGCTCCTCTGCATCTCCCACAGTGGATCCGTCTTCACAGCGGTCTCAGCATGGACCAGAACCCCTTGAGTGGACTTATTTAAAGAGATTATATGCCTGATGACTGAGACTTTTGATTTCATCCATCGAAATGTTCAGCTCACCTCCGGGACTTGTTACTCTCAGTTTTATCTTTATTTTTAATAATCTTTAGACATGTGTCCACACCATCGGGTTCTCCTGTATACACAAATAATTTCAAATTTAATGCCATACACTATTCAATATTGTCGTTTGTTGGTAACCAGTGCAGCGCTGAGTAAAAACCTTAGTGTGCTGTTTAAGCAAACAAATAAAACCTTAAAGCCCAACTCCAGGCACAATCATTTTCCTCCATTTAGATATGATGTGTTTTAGCTCTGCTGTAAAGCAGTTACTAGCAGACTTCATCAAAATGCTTTAAAGCCCAACTCTGGGCATAACAAAGAAAGTATTCCTTGCAGTGAGGCAATTTTGTCCAGGAGAGAGGATAATAAGTTTTACCTACCTGGTATTCTGTTACCCCGACACATGGCACTTTCCTATGATCTGACCGAAGGCCATCCCTTGGCATCCTCACATCCGTGTGGTTATGGACTCTGCTCTGAGCTCGATGATGTCAGAACTCTAGACCGCTAGAATGTGGAGGTGCAGAAGCTGCAAGGACTGGTTTAGCTGTGAGGAGGAGATATATTTTCTTTTATTGTTCCCCCAGTCAATGAGCAATTAATCCTTTCAGTGCAAGCACAGCACCACAGCAAGGGATAACTTTTTATTTTCCCAGAGTGGGGCTTTAAACTTAAAAGTTCTCTTAGCAGGCCTAAAGCGTATAGCTGCCACTGTACTTTTAGCTCACTCCAGACATCAGTTTTGTAGGTCTCATAGACATTCCTGCTGATGTTGTATTTTCAACTCCCTCCCCTTTCTCCTCCTGACCATTCATAAAACATAGCCTATTTAAGTCTCCATTTGAGACAAGATAGCCATACAGATAGTGTATGTCTTTTAACCACTTAAGCCCCGGACCATTTGGTTGGCCAAAGACCAGAGCACTTTTTTGTGATTCGGCACTGTGACGCTTTAACTGACAATTGCGCAGTCGTGCGACATGGCTCCCAAACAAAATTGACGTCCTTTTTTTCCCACAAATAGAGCTTTCTTTTGGTAGTATTTGATCACCTCTGCGGTTTTTATTTTTTGCGCTATAAACAGAAATAGAGCGACAATTTTGAAAAAAAAGCATTATTTTTTACTTTTTGCTATAATAAATATCCCCCAAAAATATATAAAAAAACATTTTTTTCCTCAGTTTAGGCCGATACGTATTCTTCTACATATTTTTGGTAAAAAAATCGCAATAAGCGTTTATTGATTGGTTTTCGCAAAAGTTATAGCGTCTACAAAATAGGGGTAAGTTTTATGGCATTTTTTATTAATAATTTTTTTTTTAACTAGTAATTAAAAAATTACTAAGTGATTTTTATCGTGACTGCGACATTATGGCAGACACATCAGACAATTTTGACACTTTTTTTTTTTGACATTTTTGGGACAATTGTCATTTTTACAACGATCAGTGCTATAAAATTGCACTGATTACTGTAAAAATGACACTGGCAGTGAAGGGGTTAACCACTAGCTGTCTAGGAAGGGGTTAAGTGTGTCCTAGGGAGTGATTCTAACTGTTAGGGGGCATGGCTACGAGTGACACATCACTGATCACCGCTCCCAATCACAGGGAGCTATGATCAGTGACAGTGTCACTAGGCAGATGCTTGTTTACATTAGCATCTCCCCATTCTTCAGCTCTGTGAGACGATCGCAGGTATCCTCACGGACATTGTGTCCTACTCACGGAGCTCGCGGCAGGGTCGTGTGCGCCAGCGGCGGCGCACACGCGACCACGCGGCGGCAAATTTAAAGGGACGTACAGGTACGCCCATTTGCGCTGCCGTGCCATTCTGCCAATGTATATGTACATTCAGCGGTCGGCAAGTGGTTAATAAATCAGCTAATATTTCATTGTGAGCAGGAAGGGTTAAGCACAATCATTGTGTAGCACTGCAAAGCTGTAAGCAGAGCTTGAGTATTCAAGTATGAGAATATACATATACAGTGGGGTAAAAAAGTATTAAGTCAGCCACCAATTCTGCAAGTTCTCCCACTTAAAAAGATGAGAGAGGCCTGTAATTGTCATCATAGGTATACCCCAACTATGAGAGACAAAATGTGGAAACAAATACAGACAATCACATTGTCTGATTTTTGAAAGAAGTTATTTGCAAATTATAGTGGAAAATAAGTATTTTGTCAATATCAAAAGTTCATCTCAATACTTTGTTATATATCCTTTGTTGGCAATGACAGAGGTCAAACGTTTTCTGTAAGTCTTCACAAGGTTGTCACACACTGTTGCTGGTATGTTGGCCCATTCCTCCATGCAGATCTCCTCTAGAGCAGTGATGTTTTGGGGCTGTCGCTGGGCAACACGGACTTTCAACTCCCTCCAAAGGTTTTCTATGGGGTTGAGATCTGGAGACTGGCTAGGCCACTCCAGGACCTTGAATGCTTCTTATGAAGCCACTCCTTTGTTGCGGTGTGTTTGGGATCATTGTCATGCTGAAAGACCCAGCCACATTTCATCTTCAATGTCCTTGCTGATGGGAGGAGGTTTGCACACAAAATCTCACGATACATGGCCCCATTCATTCTTTCATGTACACGGATCAGTCATCCTGTTCCCTTTGCAGAGAAACAGCCCCAAAGCATGATGTTGCCACCCCCATGCTTCACAGTAGGTATGGTGTTCTTTGGTTGCAACTCAGCATTCTCTCTCCTCCAAACACGACGAGTTGTGTTTCTACCAAACAGTTCTACTTTGGTTTCATCTGACCATATGACATTCTCCCAATCCTCTTCTGGATCATCCAAATGCTCTCTAGGAAGCCTCAGATGGGCCTGGACATGTACTGGCTTAAGCAGGGGATCACGTCTGGCACTGCAGGATCTGAGTCCCTGGCGACGTAGTGTGTTACTGAAGGTAGCCTTTGTTACGTTGGTCCCAGCTCTCTTCAGGTCATTCACTAGGTCCCCCCGTGTGGTTCTGGGATTTTCGCTCACCGTATTTGTGATAATTTTGACCCCACAGGGTGAGATCTTGTATGGAGCCCCAGATCGAGGGAGATTATCAGTGGTCTTGTATGTCTTCCATTTTCTAATTATTGCTCCCCCAGTTGATTTCTTCACACCAAGCTGCTTGCCTATTGCAGATTCAGTCTTCCCAGCCTGGTGCAGGTCTACAATTTTGTTTCTGGTGTCCTTCGACAGCTCTTTGGTCTTCACCATAGTGGAGTTTGGAGTGTGACTGTTTGAGGTTGTGGACAGGTGTCTTTTATACTGATAACAAGTTCAAACAGGTGCCATTAATGCAGGTAATGAGTGGAGGACAGAGGAGCCTCTTAAAGAAGAAGATACAGGTCTGTGAGAGCCAGAAATCTTACTTGTTTGTAGGTGACAAAATACTTATTTCCCACCATAATTTGCAAATAAATTCTTTCAAAAATCAGTGATTGTCTGAATTTGTTTCCACATTTTGTCTCTCACAGTTGAAGTATACCTATGTAGAAAGGTGTTGCCACAGATATTGACTAGAGGTATTGAATTTCTGAGTACCATCATCCTACATTGATATATTAAAGGGGAATGGGAGGAAAGAAACAAGGGCTACTCCAAACAAGCCCTACCTCCCCATGAAAGGAATTATTGGACTATTGCGGTACCCAGTTGAGACATAGAATATAATAACATTTCAATTTTTTGAGTTACAAAATAGTAAAATATATACAGTTTACAACAAAACAACTTGGGAGTTGTAGGAGTATCTCTATGATGACAATTACAGGCCTCTCTCATCTTTTTAAGTGGGAGAACTTGCACAATACTTTTTTGCCCCACTGTATATATATATATATATATATATATATATATATATATATATATATATATATATACAGTCTTTTGTGGTATTTGTGGATGAGGCTCTTTATCTTTTCAGATGGTAAAGCTGCCCATTCCTCTTGGCAAAAAGCCTCCAGTTCCTGTAAATTCTTGGGCTGTCTTGCATGAACTGCACGTTTGAGATCTCCCCAGAGTGGATCAATTAGAACCTTCACTTTATTCTGCTGTAGCCAATGACAGGTCGACTTGGCCTTGTGTTTTGGATCATTGTCATGTTGGAATGTCCAAGTACGACTCATGCGCAGCTTCCTGGCTGATGAATGCAAATGTTCCTCCGGTATTTTATGATAACATACTGCATTCATCTTGCCACACTCACTTGCACTGTATTATATACTGTGTACACCACCAGAAGCGTATTGGAAACCGTAAACACTGTATTAGATACTGTGTACACTTCCTGCACTGTATTAGCAACTGTACACCACAGAATGCACTGTAGATATAGGCTACACTGAATGCAGAGTATATATATATATATATATATATATATATATATATATATATACATATATATACAGTGCCTTGCACAAGTATTCACCCCCTTGGCATTTGAAGATTTGCGTCATTTAATTTACAGAACATGCCCACAACTTTTTAAGATGTTTTTTTTTATTGTGAAGCAAACAACAAATAGGACAAAATAATAGAAAAAGTGAATGTGCATTACTATTCTCCCCCCTAAAGTCAATACATTGTAGAGCCACCTTTTGCGGTTATCACAGCTCCAAATCGCTTTGTATAAGTCTCTATGAGCTTGCCACATCTTACCACTGGGGTTTTTGCCCATTCCTCTTTGCAAAATTGCTCCAGCTCCTTCAAGTTGGATGGTTTGCGCTTGTGAACAGCAATCTTTAAGTCTGACCACACATGTTCTATAGGATTGAGGTCTGGGCTTTGACTGGGCCATTCAAACACATTTACATGTTTCCCCTTAAACCACTCAAGTATTGCTTTAGCAATGTGTTTGGGGTCATTGTCCTGCTGGAAGGTGAACCTCCGTCCAATTCACACACAGAATGGTACAGGTTTTGCTCAAGAATATCCCTGTATTTAGCACCATCCATCTTTACCACAACTCTGACCAGTTTCCCAGTCCTGACTGCTGAAAAACATCCCCACAGCATGATGCTGCCACCATCATGTTTCACTGTGGGGATGGTGTTCTTTGGGTGATGTGATGTGTTGGGTTTGCGCCAGACATAGCGTTTCATCAGACCAGAGCACCTTCCTCTATACATTTTGGGAGTCTCCCACATGCCATTTCGCAAACTTAAATGTGCCATTTTGTTTTTAGCTGAAAGTAATGGCTCTTCTGGCCATGAGTAAACACTGAATATATAGTCTATGCTAAATGCAGAATATATATATATATATATATATATATATATATATATATATATATAATATATCAAATACACTGTCACTAACTGAATAATGTTTAATCTAACTCAAGCTATCTCTCTGTCTATGCCAACAACACTACACACAGGCGCTCTCTAAGCAGCCTTATATAGTGTGGGGCGTGGACTTAGTCCCCCTTATGGCTCTCTTAGCAGAGCGTGCTGTGATTGGCCAAAGCACGCAGGTCAGGTGCATGCTTTGGCCAATCATTATACAGCAATGCAGCAATGCAGCGCAGCTGTTCTCCACATTATATATTTACAGAGCTGCGTCCTCTTCCACAGCTGGCTGCACCTCTATATACATCTTTAACCCATCGAACTTGTTCCTAACCCATTCTAGCCTGAACTGAACTTTCCAGAGTCTAAGCTACCCCCAACCACTGGATTTTATTATCATAACCACCTTTACCTATAGTTTTGTTTCCCACCCATCTATCTCTCTCCAAGTGCCACTATACACCCCCCCCCACCCCTAGTCCTGTATTTCACCTGAAGTTATTTGTGGGTTTTTCTTTGCATCCCGAACAATTTTCCTGGCAGTTGTGGCTGAAATTTTAGTTGGTCTGACTGTGGTTTGGTTTCAACAGAACCCCTTATTTTCAACTTCTTGATTAGAGGTTGAACACTGCTGATTGGCATTTTCAATTCCTTGGATATCTTTTTATATCCCTTTCCTGTTTTATACAGTTCAACTACCTTTTCCCGCAGATCCTTTGACAATTCTTTTACTTTCCCCATGATTCAGAATCCAACCAAACACTAACCATGAGTGATAGAAAAGATTTTGTGTTAACATTCATATTCTCTGAAAAATGGCCAAGAAATCATAAATTCTGTTAGGGTATGTAAATTTATGAGCACAACGGTATATATACTGTGTGTATATATATATATATATATATATATATATATAGAGAGAGAGAGAGAGAGAGAGAGAGAGAGAGAGAGAGAGAGAGAGAGAGAGAGGAATTTTAAGTTAATTTACATATGTTGAAGATATTATTTACATCAAGCTGATCTCTTTTACATATATATCTAAAAATAAATGCAAATGTATATATTTCCATTAATTCCACTTAAAAACAAATGCACATATGGATAGATACTGATAGTTTTATGTGTCCATATTTGATCTCTTGTCATATTGATATCCATCCTCATCTGTGCTATTTATGATGGCCTAAAGTTTTATGCCACATACACAGAAGCGGATGGTTTTTCCGACGGAATTCCACTCAAGCTTGGCTTGCATACACATGGTTACACAAAAGTTCGCTGAACTTTCGACCGTCAAGAACGCGGTGACATACAACACTATGACAAGCCGAGAAAATGAAGTTCAATGCTTCCGAGCATGCGTCGAATTGTTTCCAAGCATGCATAGGAATTTTGCGCGTCGGAATTGATACAGACGATCAGAATTTCTGATCGGAACTTTTTCCGACCGAAAAATTGAGAACATGCTCCCAATCTTTTGCTGGCTAGAATTCCGCCAGCAAAAGTCTGATGGAGCATACACACGGTCGCATTTTCCGACCAAAAGCTCTCATCGGTCTTTTGCTGGCCGAATTTCCGATTGTGTGTATGCGGCATAACTCATGAAACCCAAACAATCCCATAAAAACAGAAATAAACTTTAGTTCCAACAATTAATAAAAGTACAGATGCAACTAAAAGGTTAATACTGGCTAATTGGTGACTAATTTTCACACACATTTGCCACCTGTTCTATACAGATAAATGTATTTTGTGCCTTTTCAACAAATTGTTGTTCTAAATTTGTGTCTGCAATTATCAGAAATTACTGCATTAAGAGGAATTTCGACACTGGCTTCAGCTTCCAGGCTCAGCAAATCACCCCATCTCACTAAATGGCTTCCTTTTGATGAGATTGTTGCTAAGATGCAAAATGTTATCCAGACTGCTAGCTCAGAATAGTGTTGTATTTAACATGTTTGTGTATTTCCACTTATGAACTGTTTACCTTCAAGCTTTAAGTTGACCAAGGGGGTCTTCACCCTGACCCAGGTTTAGGCTGGTCGTGCACATCGGCTAATGATCCTACCACTGCTCACTTATTTTTTCATATGATATACACACAGACCTACAGTGCATGATCATATCCTAGAAGAGAATGTGCCTGTATCATAAGCTCACACCACCCAATACAGCTCCTAATGCTAGGGATTTTATTTTAGTTGATATACAGTATTCCACCCTGCCTATACTTTTAGATCACTTTTGCAGGTTCTTGCTGTTGACAGTATTTATACATAGATATCCATACCTCCCAACTTCCCTCATTTGGAGGAATTTTCCCTCTTTTGGAACCAAATCCCTCTGTCCTGCTTTCTTCCTCATTTTTTCCCCTTTTGGCCTGGGTACCGGGATCTTTATAAATAATATATTATTTATAGTTACTACTATTATTATTTATTATATAATTATTATATAGTGTTACTAAACCCAGGACCTTGCATTCACTATATCTGGTTTCCCATAGTACATGCATTTCCATGTTCCAGAACATGGAAATGCAATTATTTTAGTAAATATAAATTGATAAATACCTTTTTCTCATCAGCAGTATATAGCAGTCTTGTGACTTCTATCAGTACCTGGTTAAAGCTTGTAGGAGGAGTTTTTTATACTACACTGGCTGTCCTATCAGGATGCAGGATCCCTGACCCTCTTTCTGATAAAAAAAACTCCCTAGCAATACACACCAAACTGAGCACGTGCAGCCTGACTCTGTCTTTTCCGGACATGTTTTGGGGCAATGCAAGAAGGGGAAGATCTGTGCATACAGGATCAAACAGCCTTTTTACACAATGCAGAGGTTTAACCCCTTAGGTTCCACAGTGAGTATAACAAGCATGCTTTGCTGCATATACACACTGATTTTACTGATGTGGGTTTAGTAACACTTTAACCACCAAAAGTGTTTTACTGCACATACATTTTATCTAACCTTTAAATGATTCTATTTGTTATCTTGAAATGTTTGGCTTAGGCTCCTCTCACACTAGCCGACTCCAAAGTTGCGCGATTTTCAGTGCAACTTTGGAGTCCAACTTTGAAGTTACTTTGATAAGACTTTTACACTCTCTGGCATTGAAGTTGTGTTAAAATAGTAAGAAGAGCCGGCAAGACTGTAATCCTTGAAGTGTCATTTATTTGTACATCAGAGTGACATTAAAACAATAATGTTGACGCGTTTCGGCAATAGCCTTAGTCGTAGCTATTTTGAAATAGATATGGCAAGATATATATATACTCACATACACCTCTACATAATTGGCCTATCAGGTTAGTGTCACAGAAAATTAGCATATTTAACCAATCATTCAAGTGGTTGATGACTACACCTGTTTTCAGCCAACAAGAGAAAGGGGAGAGGAAAGGACGACAATATAAAAATTGTTGAGCCTAAAGAGAAGTGTGTAAAAATGCTACATGAGATGTTAGGACCTTATTATTCCAAGGGAAAATGTATTCCTTGGAAGAAAGTGAAAATGTAGACTAATATTCAAGTAAAATACTTTGTGGTAGTAACACAATGTAAAGTCAAGATTTATGGCAGGATCAGAAAAAAGAGAAAAAAAATATATGGCAGAATCAAACATTTATGGCAGGATAAAAAAAAAATGTATGGCAGGATCAAACATTTATGGCAGAATCAAAAAAAAGGGGGGGGGATGTCAGGAGGAAAAAATAGAAGGTAGAAGACAAGCACAGAAGGAACCTACTAAGAGAAAAGGGCAAAATCTAAAGCAGGTAAACAATAAAACCAAAGATGGCATAGGATGATGTCATTTGAGAAATAGATCCACATCCCATCTGTGGTTCATGCCTGTGGGGGTGCGTGTCCCCAACAGGAAAATCCACTTAACTTCCTGTTCTAATAGTCTTCTGTGGTTGTCTCCTCCACGTACTGACATTCTGTTTTTTTGAACTGCAGAGAAAGAGAAAGAATCCATGTTACCTTCATGTATAAATTTGTGTTTTGATACAAGTGTTTTGATACATTGGACAACCTTAATGTTCGCTAATCCTCGTGCGAAGGGGCCTGATGGTGCATCCTACATATTGTAATTTACAAACATCACATTCTATCTTGTAGACTACATATTGAGTACTACAATTTATAAAATCCTTAATAGGGAATACCTTATTGTTATGGTGTGAGGTGATAGAACTGTGATTCTTGTTATGTTTGTTACAATACCTACAAGTATGCAAACCACAACTATATGAGCCCTTAACATTGAGTCAAGTTTTGGGAATAGTGGTGGTTTGATGTAGACTGGGCGACAAAGAGTTACCTAAAGTTGGGGCATGACGACAAGAAAAATTGCATCCTTTGGAAAGCACATCTATTAGGTCCTTGTCACCCTAGAGGAGGGGAAGATGTTTGTTAACGATCTGTTTTATCTGATTAAACTCTCTGGAAAAAGTGGTGACAAAGGTAAGGGAACTTTTGTCCTTGTTCTTTTGATTCAAATGTTTTGTATGTTTTAAAGAGTAAGGGCATTTCTCTGTTATATATTAGATTGTTCCTGTCCTTCCCTGAGGCTATAGAAATGGCTCTATTGATATGCCACTTCTGATAGCCGCTATCAGGTAATTGTTTTGAGATTTTGGAACATTCTAGCTGAAAACTTTCTGGGAAGAGCAGTTGCGCTTGGCTCTAATGAATGAACTCACCCACCGGGAAGGAACGAATAGTATGGGGTTGATGGCAGCTAGAGGCCAGAATTAAGGAATTTCCGGCAGTGGGTTTGCGGAAGGTTCCAGTATTTATAAGGCCAGTGCTGGAGTCACTCCTTAGTGTGATATCTAGAAAGTCAATCGTGGTCGTATTGCTCACATAAGAGAATTCAAGATTAAGGCTATTGTTTTTGTGGTATGAGACAAAACATGTTAAAGAGGAATCAGTATGGTCCCAGATTAAAATCAGGTCGTCTATGTAACGCCCATACTAATAGATGTGGGGTGCATAAAGATTGAGATGTGAAAAAAGAAAACATTCTTCCCACCATCCCATGTACAAATTAGCTAATGATGGAGAAAATTTTGCTCCCATGGAAGCTCCACAGCATTGTATATAGAAGGAATCGTGAAAAAAGAAATAATTGTGCTGTAATAAAAAAGTGACAGCCATGATGATGAATTCTTTGAGCTGGGAATCAAAGAAACTATATTTGGATAAGTGAAATTGTACTGCGTCTAGAGCGAGATGATGCGGTATGCATGAATAGAGAGACTTAACGTCTAAAGTAACCCACAAAAAATGCTCTGCCCATTGTACTTCATTTATATGTTTTAGGATTGATGCTGTATGTTTTATAAAGCCCGGCAGTCTTGTCACTAAAGGTTGCAGATACTGGTCTACCCATTCACCCAGTCTCTAAAGGAGTTAACCAATACCTGCTACTAATGGATGACCTTTTACAGGTCTCTCAGGTTTGTGTATCTTGGGGAAGTGATTGATCTTGTAAATCACGGAGATATTTGTGTCTCTTGGTATCCAGGAGACACAAATATCTCAGCACCTGTTAGTGGACCTGGTGTATGGATTGGGTTGTCCCTACAGAGAGCGCTGTTACCGTTTTCTTTTCTATGTTGGATTATCCTGTCATGTCTGCCCCAGAGACGTGTTAAAGTCGGATCAATTAAGTGCAGGAACATTTTCTGAAGTTGCAGCGACTTCAGTAGTGTCAATTGGAATGGGGCATACATTGCATTTTACTTGTCCTGCGACTTGGGGTTGCACAAGTGTGAATAGAGCCTATTTTTTTCACATTAATCCTTATGGTCTGTTACTGATGGCATAACAGGGGTGTGCCCTATATTCATGCTATCATGTGTCCCTCTTTCTCATCCTACAAAGAGGCATGGATATCCAAATTACTGACCGATTGTGATAGTGCTTACTGGTTCAGGAAATATCTAACAATATAATACTCTTTGCAATCCATGCAGGTTTAATATTCTGAATTTTAGTCTGCAGGAAAAAAAACACATATTTTTATACAGAATACAACCTCTTCTACATACACTGATATAATGTTTAAAAATTAACCTTTTCTAAGAGACATAACAGTGGACTGTTATTGCTGACCTCCTTCATAAAATGTTCAAGCGCTTGTTACCCCAAAACGTCATATTCCTGATATGTGCCTGCTGTACCATGTACTTGTGTGAGAAAGTGTCCTGTTCTCTTTGTATTGCTTCCTTTATGTGAAATCCCTGGTGTTCCTGCCAGTCCCTCTGCTTTCGTATTAAAAACTGACCACACTAAGCAGGAGAGCCCAATGGTCAGTTCTCTAGCTATGCTGGGAACTCAGTGTGCTCTCCTCCAATGATCAGACATGTCCTGACACGCCCCTACTGCACAGCCATTAACTGGAAAGCTCAGTGTGCTGCTGCTCCTCCCCCTCCCCCCAGTTCTTATGCAGCTGAGAACAGAGGGAATGTGATCACAAGTATTTATAATGCATTTTTATATCTATACAAAAAATGTGTTGCCTTTAATTTCTAGTTTAAACCAAATGGATTATTTTACGAGGTTTACAATCACTTTAACTACCTACCTGTTACTCAGACCCCCTGGCTTTAATACTTTCTGAGGGGATTACTCACACTAGGGTGTATGTACTGGGACCAAGCATATTTGATTCCCAATATCCAGCTCATTTTACTAGTATGTTCACTAACTACTGCGTTTGGGCACAGTTCAGTTGAAAGAATTGGTCTGTGGCGCTGTTTAGTTTAATTGCTGAATTTGTGTGATCGCTAACCATGCCTGAACATGGAACTCACACGCTAGAGAAGATTAGATCTATTTGTGTCCACTAAGGTAGAAAGGGTACAGATGAGGTAAGCGTGCTCAGGCCCAGCACAATGTGAGCATAGACCATCAGGGTATAGGTAAGGGGCACAATTGTGCTTGGACACATTACAAGACAACAGTGCCTAGTGCTAGCATACCTAAGTCCTTGACTCAATATGCCTAGTAAAAGACTCAGAGTCACAGTGAAGGTCTGGTTGAAGAAAGAGGAACACCGTGACAGCTAGGCAGCTTAGAGGCAGCAAAGAGAGCCTCCATATTTCTCTCTGAAGATTTTTATTTTAATGGGTCAGACCACTGTTTAATTCATTTTGTATTATTATACACTCACCCATCCATCCATGTCTCCATGCTTTATTTTGTTGAGAAAACACTTTTCTAGGATTTCTAGATGTGGCCATCTTGTGTAAGGGCAGATGATTAATGTAGCATGTACTTCCTGGAATCAGTCTGCCAGGGGCAGCCTGTCCATAAAGGGCGTACAGGCACCGCCCCCTCTATCCACGCCACCCCTTATATGAGTAATGGATAGGTTCATGCACAGCATAAATCTATCCACGGTCACCGCCGCCACCCCCTATGCATGCGTTTGGCCCCTTTCAGAATGCCGAGCGCATGAATTACAGTGGCATGGGTGTTTTTTTTAAGCACCTAATTAGAGTCATAGGCTCTAATAGGCTTCAAAATAGGGAGGACTCGTGGCGAAGATCATTGCGCTCAGAGCCCACCCAGGTGTGTTAGGAAAACAAATGAATATTCGCTTTTCTAACACTAAATCGCCTCTCCGCCAATTAGTAAGCACGGGTCTGATGGTAGCATTCCTCCTCCTCCAAACACGGTGAGTTGAGCTGATGCAAAAGAGCTCGATTTTGGTCTCATCTGACCACAACACTTTCACTCAGTTCTCCTCTGATTCATTCAGATGTTCATTAGCAAACTTCAGACGGGCCTGTACATGTGCTTTCTTGAGCAGGGGCAGGGCCGTTTTTTCCACTGGGCATGCTGGGCAGTTGCCCGGGGCCCCACTTGTCTGGAGGGTCCCATCCAGGGCCGATCCTCAGCTCAATCTGCTACTTTAGTTGACTGACTGCAGTGGTTGCTAGACTTGCTAGAATCACCAGCCGCCCGGCGTCTAGCTAGCAACCAGTGACGTCAGTCAGAGGCATTCATAGCATGCCGCGGCCACGCCAGCTGCTATTGAACAAGCTCTGCCCACCTCTGCCATGTTCTTCAGACAGCATGGAGAGGGAGCGGAGCGGAGCGGAAAGACGGCCCTTGATAGCTGGCGCTGTCTTGCTGCTGTGAGTGACACACTGTACTGCACCAGGCCGGCGGCCTCAAGTAAGTCTAACATTGTCTACTTAAATAAGTTCAAGTTGTGCATCAAACACAGCCACTGTCTGTGCCCCTCAAAAGCTGCCACTGTGCCCATCAAACACAGCCACTGTGCCCATCAAAGCTGCCACTGTGCCTATCAAACAGAGCTACTGTGCCCATCAAAGCTGCCACTGTGCCCATCAAACAGCCACTGTGCCCATCAAAGCTGCCACTGTGCCCATCAAAGCTGCCACTGTGTCCATCAAAGCTGCCACTATGCCCATCAAAGCTGCCACTGTGCCCATTAAATGCAGCCACTGAGCCCATTAAATGCAGCCACTGTGCCCATCAAATGCTGCCACTGTGCCCATCAAAAGCTGCCACTGTGCCCATCAAAAGCTGCCACTGTGCCCATCAAGCACAGCCACTGTGCCCATCAAAGCTGCCACTGTGCCCATCAAAGCTGCCACTGTGCCCATCAAACGTAGCCACTGTGCCCATTAAACGCTGCCACTGTGCCCATTAAACGCTGCCACTGTGCCCATCAAACGCAGCCACTACGCTCATCAAAGGCTGCCACTGTGCCCATCAAAAGCTGCCACTGTACCCATCAAAAGCTGCCACTGTGTCCATCAAACACAGCCACTGTGCCCATCAAAGCTGCCACTGTGCCCATCAAAAGCTGCCACTGTGCCCAATAAATGCAGCCACTGTGCCCATAAAATGCTGCCACTGTGCCCATCAAACGCTGCCACTGTGCCCATCAAACTCGTGTTATATTGTCCAAACGTTGTGTTAATGTTTAAACACTTATTTGGTTGGAAGTACCAAGAAATATAGCCTTATTAATAATTTGCATTTTTATTCTCGTGCGTGATTGTGTAGACAGGGCCCCAGTGCACTGAATTGCCCCGGGGGCCTATAATGCTCTTAAGATGGCCCTGAGCAGGGGGACGTTGCGAGCGCTGTAGGATTTCAGTCCTTCACGGCGTAGTGTGTTACCAATTGTTTTCTTGGTGACTATGGTCCCAGCTGCCTTAAGACCATTGACAAGATACTTCTGTGTAGTTCTGGGCTGATTGCTCACCATTCTCATGATCATTGAAACTCCACGAGGTGAGATCTTGCATGAAGCCCCAGATCGAGGGAGATTGACAGTTGTTTTGTGTTTCTTCCATATGAGAATAATCACACCAACTGTTGTCACCCTCTCACCAAGCTGCTTGGCAATGGTCTTGTAGTCCATTCCAGCCTTGTGTAGGTCTACAATCTTGTCCCTGACATCCTTGGACAGCTCTTTGGTCTTGGCCATGGTGGAGAGATTGGAATCTGATTGATTGATTGATTGATTGCTTCTGTGGACAGGTGTCTTTTATACAGGTAATAAGCTGAGATTAGGAGCACTCCCTTTGGCTGGGTTCACACTGGTCTGACAAACGCTCCGACATTGGGAACTAATGTCGCATGACGTGTGAAATTCAATGTTTCCCTATGAGAGCCGTCCTAACTGGTCTGACACAAGTTGTTCCGACTTTAGAAATGCTCCCTGTACTACTTTGGTCCGACTTTGATCCTACATCAGCCCATTGACTATCATTGAAGTAGGATCAAAGTCGGATCCTTGTCCTAACCATCCGACTTTGGCATCTGACATTGTGTTATTTCCTGCCCCCTTCTGTAGCCTCTCCCATTGTGTGTTAGTTTTGATTGGTCAAAGGACAAGTGTACTATCTGAAAAGTTGGATCAAAGTAGTATCCTGTTCATGAAAGTTGGATAGATGTAGGACCAATGTAGGATCAACGTAGGACCAATGTAGGACTGATGTTGCAGAGCAAAGTAGGATGAAAGTCGTACTACTGTCGTGTAGTATAGTGTGAACCCAGCCTAAGAGAAAGCTCCTAATCTCAGCTCGTTACCTGTATAAAAAACACCTGGGAGCCAGAAATCCTGCTGCTTGATAGGTGATCAAATATTTATTTCACTCATTAAAATGCAAATCAATTTATAGCTTTTTTGAAATGCATTTTTCTGGATTTTTTTGTTATTATTCTGTCTCTCACTTTCAAAATAAACCTACCATTAAAATTATATACTATATATCATTTCTTTGTCAGTCCGGCAAACGTACAAAATCAGCAGGGGATCAAATATTTTTTTTCCTCACTGTAAATATAATATACCTTCCTCCCTATTTACTAATGCTAGCAGCATAATGATTAAAAATAGTTAATGTTGATTGAGAGAGTTTGGTTCTGCTTAAAGGCGGGCCAGTAATGATGTGATTTTCCTTCCTGCAAGCACAGGTTTCAGGAAAGAAAGTCGCTTGATTCCCCCATCAACATAGTCAGTATGTATAGCTGCTGGCAATATTCGCATTTAAAAATCCAACAAGCTGGTTGTACCCAAGTCAATTGATGGATCAACTTGCATACAATCAGTCTGCTCATACCACATTTGTCTGACATGAACCCCGGTTGATAATGGAGTTATGCATTGGAGAAATGTGCACATAATATTACAGCTGTCCTGAGGACATTGGGATTTTGGCTATATATACAAACTGACTCCCATACTTACCATATGTTGGGTACACAAGACCTTGGGAACCATATCCTCTTGTTCCTACAACATTTAGTATCCACTTGGGACCTGGATGTGATGGGCTACACCCTTGGGCCGGTACCTTCATCTTGAGATCTGTTGTCAGCTTTATCTTTTACTTTGATGATGCCCATATGAGCTGCATAAGCTTATGGAAGTTATGAGTCATACAGTGTATATGCTTGTGTGGTCCTGAAGAAGTGAGAGTCCCATGGAACGCGTCAAACCAGATCAAGATGATATTGAACCTATATTCTTGTGCCTTATGATATGTACTCTATACTGTAAACCATATGTTTTATGCCATTGGGCATTTTTTAACTATTATATGTGTATAGTTTATTAAACACTATTTTATGCTACTAATATTGTGTGATATGTTCTCAAAGGCATACGTAAAGTCCCACCCCTTTGATTTGTACCCTTTCACTGTTATGCTCACACATGGTTTGAATTTTGGTTGGTTTGGCAGGGATTATCTATGGCTGGCTTAAGGGAGAAAGTTGTTTTGGGTGTACTCCTCTGTGGGGACAGATAATGGTTTGAATGCCCCTGCTGTATCTGGAAGCACCCATTAGATTTAAATTATAATTTTTTTACTGCTATTGATTTTACAAAGTTCCTGTGAATGTTATGTGTGGCGCAAAGAACCTCATACTTATGGTATATGAAAAATCAAAATACTGGGGTTTATTTACTAAAGGCAAATCCACTTTGCACTGCAAGTGCACTTGAAAGTAAAGTCACTGTAGATCCGAGCGGGATATGCAACGAAAAAAAAAACAGCATTTCAGCTTGCATATGAATGGATGATACAATCAGCAGAGCTTCCACTCATTTCAGATCTACCCCTTAGATTTAGAGCAATTGAACTTCCAAGTGCACTTTTAGTGCACTTTCAAGTGCACTTGCAGTGCAAAGTGAATTTACCTTTTGTAAATAACCCCCACTGTGTTCAAAATGTGTCTATTCCTATTTTTTAAGTACATAGATAAGCTCTATAGCACCTTGTTCACCCCATGTGCTAATTTCATCAACAAGGAACAATTTTATCTCTCAGTGGCAGCCAAAAGACTGGCTTAAAGAGCATTTACTACCAGTATTACTTGTCTGTCAGTTGTAAGTTATTATCAGCTATGGACAATTGTAAGAAATCAAAGCTGAGAGTTTAGTGGGCTGATCTCTTATATTTATATGTAAGTGATTAAATGAGTCTTAAAGGATATCTAAACCCAATAACAAAACAGAAAAAAAATGATTTTACATCAGTGATGTTATGGAGAATTGTTCATTTAGAATTTAAAAAGGAATATATTATGTCATATTAATAAAAACTGTGTGTGACCCAAACTACTGAAGAATTATGATGCTGAGTAGTAGGGGGGGGGGGGGGGGAATGGGACAAAAAGGAACATAAAGAAGGGTAGAAGGTGGGGGAACTAGGAACAAGGAGATAGGAAGTTATTCACCATTAAAGATATATAATATTGCTTCAAAATTGTAATAGACAGTAAGGAGTGTTAATACAGTTTCTCTAAACAGCTGGTAGGAATATCTAAAAAATGTTTCAATACATTTTTATTTGAAAAAGATATTCAACTTACAATAATACAATATGAAGTATACTGTATAATATGCAATGTTCAGGAGTGTTAAGTACATCCAACACTCATCTATAACTAAATCAGACAAGTTTTGGTATAAACCGTTAGCCAATCAGTAGACAATGAACAGTGCACTTAAAAAAAGGACCTAAATTAAAGAGAAAAAGAAGTAGAGCTTATAAAGATAGAGGATAATGGAAAAGGGGTGAAGATGGGGGGGGGGGGGGGGGTAGCCTGCCTCATACAGAAATTACCAGAAAAAGGTACATTGTGTCAAAAGTGAGAGTATTTACTCAGAGTGGGACATAATGTCTGCATATGCAGAGGAGGAAGTAAAGGTGAACCAGCAGGCCTATATCTTATGCGAGGTAGAGACCTGATCTCTAAATTCAAATGTAAGATCTTCCATGTGATAAATATGGTCCACGACCTGCAACCATTGTTGCATTGACAGGACTGTAGTCTGTTTCCAATAGGTATGAGTGATTTTGCCGTACTTAGAAGGTGCGGAGTAATTGACTTTTTATATCGGCCCACTGATTTGCCCGTACAATTAAATAACACAATCCATGGATCATTGACAACAGGTGAACCTTGTATCACTTGGATCCAATGTAAAACAGAAGACCAATAGAGGAGAAGGAGTGGACATTGCCACCAAATCTGTGCATGCGTAGCTACCTCAGCAAAAACCTCTCCAACACATAGCAGAGGTGTCAGGAAAAGCTTTATGAAGAGCAGCAGGTGTATAGTGCCATCTGGTCAGAAGTTTATAATTGATTTCCGTGACTTTAGAAGAGATGGAGGAAGTGTGAGCTAGTTGAAGAACAATGAAGCATTGCTTTTCCTTTAAAGGGAGTTGTTAATCCTTTTCCCAGCTTGTTAAGAAAGTAGGCCAGGATTTGCTTCAACGATAGTAAAGTTAGGTCTGCAATGGTGCGCAGTGGTTTCGGTAGATACTTGACAAACAAAGTAAGTTGCTGGTACTTCCATTGATCCATAGCAGAAACTTTAGTAGATTTTAGTAGAGAGGTTAATGGAAGGAGCCCATGAAAAGATATGACATGGTGAAGAAGAATAGGTTTTAAGGGATCCAGTAAGAATATCTAAATCATGAACCATATTTAAATGGTTAGGCCCTGGACATCCGTCCAGTTTGCCCAATTCTGGCTAGTAAAAGTGTGTTTATACAGGGGTGAAATCCCACTGATTGTTGTTTTCTAATTACTAACTTTAGGTGGAAATAATGATTTTCTTTTAGGAGAACTTCACGCTGGCCAGAAAAGGCAGAGTAGAACAATGTTACATAGCCAAAGACCGCAACATTACCTGTAACACCACCCGTGACACCAAGTTAAAAAAAATAATTGGATTAATGGGAAGAGACAACTCTCCCACCTCATTTATGACAGCAACCACCTTTCCAGTAGTTGTGGAGTCAGGGGGTCCACAACACATAAATAACAGTACCTATTTCTGTAGCACATCAATGGCACATAGCTGTGGTTTGGAGGTAGATAAAGGGCAGTCTTTGTGGGGTAGGCTAAGACATTTTATGCAAGTACAGAAAAGACCTGGTGATCTTGCCAGAAATTGTGTCCTTGTCATTTCTTGTAAGCTGAAAGCACAAACAAAGTTATCTTCATTTCTATTATTTGCTATCCTTCCTCCCCTAGATAATAGAGATAAAGAGAGGAAGGTATTATAAAGTTCAGCCAGGGTAAGAACCATGGATCTCTCCCATAGGTGTGCGCAGGGGGTGTGCCAGGGCACACTCTAATCACTATGTGCGGTGTTGATTCCCCCTACTGCCCCCGCCTTGTTGGCCCCCCACCTCACAGTGCTGCTGGCTTTTCCCCTCTCCTCTCCCCCAGTAGATGTGGGGGATGTTTCAGGAAGGAGAGCGGGTGAAGGGGCTGGTAGATGTGTAATTTACCAACCTCTTCCTTTTCTAAATAAACACTTTGAACACACTCACTCACTGTGTCCATTCATAGCTGTGTTTACTATGCTTCCATTTGTGAATGAAAAGGAAGCCACTCAGCATGAGCACTTCCCATTTTTTCACTGCCCTGTGCAGCTGAGGCTGCAGAGAAGACATGTGTGTTTGAGCTTTGGGGTGCAATAGGTGAAATGCAATAGGCGAAGTGAAAAATTGTCATCAGCACACCAAGGATTCCTCGAAAGAGGGAGTTACAGTGGTGGGGCAGACGTACAGGGGGTTACAGTAGTGGGTCAGATGAGCAGGGGGTTACAGTGGTGGGGCAGATGTGCAGGGGGTTACAGTGGTGGGGCAGATGTGCAGGGGGGTTGCAGTTGTGGGGCTGATGTGCAGGGGGTTACAGTGGTGGGGCAGATGAATGGGGGGGTTACAGTGGTGGGATAGAAGAGCAGGGTGGTACAGTGGTGGGGCAGATGTGCAGGGGGTTACAGTGGTGGGGCAGATGAGCAGGGGGTTACAATGGTGGGGCAGATGGGCAGGGGGGTACAGTGGTGGGGCAGATGTGCAGGGGGTCTCACTACTAATGTCTCACTACTAAAGTAGTTTACAGCATTTACTTTATAAAGAATAATTTTCATGATTGGGGCAGATGGGGGTACAGTGATGGGCCAGATAAGAAGGTGATTACAGTGGTGGGAGAGATGAGCAGGAGGGTTTCAGTGTTGGGGCAGAGGAGAAAGGAGGTACATTGGTGGGACAGATGAGCAGGGGGTTACAGCGGTGGAGGAGAGGGGTACAGAGGTGGGGCAGATGTGCAGAGGGATGCCGAAGAGAAAGGTGGTACATCAGTGGATCACATGAGCAGGGGGGTTACAGTGGTGGGCAGAAGAGCAGGGGGAACAGAGGTGGGGAAGATGAGAAGGAGTTACAGTGGTGGGGCAGATGAGCAGATAAGTTCAGTGTTAGGACAGATGAGAAGATGGTTCAGCGGTGAGACAGAAGAGCATGGGGGTACGACAGTGGAGCAGATGTGCAGGGAGGTACAGTGGTGGGACAGATGAGAAAGGGGGAACATTGGTGAGGCAGGTGAGAAAGGGGGAACATTGGTGGGGCAGATGTGCAGGGGGTTACAGTGGTGGGGCAGATGAGAAAGGGGGTATATTGGTGGGGCAGATGAGAAAGGGAGTATATTGGTGGTACAGATGAGCAGGGTGGTACAGTGGTGGGGCAGATGAGCAGGGGGATATAGTGGTGGGGCAGATGAGCAGGGGGTTACAGTGGTGGGGCAGATGAGCAGGGGGTTACAGTGGTGGGGCAGATGAGCAGGGTAGTACAGTGGTTGGGCAGATGAGCAGGGGGTTACAGTGGTGGGGCAGATGTGCAAGGGGTTACAGTTTTGGGCAGATGTGCAGGGGGTTACAATAGTGAGGCAGATGAGCAGGGGGGTACAGTGTTGAAACAGATTTGCATGGGGGACAGTGATCTGAGGTGTGGAGTTATAGGAATTGGGGTCGATCTGAGGTGTGATAGTGCAGGATGTTAATGTCTCACTACTAAAGTAGTTTACAGCATTTACTTTATAAGAAAATCTTTTCCGTGATTGAAATCTTTGAGTTTAAATTTTTTTGTTATAAAATCTCAATTTATTTGAAAACATTTTTCGGCACACTGTGCTCAAAGGGTTGTCTACCCCTGGTGTAGAGAATGAGCGTAGACACCGTAGGACAGAAAGTGTTTTTTTTTCACAGGATTACCAGGTGAAAATAAAAGAAAAAAAAGTCTAAAAACAAAAAAAGGAAATGAATACAGCCATCACATCTAAGGCTTTATAAACTGTAATATATAAAACTTTTGGTTTTGGGTTTAGATATGTAGTCATTCTGGGAACGTAATCCTACTTGCTCCCAGAAATAAATGGTAATGGGTGGATATAAGGCATATCTTGGCAAAATGATTTGTATGAAAACCTTTATTAAAAGCCCCTGACAGGTAATGCATTTCTTTAGAAACATGCAGTTTTTAAAATCAATACATTTTTACCTAATGATGTTAGCAAACGCAAATGTCATCTCGCCTACAGACTGTCCACCTTAAGAATGACATCAGAAATGTATCATTCTAGACTGAACAGAACATCAACACTTATTATGTTTTTTTTCCTTGCGCAAGTTAGAAGTAGGGAAATGAATGTTATTGAGTGAGTGCTCTTATAATTCAGGAGCACGGCTCCCATGCTGGGAGCATATTAGTCTTATCAGAACACAGATTCTTCACCTTGTTTCATTGTATCCCAGACGAATTAGCACACCATTCTTACCAAGTTAATGCTGCAGCCAATAATGAGATAAGACCACATCAGCTATAAGGCTTTGAAATCCTACTAAACCAAGCACTTCTTGTATAGCTGAACTAATGCACAGGGGGGAAGCGAGCTGCAGTCGTCTTTCCAATCAGTGCATCGCTTCATTAAAGAGATAATTGGCTGCCTATCTCTATGCACAGAAAGCCACCTCTCTATTAGCTGTGTTGTAGCACAGAGTGTTCATCAGGCTGCTTTATCAGGAATGAAGCTGCTGATGTGGTAGCTTCAGCTTCTGCTCACAGGAACCTTACTTATTGTTCAGTTACAGACAAGACGTGGGCGTACTTAAAATCCTCATCCCCTGTCAAGTACACAGTGGTGTGCAATAAAGCAAAATTACTTTAGAACCTATTGGCGCCTTCTATGGCATCGTCAAAATATCACTTGGTTGAAGAGTTGCGTGAAATATTCATAAATAGTTAATATAACTGTTCAGTTGTATTGATTATCCTTCAGTGAAAATATAGAGATTTGATATACTGTAGACACATGGCAGAATAATACCTTAAAGCAGAGCATGAAATAGTAGTACATTACATACAAATCTTCTAAAGTAGTCTGTTCTTGAAAACTCATTTCCAAGCATACAATGGGAAAGAACCAAAATCTTTCTTTAACATATATGATTTTTTTTTTTTTAAACAAAGTGTCAGGCAAGAAGTAATTTCAGCATTCACCAATCATATTCAGACTCTCATTCTGCAAATGCCACTTTCTAGTGCAGGTCTAAACCTGATAAGTGCTGACTGTTTTGTAGTACAATTCTTAAAGCGGTTTTAAACCCAAAACCAAAAATGTAATATATTACAGCTTACCAATCCTTAGATGTGGTGGCTGTGTTGGTTTTCTTTTTTTTGGGGGCTTTTTTCCCCTCTGTCTTCACCTGGTGATCTGACCAGTAACACACCTCCTGTATCTGGATGAAGGAGCACAGGGGACACCTATGGACAGCAGCATTGTCAGCCGGGGGGGGGGGGGGGGGGGGTGGTTGTTAGATGCACTCGCAGATTTAGCCCTTATTCACAGTGTCATGGCTTCAAAGTCACACAACTTTCATTCCGTCATCCCTACGTGACTTCATTGTGGCTTGCATATGACTTCTTTAACCACTTCAGCCCTGGAAGATTTGCCTGCTTAAAGACCAGGACATTTTTTGCGATACGGCACTGTGTCGGTTTAACTGACAATTGACGCCCTTTTTCCCCCTTTTCCCCAAAAATAGAGCTTTCTTTTGGTGGTATTTGATCACCTCTGGGGTTTTTATTTTTTGCGCTATAAACAAAAAAAAAAAAGACAATTTTGAAAAAAACACAATATTTTGTACTTTTTGCTATAATAAATATCCCCAATTTTTTTTTTAAAAAAGCATATTTTTTCCTCAGTTTAGGCTGATATGTATTCTTCTACATATTTTTGGTAATAAAAATCCCAATAAGCGTATATTGATTGGTTTGCGCAAAAGTTTAGCGTCTGCAAACTATGGGAAAGATTTATGGAATTTTTATTATTATTTTTTTTTTTTACTAGTAATGGCGGTGATCTGCAATTTTTTATCGGGACTGCGACATTATGGCGGACAGATCGGACACTTTTGACACATTTTTGGGACCATTGACATTTATACAGTGATCAGTGCTATAAAAAAGCCCAGATTACTGTGTAAATGTCACTGGCAGGGAAGGGGTTAACACTAGGGGCGATCAAGGGGTTTACTGTGTTCCCTCACTGTGTTCTAACTGAAGGGGGAACTAACTGACTAGATGAGATGACAGATTGTTGTTCCTAGCTAGTAGGAACACACGATCTGTCTATCCTCTCCTCACAGAACAGGGATTTGTGTGTTTACACACACACGTCCCTGTTCTGGCTCTCATGCCCGTCATTGCGCGTGGCCTGCGGTCATCGTGATCGCCAGCTACACTCATCGGTTCCCCTGCAGTGCAGCGGACACGCTTGCCCGCCTGCTATTCCTGCTTAAAGGGCCGACGTACAGCTATGACGGCTTGCGGGAACGTGCCGACCTGCCGCAGTATAATGGCGGCGGCTGGTCGGCAAGTGGTTAACAGAAGTTAATGCAAGTCCTGCTGAAGTCGCTCCAAAAGTAGTGCAAGAAACTTTTTCTAAGTCGAAGCAACTTGAGTCACACTGATTAGAACGGTTCCATTGCTGTTAATGGGGCATGACTTGTCATGCAACTTTGAACTCTCAAGTCGTATGAAAAGTCCAAGCAGTGTGAATCAGGGCTTAGATACATTAACAAATTGAAGCAAAACTCCAGCTAAAACTGCAGTTAAAGCAGTTAGTTTTTTTTTTTCCTTTGAGATGAAAGTGGTTGTAAAGTCACTTTTCTTCTTCCTATAATCCCCTGTGTTATATTACAGTATGTGCCCCAGTGCATGCTTCATTCCTAATTTTAGAGCACTTCTCGGCGCTCACAAGACCACCGGCCACAGTCTTCCCCGATCCAACAGCTACAGTGGGCTGAGAATACCTGACTGAAGTCAGCTGGGAGGAGGGGAGGAGAGCGTCACGTGAGTGCCAAGCGGTGCTCTGAAATTAGGTATGAAGCTGCATTTTTTTTATAAAGCACATACACTGAGGCACATACTGTAATATAACACAGGGGATTATAGGAAGGAAGGGCGTGATCGATACTGACACTGCTGACAGGCACGGAGGGAGGAGGAGGAGAGGAGGCGCAAGGAGAGACAGCAGGTGACAGAGGAATGTAAACTGACCACGGTGTCAGGGCTCAGCAGCCATGATAAACCATGGTCAGTTTACAGGGGGGAGGGCAGAACCAGGTAGGATCTGTTCTTTTTTCATTTTTTTTGCTTTAATGTTCATTTGGGGATTCTGCCATTAACACACTTTTTGCGATAGGGTGACAATGCTCACAAACTTTATTGTATCTATGGAAGAGCAACACTTCTTCTCCGGGACAGGAAGAAAACTACAAAAGACTCATCCTCTCCTCAATAATATAGGAGTTTAAGTGACAAAAAAATCTGGTTTAAATAAAATAGAATCTATCCCAAGGGTTGATTTACTGAAGGCAGTTGCTCCAGAGCTTATTTAATGAACAGAAGCTCTGCTGACTTCCATCATTCAGTCATGTGCAAGCCAAAATGCTGTTTTGTTTTTTTTTACTTTCCTTGCACGTGATTGGGTACTCTATACGAAGTAAAGTCTTACTTCCTTTACTAAGCTCTCTAGGCAACTGCATCTATTTGCCTTTTATATTGAGTATGTCCAGCTAAAGGAAGAACACCCAAGTATTTGGAACCTCATCCCAATTAGTCAGATTTGCCTTTAGTAAATCAACCCCTATAACTTTTGCACAAAACCTATCAATATACACTTATTGGGATTTTTTGTCAAAAATATGTAGCAGAATACATATTGGCTTAAATTATTGAAGAATTTTTTTTTGGATGTGTTTTATAGCAGAAAGAAAAAAATGTATTTCTTTTTAAAACATTTTTTGTTTATAGCTCAAAAAATAAAAACCACAGAGGTGATCAAATATCACCAAAAGAAAGCTCAATTTATGGGAAAAAAAAGAAAAAAATGTACTTGGGTACGGTGTCGCATGACCGTGCAGTTGTCAGCTAAGGTAACGCAGTGCCATATCGCAAAAAATGGCCTGGTCATGAAGAGGGGTAAATCTTCCAGAGGGCAAGCAGTTAAAGCTTTGTAAATTGTACCAAATATTGTGTGTTAAACAACACTATAAACAATACAAACAGATAAGTAATTATTGACCTTACAGCTCTAATTTTTTCACCTCTTATTCTTTACTATTTCTTTTCCTGTGCTGTTACTTTTTGGCTGGTGTTTAACAGATTTTTTTTTTCTTTAATCATTTTAGAACTCCCCTCATCGCTGCCAGTGTCATTGGAGGCCTCTTCATTATAGTCATCATGGGTCTAACCTTTGCTGTCTACGTCCGTCGAAAGAGCATCAAAAAGAAGAGAGCCTTGCGCCGGTTTTTAGAGACAGAGGTGAGATTTTGCTGTCAAGAGCACAATCTTCAGTATTTATTGCTTTACATTTTTTTTAGCTGATTCATGCTCTGTTAGTCATTTTTTATGAAAGTCTCATGTAACCATGATGCTTCAGTACTTTTATAATGTTTTTCATTGCATCAACTGCTGGGATAATATTGAGTAAAAATAGCAAGTAATGATAGCACTAGGTGTTATACACTAGTACAAAATTTGTACATTTGCTATAAGGATATTATAACACATATTGTAACATAAACATACATAAAGTAACCATGGTCGGCCTGTCTTTGTTTTTTTATCTTTTCCATGCCCAAGGGCCCGTTCTCTGTGCCGGAAAGGTGTATTCCATGCAGGTTTACTGCACCACATGTGAATGAGTTGCCCTTGCAAGGTGCATGCGGATGCCAATTAATTTCTAATGACACCTCAAATTCATGTCGCAAAGCGCAGACCATTTGCGGGTGCCAAACTTCATGGTACTGCAGTAGCGTGCAGTTTGGTGTGACGCGATCTGAAAAAGTAGTGCTTGCACTACCTTTTCTGCATTCTTGTAGCTTTGGCAGACCATTGAAATTAATGGGCTGTGAAAATCGGAAATCATGGAACTGCACAGGAATGCACATGTTCGAACGTGTGCGTTCCAGTGTGAACCAGCCCTGAGGACAATAGGTCACCCTGCTTTGTATAAAGTGTTGCTGGCCACTAAATAGGTGTTATGGAAACACCCTATTAGGAATGGGTGAAGATAAGAGTTGAAATACCATGATTGTTATCACAGACACAGCATTGTCTATTAACAAAGCCATGTGATAACTAGCTTAGTTTTGGTGATGAATCAACAAATCCAATACATTGGCAAAGTGAGACATTTGATAAAAACTTTTAAATAAGCTGCTACCAGGTAACTTGCATTAGATTGCACCCCCCCCCCCCCCCCCATTTTCTGACTTTAAAGGAGAAGTACAGCCAAAACTTGTAGTTCTGCACTCCTGTGATCCGTTTTCAGCTGACAGCGGCCTAAAGCCTGCTGTCGGCTGATGTCACAGAGCCAGTCCAGGGTGGGGAACGATCACTACCATATGGTTGGGATCCACCCAGGAGCCTGGATTGGCACCTGGGAGACTGAGCCAGTCGCTCCTTCTTCTCCCTAGCCTAGCGCTCCGGTGAGTGCTGGAGGGGCAGAGCAGACATCAGTGTGTCACTGTCACTGCTGTCTGCTCAGAGCGGCACAGAGAACTGAGTGATCAGTGGTGTTTGATAGCTTAGTTCTCAGCCTTAGATTCGACAGGGGACAAATGCAGCATCAGATCGATGCTGTATCTGCCTAGGAAAGTATGATTTAAAAAAAAAAATGGCTGCATTTGATGGGCACAGTGGCTGCATTTGATGGGCACAGTGGCTGCATTTGATGGGCACAGTGGCTGCAATTGATGGATACAGTGGCTGCATTTGATGGGGCACAGTGGTTGCATGTGATGATGGGCACAGTGGCTGCAATAGATGGCACAGTGGGTGCATTTGATGGACACAGTGGCTGCAATTGATTGGCACAGTCACTGCATTTGATGGGCACAGTGTTTTTTTTTCAGTTTTTTTTCAGTTTTTTTTCAGTTTGTTTGTGCCCCCCCCCCAAAAAAAAAACCCCAAAATTGAGCACCAGCCGCCACTGCTGTCTTCTTATATCACTAACAATTTGGAAATAATCCTGCAGTATTCCCAAAGTCTCCCATATGTCTCAGCTGTTTGATGGATCATAGTGTCATACACCCCTGACAAATTCAGTATAATGTTGAAGGTGAACATTTGAGTAAAGCTTCCCTTAAATAATCAGTGCAGTATAAGGAAACGTAGTGCACAGAATGTCTCAAGCCTGTTGTTTTCTGAAATATTTATGAAAGCAACTCTGCCACTGGTAAACAGGAACATGACCTGGCTGGGTTGAAATGCATTTAAAAATTATTTTTTATTGCAAATAATAATAATAAAAAGTGCTATCATCTTCCATGGTATAATAAAAAATAAATGATGCAAACAAAGGGGTAAGTAATGAACAAAAATACATGCACTATGATCTGTCAACTGACAAGTGCACACAGTTGTCAGCATTAACAAAATATAGTAGGAGACTGAGAGACTTAGGCTAGCAATAGGTTCAAATCTCAGCCTGTTACATTAAAAGCATGTATTGGCAGGCTGAATGTACCAAGTTGATTGATCGTTACTTGTGATTATCGCTAACGACTGCTATAGCCGCTAGCAATAATCACTGTCTCCTCCCGGCGGGGACGGCTTCCCCCCCCCCGCCCTCCTGCCAGGAGACGACAATGTTGATTCCCTTGTCAGCACTGTCTGTGTTGATGGGGAAATCGTGTGAATTTCTTTCCTAAAATCCATGGTAAACAAAATTGCACTGTCTATGGCAGGGGTAGGCAACCCCAGGCATGGGTGCCGGAAGCAGCACGTGAAAACTCTTTTACCGGCACTCGACTCCCTCCCCATCAGCAGAGTAGCACATAGACGTGTCAGTGAGACACTAATGCATTCCAATTTCAGAATTCCCCACGCACTGTGGGGCAGGCACTGTGCCCCACACATTGTAAACGATGGTAAACATTGTTTGGTTCTCTAACTTTTCTGTAGCTGCGATCATCAGCTATTGTGATGGTGAAGAGATTGGGTGCAGTTCTGCTAGGGGGCAGTCCCTGTTTCCAGGAGGAGGAGGACTGTCATTGGCCACTGCTAAAGCCAATCACAGTTCTGCTAGCCCCGCCCACCATCTGGAGGAAGATGACTCGCTTGGTTGCCACTACCAATCTCAGAAAGAAGGGATTTCACTGTGATTGAGAAAACCACAATAAGGTGACAGTTTGTGGAATTACTGTTGCGCGTCTGAACCTTTGCTTCACTTTCTACTGAACCCCTGCACTCTGTGTCCCTTTAAGCCACAGCCAGTATTCAGCGCAATGAAAATCGCACCCTACTTTTCCTGTGGCGCAGAGTGCCGCACTTTTTCTCAGCTGCGGGGTCTAACTTACGATCCTGCACACAGGCCCACTGCTTTCATCTCATCAACTCATCATTGCTCATCCATACCAGATGCTTGTATGAGACATCACATACATCATATACAAGTACGTGGGCTGAATGCGAGAGGTGGATCAGCAGGATGAGTGTGCCAGGACAGGTAGATGTGTCTCATCTCTGCTTCCTTTCACCACTCTGCATATCACGCATATCATAGATGAGAAGAGGGTACAAAGGTGGGGAAAATGAGCAGGAGGGGTTCAGAGGTGAGACAGAAAAGCAGAAGGGTACAGTGGTGGGGCAGATATGCAGGGGGTACAGGGGTGGAAGAGATTAGAAGGGGGTTCAGCAGTGGGACTGAAGAGGAGGGGGGTTCAGTGTTGGGGCAGATGAGAAGGGGTAGAGCAGTGGGGCAGATGTGAAAGGAAGTGTATTGGTAGGCGAGATGAGCAGGGGGTTAGAGTGGTGGGGCAGGAGAGCAGGGGGAACAGTGATGGGGCAGGAGAGCAGGGGGAACAGAGGTGGGGCAGAAGAGCAGGGGGGTACAGAAGTGAGACAGATGTGCAGGAGGTACATTGGTGGGGCAGATGAGAAAGTGGGTTACAGTGGTGGGGCAGATGGGCAGATGAGCAGATGGGTTCAGTGTTAGGACAGATGAGAAGGTGATTCAGTAGTGAAACAGAAGAGCAGTGGAGCACATGTGCAGGGAGGTACAGTGGTGAGGCAAATGAGTAGGGGGGTTACAGTGGTGGGACAGAAGAGCAAGAGGTACAGTGGTGGGAGGGATGAGAAGGGGGTTCAGCTGTGGGACAGAAAAGCAGGGGGGGTACAGTGGTGGGAGAGATGGGGGGTTCAGTATTGAACCAGATGAGAAGGGGATTACAGTGATGGGAAAGATGAGCAGGGGGGGTTTCAGTGTTGGGGCAGAGGAGAAAGGAGGTACATTGGTGGGACAGTTGAGCAGGGGGTTACAGTGGTGGGGCAGAGGAGCAGGGGGGTACAGAGGAGAAAGGTGGTACATCAGTGGGACAGATATGCAGGAGGTACAGTGGTGGGGCAAATGAGAAGGGGTTACAGTGGTGGGGCAGATGATTAGATAAGTTCAGTGTTAGGGCAGGTGAGAAGATGGTTCAGGGTGAGACAGAAGAGCATGGGGGTATGGCGGTGGAGCAGATGTGCAGGGAGGTACAGTGGTGGGGCAGATGAGAAAGGGGGAACATTGGTGGGGTAGATGAGCAGGGGGTTACAGTGGTGGGACAGAAGAGCAGGGTGGAACAGTGGTGAGGCAGATGTACAGGGGGTTACAGTGGTGAGGCAGATGAGCAGGGGGTTACAGTGGTGGGGCAGATGGGCAGGGGGTCACAGTGGTGGGACAGATGGGCAGGGGGTCACAGTGTTGGGACAGATGTGCAGGGGGTCATAGTGGTGGGGCAGATATGCAGGGGGTTACAGTGGCAGAGAAAATGTGCAGGGGGTTAGAGTGGTGGGGCAGATGTGCAGGGGGGGTTACAGTTGTGGGGCTGATGTGCAGGGGGTTACAGTGGTGGGACATATGAACAGGGGGGTTACAGTGGTGGGACAGATGTGCAGGGGGGTTACAGTGGTGGGGAAGATGTGCAGGGGGTTACAGTTGTGGGGCTGATGTGCAGGGGGTTACAGTGGTGGGACATATGAACAGGGGGGTTACAGTGGTGGGACAGATGTGCAGGGGGGTTACAGTGGTGAGGCAGATGAGCAGAGGGTACAGTGGTGGGGCAGATGTGCAGGGGGTTACTGTAGTGGGGCAGATGTGCAAGGGGGTACAGTGGTGGGGCAGATGAGCAGGGAGGGTACAGTGGTGGGACAGATGAGCAGGGGGGGCAGTGGTGAAACAGATTTGCAGGGGGGGCAGTGATCTGAGGTGTGGAGTTGCAGGAATTGGGGCTGATCTGAAGTGTGAGAGTGCAGGATGTCAATGTCTCACTACTAAAGTAGTTTACAGCATTTACTTTATAAAAAATCCTTTTCGTGATTGGGGCAGATGGGGGTACAGTGATGGGGCAGATGAGCAGGGGGTAACAGGGGTGGGAGAGATGAGCAGGGGGGATTCAGTGTTGGGCCAGATGATAAGGGGATTACAGTGGTGGGAGAGAGGAGCAGGGGGGTTTCAGTGTTGAGGCAGAGGAGAAAGGAGGTACATTGGTGGGACAGATGAGCAGGGGGTTACAGCGGTGTGGCAGAGGAGCAGAGGGTTACAGAAGTGGGGCAGATGTGCAGAGGGTGCAGAGGAGAAGGGAGGTACATCAGTAGATCACATAAGCAGGGGGGTTTCAGTGGTTGGCAGAAAAGCATGGGGGAGCAGAGGTGAGACAGATGTACAGGAGGTACAGTGGTGGGGCAGATGAGAAGGGGTTACAGTGGTGGGGCAGATGAGCAGATAAGTTCAGTGTTAGGACAGATGAGAAGATGGTTCAGCAGCAAGACAGAAGAGCATGGAGGTACGGCGGTGGGACAGATGAGAAAGGGGGAACATTGGTGGGGCAGATGAGAAAGGGGGAACATTGCTGGGGCAGATGTGCAAAGGGATACAGTGGTGGGGCAGAAAGGGGGTATGTTGGTGGCGCAGATGAGCAGGGTGGTACAGTGGTGGGGAAGATGAGCAGGGGGTTACAGTGGTGGGCAGATGTGCAGGGGGTTACAGTAGCGGGGCAGATGAGCAGGGGGGTACAGTAGTGGGGCAGATGTGCAGGGGGTTTCAGTAGCGGGGCAGATGTGCAGGGGGTTACAGTAGCGGGGCAGATGTGCAGGGGGTTACAGTGATGAAACAGATTTGCAGGGGGGACAGTGATCTGAGATGTGAAGTTGCAGGAATTGGGGCTGATCTGAGGTGTGAGAGTGCAGGATGTTAATGTCTCTCTACTAATGTAGTTTACAGCATTTACTTTATAAAAAAATCCTTTTCGTGATTTAGAGTGTGAAGTTGAATTTATTTTGTTATAAAATTGCACGAAAACATTTTTCGTCACACTGTGCTCGAAGGGTTGCCTACCCCTGGTCTATGGCCTGCCTTACTCATGTGAACTTACAATCTAAAAGAATGTTCTATTTCTGCTACTGGACTCAGTGTTGAAAATACACATATTAGATCCAAAACTGAGTATTGCTAGTACTCTAAAAGCACAGTCAGATTCAGAATAAGAGTAAGTCTAGTTCTTTTGAGAAACAAATCTTGGGTAATAAATGTTAACTGTGGGGCTTGAGCATTTTTTTCAGATTCAAATCTTTCTCCTTTTCCTCTTTTGTAGATTGCATAACTCTGCTTGATTACAATGTTCATTTTTTGATAGAAAATAAAGTTTGGATACAAATGAATGTGTTTTATATAGTAGCCAGTTTTGAATCTTTTATACTGCTACTTGCTTACTCTTTTTTTTTCTTGCTTTCCAGCTAGTGGAACCACTGACACCAAGTGGAACGGCACCAAACCAAGCCCAGCTAAGGATATTAAAGGAAACAGAACTAAAGAGAGTAAAAATCCTGGGATCAGGTGCTTTTGGGACAGTGTACAAGGTCAGCATCACAATAGTTTCTAAGAGTATATCATTATAAAGTTTTGTGTCAATTTATTTTAAATCTACTGGCTCTGTATAAGCGTAAAGTAGAATTATAGACAAAGCTTTTTTTTTTTTCATTTTAGAGTAAGGGAGAGTTATAACTCCAGTCAGCTTTTTCTTCTTTTTTTTTTCTTTGAAATCTGTGTCCCATTGGGGAGATTTCCCTTCCCTTCCTGTCCCACAGCCAAAACGGGAAGTGAGAAGAAATCCCTTCAAATTAAGGGAACCAGGTCACCAGAACAAGTGTTCCCGTTGGAAGATTTCCTCAGTATTACTCTTTTGGTAACGACCCAAAATGTGGTATTTTCTTTTACTTTCACTTTTTAATGATAACGTTAAAAAGGACAAAAAGAGAGAAACTCCCTAACAGGGGCAAAGATAGCATTGAAAACCTGACAGGTAATCTAATCCATCTCTACTCTGTCCAAATCTAAGAAAAAAAAATGCCTTTAGTTAGACTTTAAGTTAAAGTGTATTTAAACCCAAAAACAGGAAATAAAGATTGCATTGTATTGCAGCTTATCAATCTTAGATGTGGTGGGTGCACTTGTTTTCTTTTTTTAGACAGTTTTTCCTTTATTTTCACCTGGCCAATGAAGCTGGCCATAGAATGATCGAAATTTTGATCAGTGTGTGGGGCTGTGAGCCAAACCATTTAGCACTGAAAGGTGTGCTTCCACTGGACAGCTTTTAGTCATCTACTAAAAAAAACTTTATTCCAAAATGAAAAAAAAAAGTTTTTGTAACTGCTTAAAAATTTTTGGCTGGAGTTAGTTTCATTTGCTAATCTCTTATGTAAAATCCATCTAAATCTACTAGTCCATCTAACACCTTATCCATAGCTCCCAACTGTCCCTGATTTTAAGGGGCTGTCCCTGATTTGAAAAGTCCCTCTGTCCCTCTTTCCTCCTCATCTGTCCCTCATTTTGGCCTGATCTATATAGCTGTATATAAAATGCACTTTTTATCTTTAAGGCTGGGTTCACACTGGTCCGACAATCCGACATTGGGAGCTCATGTCGCATGATGTGTGAAATCCAATGTTTCCCTATGGGAGCTGTCCTAACTGGTCCGACACAAGTCGTTCCGACTTTAGAAATGCTCCCTAGTTCAGCCTATTGACTTTGGTCCGACTTTGATCCTAGTTCAGCCTATTGACTATCATTGAAGTCAGATCAAAGTCGGATCGCCGTCTCGCATGATCCGACTTCAGCACGCGACTTGTGCTCAGATGATCTTGAGGGGGAACTCCGCGCCAAATTTAAAAAAAAAAACTGGCATGGGTCCCCCCCCCAAGGGTATATCATGCCCTTAGGTCTGGTATGGACCTTGAGGGGAACCCCCTATGCTGAAAAAACGGCGTGGGGGTCCCCCCCAATCCATACCAGACCCTTATCCGAGCACGCAGCCCGGCCGGTCAGGAATGGGGGTGGGGACGAGCGAGCGCCCCCCCCTCCTGAACCGTACCAGGCCGCATGCCCTCAACATGGGGGTGTTGGTGCCTTGGGGGAGGGGGGCGCGCTGCGGCCCCCCCACCCCAAAGCACCTTGTCTCCATGTTGATGAGGACAAGGGCCTCTTCCCGACAACCCTGGCCGTTGGTTGTCGGGGTCTGCGGGCGGGGAGCTTATCGGAATCTGGGAGCCCCCTTTAATAAATGGGCCCCCAGATCCCGGCCCCCCACCCTATGTGAATGAGTATGGGGTACATCGTACCCCTACCCATTCACCTAGGGAAAAAGTGTCAATTAAAAAAAAAACACTACACAGATTTTTAAAGTAATTTATTAGACAGCTCCGGGGGTCTTCTTCTGACTTCGGGGGTCTCTCCGATTCTTCTCCGCGCTCTCCGGGTCTTCTGCCGGGCTCCTCCGCTATCTTCTGCTCTTTTGCCGCTCTTTTGCTATAGCGGAGGAGCCCGGTCTTCGGTCTTCTGCCTTCTGCCCTCTTCTCCTCTTCTGATGTTGACACGACGCTCTCTCTGGCTGGAATGCACTCTGGGCGCTCCGCTCTGACTTATATAGGCAGTGACCCCACCCCCTTATGCCATCACAGTCCCTGGGCATGCTGGGACTGTGACGTTTTAGGGGGCGTGGTCATCACCCAGTGTTTATTTTTTATTGACACTTTTTCCCTAGGTGAATGGGTAGGGGTACCATGTACCCCATACTCATTCACATAGGGTGGGGGGCCGGGATCTGGGGGCCCCTTTATTAAAGGGGGCTCCCGGATTCCGATAAGCCCCCTGCCCGCAGACCCCGACAACCAAAGGCCAGGGTTGTCGGGAAGAGGCCCTTGTCCTCATCAACATGGGGACAAGGTGTTTTGGGGTGGGGGGGGCCCGCAGCGCGCCCCACTCCCCCAAGGCACCAACACCCCCATGTTGAGGGCATGCGGCCTGGTATGGTTCAGGAGGGGGGCCGCTCGCTCCTCCCCACCCCCATTCCTGACCGGCCGGGCTGCGCGCTCGGATAAGGGTCTGGTATGGATTGGGGGGGACCCCCACGCTGTTTTTTCGGCGTAGGGGGTTCCCCTCAAGGTCCATACCAGACCCAAGGGCCTGGTATGCTCTTGGAGGGGGAACCCATGCCGGTTTTTTATTTAAAATTTGGCGCAGAGTTCCCCCTAAAGATTCATACCAAACACAGTGCCCGGCATTGGCGGGGATCCAAGTCGGATCCCCGTTCATTGAAAGTCGGACACATGCCGGCTTCATGTCGCAGGGCAAAGTCGGATCCAAAGTAGGACGGCTGTCGTGTCGCACCAGTGTGAACCCAGCCTTAAAAAGTATTTTCCAGTGCTAAATCTTTCATCCAATTTCTAAATTGCTGTATTTGTACATTTCAAAAGCCAGTATAAAGTAATACATACTTTTACTAATAGGCGTCTCTCATCCCCATCTTAAAAGGTTGGGAGGTATGTCTTATCCACAGTCTTGCTGTCCAAGGGTGACTATGCTGCTCTTACATAGATACAGTGGAGGAATGAGTGTACCTACCTTAAGACAGTCAGTGTGTTAATGATTGGATTGACAGGTGAAAATAAGTTTTGGGTTTAGATATGCTTCAAGGCAACCATCAAGATTATCCAAGCTAAAATAGTTTAAAGTATGAAGTCCAAGAGCTTGCAAATAATGTTCAAGAAGTCTGAACTAGCTAGCTAATTGAGCTATTGCATGCACAAGGTGATCATTGTAATGTATGTGGAAAAGGACAGCATGAAGGTAATACTGATTAAAACATTACTCTTACCCTCGTGCAGTGCTTGAATAAATCTCCTTTCCTTCTTTAGATTTTTTTTTTTTTTAAGTGTAGTTTGAATATATTTCCGCTCATAGTACTTACTGTCCAACTTGTGTGTGGTATGTTGTTAGTTGTGTGTTCACTTAATTGGGTTGAATCAAATATAGAATCAATAAAATCTGTGGTTCCCAGATTGCATACCAGACGTCCAGCTTAAATTTTCCAGGTTTCAGAGATATAGTATTTTATGCGCATAAAGTAAGGGATTCCCTTTTGGTGCATTTTTCTTTTATTTCTAAAGGTTGTCTGAGTTCACTTTAATAAGCAAACTCTTCTGGAACTAGAGTTTTTCTTGAATATAGATAATACCTGAAGCTGGCAGATGAGATCACATGACTTTCTCTTCTAGCTGCTCTGTCTCTATATATTTTTTTGTAAAAGAACAAAATGAATACTAGATATGTGCGCCGTCAATACATTTGTTTTGTTTCGTTCCGTTTCGTATTAGAATTAATTCGTATTTCGTAATTCGTGTCCGAAATTTACGAATTTTCGTTAGGTTTGTTAACTTTTCGTAACAATTACGGATGTTCGTTATGATGAATTTATCATCCCTGTGCTGTGCTGACTTCCTGTGTTTTTAACTTTTAGGTTTGTTAACTTTTTGTAACAATTACGAATGTTTGTTAGGAATTTGGATCCAAAATTCGTAAATGAAATTTTGTATTTCGTACAAAATTCTGAAGCATAGCAATTCATATTTCAGATCCTCCCGAATGTACGAATTAACGGAAATTCATACGAGTTTTCGATTCGTATGTAACTAATCGCACATGTCTAATGAATACTCACCTCTCCTGCTGCCCGAACTGCTGAACTCCGCTGCATTGTAGCTGTAAATATCTTCTGAAACACTTCCGGGAGTGTCAATCTACTGTGTTCCTCCCTCTCCCCTGGTATTTAGTGCATAGCTCCCAACTGTCCCTGATTTGGAATAAAGTTCCTCTTTCCCTTTTTCCTTCTCATTTGTGCCTCATTTTTAGTCTGATCTATATAGTTTTATATAAAATGCACTTTTTATCTTTCAAAAAGTGTTTCCCAGTGCTAAACCTATCATCTAATTTCTAAATTGCAGAAGCCAATATAAAGGCATAGTAGAGGGAAAAAAAGAACACTTTTTTTTTTCTGTATAATTCTCCTTTAGCCGCTTGCCGACAAGCCGCCGCACTTATACTGCAACAGGTTGGCCCGGCTGCACGGTCCCTTTAAAGGCTATAACAGGCACAATGTCTGCCGGCCAGCAGCGATATCTTCACACAGAACCAGAACGGGGATCTGTCAATATAAACAAACAGATCCCCATTCTGTCAGGGGAGTAGAGAGAGATCGTCTGTTCCTAGTGATCAGGAACAGCGATCTCTCTGTACTCCCAGTCAGTCCCCTCCCCCCACAGTTAGAAACACCTCCCTAGGGAACGCTTAACCCCTTGATCGCCCCCTAGTGTTAACCCCTACCCTGCCAGTGTCATTTATTCAGTGATCAATGGCTATTTTTAGCTCTGATCACTGTAATAATGTCACTGATCCCAAAAAAGTGTCAAAGTGTTGACAATTTTTTTTACCAAACATATGTAGAAGAATACATATTGGCCCAAACTGATGAAGATTTTTTTTTTATGGGTTATTAATAATAGCAAAAAGTAAAACATTTTTTTTTCTAAATTGTTGGTCTTTTTTTTGTTTATAGCACAAAAAATAAAAACCGTAGAAAACCACCAAAAGAAAGCTCTATTTGTGGGAAAAAAAGGCCTCAATTTTGTTTGGGTACAGCGTCGCGCGATTGCGCAATTGTCAGTTAAAGCGACGCAGTGCCGTATCGCAAAAAATGGCCTGGTCATTAAGGGGGTAAGTCCTTCCGGGGCTGAAGTGGTTAAGGGGGTGTGGCAGGGGTGTGTCCTATGCCTACATACTTTTGCAAATAGATGTCCCTCGTTCCCATCTCAAAAAGTTGGGAGATATGTTAGTGGTTCTTCCAGCCAACCTTCACATCTGTACAGGACACAGGAAGATGGTGGAAGAAACCACTGAATGCAGCAGGGACACAGCAAATCAAAACTCCCAGAAGTGTCAGTTTTAGAAGACACTGTATAGGAGGATCTCTTTACAATAATGCTGCATTCAATGGCGTAGAAAGTCTTTTATGGGGCGAGTTCGTTTCAACATCTGTAGTAAACAAAAAGCAAAAGATTTGCTATAAGGATTTCTGACTTTCCTGATCTGTAAATTCATTTTAGGTCAGTGGCGCAAAGTATTGAAGCTTCTGGGACAACATAATGCTGGGCAACTTGCATTTTCAGAAGGAGATCGGCAATGGCAGTCCTTAGTCCTTATACTTATCTTTAGAAAGGTTCATTTTAGGCAATCTAGGTTTTTTTTGTGACATTTTCTGTGATACGTCAGTTTGGTTTGCCTGGTATACATGGTACATTTACTGAATGTCTTATGATACAGGCTGCAAAACATCGCTGTTACTTGCAGCAAAGCTTCTTTCAAATATCTAAAAGTTGTAAATGTGCACATGAAAGATAGCAGGAAAAATTACAGTCTGTGAACCATAAGCACAAGACATCTGAATAGCATTGAAGTGAATGAGTCGCAGAGCGGTGCATTTCCAAACATTTGAACATGGTGGCTTGGCTCATCTGATCTTTCTTTTAGGTCATGGATGGTATGTGGCTGAACTCAAGGTAAATATTGGAAATCTGCTTCAAGCAGTAAGACTGGAAAGTTACATTTCTTGTTTTTAATCCAGAAGTGCTTTCTAATTGCTGTCCAGTAGCTCAGATAGATGCAGCCTTTCCAAGCTGCTGACTACTGCACTAGTGGAGCATAATATTTTAATACAATCCCTGCCAACCACTGGCGATAGAAATAATAGGGAAAAACTGAACAGAAGACTATTACTGAAACAAGGAATAGCATGTTCAACTATATGTACTTTTCTACATCCAAATGTGTGTTTTAATAAAGATTAGTGTTACACAATATGATTTTCATATAGAGCCAATGAGCTGAGAACCTATGAAAGGTACTTCTGCACCTAAGGATAACCTAAGTATGATAGTGAGAAAATGAAGACAGTCTTATTAACAGACACAAAATGTTATATTGCCAAACCTTTATTGAAAAAATGGTTTAGACAGACTGGGTAATAATGGAAATTAGGGTGGGTTTGACCTGCCAACATTTAAAAAACCCTCTAAAATACGGTCACCTTCTTTTAAGGCAGACTATAGATGATGTGTTGCGCGGGACAGAGTCAAAATAGTCAGGTTAACAATATGATCCACACCAGAGGACTGACATTATTAGATCTGTGCTCAGAATGATAGAATCTTACATACAAAGCCTTGAAAAAGTATTTATACCCCTTGAAATTTTCCACATTTTGTCATGTTACAACCAAAAATGTAAATGTATATTATTGGGATTTTATGTGATAGACCAAAACAAAGTGGCACTTAATTCTGAAGTGAAAAGAAAATGTCTTTACCAGCTTTGCACATCTAAAGAGTGATATTTTTGCCCACTCTTGTTTGCAAAATAGCTCAAGCTCTGTCAGATTGGATGGAGAGCGTCTGTGAACAGAAATTTTCAAGTCTTACCACGGATTCTCAATTGGATTTAGGCCTGGACTAGGCCATTCTAACACATGAATATGCTTTGATTTAAAACATTACATTGTAGCACTGGCTGTATGTTTAGTGTCATTGTCCTGCTGGAAGGTGAACCTCTGCCCCAGTCTCAAATATTTTGCAGACTCTAACAGGTTTTCTTCTAAGATTGCCCTGGAGCCCTTTGGCTCCATCCATCTTCCCATCAACCCTGACCAGCTTCCCAGCTGAGGAAAAAAAAAACTGCAAATGGGACTTAATATGGCTTTCTTTCAGCAATGGCTTTCTTCTGGGCACTCTTCCATAAAGGCCAGATTTGTGGAGTGCACGACTAATAGTTGCCCTGTGGACAGATTCTCCCACCTGAGCTGTGGATCTCTGCAGCTCCTCCAGAGTTACCATGGGCCTCTTGGCTGCTTCTCTGATTAATGCTCTCCTTGCCCGGCCCATCAGTTTAGGTGGACGGCCATGTCTTGGTAGGTTTGCAGTTGTGCCATACTCTTTCCATTTTTGGGTGATGGAATTGAACAGTGCTCCGTGAGATATTGAAAGCTTGGGATTTTTTTTATAACCTAACCCTGCTTTAAACTTCTCCACAACTTTATCCCTGACCTGTCTGGTGTGTTCCTTTGCTTTTTTGATGCTGTTTGTTCACTAGGGTTCTCTAACAAACCTCTGAGGGCTTCACAGAACAGCTGTATTTATACTGAGATTAACTTACACACAGGTGGACTTTATTTACTGATTAGGTGACTTCTGAAGACAATTGGTTCCACTAGATTTTAGTTAGGAGTATCAGAGTAAAGGGGGCTGAATACAAATGCACGCCACACTTTTCAGATATTTATTATGTAAAAATTTTTGAAAACCATTTATCATTTGGTCATTGGTTGTAACATGACAAAATATGGAAACGTTTAGGGGGAATGAATACTTTTTCAAGGCACTGTATATATTAAATTACTAATACTTTTTACAGCATAAGTGCATTTGCACTTACAGTTTTTTCTTAGTCCTCCTGCAAAGTCCTACAAATATCTGTTGATCCTGCAAGTGACATCCACCTAATGCAGCTTACTGTGATGATGTGGCAACATAACTATATTGCTGACGAATTCAGAACGGTGTTGACACTCCCATCTAGGCTATGTCTGCTTGCACTAGAATGAGATAAAAATTGCAGGGGGCATGGCTTCACTGCTGATTCACAAGCCTCTAATTTGTCAAACCTGGCCACACCTTGTCCTACCCACTGCTTTCTGGATTGACATTACTACCTGCTGAAACCCTCCCACTGAAAGCTTTAGTGTCTGGGAATGGGAGAGCATGCATACCTCCCAACTTTCTGAGATGGGAATGAGGGACACCTATTAGAAAAAGTATGTAGGCATAGGGCAAACCCTCTGCGACACCCCCTTAAAGGAGAATGATGTATGTGAAACACAAATAAGGGAGGATTGGACTCAGTCATGGTAGGTAAAGGATGTTGTCTGTTCACTCTTTGAGGCTTTTGTGCATCACATAGTAGCTAGATGTGGTACTCATTTAGACTGCCATACAAGGGCCTTTAGTTGTACTGTAATAAAATAAATTCCGTCCATGACTGTTATAATGCCATGGTATGCTTTAAAGATGCAGATGTTATTTCACATGAAATATGTAGAGGAAAGGAAAAAAAGGGAAGGAATGTTTTCATTTGACATTACCTGAGCTAGTAGTGGAGCTTGAATGGTACAAGAATTGTAATACCATTTCAGGAGCAGCCATATCAACTAAACACAGTATGCACAGAAGCAGAAACAACTCCCCAGCCTGCTTTGCCTGGCATACAGTCTAGTTACATGACAAAGCGACTTCTTTATCCAGAAATGTTCTGGCCTGAAGCTATTTGCATTTCACTGGTATGCCTTCTGCAAACACCCGGCACTGAAATTCAGCTGGCAGGCACTCCTCGAGTCCCCAAGGCTAGTCGTATCCCTCATCCACTTCCTTGCTGCAGCAGGACACATATTTTCTAAAGCTTTTTATTTTTGATTAACTGTTTATATACCAAAGTAACTGAATGCTTATCTACACGAGGACTGAGTTACAATATCGTAGAAACATATATTTTCTCTACTCACCATTAAATCACTGTCAAATGGAAATATCCAAGGGTATTCAACACTTATTTGTTTGGAGCAGTGCAGAGAACATAACCATATAACAAGCTTATTGGCTTTGGTGAGGCAGGTCACATCAAACATGGCAACCCTTTAGTGGGTATCCATATGTTACTGGCAAGTAAAGCCTAGTACACATCACTAGTTTATTTTGCTCAACCCAGCGTTTTGAATGGAAAAAAAACTGACAGCTCAGATCGGAGCTGCTGTATTAACAATCCGATGTTAGTACAGCGATCTCCCCTGCTGAGCTATTGTGTTCTGACAGGGGGACCCCCCCCCCCGTCATTGGCTGAGAGCGCTGATAGGGAGCCGGTGAGCAGACCTGTTTGGGTCATGAGCTGTCAGACCAGCTGCCATACACACGGCCTGAATGTTGGCTGGTTTCTATTGAACTTGCCAATACCGCGATACATTCGACCCGTGTGTACTAGGCTTAACGCTCCCACAACCTTGCTGATCTTCTCTGATCTATCCAGATACAACTTTATTACAGATCAGCTTAGCAGAGTCTGTTATTAAGTCCATTAGGTTCTGGCTTGATATTAGGCCCTGGTGAAGGGAGAGCGGTAACCCCTGAAATGCGATGGCTGTTTAATGTGATCTTAGTATTAATTATTAAAACAGTTTGGACTCTTTTACTATTTGGCCTAGCGCTCCAGTTTGTCTTTGAATTAAGTAACTGTGGTTGTGATGTAACTGTAAGGAGGTACAAAAATCAAGATTATCCTCTGCACTGATAAGGCATAACTTCTCTGGGATGCATTACTATGTGAATACTATTCTTTTACCGGAAACTTTGTACTCACACTTCATGGGTTACTATATACCAGTGGACCCAGATCAGGCATTCTCTACATGGAGAGGTCACAACTAGATGTAGATTACTATATCATTTCTAACTTCTTCTCTTCAGCCTTCAGAATATGTTAGAGGCTAGTCCAACACTTCTCTTCTCTTACTTGAATTTCCCTTCACAAGAGGCAAGCACAACCCTTGTTCCACCCTTACTATTCCATTTACTTCACACTCTCTGCACACAGTAGTTATCCTCTTCCTCATCAGTACACACACAGCATCTTTTTATGGTGTAACTTAGTAATGTGATGTCAACATGATTGGTCAACACAATTGGTGTTCCTCATGAAAGTTAACCTTATTATAGACTACAGTTGTAAACATCCAAGTAGGTCAAATATTAGTTTAATGTTCTTTTCACTTCAGCTATACCTGTGTATACTCTGGGTTCAAACTCTGGAATTCAGTTGCACTATCAGGATGCCCCAGGGTCCCAGGGATCAAAGCAAGCATCACTGTGTTCCCCCAGGATGGGGAAAAAATAATTTCAGTCAATTTTGATGATAGAGTTATCCTTCAACCCGTGGAAAAAAATGTCCACTCCTCCTTCACTGCTTCACCCCAACAGCTGTTTAATCTCCCACCTTCACACCTCTCTCTTCTGATTTGAGCCAAATCTTCCATCAACAGAGAGAGATAGAGAGAGCTATAAGTTGTACGTATTCCGCAGATGTTAGGCAGCCTGCATTCTTACCTGTCTGCAGTCAGCCCTTGCTATCTACCCATGGCTCCAAGTGGTGGTTTGCATCCTGTTTGCAAGGGGATGCAGCTCTCTCTTTTCAGCAATGATCTGCATCCTGGTTGCTTGGCAATGAGATGCAGAGCAATGTCTCCTCTGTTTTGCTATTGTCCTAAGTGGTGGGCAACAAGACGCGCCCTCCCAGCTCCTGCCAGCACTTAGTTGCTACTGCCCTGTACTTCTTCTGTCTTCCTTGTCAGCTGTGGAGGAACGAGACTGGCCACCTGCTCAGCAGCTCTGGGATTGGTCCATGGTTCAGGAGCAGGGGCGGATCCAGAGTCTAGTCTCGGGAGGGACACTGCCAGAAAATATTTTTTTTGGGGTACATCTATCGGGGAAATGGCTGGTGTTGGAGCTTCAATCAACACGGCACCATGGTTGTTATGGTGTTAGGATGATTGAAGCGCATTATTACTATAATTACATTGTTATAAAATTAACTCATCATAATGCAGAATCAGTGGGAGCCCCGAGTGTGTCACTTGCCACGTCACCTGTCACCAGATACAGATTTTCACTTGCCACATCGTCTGCCACATGTTGCGGATTGTCATTTGCCACGTCGCCTGTCACCAGATGCAGATTGTCACTTGCCACGTCGCCTGCCACGTTGCGGATTGTCACTTGCCATGTCACTTGCCATGTCACTTGCCACGTTGCGGATTGTCACTTGCCATGTCACTTGCCACGTCGACTGCCACATGTTGCGGATTGTCACTTGCCACGTCACCTGTCACCAGATGCAGATTGTCACTTGCCACATTGCCTGCCACATGTTGTGGATTGTCACTTGCCACGTTGCCTGTCACCAGATGCAGATTGTCACTTGCCATGTCGCCTGCCACGTTGCGGATTGTCACTTGCCATCTCAATTGCCACATGTTACGGATTGTCACTTGCCACGTCACCTGTCACCAGATGCAGATTGTCACTTGCCACATCGCCTGTCACCAGATGAAGATTGTCACTTGCCACGTCACCTGCCACATGTTGCGGATTGTCACTTGCCACGTCGCCTGTCACTTGCCACCTGCTAAGGTGGTCTCTTGTGTCCCAGAGACAGGCAGCAGGGAGATGATGTAATATCTCTGCTGCCGCAGCTGCCTGCATGGAGGGGGGGGAGTTGAACTGCAGGGATGCAGGGCGGGCGGTGAGAGATGATGTCATTTCTCTGCTCCCCCGCCCGCCGGCTCCCTGATTGGCCAGCAGGCAGCAGCCCGCCGACAAACACATTGAGCGCACATGTCAGCGGCGGCTCTCTCTCTCTCTAACCTATGGAGCCGCCCGGCGCCTCCCTCACTCACGGAGCCGCCCAGCGGCTCTTTCACTCACGGAGCCGCCCAGCGGCTCTCTCAGTCACGGAGCCGCCCGGCTCCTCTTTCACTCACGGAGCCGCCCGGCGGCTCTTTCACTCACGGATCCGCCCGACGGCTCTTTCACTCACGGAGCCGCCCAGCGGCTCTCTCACTCACTCACGGAGCTGCCCGGCGGCTCTCTCACTTACCGAGCCGCCCACCGGCGGGCTCTCTCTCACACCCTGCTCTCACAGTCACCCGCATTTCTCGGAGAGGGCAATTGCCCCGTTGCCCCCCCCCGGATCCGCCCCTGTTCAGGAGGCGCCTTAATGAAAGTAAATTTGCTTGTGCTTCTTTTCTTGTGGTAGCATTTCCTGCTGGCCAAAAGTATCTTGTTTGTTTGTTCCTGTTGCTGACTCTACTACATTCTCGAAAAACCCTACTTTCTGCTGGCTGCCCTGACTGTTGCTACATTTACTATTATGCTTGATCCTAGCCACAAGTCCTGACGTCTCTAGAGTGCCCTTCATCTTTTTTCTCTCATTCCTGTACAGCACATTTATTCTATCCTGGGTCTTCTAGTGACAGTCTACAGCCAGAGTATATAATTTCATATATTGAGCCCTGGGGGCAACCTAATACCAGTAGACCTGCTTGCCTTAAATCCTAACTCTAGGTTTACTATGACTTTAAATAGGTTGTTTGAGTTAAGCTGGCCCAAACAAACTATAGCCTTTAGGCTTCATGTAAACGTGCATTTGGGGAGGTTGTACAAATGCATGGTTAAGCCACATTTTTATTGCCCCCCTTAAGCTGCAATAAGCAAGGGATCAGGGTGCTTACATGCTATTGCCGAGATGCTTCGCTTTGCACCTGTAGCAAAATCTACCTGACATGTAGCGATTAGCGGGTGGTAAGCCCTCCGAATGCGTCACACTTAGGTAAGCTGGAAGGGCCACAATGCCTTACATTGCACTGTGGTTGCATTGCACGTAGTTGCAGAGAGTTTGTCAGCAAAATTGGGGTGAAAACAGGCTGTGAGGAAGCATCACATCTCCTCCTGACTACCTGTCAATTATCTCTGAACCATGATCCAAATGCACATCGTGCTTCAAAGAATAGTTAGATTTAGATGCACGTCTGAACCTACTCTTAATTTTTTCTTTACTTTTCTATTTTTAGTTCTCTTATTTTGTGTGACAGCTTGTCTCTCTGCACTTGTCATTCTGTACTTGTAAAGAAAAAAATCTTTAAATAAAATTTGATTAAAAAAAGAATCCACTCTTAGGCTCCATTCACACCTGATCGTATTGATTTGCTGGCGTTTTTTGGGCGTTTTTATTAAGCTTTTTTTGCAGCTTTTTACAAGCTTTTCTTGCAGCTTTTTACAAGCTTTTTTAAAGCAATTCAGAAGTGTATTACAACCGTTTTATGGTTTCAGGCATTTTAGCCAGTAGAAAGCACTAGGGGGAGGAGAGGGAGCGGAAATTAGAGGCTGAGAGCTGCTATTTCAGCATTTTACAAGTATTTTTCTGCTCAAGTCAGGCATTTCTCTATCGAAGTCTATGGGGCCGAAAATGCTTGTAATCTGCCAAAAATAACTTTTTTGAGCTTCAGGTAACAAAACGCTTAGATGTGAACAGGGGCCATTGAAATGAATGGGGTTTTGTTTGTTTTTTTTGGTGTTTTGGAGCTTCAGAGCTGAGCATTTTACAAGCTGAAAAACGCTCAGGTGTGAATAGGGCCTTAGTAACAGATACACCTGCTAGGAGCACTGTATAAACTATATGCAGTATCTCCTACCTACGGTATACAGTGCTGTGTTCCAGCAGTGGAACAGGGACTTCCCATGTCATTCTGGGGAAAAAAAATTGATGCATAAGCATTGCTCAGCTATTCACAAGAAGCCTTGCATTTTCTAAATGAATATAAGGCTTGCTCTGATTGGCTGAGGGGGAGATTGTGACGTCCTGCTACCAAAACACAGTGCTGTATACTGTATATATACTGTAGCTGATGGTACATACAGTTTATACAGCACTCCCAGCGGGTGCCTCTGTTAGTAAAGGAAATAGTTCCAGCTATTTACTCTGACTGGAGTTTCTGCATCTGCACCTTACAGCAGAGAGACAAATTGTTCCCCTCAAAAGACCTCTAACATGTCTGTACTGTATCAAAACAATGCTTCCCAAACCAATCTTCAAGTCATTCCAACAGTTCATGTTTTTTTGAATACTCATACTTTGCTACAAAATCTAAATTCCCACCAGTGCACGCGCAGTTACCTGCTAAATGAACCAGTCATGTTTGAATCTATGCAGGAAAATACAGTATATAATTTAACTTACTAATATATATATATATATATATTTTTTTTTTTTTTCAAAAAATACATTACAAGTTCTTTTGAGTAAGAAACAGTGTTTACGGTATTTAAAGGATTTTCCTTTGTTTGTTATAGAACGTTATTGAAAAAGGGTAATATCTGCTGCAGTTGGTTAATTTCATAGTCTTCCAAAGGCAGAAAGCTGATAACCAGAAAAATGCTTCCTATGGGTGTGCATCTTATAAACTCCTGTGTGAACAAGGAGATAATGCCATCTGTTGTTACCATGGTAACACAGAACCATTCCCCTATGCATGAAATGAAAATGCAAACAGAAGTGCAGGAATAATATTTGATGGAACCTGACTGCCCTAATAGTTCAATTGACCAATGGGCATGAGCATGTCGGCAAATCCATTTCATGATGTGACTTGAAATGTTAAAGTTACACTCCACAGTTACAGTCACAAGTTCAACTTTTTTTTGCATTTATTTCTGCTTCATTCAAGCTTTAGTTTAGCAAGTGGAGACACTGTTAAATCTTCCTTGAAATAAGTAGCTGTATGGGTTGATATTTGCTATCATTCTGAGTGTTTAAATAAGGACAGGAGGTGCCTGCTGGGCAGTTCTTGTATAGCCAAAGGCAATATGGCTCAATTCACAGAACTGAAGCACCCCTCTCCAAACTACACATCAAATCTCCTATCAGATCATTGTGGCACCTGGGTATATTTCACATCACATTTCATTATTATATCTCAGAGTCATTGTCCAACACATATAAAATGAATAGGTATTAAACCATTTTTTACTCTTTCTTTGGAGCAGAATAGTGGTTAATATTAGGTCCTAGTTCAGAAGTTAAGATTCCATTTTAGGGGTTGGGGCAGCTATGATTAAGATCTATTTTTTTTTTTTTTTAGGGTTGAACCATGTTAGGCTTTTAGCTGTATGCCTTTGTATAGATAAATATCATTTTTTTGGAACCTTTGACTGTGTGTGGGATCATTCATCTATACTCCGTTTAGGGGTTATCAATATGAATAAAGGTTGACTAATGCCCCGTACACACGGTCGGACATTGATCGGACATTCCGACAACAAAATCCATGGATTTTTTCCGACGGATGTTGGCTCAAACTTGTCTTGCATACACACGGTCACACAGAGTTGTCGGAAAATCCGATCGTTCTGAACGCGGTGACGTAAAACACGTACGTCAGGACTATAAACGGGGCAGTGGCCAATAGCTTTCATCTCTTAATTTATTCTGAGCATGCGTGGCACTTTGTGCGTCGGATTTGTGTACACACGATCGGAATTTCCGACAACGGATTTTGTTGTAGGAAAATTTTATAGCATTTTTAGCAATTTTATAAAGCTGAACTCAAGGCACAAAAGCTTCAATTTAAATATATTTCTTAATAGTCATAAAAGATGTAAATCTGTTTTATGTGCACCAAGTGCCTTTGTAATCTGGGATATTGCCTTGTAAAAGTCAGACATCATCACTGTGCTGCAAATAGCTTGTGCAGAAAGCAGAGCTTTAAGGGCCCCTTCACAATATTGCGAGGTAGCAATGTGCACAAACATCTTACACACTTATGCCCTGTACAAACGGTCGGATTTTCCGACGGAAAATGTGTGATAGGACCTTGTTGTCGGAAATTCCGACCGTGTGTAGGCTCCATCACACATTTTCCATCGGAATTTCCGACACACAAAGTTTGAGAGCAGGCTATAAAATTTTCCGACAACAAAATCCGTTGTACACAAATCCGACGCACAAAGTGCCACGCATGCTCAGAATAAATAAAGAGATGAAAGCTATTGGCCACTGCCCCGTTTATAGTCCCGACGTATGTGTTTTACGTCACCACGTTCAGAACGATCGGATTTTCCGACAACTTTGTGTGACCGTGTGTATGCAAGACAAGTTTGAGCCAACATCCGTTGGAAAAAATCCATGGATTTTGTTGTCGGAATGTCCGATCAATGTCCGACCGTGTGTACGGGGCAATACTGTGCAATGCCATACAATTCATTCTGAATGGCACCCCAGTGTCCCTTTCCAATGGACATGTGGTGTAGTGTGCTGCATTACAAAAATTAGTATTTTTTAGTGTTTTAGGCAGCCTATTTAAATGAATGAGCTGTCCTAACACAACACATGTTAACATGTGGCATAACACAGTGCAGGAGTTCAAATCAACCCAAAGTGTTGATTATAGAATTATTATGTTAGTGATAGAAAATAAAATATATCTAAAGTCAAAAAATGTTTAGCTTTTGGAGGAGTGGTGAGGGGTTGGAATTCCTGTAAGATTGTTATTGCTGTCTGTATCCCTATTAGAGAGATTCATTCTCTATATATGTTCTGGTGACCATTGTCACCAAGACAGAAAATAAGAGAAAATTCAAAACAGGACACTTGCTTCAGTGACAACTGCCTAGGGTGACCACATTTCCAAACTGCCATTCAGGGACACCCCCCCCCCGCGCCGCGGAGGGGGACACGGAGGAAGAATGGAGGGGGACACAGAGGAAGAACGGAGGGGGGCACAGAGGAAGAACGGAGGGGGACACAGAGGAAGAACGGAGGGGGACACAGAGGAAGAACGGAGGGGGACACAGAGGAAGAACGGAGGGGGACACAGAGGAAGAACGGAGGGGGACATCAGCAGAATGGAGGGCGACACGGAGGAAGAACGGAGGGGGACAGCATTATAACGGAGGGGGACACGGAGGAAGAGCGGAGGGGGACACGGAGGAAGAACGGAGGGGGACACGGAGGAAGAACAGAGGGGGACACGGAGGAAGAACGGAGGGGGACACAGAGGAAGAACGGAGGGGGACACAGAGAAAGAACGGAGGGGGACAGCAGGACGGAGGGGGGCAGCAGCAGAATGGAGGGGGACACGGAGGAAGAACGGAGGGGGCAGCAGCAGAACAGAGGGTGACACGGAGGAAGAACAGAGGGGGACACAGAAGAAGAATGGAGGGGGACACAGAAGAAGAATGGAGGGGGACACAGAGGAAGAACGGAGGGGGACACAGAGGAAGAACGGAGGGGGACACAGAGGAAGAACGGAGGGGGACACAGAGGAAGAACGGTGGGGGACAGCAGGATGGAGGGGGACAGCAGCAGAATGGAGGGGGACACGGAGGAAGAACGGAGGGGGCAGCAGCAGAATGGAGGGGGACACGGAGGAAGAACGGAGGGGGACACAGAAGAAGAATGGAGGGGGACATAGAAGAAGAATGGAGGGGGACACAGAAGAAGAATGGAGGGGGACACAGAGGAAAAACGGAGGGGGACACAGAGGAAGAATGGAGGGGGACACAGAGGAGGAACGGAGGGGGACACAGAGGAAGAACGGAGGGGGACACGGAGGAAGAACGGAGGGGGACACGGAGGAAGAACGGAGGGGGACACGGAGGAAGAACGGAGGGGGACACAGAAGAAGAACGGAGGGGAACACAGAAGAAGAATGGAGGGGGACACAGAGGAAGAACGGAGGGGGACACGGAGGAAGAATGGAGGGGGACAGCAGCAGAATGGAGGGGGACATGGAGGAAAGATGGAGGGGGAGAGCAGCAGAACTGAGGGGGAGTGGGGGGGAGAGCAGCAGAACTGAGGGGGAGTGGGGGGGACAGCAGCAGAACTGAGAGGGAGTGGGGGACAGCAGCAGATTTGAGGGGGGTGGGGGACAGCAGCAGAACTGAGAGGGAGTGTGGCTGTGTGGGGGACACAGCAGCAGAACTGAGGGGGGTGGGGGTCTGGGGACAGCAGCAGATTTGAGAGAGGGAGTGTGCTGTGTGCATGCATTGCTCACTGACTGTGGAAGTTACACTAACCTTTCAGGACGTACTCTGGCGGGCGGACCTTGTGGGTGGGAGGGAGCCGGAGCCCGGAGGGAGGACTCGGACGAGGAGGCGGCTCAGTCAGGACTCAGTCACGGCGGGCAGCTCGGAGTCAGCCCGGGTTACGCTGCTGGCTGGCCGCTGGCAATGTGCGGCTGCTGTAGTCGGCTCGGCGGCGGGTCCGGGACTGGCAGTGGCAGGCACCACCACTGACTGGGGCTGGGCACAGGGCACTGTGGGCAGGCTAGTAAGCGTGGACTGGACTGTCTGGCTCTGCTGGCAGGCTGGCGGCTGCTCTCTCTCTCAGGCGCGCTGCTCAGCCGTAGAGTCTAGAGTGCGCCGTGCGGGTGCCCACTGCACTGACTCTCCCACGTGACTGCTGAGTGCTGACGTGACGTCACTGGTTGCTAGACGCGGGGCGGGCGGCCCTAACCTAGCAACCAGTCAGCTGCCATATCTTTGTGTGTTTAAGGAAGAACTGTACTGTAAAATGATAAGGGTGGCAGTCGGACTGGTGCAAGCCGGTGGTGTGTGTTTTTTTTCATTCCGGGACACTGTATTGTCCCGGAATGAAGGTACCCGGGACACGGGACAAAAAACTCAAGTAAGGGACAATCCCGGGCAATCCAGGACACGTGGCCACCCTACAACTGCCTGAGAAGGCATTTCCCTCACTTTGGTCAGATATCCTTATTTCCTGTTGCATCTATAGAACAGGAAATAAAGGGACATTTTCTTGATGGGAAACAGATTGCAGCAACAACAACAAAATAAACTGGGTCTAGATATTCTTCAAATGTTAAGAGCTAATTTTCAGGAATTAAGTGTTCAGGGAGTTAAAGGTTTGGGGGGTGGGGGTGGGGTGCTTTAGTGAAAGTGTTCACCTTTTGAGGCTTCAGTTAACTTTTCCAATACTTGCAGTGACATAACCAAGAATGCAAGTGGTGGGAATAATGTCTAAGTCTTCATCCTTTGGATGTTTTAAATGTGCTGGGACCCAGGAAAATTGTTTATTGTGATGTTTGGGGGTTATTTAGCTTAAATGTAGTGCTCACCAGTAAATACAGTCAATGCCAGATATGCCATTTAAGAGCTTGTTGGCCTGCTTTTAATAAAACAGATGAAAAAGTTCAACAGAGCAAACGGTTTCTTTTGTAGGGGTTTCCACCATCAACACAAAATAAAGTAAAATTCAGCCTCTTGGCTCTCATTAGTAGCTCCACCGCTCAGACCATATGCTTTGCATCCCTGTGTTCAGGTACAAATGCTGTTCCTCTGTCAGCTCTCCTTCTGGTTGCTCCCTGCTGCTCCAGCCCCCAGGCTTGGGCCTTGTGTCTGTTTTATCACAGACTGCACCATACAGATATCCAAACTTCTGGCTGCTTCCTTACAACCACTCAAACTTCTTGGGAGGGATCTACCGTCAGGTCTCAGACCATCAGATGAACACCAGCGCCATCAATGTGCTGTTTGCCTGCAAATCTTGGCCCCAATGTTGGAGATTTCCTCCCTCCCAAATCTCTATGAAATCTCTGTGCTCCAGGTCTCAAACTGGGTTTTACCATCCACTGGAGAAACTGCAAACTCAGTTTCCTCTGAATGAAATAGGCATTCTGAAGCCCCTCAACCTGAATAATTTAGAATCTTGGGTGACCTAAAACCCTTTTAGCACCGTGGTACATTACTAATATTTGTGTTACATTAAAAAAATTCACCTGCTTAAGTTTTTGAGTTAATAACTTGGATACCATCTTCCCTGATAAATACAGATAAACATTAAGAACATTTTTGACATTCTTTTTTTATGATTTGGACTGAGCTGAGGATCTTGAGCAAAAAACTTTTAGAAATATAAAAAAAAAAAAAAAAAAAAAAAACAGCTAAGTAGACTGCCTGGAGTTAGTACAATAGAAAATAACTACTTAGTGCAAGGAAACTGTTAAAATGGAAAAGGGTCAAGTAAAAATAGACAAAAAAGGGTTTAACAATAAAGTTGCTGCTGTGAAAATCAGAAGGCTGGGCGCTGAAGGTATGTAATGACTTCAGGTATGTCCCGAACTGACATTTTTCTTAACAATCTGTGCACTGTTAACATTTACGGTTCTTTGAAAATTGGGAATGCCCATGAGTGAGACAGAATACATATATGCTTGGAACAATACATACAGTATTTTTACCTCTAGCAGCAGCCTTTATTGGAGGTAGAGGGGACAGCCAGCTATTCTGAGACTCTTTATGAGAAGTCCCAGTCCTTGCAGCAATGTCTGGCATTTAACTCATAAAGCACACGCACACCTGGAGTCTTAAGCAAAGGGTCCTACTCACAATGTCCAAGGACAGCTGTTCCCCACCACCTTCCATGCAACACTCTTCTGTGACAAAAGGATTCCTGTTTAGGGGCTGGCCTTGTTGGGAATAGGCATAGATTTCTGGCCTTCTAAATTTCACACTGTACTAATCCACATATTCGTAGCGGCTAAGCTTAACATTACTAGAAAATGGAAACAAACAACACCTCCTGATATTTTGGCCACCATTCATATCTTAAATGAACATGCTCTATTTGAATTCATGTTTGCTAAAGCGCCTCTTCTTCAGGACAAATCATTCTCAAATTGGTCCCCTTGGATCAGTCATCCCTCCTAAAACTCCCTATCCTAGAATCATAGATTGAACATGAAGCAGAGAAGAAAGCGCTTCTAAGTGCAGTATTAAAACATTTAATGGCAAGGAAGGATTAAAAAAACGTACAAGATGGAAATGAAAAACTGGCATATCTATGAATCCATAATGTCCAGTGGGATGCCTGCTGGGAGTAAAGACAGCTGCAGATGGAAATTTCAGCCAACCAGCAGTGGGAAACACTGCGTCTCTTATTTAGGAGGGAGAGCCATGCTGTTAGGGCCAGTGTGGAACAGTAAGGCTTTCCCTCCTGGATCAGAGACACAGTGTTTCCCACCGTTGGTTAGCTGGAATCTCCACCTGCAGCTGTCTTGACCCCCAGGAGGCATCCTGCTGGACTTTATAGATTTATTGATATGCCTGTTTTTTACTTCCATCTTGTAAGTGTTTTAAGCCCTCCCTTGTCATTAAAGTGTTTTATTACTGCACTTAGAAGCACCATCTTCTCTGTTAAGTTTTTCCTATAGAGTATGCTTCCCTCTTCTGAAGTGCTGCTGTGGTGCATTAATCACATTTCAAGAGCCAGTCATGTACTGTCTGGTAAAGTCGCCTTGTTATCCAGAGTGCTCTATTCCCCGCACTCATAGAGTGAATGCGTAATCCCATTCCACGCCACACTCCAGAATCCATTCCTTCCCCTCCATGGCCTAACGGCATTTGGAAGGACTAATCATCTTAATCTTCAACTTTAAACACATAATTAATAGCTTTGAATGTTTATTTCTGTATTTTCATATGTACAAACACAATTGTAGGTTGTCATACCTACCTACCTTCCTGCTCTCTACACTTTTCCCCCCTTACCATACTCATCTCTTACCTGACTTCATCCCCCTTTCCTATGATTTGTAGCTACTTCTGCAGTTATTTTTATTATTCTGATTAACATTATTACTATTATTACTACTACTATTGTTGTTCTTCAATGTCAACGTTGATCCATATTCACACGTATATGGTTTCTTTCCTTTATCAAAATAAAGACATATTGAAAGTAAAATGATCCCTGTTTAGACCATCTTCCACAGGTGATGCCCTCCCACAAATTTCTTTCAATCCAGATTCCTTCCAGGCCTCAGCCAAGTACATGCTGAGGCCCAACATCAGCTCTCCAACACACAGGCTACATCCCAGGGACAGCAGCCCCAAGACAAAAAGACACTCTAAGCAAGCCTCCCGAACATTTATCTTCCCTCCCAGCCAACTTCTGGGTGCTCCTCCGAGGGATTGACTGAGGTCAAATATTCATAACTTCAGTGGTTGACCCTTCTACTCTATCCCTAGTAGCTTCCTCTAAAAGCAGACATGGGAAATCAACCACTAAGCTTAGGGGAACCTGATCAGAGCTAGATTGCTGCTCCACTGAGCACAGCAGAGCCAAAACAAAATTTAGCCTAACAAAGGCAGGGCGCTACATCTGATTTTGGTCTTGCTGCAGTGGAAGAGATTTTAATACATGCGTAATTTTGTATCAGTCATCTTTGGTTTCCTGACTGATATAGTTCTAAGATCATAGCTGTTACTAGTTTACTGGAATTTTGTTAAATTAGACTGTGTTCACTTAATTTACCCATGCAAGGTCAGAAACATTACAAAAATCTCTTTATCAGATTTGGAGTTTGAAGTGAACTGTCAGGATAGCTCCTAGAAGCTCAATGAAGCACAACCTAAATTTGAGAAGACTGCTTCTTGTAAGGCTTTGTCTCGCCAGTATCCCTGTTATTTCAAATGCCTATAGTTCTCACATGTCTGTGGAAATACTGGGGGATGCTGTATACCATAAAATTACCTGGCGTGTGCAACTTTTTTTTTCAGCAAAGCAGATGAGTGATAAGGAGACAGATACCAAACAATATTTTTTAACAGTTGATATTATTGTATCATGACTATTTTGCATGACTATTTATGAGTACATGAAAAAGCAAAGTATGAGCAGTAACACTTATAATGAAGGTCTTTGGTCTTCATCACATTCATAAACATAAAATTGATATATGCTCTGTACTAAATTACCAATTTTTTATTGTCTAGGGTATCTGGGTTCCAGAAGGGGAGACAGTAAAAATCCCTGTGGCCATTAAAATCTTGAATGAAACAACTGGACCTAAAGCCAATGCAGAATTCATGGATGTAAGTAACACTGTTTGATGGAAATATATGCAAAAATGACATCATTATAGATTTGGCTCAGCTTTTTAACAAGGGAAATAAATGTTTGCCTCTCTACCAAGAAAAAGTCAGCTCAAATACTAATCCTCAGGCATTGGTCTAGCTACCTACAAAAAAAGGAGATGTATACTAGTCAGCCTAACATTAATAGTATGTCAAGTATCTGAGGGAATGACAAGAGTCTCTATTCAGAAAGTTGTCTGTAAAAAATGTGATAACCAGCATGGATTTTTAAAATACCATTCTTGTAAAACCAGCCTGTTATCATTCTATGAGGAAGTAAGTGAGAATTTAGATGGTGGAACACCAGTATATGTAGTATATCTGAATTTTGAAAAAGCATTTCATACTGTACCTTGATACTGTAAATGTTTAAACTTTATTTTATATGTACATAGATAGACAACTGGTTCCATGAATGGGTCCAGAGAGTGAGGTATTCCAGAGAGTGAGCTCATTCTCTGAATGGTCTAAGTTGTGAGTGGTGTGCCCTGAGTTCTATCTTGGAGCTAATGCTGTTCAATTTGTTTATTAACCACCTCAATACAGGGCACTTTCACCCCCTTCCTGCCCAGGCCATTTTTCAGCTTTCAGCGCTGTCACGCGCGGTCATGAAACACTATAACCATGTGAAATTTTTTATAATTTTCTTCACACAAATAGAGCTTTCTTTTGGTGGTATTTAATCACTTCTGGGTTTTTTTTACTAAAAGAAAAAAAAAAAAAAGACCGAAAATTTTGAAAAAAAAACTTTTTTTTTTTAGTTTCTGTCAGTAAATTTTGTAAATAAGTAATTTTTCTCCTTCACTGATGGGCCCTGATGAGGCGGCACTGATAGGCTGCACTGATGGGCACTGATGAGGTGGCACTTATGGGAACTGATGAGGCGGTACTTATGGGCACTGATTAGGTGGCACTGATGAGGAGGCACAAATATAATGCACTTATGGGCACTGATAGGCGGCACTGATGGGTTGCACTGGTGGACACTGATGGGTGCCATTGGTGGGCACTGATTGGAGGCACTGGTGGGCACAGATAGGCAGCACTGGTGGGCACAGATAGGTGGCACTGATGGGCACTGATAGGCGGCACTAATGGGAACTAATGGGAATTGATGGGTGGCATTGATGGGCAGCAGTGATGGGCATTGATGGGCAGCAGTAATGGACATTGATGGGCAGCACTGATAGCCAGCACTGACTGGCATCACTAATGGCCACTGTATGCTGGCACTTGTGGGCACTGATTGCTGGCACTGGTGGGCACTGATATGCACTGATTGCTGGCAGTGTTGGGCACTCATTGCTGGCACTGGTGGGAATGTATTGCTGGCACTGTGAGTGCTTTAAATGTAAGTCCTGGGTGTAACCAATTTTTGATGAGTTCCTGTTTGTGCTGTTGCCTTCTACTTGTTTGATTTCTTAGTTTTACACAATCCTATATTACAGGCCTATTTGCCCCTTGACCATTGCCTCGTGCCTCAGACACAGGTTTGATGCTTCCAGGCCATGACCTTAGGATTCGAGAAGTAGAAGTGAAATCTGAAAGACAGACTATATATATGTGTGTGTGTATATATATGTATATATATATATATATATATATATATATATATATATATATATATATATATATATATATATTATATATATATATATACTTTTTTTATCAAGTTGTCAAAGGCTAGAAATCCTCATTATTATTATTATTATAGAGGATTTATATAGCGCCAGTTTACGCAGTGCTTTACAATATAAGAAGGAGACAATACAGTTATAATACAATAAAATACAAGAGGATTAGAGGATTAAGAGGGCCCCCGCTCAGAAGAGCTTACAATCTAATAGGGTGGGGCAGGTGGTACAAAAGGTTGTAACTGTGGAGAATGAACTGATGGAAGTGGTGAAAGATTAGTTGGAGACGTGATAGGCTTTCCTGAAGAGATGCATTTTCAGGGATCGCCTGAAGGTAGCAAGAGTAGGGGATAGCCGGATAGGTTGAGGTAGTGAGTTCCAGAGGATGGGAAAGGCTCTGAAGAAATCCTGGAAATGAGCATGGGAGGAGGAGACGAGAGAGCTTGAGAGTAGGAGGTCTAGAGAAGAGTGGAGAGGACGATTTGGGTGATATTTGGAGACAAGATTGGTGATGTAGCTCGTGGCAGGGTTGTGAATGGCTTTGTATGTTGGGGTTCCTAGCACCAAGTGGCCCAGAGAAACGGGGCCTCAAAGTCGGGTCGGAAAATGTCAAGCACTTCTGCAGCAGAGAATGACATTTTGCAAATTGATTTTGGGCCCTGTATCTTGGGGCCACTTGGTGGTAGGAACCCCAAATTTGGTGTAAAAACACAGTGGAACTAGCACTACAACATATCCAAAATTGGGGTTTCTAGCACCAAGTGGCCCCGAGATATGCAGAAAAGTGCTTGGGGAGGGTATTTGTTATCTTAACTAAATGCTTCTAGACGCAAACGCGGCAAAATGCAGCTAAACGCGGCATGCAGGTGCGGCAAAACGGGCGTTTCTAAATGCTGGTTTCAGCTTTTAAAAACATGTGTTCAGCAGAGTTTGCACCGGCGTCTCGTGTGCATGAAGCCTAACCCCTGACTGTATCTCTGACATATTACCTTATGCCTAACAGTAATTTAATTCTGGTGTGCTACACATATTGGAAATACTAGTGCTGCTACCTTCTCTGTGCTGTGGTGAGATACAGGTGCTGCAAAGTACTGATCCACTAAAACATGAATCACACATGATCCCTACAATGCAGGGGACTATCTTCACCCAACATGTGAAGATACCAGGAAACCTTTCATGCAAAAAAGCATATTAACAGCCCAGCAATTTCTTCAACCACATTTTAAAGTATATTATTTATTCATTTTTATGATGTTTTTTCCTATTCAAGAAATAATGCATTACTAATTTGGTGGTCTGTAATTTAGAACAAATCAATACATTGCAGACAATGGAGTGTTTAATCTGACAGATGACTCTGACATAATCCTCCCCTTTTGTATACACAATGAACTGGCATCAATCATTACAGAAAATGCAGAACATTTAATGACGAGGAAGGCATCAGCATGTCATTTCCATTAATGAGGAATCACAATGTTCCACAGGCGTTAGGATATAAAGGTAACATAGTACTTCAATGTATTAAAACATTCCTGAGTACTAAATTCCTATTATGGGAAGATTATCAACATGTAATTTAAAATAGATTTTATTCTACAAGCCCCTCTATGCATTTCTAGAGGAATAGAGTAGAGCACAATCTGTGGTTGGTGACACCTGTACCAGTGGCAACTGTCAAAGTGTCAAAGTGTGACTTTCCCTTCCCTTTGGATTGCTCACTTTTGAAGCAGTGGTCTCATTGCAGAGGTCCGGTGTGTCCTCTGCTAAGTTATACCTATAACTTTGCTATCTGGAAAGGTGTATGTTCCCTACTGATTGGAGATCTCTAGCTCCGACTCAGCAGGGGTGTCAGCAGTGTCAGAACAAGGTCATCCAGCGCCCAGGGCAAAGATGCCAAACTCCCTCCCTTTCCCTTAGGATTAGGGTAAGGGTGCCCCCATTTCTGAATTAAAGCACTGTGTCCAGAGCAGCTGCCCCCCCTTCTTCTGGCCCTGGGTTTCAGACATCTGCAGAGAGGCCACTGCTTCAACACAGAAAGCAAAAGTCTTTATTTACAACATACTGGCAGAGGATAATATTTTTAACTCAGGCTGTAGTTACCTTCTAGAAAAAAGAAAAAAAAAAAAACATGACAATTTGAGCAGCTTTTATTTTGATGCTTCTGGAGTGTATGAAAGTTCAGTAAGACTTTAGGGACACAGTCTACCTTTTACAACGATTTAATAAATGCACTCACGTTGATAAAATAAAAAAAAGTATATTTATTACATTTTTGCATTAAAGAGGAGTCCCCCCCAGCAAAAAAATTAAAGTCAGCAGCTACACATACTGTAGCTGCTGACTTTTAATACTAGGACACTTACCTGTCCTGGAATCCAGCAATGTCAGCACCCCGGTTAATGTTTTCATTGGCTCTCGGGTGCTGCCACCGCCATTTGTGGTAAGGGAAACCGGCAGTGAAGCCTTTCGACTTAACAGCTGTTTCCCAACTGCACATGTGTGAAGCACGCTGTGCTTTCTGAATGACCTGGCGGCGGGGGAAGGAGACGGGGGCCAAACTTCCGAGCAATCTCTATGCAGTGAGATTTCTCAGAAGTGGGGATGGGTACCGGTCAAAAACCGGTACCCGCTCCCCCTCCCCTTCCGAAAGGGGCCAAATGTGGCACCGTGGGGGGGGGGAGGCAGATAAGCGGAGCTTCCACTTCTGGGTGAAACTCTGCTTTAAAGCCTGCAGAGCATTGCAACCATGATCAGTGTGTCAGTACAATGCCCAAGCTCCTGCATTGTTTACATCCCATCCCTAGGTGTGTGATTAGTTATGGACCTTCTGTTATGGGGCTTGGGAGGAAGTAAACGGTTGGCTACAAATAAAACAATTATAAAAGTCTAATGAAGATGATTAGTTGATTAGACTCCCCACACCAGCTTCTGTGTGATAGATGTACATACACACTCCACAGTGATGAAGCAAATCTGCTTTCCGGACGAAGTAGGCCCCCAAGTTATAGAGATGTCTAAATAGGCAATGTTGAAAATAAAAGCCAGACATAAATCAAAGCTTCAACTGGATTCCAAGCGATATCCTCTCATCTATGGCTGTTTGCTGTGGGAGATTCTTCAAACACTTCCAAAAAGACATGCACCTCCAGTGATACAATCATCAAGTTCCTTCACTTATTACCTTATAAGGATGCAAATACAAGTACCATAGTACAATATATCTTATCATCATCATAAGTTGATTTTTAATGCTAAGTAATAAACTCACATGCAATTCAGTTTAAAAAGGCACAACAAACAAAATTCAAAGATGGCAGCAACGTACGGCGTGTTTATGTCATACGTCCCAAGTCCCTCCGTTTCGTTCCGAGACGTTTCGTCACAATCTGACATCATCAGAGACGCCTCACAGAAGCTGGTGTGGGGATTTTATGCTATCATCTGATCATCTTCATTGGACTTTTATGAATGTTTTATTGATATGAACCCCATGATTTAGTAGGTAAGGAAGTAACGGTAGTGGGGGTGGTGCAGGGAATTCAACCACGTGGTTACAAGTAGATTATGCTTTTTAAGCTTTTTTTCCCATTGTTTTTAAATTTTGTTTTGTCTGTATAATTCATTACTTGCACAGCATAGTAAAGGAAAGTAGCAATTTTTTTTTTCCGACCAGACACACAGTCATGCAGACTTCCAAGTGCTTATTAATTATCTTAAACACTGACTGTTGAAACCACATTCTGTTGTAGCTTGTAATTGTAACTGACCAGACAGGATAATTCCCAAGCATCCCAAGAATCAGAAAGAAATTACAGCATGTCTAATGAGAGTTATTTCATATGACTAACTTGCTGGAAAATTATAATGTAATGGTGAGACAGTCAGTTTCTGCCCAGTGTTTACTTTGATTCTTCAAACAGTACAAACCTTGTTATGAGCTTGTAATTTCAGATCTTACAATGCATGTCATGGGGAAGAAGTGAAGCATGACTTTGGCACAAATGTTGCCATACTATACAGTTTAGACATCTATTTTGTATATCTTTGTTATACAGTTCAGTGTGTTTTTTTTTTAACAAACTCTAAAATTAAAATGAAGCAAAAAATAAAAAATAAAAAAAACAACTCAAAAACTAAGAAAACTTAAATTGTACATAATTGGAGAATGATCGGTATGTCAATCCCGACCCTGGTAGGGATAAATTAATCTGCCCAGGCTCAGTTAGTGAACAAGTTAACAAATCTTACTCTTGATTCTAAAGGCATTTTTTTTATTAACCACTTGGCCTTCAGAAGGTTTTAACCCCTTTATAACCAGGCCATTTTTTTGTTATTCAGCACTGTGCTACTTAAACTGGCAATTGTGCGGTCATGCAACACTGCAAATTAAATTGATGTCATTTTTTTCACACAGTAAAGATTTATTTTGGTGATTTGATCACCATTGGGGTTTTTTTTTTAATTTTTACTATATAAATAAAAAAGACCAAAAAAAAGAAACCCATATTTTCTACTTTCTGTTATAAAACATTTAAAAAAAATCATAAATTTAGGCCAAAATGTATTCTGCTACTTATCTTTGGTAAAAGAAAATCCTAATAAGTGTATATTAATTTATTTGTGTGAAAGTTATAGCGTATACAGACTATCGTGTATGTACAGTATATATTTGAAAATTGAAAATTGATAAATCCTGATATACAGACCGCCTATCTAATTTCTTGAGGCCTTAGTGCGTATACCCCCTAAATGGCTCCTTTTGGGAATGTATACAGTCTGAGGTACTTAGTAAGAGGCATGGCCTTGTTTTTTTCAGCATCATCTTTTTTTTTTAAGTTTATAACTTTTTTTTTTTTTTTTATATATGGAGTACTTCAGTATAACCATAGTGACACAACTACTACTCTGGGAGTGGTGATCAGTTTTATTTTATTTATTTGATTGTTGATGATCACCGTACCAACAATGTTTTGAACTGTCATGAATAAGTTACATTCATAACAGCTGTGATTTACTATTGTGTGCTATGATTGGCCCACTGCTATCACATGGTACAGGGTGCATGTGGTAGCTGTGGGCCAGGCACAGCATCCCTGTAGAATTCTCAGCTGTTATGAATAAAATTCATTCATAACAGCTTTGTTAACATTGTGATCATGTGATCGCTCAAAGCGGCTGGGTACAGGGAGCCGCAATCCACTGTGTCTGGTGGACACAGCGGTCGTGAGAGTGGCACACTGTGCACCCTTAACCCAGAAGAGGTTGGATGACGTACATGTACATAGAGCTGCACGATTCTGGATAAAATGAGAATCATAATTTTTTTGCTGAGAATAAAGATCACAATTTTCCCAAAATTCTCGTGGCATAATTTCATCTTTCACATTATACAAAAAAATGGGCTAACTTTACAGTTTAGTTATTTTTAATTCATTGAAGTATATTTTTTCCTAAAAAAAATTGCTTTTGAAAGACTTCTGCGCAAATATCGTGTGACATTAAACATTATCTCCATTTTATTCTCTAGGGTCTTTGCAAAAAAATATATATATAAAAAATAATATAATATAATATATATATATATATATATATATATATATATATATATATATATATATATATATATATATACAGATTTTAAGCTTGTAAGCATCAAGTGTCAGAAAAAGTCTTTAAGTGGTTAAACTGACCTCATTTACAGATCAAAGTTCATTCCTTTGATCTAAAAGAACCCGAGAGATACATTGTTTCTCTTTATCGCTGTTGATAAACATTTGCCGTCTGAGTTTTTTTTTCTTAATTGTGACAGCTCTGAGCAGAGAACGGCACTGCACTTGTTTAACGTGAATCGGGGAAATGCTGTATTAGGATCGTGAGGGGGTTGAATCGCAATTTTTTTAACGGATAAACGTGCAGCTCTACGTGTACGTGATCCACCCTGCCACAGTAAATGTACTGTGGCTGGGCAGCAACCAGGTATAATAAAAAAAATGAGCTTATACTTACCTGCTTGAGTGGCCCGTTTCACCCTCTTCTGGTGTCCCCCACCGGTGCTGCCCACTCCTCTTCTCCTGAGTGTGCCCCCATAGCAAGCTCCATGGTATAGAGGCAGACATGCAGGCATGCTTCTAAGCTGGGCTGTGTGCATTCACAGACACACACAGCACAGCTCAGCCATGCCCTTCGCTCCTTCCTCACACAATTTGACTAAAAGCAGCAGGAGCCAATGGCTCCCGCTGCTGCCTGTGTGTCCCGTGAGAAAGTGAATAGAGGAGAGCACTGGACAGAGGGAGGACTCAGTTAAGTTTTTTTTTTGGGGGGGGGGATTGAAAGTTTTTTTAGCTTAGTACAGAGATTGCATTAGGGCAAAAACCTTTTGCCTTTAGAACCATTGTGGCAAACCACATTAGGGGTGAATCTTGTTATTCAATTGCAATTTGTGAGGTGAATAAGCAAGCTTCTGTTAAATAAAAGGCATGGGAAGCAGGGCACTGCCATGGGGGATATTTACCGATGCCAGAAATAAAAACAAATACTGCACAGTGGTACTGTAAGTTTCTCTCTCTACACAGAATTGTCAGCTCACCCAACATACACTGACAATATGGCTGCTTTGTGACAGCCTTTTTCTAGTGAGGGGGCCTGGGTTATCTATTCCTTCAGAATGTTGGCTTTTGTGACTTAGCTGACCAGAGGCAAAGGCTGCACACTGTATTTTTGGTTGTTCTTTATTTGTGCTGGCAACCCTGCAAATTTTTAGCCCAAATGCTTGCACTTAGCGAACCAAGGAATTTGCCGCAAATCCATGGTAACAGCAAACCTGAACCACATCCCTAACCACTGGAAATTGCACAAAATGCCTATTTTAATGCGTTGTTGTTCTTTTCACTCCACCTTTTGACTACAGAGTATCAATTGTGAACAGGATAGTTTCTGGTGACTTTTTACTTAAAGTGGTTGTAAGCCTTTTTTGGTGACTTCTACCTATAGGTAAGCCTAGAATAAGGCTTACCTATAGATAGTGGAACTATCTCCTAAATGTGCGCCGATTAGGAGATATTTAACTTGGAGTGTGCCGATGTTGTCATCGGCGCATGAGCCGTGAAGAAACGAACCACTGTGACATTCTTCCCCCAGCGTGTGCCATGACTGACGGCTCCCACGTGCATGCACAGGAGTGACGTCACACGACTCCGGTCAGTCACAGAGCCGGAGTCCGTGGCCCCTGAAGGAAGAGGGGCGAAGATGGACGCGGCTTGCTCAGAGTACAGAGCGGGCTTTGTTTGCAGGTAAGTGTCATATAATGGGCTAGTATGCATCGCTTTTCATTTGCAGGCCTTGCCGGGGGCAAAAGAGGAAGTAAACCCCATCGGGGTTTACTTCCTCTTTAATAGAACAACATTGATTTTAAGGTTAATGCAGCACTTTGTAGGAAAGCTAAATGCTGGTTCACATTAGTGCAATTTCTGATGTGACTTGAGTCGCACAGAGTGGCATGATAAGTTAAAACACATTATATTCAATGGTGCCTGTTTTCATCAATGCGACTCAGCACAGCGCAGTTTTGAAAAAGGGTTCTGCACTACTTTGGTGCAATATTCAGTGTGATTTGGCCCTATAGATTATGCAAAGTTGCATCAAAGTCACACTACATAATCACACTGAAAAACACATCAAAATCTCCTTGCAGCAGTGTGAACTGAGATTAAGTCTATATGGTGCCGTTATGATACCATCAGTCATTTTCTAGTCAGAATTGCCACTTATTTTCCTTAAAGTTTTACTAAACCCAGGTCCCTGCATTTACTATATCTGGTCTCCCACAGTACACAGGACATAGAAAAGCAATTATTTTAGTAAATATAAACTGCTAAATACCTTTTCTCATCAGCAGTATATAAGTCTTGTGTCTTCTATCAGCGGCTGGTTAAGCTTGTAGGAGGAGTTTTCATTTTCACCCTATGAGGCTGGAGGACCCCTTACCCTTTGTCTGGACAGTGCTGATTGGCCCTGTGCCGATCACATGCACCTTTCCAAGAAAAAAAAACTAGCAAACTAAGCATGTGCAGTGTGACTCTCAAAGGCTCTTGGATGGATTGGGGACTCTAGAAGAAGGGGAGAATCAGAGAAGACAGGATCAAACGGCCTTTTTACACAATGCAAAGAATTACCCCTTAGGTTCCACAGTGAGTATAACAGGCATGCTTTACTGCATATACAAACTGATTTTACTGTTTTGGGTTTAGTAACACTTTAAAGGATTGATACAGTGAAAAATATTGTACTCTGGTAATAATATGTAGTTAATACCAGAAGTAATTGCATTCAGTATAGAAGTTCCTATTTTCATTTCTGTATTTATCTTTTCTCCACCTTTACCTGCAAACCAAGGTCTCCAGGAGACGTAATAGTTACAGGGGTTGGGACAAACCAGATTACACTGGCAGGGGTTCCTGTAATGGTTCTTATTTATTTATTTATTTATTTTTATATACCTGAAACCCATTTTTCCAAAAGAAAAAAAAACTGTTGCTGTAACTGCTTAAAAGGTTTAGGCTGTAAATTGTTTGTTGCTTACATAAAGTCCACAGAGTGACCATGCTGTTGTGTGATTTCACTGCAAAAAGTGTTGTCACCTTGTTAAGAAGGTAGAACAATAAAAGGTCTATTGACAGGATCAACAGGTATTAAAAACTTATGTTATGTATGGGCCAGAAAAAGTCATAAAGTACATACAGTATCATAAAAGTTTTTTTTTCTAACAGTCATTAAATTGTACATTTTCAAGGCCAATACACCATTTTCATACCCCCCATGTTTTATCACTCCTGATATGCTCACCTGGCTTGCTTCCCCTATCCTTGTAAATAAGCCAGGAGTGGTAAAATACGTCAAGGAAGGCTGGTTTTGGGTTGGATACATCTTTGTATGCAGTCAACACACTGATTATTAATTATTATTAGCTAATTGGACTGTGGTTGATTTTTTCCTATTTTTTACTTACAAATGTATTATTTTATCATGTATACTTAATACTTACAGACATGATAAAAGAACATTCATATGCAATAATGTATAGATCCGCATTTACAAGGCATAAGAGGCAAGGCACTGTATTTTTTAGATATAACTGATGTTTGTAATTATATATAGATTCTTTTTGTATTACACTTTATGTGGTTTACCCACCATTTTCTCCTAAAGAAGTCAAAAATATCCAATGAAACACGTAGTCCATTACTCATCTTTCCAATAATGTTGCAATTATGCTATAAATGTACTTTTAGAAGATAGTGTTCTCATTATTTAGAATAATAGATATGCAACATGGGGAACATGAGCATGCTGGGGTAGCTCTTAAGATGTTTTATCATGTGTGAGTCTTGTTGAATGGGGATAATTTTTGTACAATTTTTTGACTGTTCCAATAAAAATAAAAATTATCAACTTTTTTGATACTGTATGTACTTTTTGACTTTTCTCTGTACCTTAAAGGTCCCTTACTCTTTCTCTCCTGCATAATGTTTAAACTCAGTGATGGTCCAACTATACATATTGAATAATACTAGGTCCATATACACTCTTTTTGGTAAATGTAAAACCTGGAGAGAAGCCACAGAACCCATATGAGCCGCCCCCCCTAATCAAATACCCTGGGATTTGTTGAAATCACAATTTATCCCTATGACTCATGTCCTTACCGCCACAAAACTAGCAATAGCGAAGGCCTGGGAAGAACTGAGAGTAAATCCCCATGCTTAACAAGAAACTGGCAGCTCAGCTTCAGTGCAACATGCCCAAATTCCACCGTATCTGGGAATCATGGATCTCTAACTACCTGCCATGTGACTTTGATTGTCACCTCTTAGGTTGGTAATGGCTTCTGCCCTAGTAAGTTCTGACACAGATTTTGAAGCTCCTCCTAACCAACTCTCCCCCACCTCTTTCTTTCTTCCTCTGGTGGCCATGTAATAGAGCATGCTGCAGATGTGAACAAGTCCTTACCATTAGAAATGCAGTTATTATCTTGATGGCCATTACACAAGTTGGTGTGGCAGTTTATTACTTAATGTTCCATTATTTTTCTTACAGTTGAACTTCAAAAAACAGCTTAATACAACACTGAAATACATTTATTGGAGCTATTTTACCTTTATTTAGCCAGTCCAAAAATTTACAAAGCTCTGCCAGACTGAACAGTGATTTTGGTGACCTGAGTTTTTCTCCACTGCAGTTAAGCAATATAGCCTGGTCATTTCTCTACCCCTGGCTTAATCATTAGATAATGAAGGAGCAGAGGCAGACTGCATGAGCTTCTCTCTATCCTTCCTCATTCTGAAATGATATTCCTTTCCAGCATATGAAGCAGAGCCTGGCTCAGAGTACTGCCTTCTCTCTCCCAGCCCAGTACAGTTCTGCTGTATAAGAGAGGTTGATTTGTGGACATCTTCGAGGACTTATTCTAGCCAAGTCTGAAAAGACATTGAATGATTTTTAAATGAATATATAACTGTATTCATTTTTTTTTTTAATTTACCCAGAGTTTAACTTTAACATCATGATACAATAAACAGGGCATTGTTTCCAAAAAAAGGGCAGCTATGTTTGCTTTCACTGATGTTCAGGAGAAAAATAGAACACTTTGAAAGATTCCGAAAAATAGGTTTTTGAAAGCTATTTTTTAGCCTGCAAGCTTTTATCAAAAGCATTCCAACTCCACACATGTTACAGGTTCAAGCATTTCTGTCTATGTCATTAAACATTTGATTTTCTCTTTTTTTTTCATGTGCTTTCTTTTAAAAAATGGTGTATCCTTGTTTCACCTTCGAGGAAAGTGCAATCTCTTAAACGCACATGAAATCTCTAATACAAAACTGAGTTTAATACTTACTGTCAGGCAACCATTAAACACAGGCTGTTCATTCTCTGGTTTCCTTCTATTAGCTGCTCCAGCAGTTTGTATAAATCTGTCTTTATGGCCCATAATTATCTTTCATCTGTCCTTTCATTATCTACTCTGCATGCGGCAAAGACAATCAAGCTGCCCATCATATGGCTATGAGCTGAACATTGGGTCATGTGACGCTTGATCTAGGGTCATTGGTGTGGATCCGCTGACAGAATGACATATCGCAGAGCGTAAGCTTGTCACGTTAGAGGCTAAAAACATTGAGATTATGCCCTGTTGTGAAATATATGAATCACTAAAACAGGCACTTTAAATATAAATGCCGATGTCGCTCTCTGCTTTTTTTTAAACAAAAACTTTATTGAGCAGTTTTAAAAACAAAGCATAAAATAATCATTTGAGCAGTGCAGATGTATTAATATTTTGGCTTAAAGCATCTAAATGAGCACACTCTTATTTTGTCAGGGAAATCTCCTGCTTCAATATTAAAACTGGCCAAACCCCAGTAGAATTTTGTTTGAACATTCATATGGAAATTTTGAAAAATCATTTTGCAGAACATTCAATAGTATCAATATAGACTCGACAAATTTTGCAGGAAAACCCACAAAAAATGTGTTTGATTGTCCTGCAATGTTCAGAATTTTACATTCAATTTTGGGATGCACATGCTTATTAAAATATGTACAATTGTGCTAGAATGAAGACCACATTCACATTTCAAATTCTGTTTAAGAAATATTTTTCTCCTTCGATTTTGCCCATTACTACAGTGGAAAACAATTGCCAATTTGACCTCATTTTACTTTTAAAATATTGACTGAATGTTCCAGATACACATTGTTTCAAAAAATTCTACTGGTATATGGCCAGCTATAGACCACCTTGTTTGTCCTACAAAGAGCTTAACCGTGATATCATTTGGACATGAACTGTGGACAAAATCATACAAATAGTACAGTGTAACTTGTGCAGTAAATGGTTAGAATATTATGAGGTTGGTTTACTAAAGAACATAGATAGATTCACGTTGCAAATGAAGTTGCACATTGCAAGGGCATTTTTCCCAGAGCTTAGTGAATGAAATAAAGCTTTGCTGTCTTCCATCATCAAATCATGTGCAAGCAAAAAAAATTTTTTTTCCCTTTGCATGTGAATGGGTATTCCTTGTAAAGTGAAGTCTCATCACATGGATGGATGTGCCCCAACACAAAATCGTAAACTTACTCACAAATGTTGATTTTTTTTAGGGGAATTTTTTGAAAAATGTGTTTACTCTTAGCGAACACATGTGGCTGAAGAAAAATTTGACGGCCTCTTTAGTAGACTTTTATTTATCTTTCCAAAAAAAAATATCCTACTCTTCCAACTCACACCTTATTGATGTCATCAGTTTTTGGCAGCACCTATATTTGTGAGCGCATGAAGGGCAAAGTGACAACTAAAATATCTGATGAGCACCTTGAGAATTCATTGAGAATTGCTACTCCGTCCATCGAACCAGATATTGATGTGTTCGTTTATCTAAAACAGTGTCAAATATGGTACTAGTTTTATGTTGCCCTCTTTTACTTTTATCAATAAAAAATATTACAAAAAATGTTTTATTACTTAGATGACTTTTTCTGCTCATCAGATATCCTTTTTGTTAGTGTATTTTATGTGTGGCTCATAAGGATCCATACCAGACCCTTATCCGAGCATGCAGCCTGGCAGGTCAGGAAAGGAGAGGGGACGAGCAAGCTCCCCCCTCCTGAACCATACCACCACATGCCCTCAACATGGGGTGGTGAGAGCTTTGGGGCGGGGGGCTCCATGTTGATAGGGACAAGGGCCTCTTCCCAACAACTCTGGGCTGTGGTTTTCGGGGTCTGCAGGCTGGGGGCTTATCTGAATCTGGAAGCCCCACCCTCCTCATGTGATTGGGTATCGGGTACATCATACCCCTACCCATTCACCCACAAAGTGTCAAAAAGTAAAAACCACAAGAAACTGTTTTTGACAAGTTCTTTATTAAAAATAAAAAAATAGTGTCCCTCGATGTATATCCATCGTCAATCATGCCGCCTACCAAACCGAAAAATAGAAAAAAAATGCTGCGCCACCTGGGAGGCCTCCCGCTGTATGCCTGCTCTGTGCTTTGACAGTTCTTATATAGGCAAGGGGCGGGGACACCTGGCTATGTCACCTGGTGGCACCGCCCCTTCTGACATCATGTGACGTCAATTATTTTTTCAATAGCCGGATGGCGGCAATTGTAACCGCGAGTCATTTTAAATAGAATTTAAAGTTTTCTTTTTCCTTTAGAAATGCCATTTTTGTTGTAGCATGTTTTATGCATGCTATAGATGCACCACTCTACAGGCACATTAAGGGGACCCCCCAGACACTATATTTAAAGGAATTTAAAAATTTTATTGTCGCACTTGAAGCATAATTAAAATCACTGCTCTTGAAAAAATGATTGTTTTAAAAAAAATAAATGTAGATACGTGTCCCCCAGGGCAGTACCCAGATCCCCATACCCCTTTTATAGCCAATTACTTGCATATAAGCCTTCAAAATGGGCACAGTTCGGCTCCCATAGACTTCAATGGGGTTCGCCGTTCGAGTTAGAACATTTCCTCTGTACGGGAGTTCTGCTGTAAACTGAACAGGGGTGTTTGGCCCATCCCTAGTGGCCCAGGAAGGTCAAAAGGTTGGACAACCCTGATATAAGTGCTCAGTTCATGTAATTCTATATTGGCAAAAGAACTCTAAAATTAATCCTGTTATTTTTTAATATTTTGAGTAGTTAAAAGAGAAGCATTGACTTAAAGAACAAAACAAAAAAAAAAACATTTATCCTAGGTGGCTCTGAAGTGAAAACTGAGCGATCTAACACTACTGATTGCTCAGTTCTACCCCTCTGCTCTAAGCAGAGAGCGGGGACTGTTACGGCCCTCTGCTTTGCCCCTCCAGCATGCACTGGAGCGCTGGACTGTGGAGGGGGTGGAAATAGCTGGCTCAGGCTCTCAGTGGATCACTGAGAGGCCAAACCAGGTGCCAGTCCAGGCTTCTGGGTGGGTCCCGACCATATGGTAGGAATCTTTTCATAACCTGGACTGGCTGAGTGACTAAAGCCCACTGTTGGCTACAAATGGTCCACAGGAGTGCGGGACAAACTGCACTCCTGTGACCTACAGGAGAAGTATAGCCAAAATCGCCTATAAAGTGAAACTGTTCTGTCCAAAGAGTAGAAACTAACATTACTGTCAAATTTCTAGCATCCTGTGTTGCTGCAAAGTCTTGCTCTAGTGTTCAGATCAGCTGCTTTGCACCTGGGGAGGTCCATAGAGGCAGTATACAGAACCTCAGCTTCTTTCCAATTTGAGTTTAAGCCCTACTCTTTCCTACCACTTAAAATCTCATTAAAGTTAATCATCTGCCAAATGTCAGAGACGCTGCTGGCCCCTGAGGTTCTGTTTTGGACTGTTGAATAGTAGGGAGTGAAGCTTAACAACATCAGGGCTGGGGCCTAATGGAAATCTCTGCCAATGCAGAACAACGCAAAGGTTTACTTTAATGTGGACCTTTCAGTAACTTCAGTCTGCATATATATGTTTCTGACATAATATATAGCAACAACATAATTAAAAGAAAAATAAAACTTCACCAGTTGTAAAAAAAAAAAAAAAACAAAACATCATCAAGCTAATTTTATTGACTTTGCCAAGGTTGTGATGATGCTATTAGTCTGATGCAGCCTGAAGAAAATATCCTCAGGGTCCTTTCACACCGGCTTGTCCGTTATTCATATTCTGCTTACACAGCTTGATCTCTGCTGAGCAGGCGAATGACAGGTCACTCTCCGCTCACTGTGCAGAGACGGGACCTGTCAGAGCCCTGCTCTCCTCTATGGGAGATTGAATGAAAGGGACCTCCTGTCCATTTTCGTCCGATCCGATCCTCCAGATGGAAGGAAAATAAGGTCTCCATCCGTCTGGATTTCATAGACAGGATCGGATACCGGCGGATGTCAGCGGACATGTCACTGCTTACATCCGCCCCTCCATAGAGGTACATGGAGCATCCGATCAGGTCCACCTGAAAAACAGACAGGCAGACCTGATGGGAGTGCCCATGTGAAAGGGGCCTTAAGTCTCCTCTCCAGATACTGTATAATCAGACTGCAACATCATAACTTTGTAGAAATTTTGTGAACACAGCCAGGAATTGCATGGGCACCATCATTTATATGTGTCATTTTTGAGCCAGGAAGTAGACGTTGATCCTAGATAATGACTGAATAAAATTTGTTAATCTGTTAATCAGGCAGTAAATATCTACAGCCTGGCCATGGGTTCACTTCAAATGGTAACATGTAGCATAGGATTATACTTTTTTTTAAAGACATTTCACACGGCAAGATTGGCACATAGATTTTATATCTGAAATGTACCATGATTATTATGTATAACAAACTGTGGGGTTGATTTACTATAACTGGAGAGTGCAGAATCTGGTGCAGCTGTGCATGGTAGCCAATAAGCTTCTAAATTCAACTTGTGTAATTAACCTTTGACAAAAAAAAACCTTGAAGCTGATTAGCTTCTATGTAGAGCTGCACCAGATTTTGTGCCCTCTAGTTATAGTAAACCAACCCCTATGTATCTTTTACCCTGTATGCTTGTAGTATTAATAGTACATTTTTCATTTTTGCATCAGCATTGGTAACTTTTAAACAGACCAATATCTTTGACTAAGAGTAGTAATGGAAATTGTACTTCCCTCCCAAAGCCTGTAAAATGTAAGTGGATATAATGTCTGTTTAATCTTACAGTATATACAGTAAATAATACATTTTGGAAACTTAAATGCTAGCAGGAAATCTACAAAAATCACTATCAAAAGCAAGCAAGAGAGCAGAAGATGGATGTGATCCCACTGAAAAGAATAGGTTAATGGTGTGATAAATTGTGCACTAAGAAAAATGCAAAGTGAAAGTTATTTGGCAATGGGGCAGTCATTTTTTGCGCCCCTTAACTCCCACTAATGGATGCCTAATGACTGTAATGACATAATGTGTGTTAGTAAATAGATTGCCTGATATCCTATTCAGGGGAGAGATGAACAGAAAAGCATTAAGGGAAAAAAAAACCTCACAAACCTTGAAGGTCCACAATACAAGCAATTTACAATAAAACTACTTGACTAATTTGGGATGGAATTTTCCATTCTGTTCCTCACAATAAGGCTGTTTCTAAGGTAACATGCCAGACAAGGTGACATAATAATATAATGAGATTTATTACCCCTTCTTTTCATGAAACAGGTAAAAGTCTTCATGGGATGCTCACAATTGGTATCAATGACACTGCAAAGCTGCCATCTTACTGTGGACAGCTTAGAATAACAGTGATGTAGATTGTTTCTTGCTGCTTTCTTGCCTAAACCTCCCTCTGTGCTTATCTTAGGTCAGAAGTATTGAGACAAATCTAATTTTACACCTCTCCCAAAATATGTTAGACAAGCCGAGTTAACTGGATCAATGACCAGATACGTTTTATCTGAGTTTTTTGGTTTATCAGGGCTATGGTTTCTAGGCAGTTTAACAAAAAAAGGTTTAAACTGTATGTAAGCCCTCAGGGGTCTATATCTAAAATAGTGGATGTGACGTTTAGCATAAATTCCCTGGAGGTCATCCAATCACTTTTCATTTAAAACACATGTATGTAAGGGGTAGGGTGATAGGGTGATCATCACATCCTCCATGTTTTCCCTCCTCATTGGGCACCAAGCAAGGATCACAGGAAGGGCTTACCCCGGTGTGGGTTTTTTGGGCTATGCCAGGATTTGAATGGGGTCACTAACCCTTTCTTGTGGGCTAACACTTTGCCAAAAGATGTGCTCACCAATGCCTGGAACTAGGTGGGAGCAGCAGTCATGTGAAGAATCAAACATTAAGCCAGACTCCCTACTCAGAGATGAGCCACATGTTTCAGTACCCAAAGTAAGGAGTTTCTCTTTAAGCTTTTTCATCCCTTGTCCTATATACATGTACTGATGTATGTGTTGCCTTCAGAGGGACTGGAGTCCCCACAAGCACATAGCGTGGACCTCATATGTGCTCTTACTTAACTCTTCTCTTCCTGTACCTAGTGACCAGGTCAAAGATCTAGGTAACGCTAGTCTATTCACGGAGACCGGCAAAGACAGACAGCTAGGGAGGGAGTCAAAGCACTGACCCCTCGCTGCCGTAGAACCTGTCACCTAACCAGGTACCATACCAATGACTGGCTGCTGTTCTTTCTTGTGATTACTCAAGACGACTACATCTTTCTTCTTGTCTTGTTGAATGAACCTTTGTCGTAACATACCCCATGTTCTGGTCACGAATCTAAGTTCTTTAGTAATATGCCAGGACGTCGCATGCACCCCTTGAATAACTTCAGATCAGTCTCTGAGCGGTTGAATCAACTTTTACTGTAAACTTGGCACAACATGTATAACATGCAATAATGTCCTTTTCCTAACTGCACCTAACTGTAGCTGCCCCTGGTTACCTGCACAGATGAAGTCTCTTTGAGAAAAGTCCATGCTTTGCAATGCTCTAACAGAGAAGTCTATGTTCCAGGGTTCTCCCAGTGAATAGTCATTCCAGAGCAGACCACAGGTCCCAGGCCATTGCATTGTTTATCAAGTCTGTGCCAACTGATGCAACTGGGAGTTTGGGGTATTTATGTCCACCTTTGTTTTCACATGCTGCATTCTCTAATATAAAACACATATCTAACAGGAAAAGTAGGAACACTTCATAATGGACACAGCATGTGTGCAGATCAACAAATTCAAGCACAAAAATCTAACCAATGGAGTTATAGGAAACTGTCTGGTGGTTTCTTCCCAACATCTATTAAATTTGGTCATGCTGACCCTTTCTAAATTCTTACATTATTTTCATTTTGATTGTTAGACTAATCAATTGTGTCTTCTGTAATTGTATGTACATGATTGAATGACCAACCAAACTACGCCATAATGCAGGCTTTCTCAACCAGGGCTCCATGGAACCCTAGGTTTCCTTCTGAATTTGCTAGTGGTTCCTTAAAGAGGTTGTAAACCTCCATGGGGAAGTTGTACATATAGGTAAGCCAAGAATAGGGCTTACCGATAGGTACTGTAAATATCTCCTAAAAGTGCGCTGTTTAGGAGGTGTTTACTGTTCACTGCATCGATGATATCATCGGCGAATGCACTCTGAAGGAACAGCTGCCCAGGTCGTTTCTTCAGGCGAGTGTGCCGTGACCAGCGGCCCTGGAAGGAAGACGGGCGAAGATGGATGCGGCCTGCAGCGGGGACGAAGTGAGCTTCATTCGCAGGTAAGTGTCACATAATGTGCTAGTATGCGATGCATGCTAGCACATTATGCCTTTACTTTGCAGGGAAGAAGTAAGAAAGAAAAACATACCAGGGTTTACTTCCTCTTTAAGCAATGAGTAATTTCTGCTTCAGAGATAAGTAACCACTGACAACATTGATCTTTTTAGCTGTCTGTAAGAAAAATATTCTTCCCAATGACCGCCTACAAATGGTAAGGGGCATTCTTCCCAGTGACCATCAAAGTAATGTACAGTGAACTGTAGATAAACTATTTATTAGCAGGGGTTCCTTGAGACAGGAACATTATTTCAAGCATTCCTCCATGTTAAAAAGATTGAGACTGCTTGCCTTCAGTTTTTTTAATTTTATTTATTTATTTATTTGTGTTTACATTTTGTCCTTCAAGTTCAATATATCTAGCTGATTTAGAATAAATTGCCATAGAAATGTTTTGTTTCCAACAGTACCTGTACTATCACATATGTTTTATGGCAGCTTTCATTCGGTGTGCAGCACTTTTCCCTGTAAATTCTTTATCTTTTATCAAGACTTCACTAATCACCTTTGGAATTACTTTTTTAACAGTCTTTCCTCTCTAAAACACAATTTGAATTCTATCTGCTAGTTAGCAACAGCTGCTTACAATACAAAGCACATGCAGATGAAGATAAGTAACTGGCAATGCAGTTACATGGCACACCATTTAGAGTCCATGGTTTTGTGTGGGTGGAGCCATAGTATACAAAGGAGAGAGCCTTGTTTTGATGTTCTTTTTTTTTTAAAGGATATGGGTTGGAAATGTAACTGTATCTGTGAAACAAAATTGACTTAGGCTTGATTCACACTAATGCATTTTTTTAATGTTTGCATTTTGCAGAAATGCAGGGAATTTTTTTTTTAACATGGGTTCCTATGGAACACGTTCACATCAATACATTTTTGTGCCTCTGCGTTTTAGTAAGGGGTTGGGGACTTTTTTCCCGCAAAATGCAGCATTTTGCATGTGATAGAATTCAGTGGACAAAAAACCCAAGAACTGCATTTCTACCACGATTTTGCCATGATTTGCGTTTTGCGATTTGTGTCCTTTTTTTTTTTTTACATTCACTGTATATAGCTGGTTGCTAAGGAGCGGGTCGGGGAGCTGGCTGCCGTGTCCTTAGCAACAGATGAGTCATCAGCTGAAGGCGGGCTTCCCTGCTGACAACTGAATAAAAAAAAAAATTGGCGGCTAAAAAAATTTTTAAAAAAACAAGCGAGCGGCCCCCACTCCTGAACCATACCAGACCACATGCCCTCAACATGGGGGGTGGGTGCTTTGGAGCAGGGGGGGCCCTGCCCCCCCACGCCCCAAAGCACCTTTCCCCCATGTTGATGGGGACAAGGGCCTCTTCCTGACAATCCTGGTCGATGGTTGTCAGGGTCTGCGGGCGGGGAGCTTATCGGAATCTGGAAGCCCCCTTTAACAAGAGGGTCCCCAGATCCCGCCCCCCATGTGAATGGGTATTGGGTACATCGTACCCCTACTCATTCACCAAAAAAGCAGTGAAATAAAAAAAAACAAGAGCCGTTTTTTGACAAGTCCTTTATTAAAAAAAATGTGTTCTGTCTTCTCCCGCTACCATCTCTCCTGGTGCTGTCTTCTCCCCGAGCCATCTTCTCTCAGAGCTGTCTTCTCCCGCGCTGCTGTCTTCTTCCCTTGCTGACAACGGGGAAGACAGTCGCGTCGAGAAAGAAGACAGCGACGCGGGAGAAGACAGCTCCGGGAGAGACGGCGGCGGAATCAGAGAGCTCTGGGAGAAGACAGCTCGGGGAGAAGACAGCTATTTTGTTTAATAAAGGGCTTGTCAAAAACCAGCTCTTGGTTTTTTTTTTTACATTTCACTGCTTTTTTGGTTAATGGGTAGGGGTACGATGTACCCAATACGCATTCGCATAGGGGTGGCTGGGATCTGGGGAGCCCCTTGTTAAAGGTGGCTTCCAGATTCCGATAAGCCTCCCGCCTTCTGACCCCGACAACCACCAGCCAGGATTGTCAGGAAAAGGCCTTGTCCCCATCAACATGGGTACAAGGTGCTTTGGGGTGAGGGGCACAGAGCGCCCCCCCCGCTCCAAAGCACCCACCCCCTATGTTGAGGGCATGCAGTCTGGTGTGGTTCCCTCCCTTTCCTGACCTGCATGCTTGGATAAGGGGGGCCCCATGCCCTTTTTTTCTATTTTGGTGTGGGGGTGTCCCCTCCAAATCCATACTAGACCAAAGGGCCTGGTATGGACTTGGGGGACCCCACGCCATTTTTTTCGTGAATGTTTTTTAGACTTTTTTTTTTACATTCATGTTATACAAGCTGTACACTCACTACTTTACATTGTGGCAAAGTGTAATTTCTTCATAGACTAATTTCTGTATCATATCAACTTTCAGTAAAGGGAGTGTTTCTTTAAAAATACACCTTTGTATAACAGCATGTAACCCCACCATGGATAATTACTTGAAGGACCAAGATCACTCATGTCAAAGAGCATTCAAAGTAAAACTAACCATACTGTACATGATTCATTCCATTCCTTCAACTACACTGAGTTGAATGAAACAAAATTAGCCGATTCAAGTGTGTGGATGGGGACTCCTACCTACTGAGCCATTGTATTCTGACAGCAAGAAAACTTCCCTGCCAGGAGAATACAATAATCAGTGTTGCTGGTTATATCTGTGGGCACTGATCATTTGGCAAAAGCCTGACAAGCTGGTTGTACACAAGTCGATCAATAGCTGGATAGCCTGCCTATACATGGATCAAAATTTTCTAGTCCCACATGGACCGGCAAAATTTTGATCCATGTATGACTGGCTTCATTACAAAGACACAGGTTTGCTATACTTTTTAGAAAGATAAAAACTGAAAGTTTAAATTCTAAGGCACTTAAAGTGGTTTTAAAGGTAGAAGGTTTTTTTTATCTTATGCATTCTATGCATTAAAATAAAAGGCCTTCTGTGTACAGCAACCCCCTAACACTTACCTGAGGTCCCTCTCTGTCCAGCGATGTCCATGAGTGTCTCAACCATCCAAGATTCTCCCTCCTGATTGGCTGAGACACAGCAGTGGCACCATTGGCTGCCGCTGCTGTCAATTAAACTCAGCTAGCCAAAAAAAAGCTAGGAAAAAAATGGAGACTTTACAATCAATGTAATAAAATACATATACAGCAGGTAAAATAAGTCAACATTTTTCCAGGTAAATATACTTCTAAAGGTGCTATTGACATGAAATTTCCACCACACGTCGGTAACAACCCATGTGATTCATACATACAAAGAAACCAAAACAAATAAGTTCAGAATCGAAGTTATGTGTAATTAAATGGAATGACACAGAAAAAAAGCATTGAACACGTTAACTGAAATGTATTTAATACTTCGTACAAAATCCTTTGTTGGTAATGACAGCTTCAAGACACCTCCTGTATGGAGAAACTAGTCACATGCATTGCTCAGCTGTGATTTGGCCCATTTTTCCACACAAACAGTCTTCAAATCCTGAAGGTTCCGTGGGCCTCTTCTATATACTGATCTTTAGTTCTTTCCATAGATTTTCTATTGGACTCATGTCAGATGATTGACTGGGCCATTCTAGCAGCTTTATTTTCTTTCTTTGAAATTAATTGAGAGTTTTCTTGGCTTTGTGTTTGGGATCATTGTCTTGCCAAAATGTCCACCCTCGTTTCATCTTCATCATCCTGGTAGATGACAGCAGATTTTTATCAAGAATGTCTTGGTACATTTTTCCATTCATGCTTCCTTCAACGATATGAAGTTTGCCAGTACCATATGCTGAAAAACAGCCCCACATCATGATGTTCCCAGCTCTAAGCTTCACTGTTGGTATGGTGTTTTTGGCGTGATGTGCAATGTCATTTGACATCCAAAGAGTTCAATTTTGGTTTCATCTGACCAGACTATATTTTCCCAGTATTTCACAGGCTTGTCTAAATATTGAGCAACAAACTTGGTGAGCGTGCATACAGGCAATGGAGATTGAGTGCATTAATTATTATTTTCTTTGAAACAATTGTACCTGATAATTACAGGTCTTTCTGAAACTCTCCAAACGTGGTCCTCTTGGACAACTATTCTGATAATTCTTTTTACTCCTCTGTCAGAAATCCTGCGAAGGACCACCTGGTCGTGCTGGAATATGGTGAAATTATGTTTTTTCCTCTTTTGGATTATGGCCCCAACAGTGCTCACTGGGACATTTTGAAGTTTAGAAAACCTTCTGTAACCAATGCCGTCAGTATGTTTTGCAACAATAAGGTTGCTTTTACCCATCATGAGATGTTTCTTGTGTGTGACACCTTGGTAATGCAACGCCTTTTTATAGGCCATCAGTTGAGACTGAACCAGCTAATATTAATTTGCACTGACAAGGTGGCAGGCTTGCTTTCTAATTACTGATAGATTTCAGCTGGTGTCTTGGCTTTCCATGCCTTTTTGCACCCTTTATTCGTGTGTTCAATACTTTTTCCCTGTTATTCCTTTTTATTACACATAACTTAATTTCTGAACTTATTGGTTTTGGTTTCTTTGTATGTATAGATTGCATGGGTTGTTACTGACATGTGGTGACAATTTCATGTCAATAGCACCTTTAGAAATATACTTACCTAGAAAAATGGTGACATGTTCAGTACTTATTTTACCTGCTATATATACATATATAGTTCCATTACATTTCTCTCCAGTAACTGGCATCCTTGAAAGTGATCTGCTTAAACAAGAGGAAGCAGGCCACTTAATAGTCTTGCCTTGATTTGCCAGGGTCCTGGGTTCAAATCTGTTTGGGAAACAACTGGTCTACACAGAGCTTTCTGCCCCCAACCCATAAACATATTAAAAGGTTAACTGCAATTAACTGGTTAAATTTGAGCTATTTAGACTATAAACATCAGAGGAAAGCGTCATAGTCCAGAAATCTCCTAGATGTCAATGTGGCATTCCAATATGGACAATAATTATTTTCTATGAGAACCGTGTTTTGGCTGCATCTGCAATCACCTATAGGTGATATTGTTGCCCCATCCATCTGTATACAGATAACTAAGTGACTGTAAGTTTGTAAGTGCATAGCTTTAATCAGAACTTGCCATTCTGCCATGGCCCACTCCCAGGCATTTGCTGAAAAGGGAACAGAGTCAGGAAAAAAATACCTATAACTGGCTGTCTAATGTGCCCAGTAGTATGGAAATTATACCAGTATATAAATTATACCCAGATAAAAACCATTACATACAAAATGTTCTTTCTAACTTTACAGTGTATCTTGAAACATAACATGAAAATTGGTAATACAATTAATGTAGAAATATACTGACACGGTTGTATTATATTCAACTGCTACTTTACAATTTCAAGCAATTTTAATGCACAAGGTCTGTAAATGTTATACTATTGTGCCTTTTCACTTGTTAGTTCCCCGATTTGTGTTCTTGTACATGCAGCTGAATCTTATTTCTTTTGTGAAGTTGCTTTTATACCAGTCCAGTGTGTGCCTCTTTGTTGTGGCTAACCAGAAAGAACATCTCTAGAAAGCTAGAGAAAACTGTAATGGAGTGACATAAGTAGTCTTCAGACTAGAGTACAATCAGATTGCAAAGAACACGATTTCAGTGAGTATAATAGTGGATAGTTTAGAAAAAACATTAATAGGAATATGTACTGTATATGGTTGAAGCCATTTACTGTTTTTAAAACAATTATGTAAAATAAAGAAAGATGTTAAGCATTTGACTAATTAAATGGTCTGAAGTTTTGAATCTGCTCAATTTCTGATGTGGCCATCCCACACACTTTTAGAACCAGGCAGGCTGTCATTGTGTGTATTAAACATTGTAATAAGCAAGTATGTTTTGCCATTGGCCAGTGTTTCCTCTGTGATTAATATACCATTCTATGTAATCCTTTGAACCTGTTCCATTAGGCATTGAGATATAATTACTAGCTACAAGTGGAAGACTTATACAGGCTGGCTCTGTAGTTCCCCTCTGCTCCTCGGCATAATATGAATGACTGAGGCAGGACCAGGCTCTCGAAAAGAGAATCATAGCTGTGATACTAGCTGAATTTGTAGCCAGAACTTTAGAGTTGCAATATTTTTTTTCTTTTGTAGTGTGAAATAACGGTGTGTTTAAATTTAAAGAAAATATTTGAAATGTCATTCTTTATTCACTTTTATAATTAAAATCCAAGGGATTAGCACTGCGTTTTACAATCCACACACATGTGACATTCTTTTTTTATTTCCGGATGGGCCAGTGCAGGGATTAGGAAACTGTTATGTGGATTTTGATTACATACATCTGAAGTTAATTTAACTTCTGTGTATAATGATATCTCTAACGTATATGAAAAATGTAACGTTCAAACTAGCTATATTACATCAGCATGTAGCTGTACTTTTCCAAAAAATGTGGCGTTGCTTTCCCCCTCCTAATTATAAAAAAATAAACAGACATCAGAGACAGCGCAGACCTGCTTTCCACTCTGCTGGGCAGGATTTACACCTTGGCTAGGCTGGGTGCCTCTGCTGTAGTGCGCAGGTGTGGTCCTGGGATACAGAAATACACTATAAAATACTGATATGCATGTGATAGTGGTAGACCAAAAGAAGTGGGAATTGGTTTTTAATGTATATAAAGTGGAGTGCACTTTCCTCCAAGGAAGCAGACCCACAATGAAAAATATAGTGTATGTTGATCAAGATAAAAGAATTGCTCAACAGGCGAACGACTCTTGGATGTGTACTGTGAGGAGTTTCCAGTACAAATGATTTCTTCACTTTAAAAAAATTGGAACATTTATTGGTTAAGACCATCAGGTTTGTCCAATGTATTTTGGGGACAAAGATTTCTTTAGGGCTTAAACAATGGTTAAGGCAGCACAGTGGCTTGTTGTTATTGTTTCCAGCCTGGCAGCATTAGGGGCATCGGTTTTAATCCCAGCCAAAGCACCTATCTGCCTGGAGTTTGCATATTCTCCCTTAGCTTGCATGGCTTTCTTCCTCCCACGCTCCAAAGACATACTGATAGGATAATTGGCACCTGTCTAAATTGCCCCTAGTACAGAGATAGGGCCTTTAGCTTGTAGGCTCCTTGAGGGCAGGGGCTGATGTGAATTCATATTAAATATATAAAGCACTGTGTAAATTAATGGTGCTATATAAGTACCTGTAGTAAAATAAATAAATGTTAAAAGAATCTTAAAGTGGATGTAAACCCGATTCATGAAATTTTAGCTGGGCACATATATCTGCAGTGTTTTCTTATCTCTCTGTCTGTCCCATAGCTGTCTCCTGCTCCATTTTTCTGTTATTAGCCTGAAAACTTCTGACACTTTCTCCGTCAACTGAGATAAAAGCAGACAGAGTTTTGTGTTGGGGAGGATGCTTAGCAGAAAGCTGAACTATTCAATGAACAATTCTGAAAGTACCTACCTATGAGGAGAGGGGGTGTGTGCCTTTCCTCCAATCAGCTGTCTTGGCTGTATGCCCAGCCTTCACTGCAGAGGAAATCTCTTAACACGATCTGAACTTTCTAAAGAATATATAAAGCTGAAGACGTCAGATATATAGTATCTCACAAAAGTGGGTACACCCCTCACATTTTTGTAAATATTTTATTATATCTTTTCATGTGACAACACTGAAGAAATGACACTTTGCTACAATGTAAAGTAGTGAGTGTACAGCTTGTATAACAGTGTAAATTTGCTGTCCCCTCAAAATACCTCAACACACAGCCATTAATGACTAAACTACTGGGAACAAAAGTGAGTACACCCCTAAGTGAAAATGTCCAAATTGGGCCAAATTAGCCATTTTTCCTCCTCAGTGTCAAGTGACTCGTTAGTGTTACAAGGTCTCAGGTATGAATGGGGAGCAAGTGTGTTAAATTTGGTGTTATAGCTCTCAGTCTCTCTTACTGGTCACTGGAAGTTCACTTGTGCAGATAGCAGAGCTGTAGGTGGGACTCAGAAGGTCCACCCACTGCAGTCTGCTTGTAGAAAACTATGCAGGAGTGGACACAAGACCAGTCAATTTGCTCATTTAATGCGAGCAGCATTGATCGGTCTGTATTACCTAAAATTGCTACACAGAGGCAAATTGTCAGAGATGTTTCTTGCTTGATTACTTCACAGATCTTGGAGAATTACAGCCTGAATTTCAACTTTACTTATATGACATGCAAACCAAAAACTATTATGATATACTTTATAGTTATCATATTTTTGTACAAATGATGGTAAATGTGATAACATACAACACGTGCAATACAATCACAAGCACATTTGCTTAGTGGTTAACCATTCTGCCTTGCAATGCTAGGGTTCTTAGTTTGCCTCCTGGTCAGGACACAGAGGGGAATGTACTAAAACTGGAGCACTCAGAATCTGGTGCAGTTGTGCATGGTAGCCAATCAGCTTCTAACTTCAGCTTGTTCAATTAAAAGTGGCACTAAAACCTGGAAGCTGATTGGTTTGTAGAGCTGCACCAGATTTTGCATGATCCAGTTATTAGTAAATAACCCCCAGAATCTACATTAAGTTTGCATAATCTCCCTGTGTGGGTTTTTCTTTTCCAACTCTAAAGACATGCTGGTAGGTTAGTTGGCGCTTGTCAAAATTGGCCTTAAAGTGGGGTTCCACCCAAAAAAACAAAAATACCTGAAAAATTCTAAAAAAAACAAAACAAAAAAACATTTAGATATTTTTTTTTTACTTACCTCTAAATGCCTGTTGCTAGGTGGTCCCTCGTAGTCTGCCTCTTCCTTTGCCTGGGCTGGTGACATCACTTCCCCTCGGCACAGAAAGGGCTCCACTCTGCTCCCTCCCTCCTGTCAATCATCTGGGACCCATTACAGGTCCCAGGTGATTGAGCGGCCAATCACGGCGCGCGGCGCTGCTCGCGCATGCGCAGTGGGTGCCAGGCTGTGAAGCCACAGCCCGGTGCCCACAGTTGAAATGCCGGCGCCGATGAGCGGAGGGGGGGAGACGAGCGGGGCTTCGATCCCCCGCATCGCTGGACCCAGGGACAGGTAAGTGTCCAATTAAAAGTCAGCAGCTGCAGTATTTGTAGCTGCTGACTTTTATTTTTTTATTTTTTTAATGGACCCCCTGGGTGGAACTCCTCTTTAATATGTGTGTTTGTATGTATGTGTGTGAGATAGGAACTGCAACTATAAGCCCTTTGAGGGCCATGGCTGGTTTAAATGTACAGTATCTAGTTAGTGCAGAAGCTTGGAGCTGGGTGGTGGGCTAGTGTTAGTTTATATAAAGGAGAACTGGTCATTTAAGAGGAGACCAGTATAAAAAATAAACTCTTTAACCACTTGCTGACTGTATAACCTAGATGTACAGTGTCAAAATGGCTCTGCTCCGCCGGCGAACTGGCCGTACTGTGAATAAATACAGCAGATGACGATCAATGGGTGCCGGCCTAAGGATTACCGCAGGCACCCGCCGAACGTTGAGAATTTACACAGGACAAACCCTGCCTATGTAAACAAGGCAGAGCCCTGTCCTGTCAGAGGTGAAGTAATGGATTTTCTTTCCCTGTTACGCAGGGAAAGAAAACCTATTACTTGCTTTAGTAAAAACACACCACACACCAAAACTAGGCACATATTTAACCCTTTGATTGCCCTAGACCAGGGGCTTCCAAATGTTCTATACAAAGGGACAGTTTACTGTCTTTAGGGGGGAGCAGACTGTGGCCATTGGGAGTAGAATTTGTACTGGTGTCATTGGGAGTAAACAGTGCATCTTTGGCATTAGGGGGAGGAAGAGTGCCCCATTGTTGGTGTCAGTTTGAGGAGTATAGCTCTATCATTGGTATCAATAGGCAAAATAGTGCCCCATTGTTGATGTTAGTAATAGGAATTATTACCCCTTTGTTGATGTCAGTAGGAGGAATAGTATATTGCATCAGTGGCAGGAAAAGTGCCCCAAGGGCTGGACAAAAGCAAGCAAAGGGCCACAATTTGGAGACCACTGTCCTAGATGTTTAACCCCTTCCCAGACAGTGTCATTAGTACAGTGACAGTGCATATTTTTAGCACTGATCACAGTATTACTATCACTGGTTACCAAAAAATGTCAGAAGTGTCAGTTAGTGTCTGAATGTCCGCTGCAATATCGCAGTCCCGCTATAAGTCGCTGATCGCCACCATTACTAGTAAAAAAAAATACAAATAAATAAAAACTGCAGTATATATCCCATAGTTTGTAGACACTATAACTTTTCCTCAAACCAATCAATATACACTGCAATATCGCTGTTCCGCTATAAGTCACCGCCAATAGTAGTAAAAAAAAAAAAAAAATTCCAGTATATATCCCATAGTTTTTAGACGCTATAACTTTTGTTTAAACCAATCAATATACTCTTCATTTTTTTTTTTTTTTTTTTTTTTACCAAAAACATGTAGCTGACTATATATCGGCATAAATGTATCAAGAAATTAGATTTTTTACTTTTTTTTTTTTTATGGATATGATTATAGCATAAAGTAAAAAATATTGTTTCTTTTTCAAAATTGACAGTCTTTTTGTTTATAGCGCAAAAATAAGAAACGTAGCGGTGCTCAAATACCACCAAAGAAAACTCTATTTGTGGGAAAAAAAGGACGTACAGAGCAGGCACAGGATAGGGGGAACATCCAAAAAGATATTGCAGCAATACATTCAGTGACAGGATCAGAGAGAGCAGGGAAGAGGTCAAGGGAAGAGAGGTGACTGTTAGCATTGAGATATTAGAAAAAGGAATAAGTATTTGAATCTGTAGTAAAGGATATACTTGCCTTGTTTATTCTTCATTTCGGAGGTTTACATCCACTATATATAGCAGTGATGCAGTTGTGGCTTACAAGACAGTCCAGTCTTAAACAAAAGCAAATGAATAAAATATTTGACAGATGTAATCTGAGCTATAATGCATTCTGGGAACTCTGTAAGATCTTTAGAAATGTCATATCACAGAATCCTGTAGAGCCTTTATAAAGTTTTTTGGACCTTCAATCAGTTTTTGAAGCTTGAAGAAATTTTTGAGAATGTCATTTGATTATCATTGTAACTTGATCAGGCCTGCTGTGTGGTCTGCTCTGTTTATCTTTTTGCTTAAATAAAACAAGCACACTGTGCGATGCCTAAGGCAGGTGCCTAGGCTAACCGAGCAGCAGTCAACTACAAGCTTTCAACGGCTAAAATTCAGATTTTGGGACGATTTTAAAGTCCTTTAATGATGTGCTACTTTCTTTTATCGAGATCTTGTATGCAAGACATACATTTATGCTTGTAAGAAGCAGGGGTGGATCCAGAGTCTAGTCTCGAGAGGGGCACTGCCAGAAAATACTTTTTTGGGGGGCAATTTATCGGGGAAATAGCTGGTGTTGGCGCTTCAATCATCACGGCACCATGGTTGTTATGATGTCAGGATAATTGAAGCGCATTATTTCTATTATTACATTGTTATATAAAATGAAATTGTTCAATTCACCATAATGCAGAATCAGTGGGAGCCTGAGTGTGTCACTTGCCACTGTCGCCTGCCACCAGATGCGGATTGTCACTTGCCACATCACCTGCCACACACTGCGGATTGTCACTTGCCACATCACCTGCCACACACTGCGGATTGTCACTTGCCACGTCACCTACCACACATTGCGAATTGTCACTTGCCACTTCGTCTGTCACCAAATGCAGATTGTCACTTGCCACGTCACCTGCCACACGTTGTGGATTGTCACTTGCTATGTCACCTGTCACCAGATGAAGATTGTCACTTGCCACGTCACCTGCCACGCCTTGCGAATTGTCACTTGCCACGTTGCCTGTCACCAGATGCAGATTGTCACTTGCCACATCACCTGCCACACATTGCGAATTGTCACTTGCCACTTCTTCTGTCACCAGATGCAGATTGTCACTTGCCATGTCACCTGCCACACGTTGCGGATTGTCACTTGCTATGTCGCCTGCCACATGTTGGGGATTGTCACTTGCCACGTCACCTGCCACACGTTGCGGATTGTCACTTGCCATGTCGCCTGCCACACGTTGCGGATTGTCACTTGCCACGTCGCCTACCACACGCTGCGGATTGTCACTTGCCTGCTACAATGTCACTTGCTGTGTCAGTTTCCTGCTAAGGTGGTCTCTTGCTGTGTCTCTCTAAGGTGGTCTCTTGCTGTGTCTCTCTAAGGTGGTCTCTTTCTGTGTCTCTCTAAGGTGGTCTCTTGCTGTGTACCAGAGTCAGGCAGCAGACTACCAGTCAGGCAGCAGGGAGATGATGTAATCTCTCTGCTGCCTGCACAGTGAGCACGGAACTGCAGAGATGCAGGGCGGGCGCCGGGTGGTGAGAGAAAATGTCATCTCTCTGCTCCCCCATCCGCTGGCTCCCTCCTGATTGACCAGCCGCCCGCTCTCTCACCCGCCCACCGAGCCCACCTGCTCTCTCACCCCCCCCCCCCCCGTATCCGCCCCTGGTAAGAAGTGAGTAAAAATATCAAAATACAACAGAGAGATATAAAAGTAAGTTCCATCGTTGGCTAAATACGTCACGTTTCCAGAATCAAAATCGTATTCACCCCTGGGTGGAATATGAAATAAATTATAAAATGTCTATGGTACACTGTGGTATACCCTTTTTCTGTGGCACATGCTAAGTGTCCTAAAGGTCTGGTAAAGAACTGACCACATTGTCTACACAACGGCTTCTCTCTTTCCTTAAATATTTCCTTAAAAATTAAAGGGAGTACCGTGTTTCCCCAAAAATAAGACAGGGTCTTATATGAATTTTAGCTACAAAAAACACACTAGGGCTTATTTTCAGGGGATGTCTTATTTATTTACAGTATGTACAATAATCTCTACATGTATTCAATTACAGTCATGTCATCTTCCTCTGGAAAAATAAATATCCTGATCCTTTAAGCATGATAGACAGGTCAGTGCTTATACTGTGTCATCTACCCCTCTCTATGTTCTAAAAAACCTGGAACAAAACAATAAAGTGTTTTTAAAAGAGTTCCTAAGGTGCATGTTTAGGAGATATTTACTGTACCTACAGGTAAGCAATTTTAATTGGATGTGTTTCATAGCAGAAAGTAAAAAAAATATATTTTCTTTTCAAAATTGTTGCTCCTTTTTTTTATCTCTGGTGCAAAAAATAAAAACTGCAGAGGTGATCAAATACCACCAAAAGAAAGCTCTATTTGTGGGAAAATAAGGACATAAATTTTATTTGGGTACAACGTCGCACGACCGCGCAATTGTTAGTTAAAGTAACGCAGTGCTGTATCGCAAAAAATGGCCTGGTCATTAAGGGGGTAAAACCTTTCGTGGTTGAAGTGGTTACACCACAGCGACCCATAATGCAATATATATATATATATATATATATATATATATATATATATCCACTTCCTACCACAGGGGTATCTTTACCGCCATGACTAAGCCCTGCAGGTTGACAAAACTTGTTGGGGGTGTGGCCTGGATGGCGCTAGGCTGAGGCTGCTATAGCTTATTACACGCTGGGCTTGTATGATGTACAGTGGCTGAGATTTTTCTCTGTTTTTCCCCTCGCTATGTTACATGAATTAGTGTTAAAGTCCCAGCACCTCTTGGATGCTTTTGTCTTTCATTGAGCCTGTTTAGTTTTTTTTTTTTTTTAAGCATTTGTTCAAAGTATAAAATTGGTTTTAAAGTGAATTCCTAAATATGAATATGAATATTTCTGAAGGGTACATGGAACATCTGAAAGTTCTCTCACATCTTTTGCTGTGCTTTGGGTGGTCCGTTGTTTTTAGCATAATTAAGTACATTTACTTGGGATAATACTGTAAAGCAAATGAGACAAAATTGCATTACAAAGTCAAATGTGTTTTTGTTACTTTTCTCTCTCATATATTTTCCTTTCTTTTGTCAAACCATCATTTTCAAGTGAAAATAATGCAAGCTTCAGACCCTTGTGTGTTTTTGTTGATTTATTCATACTTCCATTTCAAGCCTTTGTCAAAATATCTATATCTAAGGATTTGTAGTAACTGTGCCATTTAGATGCCATCCAGATGCCTACAAAGCTTGCAGTCTGGAGTTTGGCTGCCGGAGATGTTCAGAAGAAGCTTGCAGCTTCCCTCCTCCTTTGCTCATTTCCTCTTCAAATATTTGCACGGCCATTGATCATTTCTTGTGCCTGGTTCTGTTTTACATGAGATGGGCTTGTTGTTGCATGACAGGGACATGCTAGTTCTCGTTAACCCTCTCTGCTCCTCATGAGCTGAACTATTCTATTTGATCTCATATATAGCAAAATATTTGCATTACACAATTTTATTTAATTGCTGCTAAACCAACCCAACGTATCGATATTGTGAACTGTGCTTTTACATCTCCCTTTATAGCCAGAGCTAGAACTCATTTTTAGGGAGCTCCAGTGAAAGCTGATGCTTTACTTTTGTGTATTGCAGGCAATTTTAAATACATTTGGGCTTCCTGTATCCTTGTAAAAATATTACCACTCCCAATGTTTCATCTACTGTGCAGCTGCTATTACTTCTTTGCGGTATTCCAGATGGAAAATTTTCCTTCTGAATTGCCAGTTCTGCCCAAGTGACCTTTTATTTTGCCCATACAGGACTTCTTAATTTGGCCACTGGTGGCAAAGTGAAATACCTGCCCATATCCAGGTATGGGTGAGCATGCAACTTATTCCCTCTCTCCCATGCAATAATGCTTGTCACACAGGGTGCAATAGATGAGTATATGCTGCTGGGATTGGGAGCTAAGTGGCCCTTTTAATTTGCCCTTGGCTTAAGGAAGGTTCACCTTATGCCAAATGATGATGTCACATTCTCCTAACAGATTGTTCATATTGCATTGCAAAAACAAATATAATCAAGCTGCAATGTAGTTTATTATGGTCAAAGTCACACAAGAGAATTGAACATGAAATGTATAAAATATGAATGCACAAGCAAATCTGATGCTATTTTATGAAATAGAAAATGTTGAACATTGACAAAGGAAGACTGAAGCAGGAATGCATGCAACAATAGTGTTGGTGTACACCTTCACTTTTATCCTCATGGGGAATTTTGCTGAATGAAAGTCAACAGACTCGTCCTTTGACCTTTCTTCTCACTCGGTGATAGATACATAATAACTATAACAACAATATAAAAATACTAACTATATTTATCACATCAATATCATACTATGCCTACTCTAGTTGTCTTTATATATATATATACTAGAGTAGGCATAGTATGATATTGATGTGATAAATATAGTTAGTATTTTTATATTGTTGTATATATATATATATATATACATAGTATCTCACAACAGTGAGTACACCCTTCACATTTTTGCATTTTTGTAAATATTTTATTATATCTTTTCATGTGACAACACTGAAGAAATGACACTTTGCTACAATGTAAAGTAGTGAGTGTACAGCTTGTATAACAGTGTAAATTTGCTGTCCCCTCAAAATAACTCAACACACAGCCATTAATGTCTAAACTGCTGTCAACAAAAGTGAGTACACCCCTAAGTGAAAAATATCCAAATTGGGCCCAATTAGCCATTTTCCCTCCCCAGTGTCATGTGACTCGTTAGTGTTACAAGGTCTCAGGTGTAAATGGGTAGCAGGTGTGTTAAATTTGGTGTTACTGCTCTCACTCTCTTATACTGGTCACTGGAAGTTCAACATGGCACCTCATGGCAATGAACTCTCTGAGGATCTGAAAAAAAGAGTTGTTGCTCTACATAAGGATGGCCTAGGCTATAAGAAGATTGCCAAGACCCTGAAACTGAGCTGCAGCACAGTGGCCAAAACCATACAGTGGTTTAACAGGACAGGTTCCACTCAGAACAGGCGTCACCATGGTCAACCAAAGAAGTTGAGTGCATGTGCTCAGCGTCATAGCCAGGGGTTGTCTTTGGAAAATAGACGTATGAGTGATGCGAGCTGCAGAGGTTAAAGGGTTGGGGGGTCAGCCTGTCAGTGCTCAGACCATACGCTGCACACTGCATCAAATTGGTCTGCATGGCTGTCGTCCCAGAAGGAAGCCTCTTCTAAAGATGATGCACAAGAAAGCATGCAGTTTGCTGAAGACAAGCAGACTAAGGACATGTATTACTGGAACCATGTCCTGTGGTCTGATGAGACTACGATAAATGTATTTGGTTCAGATGGTGTCAAGCGTGTGTGGCAGGGAACCAGGTGAGGAGTACAAAGACAAGTGTGTCTTGCCTACAGTCAAGCATGATGGTGGGAGTGTCATGTTCTGGGGCTGCATGAGTGCTGCCAGCACTGGGGAGCTACAGTTCATTGAGGGAACCATATATACCAACATGTACTGTGACATACTGAAGCAGAGCATGATCCCCTCCCTACGGAGACTGGGCCGCAGGGCGGTATTTCAACATGATAACGACCCCAAACACACCTCCAAGATGACCTCTGCCTTGCCAAAGAAGCTGAGGGTAAAGGTGATGGACTGGCCAAACATGTTTCCAGACCTAAACCCTATTGAGCATCTGTGGGGAATCCTCAAACAGAAGGTGGAGGAGCACAAGGTCTCTAACATCCACCAGCTCTGTGATGTCATCATGGAAGAGTGGAAGAGGACTTCAGTGGCAACCTGTGAAGCTCTGGTGAACTCCATGCTCAAGAGGGTTAAGACAGTGCTGGAAAATAATGGTGGCCACACAAAATATTGACACTTTGGGCCCAATTTGGACATTTGCACTTAGGGTATACTCACTTTTGTTGCCAGTGGTTTAGACATTAATGGCTGTGTGTTGAGTTATTTTGAGGGGACAGCAAATTTACACTGTTATACAAGCTGTACACTCACTACTTTACATTGTAGCAAAGTGTAATTTCTTCAGTGTTGTCACATGAAAAGATATAATAAAATATTTACAAAAATGTGAGGGGTGTACTCACTTTTGTGATATACTGTATATTACATGTTCAAACTAATACCCCGTACACACGGTCGGACTTTGTTCAGACATTCCGACAACAAAATCCTAGGATTTTTTCCGACGGATGTTGGCTCAAACTTGTCTTGCATACACACGGTCACACAAAGTTGTCGGAAAATCCGATCGTTTTAAACGCGGTGATGTAAAACATGTACGTCGGGACTATAAACGGGGCAGTGGCCAATAGCTTTCATCTCTTTATTTATTCTGAGCATGCGTGGCACTTTGTCCGTCGGATTTGTGTACACACGATCGGAATTTCCGACAACGGATTTTGTTGTCGGAAAATTTTATCTCCTGCTCTCCAACTTTGTGTGTCGGAAAATCCGATGGAAAATGTCTGATGGAGCCCACACACGGTCGGAATTTCCGACAACACGCTCCGATCGGACATTTTCCATTGGAAAATCCGACCGTGTGTACGGGGCATAAAAGGAGGATGGAAGGTAGCACAAGGTGACAAAAGTTAAAAAACTGAAATGTTATTTTTTTAAGGAATAGTGCCTTCTGTGTGTCTGTTTCTAACATTGGAATGTAGGCTTTTTGTCCTCTCCAAAATAGCAGCCACCAGCCAGATTCAAGCAAAGGACGAATTTACTTCTAGTGTCTGTAACTATCTCCACTGTGTAGTCATTCCTGTCTATGCCCTTACCATAATGGCAAAGCCACAACACAGGACAGACTGAATCAAGCATGTGGGTCTGTATGCTACCTTTCCACCCTTCGCCATCCCACTCCATCCCCGAGCCTGCTATTTTCATGTAATTAAACCGATCTGCTGTAGCACAATGTACAAAAATCACTTATCACTGCATTAGAAACTTTTTTGTTGTAAACAAACTCATTCTTTATACTGTGATTATTATATACAGTAATTAAAGGGACATTTAGGAAACACTTTTGGATAAAGAGGGGTGAGGTAAATGAGGGGTGTTAATCTTAGCTGTGCACCTGATTTTGCAATCTGGCTGTCTAAATTCACAAATTGCCAAACACTTCTTGCTGCAAGAACTTTTTTTCTGGATGCTTGGATATGAGTGTCACATAAGACTCCCCATAGACGACAAGAGGCTGCAGGAATGAAAATTAAATGCAATGCAGACATTATTACAGGCTATTTTTGATGGGCGTATTTCCTTTTTCAACATATCCAATTATGCCCTTTTTTTATTTACTTGATTTTCAACTGTATTGGGCAATTAAAACAGTATTAAACCCAAACCAAAAATGTAATATATCGCAGCTTACCAGTCATTAGATGCGGTGGCTGCATCCGTTTTCTTTTATTTGTCTTTATCTCTCTGTTTTCACCTCAGATTCAGGTTCCGATTCAGAATACTTTATCCCAAAGGGAAATTATTGCGACACAGCCACACTCCACAAAGACAACACAAAATCACAACAATGAATAGAACAAGACACAAAATAAAACAAATTAAAACTACACTCTAATAAACCATCCATACAATTAAAATACAACATAGAAAAAATAACACAGATTTAAAAAAAAAACTGAAAATCAAACGACCAAAATGCAAATAATACACCAATTTCTCTAGCAATAATAATTATATAATATAATTAACATAATACCAACATACTATAAAAACTACATAAAAATCCTGATCGTAAACCATATTTAAATCTTCACCTCTAGCTGGTGATGTGGCCAGTAACACACCTCCTGTATTAGTGAAACACCACTCTGGATGAAGGAGAACAGGAGGCACAGAAGACAGCAGCATTGTCAGCCTGGGGGAGGGAAGTGTTAAATGTATTAGCAGATTTAAAAACAGTAACAGTAATTGAAGCCAGACTTCAGCTCACATTTTATCCCAAAAAGAAAGAAAAACTGTTTGCTGTAATCACTGATTATAAAGTTTTGTAATAAAAAAAACGATCATTTTAACCACCCCTGCCAGTGTTAAATGGTATGTTTCATCCATGTAAGCTGATACATTCTGCTGGTGAGCTTGAGCTTTTGATTAACAATAGAGTTGTTGGCTGGATCACCAGGAGAAAAAAAGAAGAAAGAAAGCCTGATGCAGTGTACACATGAGCGGACTTTTCTATTGGACTCGTCCGACGGACCGAGTCCGGCGGACAGTCCAATTGTGTGTGGGCTTCATCGGACCTTCAGTGGACTTTTCCAGGCTAAAATCTGATGGGCTTTAGATTTGAAACATGTTTTAAATCTTTACGTCGGAACTCCGCTGGACCCAGTTCCTATCAAAAAATCCGCTCGTCTGTATGCTAGTCCAACGGACAAAAACCAACGCTAGGGCAGCTATTGGCTACTGGCTATCAACTTCCTTATTTTAGTCCAGTCGTACGTCATCACGTACGAATCCGTCAGACTTTGGTGTGTGTAGGCAAGTCCGTTCATTCGGAAAGTCCGTTGGAAGTCTGGTCGAAAAGTCCGCTCGTGTGTACGCGGCATAAGGCTCCATGCACACTAGCATTTTTTTAAGCTTCTAGAGGCCTTTATTAGCATTTTTTTCTGCTCCTAGATGCTAAATAGTGTTATCCTACATGTTCATGCATGCTACAATAGGCTATTAGCATCTTTGGAGCTTCAGTTTATAGGAGCAGAAAAAAATATTTTTTAGAGTGTTTTGGAGTGTGTTTTTCCAGCAGAAAAGAAACGCTGAACATCCCTAAGCGTTAGTAAAATGCTCCTAACAGCTTTTTTTTTTCTTTATGTACTGTAAAAACTCAAATAAAATGCTAATGCTCCTAAAAGTTTCTAAAGCCAGGCATATCCAGCATTTTTTTTTCTAGGGTTTTCTTTTTTTTTTTTCAGCTTATAAAAAAAAAGCTAATGTGCATGGAGCCTTAAAAAGAAAAGTAATTCAGGCATCACATCTAAGAATTTGTAGTCTTTTAGATTGTTCCCAGACTGCATCATTATCATAGCTACATACACATCAATGCATGTAAGTGCAATGTAGAAAACTGAACCAAAACCAGGCATTTCTATATATGGCAGATATGAATATTTATTTTTATTTCAGGTACTTATATAGCGCCATCAATTTACGCAGCACTTTACATATACATTGTACATTCACATCAGTCCCTACCCTCAAGGAGCTTACAATCTAAGGTCCCTAACTCATATTCATACATACTAGGGACAATTTAGACAGGATCCAATTAACCTACCAGCATGCCTTTGGAGTGTGGGAGGAAACCGGAGTACCCGGAGGAAACCCACGCAGGCACAGGGAGAACATGCAAACTGCAGGCAGGTAGTGTCATGGTTGGGATTCGAACCAGCGACCCTTCTTACTGCCAGGCGAAAGTACTATCCACTACACCACTGTGCCGCATGTGAACTTTTAGATGTGGCTTTTTTACGGAGGGTTTAATAAAGGTGTCATTTCAGAAGCCTGTGTGACAATCCTCATATTGGTTCATTTACATTTCTGTGCATTTGGGATGTACAGGAGCTTAACATCCAAGTGATTCTTTGAATAGACCCTTATTATGCAGCTGCCAACATCCTTTAACTCAGAAAGAGACATCATCCCTTCCAGCGAATTCCTGCGAGTGTCTATCCCTTTCAGCAAGTTTGCCTTGCCAAATGTGAGCTGGCTTCCTCTCAAAGAGGTCTCCAGTATATCTATGCCCACTTCCTTCATGTAATTACAATGTTATTCAATTTATATTCAAGGATCTTAGGAAATCCCATTAGAGAGATTCAATTACATTTTGCTCAACAACAGCAGTAATATTCCTAGAAGATATGGGTAACAGTTCATAATATAATATTATACGTGTAGCATTAAAGTGTTTTACCTGCCAGTACCACATTATTCCTTCTATTTTTAAATGCATTCTCACTTCCTATTGGTGTTTTATTGATCAGATTTTTCCTGCCTTTACTTTGGTGTCATACATTGGCTCTAATCAATGAGATGTTCCAATTTCTCTTTGTATGCATCATGGGGTATGTGGGGGTAGCATATCATTTCATGTCCCATTAGTCCACGAAGAATAATGTATGCATAAAATCCAGCAATGGTTAACTTCTGCCTTTCTAGATTTTCCTTGCCTTCTATCCTTATCCTATTCTATCAGCCATTTCTGAGTATATACAGTAAAATATTTATAGACAATTTTGAGGGCTTGTTTAACAAACTTCTTTAACCACTTAATGTCCACCCTAAAGCAGTTTTACTGCTACAGGGCAGCGCCTGTGCACCGGATCACGTATATATACCCGAGTATGGGGCAAACATGCGCAGCGGTACCTAAGGTCCTCCGGCACCCTCCGATCATTAGGCAGAGAGACAGAAGTGTGATCTGCCTATGTAAACAAGGCAGATCGGCATTCTGACAGGAGAGAAGGGATGAAATTTGTGTTGCTGCAAAGCAGGGAATATATTCCACACTGGTTAGGCACACAGTTAACCATTTGACCCCTTCCCAGCCAGTGTCATTAGTATAGTGACAGCGCATATTTTTTAGCACTGGTCTCCAAAAAGTGTCAGCTAGTGTCAATATCACAGTTTCGCTATGATCACCACCATTACTAGTAAAAAAAAAAATATCCCATAGTTGGTAGACGCGATAACTTTCGCACAAACCGATCAATATACGTCTATTGGTATTTTTTTTTAACTAAAAATACACTATATTGTCAAAAAGTATTGGGATGCCTGCCTTTACACGCACATGAACTTTAATGGCATCCCTGGTCTTAGTCCGTAGGGTTCAATATTGAGTTGACCCACCCTTTGAAGCTATAGCAGATTCAACTCTTCTGGGAAGGCTGACCACTAGTTTTAGGAGTGTGTCTATGGGAATGTTTGACCATTCTTCCAGAAGCGTATTTGTAAGGCCTGACTCACAGTCTCTGATTTAATTCATCCCAAAGGTGTTCTATTGAGTTGAGGTCAGGACTCTGTGCAGGCCAATCAAGTTCCTCTGCCTGAAATTCACCCATCCATGTCTTTATGAACTTTGCTTTGTGCACTGGTCCAGATCATTTGGTGAAGGGGGGTTATGGTTTGGGTTTATTTTTTTAGGGATTGGGCTTGGCCCCTTAGTTATAGTGAAGGGAACTCTTAAGGCGTCAGCGTACCAAGACATTTTGGACAATATCATGCTCCCAACTTTGTGAGAACAGTATGGGGATGGCCCCTCCCTGTTCCAACATGACTGCGCACCAGAGCACAAAGGAAGGTCCACAAAGACACAAATGAGCGAGTTTAGGGTGGAAGAACTTAACTGGCTTGCACAGAGTCCTGACTTCAACCCAAAAAAACACCTTTGGGATGAATTAGAGTGGAGACTGCAAACAAGGCACTCTCGTCCAACATCAGTGCCTGACCTCACAAGTGCACTTCTGGAAGAATGGTCAAACATTCCCATAGACACACTCCCAAACCTTGTGAACAGCCTTCCCAGAAGAGTTGAATCTGCTATAGCTGGAAAGGGTGGGCCAACTCAATATTGAACCCTGCGGACTAAGACTGGGATGCCATTAAAGTTCATGTGTGTGTAAAGGCAGGCGTCACAATACTTTTGACAATATAGTGTATGTGACAGAATACATATTGGCCTAATTGTGTCCATTGTTTTATTGGATAGGTTTCATAGCAGAAAATAAAAAAATATTTTTTTTTTTTCAAAATTGTCGGTCTTTTATATAGGGCAAAAAATAATAACCGCAGAGGTGATCAAATACCACCAAAAGAAAGCTCTATTTGTGGGGAAAAACAATATTTGGGTACAGTGTTGCATGACTGAGCAATTGTCAGTTAAAGTAACACAGTGCCATATCGCAAAAAACGGCCTGGTCATGAAGGGGGTAAATCTTCCAGAGGTCAAGTGGTTAATATAGTTAACTACCTTGCCACTTTAAGTGAGTTGTATAAGATTATTTTTTAGTGTGAATGTCAATTTGACTAAGCAAGTCAACAAGTTCATTCATCCATCATTTATAGCTATTCCACGTGACCATTTTGAATTAATTATGTCTGAATTGCCTTGATTTGTATGCATCTCTTTACCTTGTAAATCCTAATAAAAACGTATTGCAAGATAAACCTGCAATGGTTGACACCATAAATAAAACTGATCATACATCAGTACTAATACAGAATTACTACAAGCAATGCAGTGTAAGTGGATATCAGGTTGTTATTCCTCCCTTGGGCCCTATTATGGAGAGTTTCTCTAACATCCTGCCCTATGGACTCAGGAAGTGAGCAGAAACCCATGAAAAGTGAGGGAAAGCCCCACCTTTGACAGTTGCCATTTCAGGGCTGGACTGGGATAAAAATTTGGCCCTGGACTTCATCCAGACCGGCCCACTTTATTTGTGCAAACAAGCACAAAAACAGTATATAAACTATACGCAATTGTGCAAAAAAACATAAGTAGCATAACATAAGGAGTCCTCACTAACCTCTTTTACTATTTCACTTATTCTCCTCTGTATTTTTCTCATCTTTCTCACATCACTGTGTGAAGTTGAGGGTGAACCAAGAAAGCCATTACTTTGACAGGCTGTCACTGAAACCAGCCCACTGAGCCATCGGCCCACCGGGAAACTCCCTGTAGTCCCAATGGCCAGTACAGGCCTGGAACAGGTATACTTATTGGCAGATTTCCTTCTGCTCCCCCACTTTCAGTACCTAAGAGTGAATCTTTAAGATAGGGACACTAAAATAAAACCTGCCAGAGATTGCAATCCTTCCACCCTTCAAAACAAGAAAAAGCTTTTGGTTAATTCCACTTTAAGAAAGTTAAATGCATCAATTAAAGACACCAAGCTAGGTGTCTCCTATTCTTGTTTAAAAATGGATTTTCTATAAACGTACAAGACGTAACATGTAATGAATTTCATTTAACAATTGCCATATGCTGGTTACAGTTGGCTATATGTAAATAATATTTTTTCCTAGAAAAGAGAAATTATCTGATCTAATCCAAAGTTTCAAGCAGAATGACCATTAGCAAATAACTCAGTGAACTTATTAATAACTCAGTGAGAAAATTTGTAACAGGCTGTTGCCTGCTTAAAGTGGAGCTCCACCCAAAAGTGAAAGCTCCGCTTATCCGCCCCCTCCCCCCCTCTGGTGCCACATTTGGCACTTTTCGGGGGGGGGGGGGAGCAGTTACCTGTTTTTGACAGGTACCCGCTCCAACTTCCCGCCTTGGTGACATCACCCGGAAGTTTGGCCCCCTTGTCCTTCCCCTGCTGCGGGGCCAGTCACAAAGCGCAGCGCACTTTGCGCATGCACATTAGAGAACTGGCTGTACTGCTTTTTTCCCTTACAAGCAATGGCGGTGGCAGCACCTGAGAGCCAATTGAAAAATCGGCTGGGGTGAAGACACTGTGGGATCCCTGGACAGGTAAATGTCCTAATATTAAAAGTCAGCAGCTACAGTATTTATAGCTGCTGCTGACTTTAATTTTTTTCTGAAGGAGGCTGGACCTCCTCTTTAGTGAAGATGTTGAAAACCCTTCTGGAGCTCCCTAGGGAACCCAGTGCACATAGCCCTTGGTCCTGTTTGATCCGTTGGCTTGAAAATAAAGGACAGTTATCTTTGTGCTGTGCTGTAGCACCACCCCAGGCTGAAGCCCAATTTGTAAGTGTTTCTATAGGGAAGCTACCACCAGCACTAAAGCCACTTGCCCCTCTTCATTGTTGAGCTCTGCCATCCAAACTTCCAGCCCTGTGTCTCTTCTGCTCCACCCCTCGGCCTTGTACTCCAGAGGAAAGACTGAGCCCAGACAAGCCTGCCAGCCACCATATATTCAGGGTAGAGAGACTAATCTCGGTTTGGGCTCATTCTTTCTCCTGGTGTACAGAGCACAAGAGGTACAGACCCATGAGCTGGGCTGTACTGTCCTCTACTATGCTGCATACAAGCCAGGAATAGTTCAGTTGACATGCTCCCCTCCCTCTACATTTCTAATGACTGCGCTTGCCTTGGGGAAGTGCTTGGAGCTGAAGTCAAGCACCATCATTGAAAGCTCGCCCTATAAACGTAGAAAAACGGGATAGTACTAAATGTCCCTCGTCTTCGGGTAGGTAGGAGACATTTAACAAATGCGAAAGCGTTCTTCTTTAAATGCAAGCCTCAGAAGTGCCTGTACTTAGGTTTACTGTAAAACTCAGTTTGTGGCACCTGTATTGATTTCCAGTTGTTGCCTAGGGGTGTAGTGCTGATTCAAAGTACACAGTCCGCAGTAAGCAGAGTTGTCCACAATACACACAGGAGCATTTTCAGTACATTTTCTCCCAGAAAGGGCATGCTAAAAATGCAGACTAGTCATTAGCTATTCCTGTACCTTATTTATCACTGAATGTTACGTTTTGCCTTCTACTTTTCCTTTACGTTAGCAGTTAACATACTTATCGTTGATAATAAATGATCACAATATTAATAACAACAGGATAGTTTTAAATACCAGTCAATTATCAATTGATTTTCTTTTCATGTGTTCCTTATTATGATACAAAGTTAATTTTTTGTTGATTCATAAGACATTGAGCTATTGATGATATATTGAGGAGGATTATGTTATGATCATATAGAAGACATTATTGTAGATTGTATAAAGCAACATTCAAACATTTGCCTTGTTCTTCAATTTACTACAAAACTATATGCTTCCAATACGAGTGCTCACAAGTGTGTCTTTTTAGGGCATTTCATTTTTTGCCCTAATGGCCTAAATTTCAGTTGACATTTAGTCCTCATGCACACGGACGTTTTTACAGCTGCTTTTTTGAGCTTTTTTTGCAGCTTAAAAAGGCCTGTCTATGTTAGTCTATGGCTTCATGCCCACCTAGGCGTTTTTGAGCTGCAAGTGGCATAGGCGTTTTTAAGCTGTAAAAAAAACCCAGGACCAGTGGGTTCTGAGAGACGTTTTTCAGCTGTAAAAACGCTCTAACGCTGAAAAACGCTCAAAAACGCTCAAAAACGCTCAAAAACGTCATTCACCAACGTTTTTTAGCGTTTTTGATCCATTGAAAAAAAAAAAAAAATTGAAAAAAAAAAAAAACGCTCAAAAACGCTAAAGCGGAAAAACGCTCAAAAACGCTCAAAAACGCTAAAAAACGCTATTACAAAAACGCTGAAAAAAGCTGAAAAAAGCTGAAAAAAGTCACTGCTAAAATACTGGCGTTTTCATAACGTTTTTTTAACAGCCTGTGTGCATGAGGGCTTAGTTCTATGCACCTCACTGAAATATGTATCATTTTCAAGCAATAAAATAATACATTATTTTTTAACATAAATAATTTGAAGCTGCGCCCTCCCTTGAATTTTGCTGGAATAGACCTGGACAGTGTTGCCTTTTTCACAGTTCTAGTCTCATTTATATCACTGCCAAAATAAAAACGTTCAATACAATTACTGCTATGAAAACTGTACATAACATGTACATTGCTACCTGAAGCAAGTGAGAATTTTATTTCAGAGGTGTTATAAGCCAATATTTTTTTGGTTTGCTGTTTGGATCTTATTCTTGACTCCATTTAGGGACATTGCATTGCTACGTGGTTTCCCCAGTGCCTGCAAGTTTACTCATTGGTGTCAGGTCATTAGACAAACAGGATTGAAGAAAAAACTTTAGTGCAAATCCCAGGATGTAGACTTCTCCAAACTGTACTACAAAGGGAGAAAGAGGTTGGCATATGTTATTGTGGAAATTTTTATTAATGTATGTTGTCAGATGTCCCCCAGTGTCAGTTTTGCTGTAATACGCTCATGTGAGCGTATTCGCGCATACAAACGTTAGTGGAAGACCATTGGCTGCGGAAACCTTCCCGTGGACACGGCAGATCTGTTTGCTTTTTTGAGGATGATCGTTTATGCCTCATCAAGAGACTGGCCACCTCATGGCGATTGCATTAACGTTCCTAGCAAACAGATCTGTGTACATGGGAACCATAGGATAACCATACAAAATTCATGGCCCACTGAGCCATGATAAAGTACGGCTCGCATCATTGGTAGCAGTAGGAATGTGCACACGATCATGTTCAGAGCCCTGTAAGAAGTGTTCTAATTGTGAGACACTTTATGTCTCACAAGAAGCTGGCCACATGGCTCTGCACACGACCATCTTCACACGTCACTACTAAAATTCTATTTGAATATATACATGTGTGTGATTGGTTCTTTTGAAAGAATACAAGTGTCTGATTGGCTGATTCTGAAGCCACCACCTTCCTTTGTTATTCATGCTTAGAGTATAAATAAAAGCAACAGATCATTGTAGTCAGGATTTTGCTAAGCTCAAAGTGATACCTGCATCTGTATGTGTTACTTGGAGATAAACAAGCGCACTTTCCCGGCATTATACAAGAGAGCTATGATTGTGCTTATTAGCACATGGAATTATTTGCTTATAGGAGAAGCTTAGAATTTCCACCACGATGTGTAATTTTTGGGTTTGGGCAATATCAATGTGTTTAGGTGGAACATCTATAAAATATAGACAATAGAAAAGTAATACAAACCTACAATCTGTAGCAAACCCTTCTCATGTTCATTAAAGTGGTTGTGGAAATGGGAATAAACAGGCAGGGACAGATGAGCTTAATGTGGATGTAAACCCTCTCCTATACCCAGTGAAGTGAACAGCCTCAGATGATACACAGAGGTGAAACAAATCTCCCTACATAGGTTTTATTTGTATATCTGCTGTCTTCAGCTTTCTACACTGTTTACAAAGTGAACATTGTGTTGGAAATGTTTCTTCCTGTTCCACCACTGGGTGTGAAGTCTGAGCATACACTGAGACAGCTGATTGGAGGAAAGGCACCCCCCCTCTTTCTCATAGGCAGAGGAATGAAGAAACTTGCAGGGCTGTGCTGTGAATAGACAAGCTCTCTGCTTATCTGTTTATAAGCTACCTTCCAGCTGCTTTTATCTCTTGTGTTGGAGAACTTGTCAGACCTTATCATGCTGATAACAGAGGAATGGAGCAGCAGAAAGACACAGAATTCAGAGCTTTGGAGAGAGATAAGTAAACACTACAGATACAGTTAGGTCCATATATATTAGAACACAGGCAGGGTGCCGGATGAATGGATTCCAATCAGGGTTTTTTTTTTTAAGCAAGTGATTAGGGCTTCAAAAAAGGGTGGGCTTGTGTCGCAAAGCACTGCGCCTGAAGCCCACCCAGTTGTGTAACAATAGCAAATGAATATTCTCTATTGTAACACTGATTCTCCCCCTGCCCAATCGGGAAGCGAGTTGTGAGACCTGTCACCCGATTGGCTGAAAGGAGAACCGATCGGATTGGCTGCCAGAAGGAAGAGGGAGGATACGCAGGGGAAGCAAGGAAGCAGGTAGCGAGAACAGCCCAGAGAGAAGCCAAACTCACCCGACCCCTGCCTGCGAGATGGGGTTAGTGCATGGCCCCAACTACTGACTGACCAACCCAGAGGAAGGGGGGTGCCGCCCGTGACCTGGCTGACTGCGTGACCTGGGGGGGGGGGTGGTGACTGCCATCCCTCCCAAAAAAAACACCAGCCGCCACTGCTGTATGGACAGCAATACAAATCCTTTGGCAGATAGAATAGCTTTCCTCTATGTATTTATCTATGTACAGTATTTAGCCATTTTGCCTGAAGTTCAGCTTTTACTTATCCAGTGCCTTCCATGACTATTTTTTTATGGCTTGGTGCAAGATGCTGCTACCTCTCAGCAGTCTGGAAATGAAAGTTATTTGTATGCAATCTTTTTTTTTTTCTTTTCATTTTTACAATGTCATTTATAAAGTGTTGGGCTTAATAGAGACACTAATACAAGAGTAGGGTTAGCTCCTGGGGTGATATCTTTAAAAAATAATATGTAACTACCTGTGAAAGTCATTGTCAGCACTTAAACTAGCCAAATTACAGGTATTGTCTGCAAATGAAGATGTTCTAGTGTAAAACTAGTGTATTGTTGTGACTGTTAATAACCTGGGCTAGTGCTCCGTAAATTGGACTGTGTATCATGCATCTCTTTTTAGCACTGTCCAGCTCCAGCTGTTCGATAAGTTAAGGTGTGACTATCTGTGAGGAGAAGGTGGTAATGGGAATCTTGAAAATGATCGTAAACTTGAAGCTGCAAAGAGTCCCCTAGGTGTTAGCTAATGATTCTTTATTGTGTGGTCACAAAGCATCATATATAGAGAGATCCCACATGGGGTGTCTGCTTAATCGCTTCTCTGCGTCCAGTCATTGTGGTTCTGTATTCTCACTTTTCAAGGAACTGCTGGAAGACCAACACTGATAGCAATCATTTCTACCCCCTGATACACTCTAACAAAGAATGCCCATATCTGGTTAAAACTGTATGAATAACATAAGATATCTAAAAAAAAACCCTAATATATATATATATATATATATATATATATTCTTGCTGGGTTAAAAGGCTGGATTATATTTCCTTGTGTGAATTGCTGCAACTATTACTTTGATGCAAATAGCTTGCAGCCAAAGCTCAAACTATTCTGTTTTTAACTGTTGGTATTAAAGCTGTACACAATGACATTGGGGTAAACTGTAAAGTTGTATATTAACCACTTCAGCCCCAGAAGGATTTCCTCCCTTCCTGACCAGAGCACTTTTTGTGATTCGCCACTGCGTCGCTCTAACTCGTGCGACGTTGTACCCATGTCCTTTTTTTCCCACAAATAGCGCTTTCTTTTGGTGGTATTTGATCACCTCTGCGGTTTTTATGTTTTGCACTATAAGCAAAAAAAGAGCAACAATTTTGAAAAAAACGCATTATTTTTTACTTTTTACTATAGTATCCCCCAAAAATATATATAAAAAAAAATATTTTTCCTCAATTTAGGCCGATGTGTATTCTTCTACATATTTTTGGTAAAAAAAATTGCAATAAGCATATATTGATTGGTTTGTGCAAAAGTTATAGCGTCTACAAAATAGGGGATAGTTTTATGGCATTTTTATTTTTAATTTTTTTTTTTTAGTAGTAATGGCAGCAATCTGCGATTTTTATCAGGACTGCGACATTATGGCGGACACATCGGACATTTTTGACACTATTTTGGGACCATTGTCATTTATACAGCAATCAGTGCTATAAAAATGCACTGATTACTGTGTAAATGACACTGGCAGTGAAGGCGTTAACCACTAGGGGGCCATGAAGGGCTTAAGTGTGTCCTAGGGAGTGACTCTAACTGTGGGGGGAGGGGCTACAACACACATCACAGAGATCACTGCTCTCAATGACAGAGAGCAGTGATCTCTGTCCTGTCTCTAGGCAGAACAGGGAAATGCTTTGTTTACAAAAGCATCTCCCCGTTGTACCTCTCCGTGACACGATCGCGGGCACCCGGCGGACATAGAGTCCGCGGGACCCGCGGTCACAGAGAATGCGCCTCTTCTTAAAGAGGTCGTACCTGTATGCCCTTTTGCCCACCAGCGCCATTCTGCCGGTGTATATCGACGTGCGCTGGTCTGGTAGCGGTTAAAGTGGTATTAAACCTAAAACCAAAAATGTTATATATTTCAGCTTACCAAACATTAGATGTGGTGGCTGCATTAGTTTTCTTTTTTTGGTCTTTTTTCCCTCTGTTTTCACCTGGTGATCTGCTCAGAAACATACCTCCTATATTAGAGTGCCCCTATTCTGGATGAAGGAGCACAGAGGGCCTTTGGACAGCAGCATTGTCAGTCTAGAGGGAGGGGAGTGTTATGCCCTGTACACACGGTCGGATTTTGTTCGGACATTCCGACAACAAAATCCTAGGATTTTTTCCGACGGATGTTGGCTCAAACTTGTCTTGCATACACACGGTCGCACAAAGTTGTCGGAAAATCCGATCATTCTAAACGCGGTGACGTAAAACACGTATGTCGGGACTATAAACGGGGCAGTGGCCAATAGCTTTCATCTCTTTATTTATTCTGAGCATGCGTGGCACTTTGTGCGTCGGATTTGTGTACACACGATCGGAATTTCCGACAACGGATTTTGTTGTCGGAAAATTTTATATCCTGCTCTCAAACTTTGTGTGTCGGAAAATCCAATGGAAAATGTGTGATGGAGCCTACACACGGTCGGAATTTCCGACAACAAGGTCCTATCACACATTTTCCGTCGGAAAATCCAACCGTGTATACGGGGCATTAGATGTACTAGCAAATTTAGATAAACTACCAAATTAAAGAAAATTCCAGCTCACACTGCAATTGCACAAGCAGTTTCAACAACATTTTTTTTTTTTCCTTTTGGAATAAAGGTTTTACATGAATAAAAAAAAGCTGATCATCATAAACACTACTGTTAGTGGTAAACGGTTTATCGCAACACTGCTATTGCAGGAGAGCTTTTTCTGTTCAAAAACAACAGACTTACTGGCCAGATCATCAGGTGAAAATAAAAGAAAGAAAGCCTAAAAAAAATAATAATGCAGCCATGCAGACAAGTTGCATGGTTGTTTTCAAGGTTAATATCTACGAGTCAGAAAATCACTTGATGAACATGAAACCAAAACCTTTAATCTCAGGACATTTACAAAAATATGCAGGTTGTGCCCTTATCTGCAGCACATTTTTACATGTGGGTAAATGTGGGCCAGAACCAATAGGGTTATATTCCATCTCATCATTTACAGTTCCTGACATTTGTTATAAATCAGTGATGTCCAACCTGTGGCCCAAGATGACTATTAATGCGGCCCAACAGAAAATCACAAACTTACTCAAAATGTTGGTTTTATTTTGCTTTTTTTGTTAAAATGTGTTTACACTTAGTGAACACATGCAGCTGATGAAAAAATTGACAGTATCTCTTTACTGGATTTTTATAAGTTTTATATTCCCAAAGAAAAATATCCCACTCTTCATAATAGCCCCTTATTCACACCCGCCACGAGCTCCGTGAGTAGGATCGCAGGTCCCACAGACTCAATGTCCGCTGGGATACCCGCGATCATCTCATGGAGAGGAAGAATGGGGAAATGCTGATGTAAACAAGCATTTCCCCGTTCTGCCTAGTGACACTGACACTGATCACCGCTCCCTGTAATCGGGAGCGGTGATCAGTGTTGTGTCACACACAGCCCCTCCCCCCCACAATTAGAATCACTCCCTAGTACACACTTAACCCCTACAGTGCCACTTAGTGCTAACCACTTCACTGCCAGTCACATTTACACAATAATCAATGCATTTTTTTAATCGCACCGATTGCTGTATAAATGTGAATGGTCCCAAAAATGTGTCAAAATTGTCCGATGTGTCCGCCATAATGTCGCAGTCACGATAAAAATCGCTGATCAATGCCATTACTAGTAAAAAAAAAAAATAGTAATAAAAATGCCATAAAACTATCCCCTATTTTGTAGACGCTATAACTTTTATGCAAGCCAATCAGTAAACGCTTATTGCAATTTTTTTTTACCAAAAATATGTAGAAGAATACGTATCGGCCTAAACTGAGGAAAAAAATGTTTTTTTTAAATATTTTTTGGTGATATTTATTATAGCAAAATGTAAAAAATAATAATAATAAAACCGCAGAGGTGATCACCACTAAAAGAAAGGTCTTTTTGTGGGAAAAAAAGGACGTCAATTTTGTTTGTGAGCCATGTCACATGACCGCGAAATTGTCAGTTAAAGCGATGCAGTGCTGAAAAGCAAAAAGTGCTCTGGTCTTTGGCCAGCCAAATGGTCCAGGGCTGAAGTGGTTAAACAACACCTACAAATGTATATTTGTGAGCAACTTTTTTCATGGATGAAGCTTACAAAGGGCAAAATTAGAATCAAAATATCTGATGAGCACCTTGAGAATTAATTGAGAATTGCTACACCATCAAACGAACCAGATATTGATGTGCTCGTTTATTAAAAACAGTGTCAAATATCACACTAGTTTTATGTTGCCCTCTTTTACTTTTAAAATAAAAATATAAAAAAAAAAAGTTGTATTACTCATTACATCATTCATTATCTATATCATTGATCCGCAACTTGTGATTTGCGTGACTTTTTCTGCTCATCAGCTATTGAGCTATCAGTTATTGTTAGTGTGAAATTAAAAAACAAAAAATCCCCCTAATGGGGCTTTAATGCAGCCAGTGGTATATGAAGAGCAAAATACAATAACACAAAGATGTTGATTGTGTGAGATCCTGATGCGTTTCGACCCCAATGGGTCTTCTTCAGAGGATAAATATGTATAAAAACTGTAAAAATGTAAACATGTGTCAAGCGATTTCAAGTCAAGAGAAAAAGAATATATAAACAATTCCATATGGTGTACCAGTTACGATATACTCGATGGTTACAGGTGGCCATAATGTGAAGGAGTTTCCCTCTTATTGTATCCCCGATATCCTAGCGGGTGGGCCAGTCACAAGGGGAGCGAGTGCCACCCACACATGTCTTACAAGGAATCACACACTCTGTGTCCCCAAAGGGGTGGGGGGAGAGAGGAGGGGGTGTACACTGCACCTGCGATAAAATTACAATATATATTGAGTAGCGGGTTCCAAAATAGGATTTATAAGGCAAAAGAGACAAAAGAAAAATAGAAAAAAGAAAAATAATCTATTGGCTGTTTCAATTCTAAGGGTTCTAACTAAATGACGGGCGTGATAGGATAACGAATCCATGCAGAGGGAAGACAACAAGGATAGCGAATGTGAGGAAAAAGGTGGAGGAAGGAGAGTGAGGGGAAAAAAAAAGGAAGGAAGAGATAAGTGATGAACGGGGATGGGATGGAGGGGGGGGGGAGGAAGGGGAAGGAATGGCGGGGAAGGTATGGTAAGGTAAGGGAAAACCATATATGTTGCATGGGTCGACTCCCAAATCACGTCCGTGTGTGTAAATGAGGAGACTGAAACTAAAGTGCAAAAGTGTAGAGACCAATGAGTGTGGGGGAGGCCCATCAAAGGGCCAAAGAGAGTGAAAAGGTGAAAAACCAATGATAAACGTGAACCCAAACAAGACAAAGAAAAAACTATCACGCCCGTCATTTAGTTAGAACCCTTAGAATTGAAACAGCCAATAGATTATTTTTCTTTTTTCTATTTTTCTTTTGTCTCTTTTGCCTTATAAATCCTATTTTGGAACCCGCTACTCAATATATATTGTAATTTTATCGCAGGTGCAGTGTACACCCCCTCCTCTCTCCCCCCACCCCTTTGGGGACACAGAGTGTGTGATTCCTTGTAAGACATGTGTGGGTGGCACTCGCTCCCCTTGTGACTGGCCCACCCGCTAGGATATCGGGGATACAATAAGAGGGAAACTCCTTCACATTATGGCCACCTGTAACCATCGAGTATATCGTAACTGGTAAAGATACACCATATGGAATTGTTTATATATTTTTTTTCTCTTGACTTGAAATTGCTTGACACATGTTTACATTTTTACAGTTTTTATACATATTTATCCTCTGAAGAAGACCCATTGGGGTCGAAACGCGTCAGGTCTCACACAATCAACATCTTTGTGTTATTGTATTACTGTTGCCTGTGATGTAATTTTATTGTACACTGCCCTCTGTTATTGGTATTGTTTTCTTATTGTGTTCACCTTTGGATTTAAGTTCATGTCCCAAACTTTTGTTGTCAGTACTTGCTGTATTAACAAAATTAAAATAGCCATCACTACACCCTTTTTTTGCATTTTGCTCTTCATATACCACTGGCTGCATTAAAGCCCCATTAGGGGGATTTTTTGTTTTTTAATTCTACATTCGGGGTGTGCAGCCTCCCTGTCTGCACACTCAAGAGTGTCCCCTTTTCCTTTAGTTATTGTTAGTGTGTTTGATGTGTGGTCCAAGACAATTCCTCTTCTTCCAATGTGGCCCAGAAAAGTTACAAAGTTGGACATCCCTGTTATAAATGGAGGCTGTATTTGTGTGAGAAAAGTATGATGTTTCCTGATAAAGATCTCTCCCATTTTTTAAAGAAAGGACTCAGGGGGTAGCTGGGGGTTGGATGTAGGTAATTGCTTATGACTGAGGGATGGGCTATCTGTTCGAGTCAAACATGAGTTCGACTCGAACATTGGCTGTTCGCCCATTTGCCGAACAGCGAACAATTTGGGGTGTTCGTGGAAAATTCGAAAAGCCGCGGAACACCCTTTAAAATTCTATGGGAGAAATCTAAAGTGCTAATTTTAAAGGTTAATATGCAAGTTATTGTCATAAAAAGTGTTTGGGGACCTTGGTCCTGCCTTAAATTACATACCTGGGGGTGTCTATAAAGTAGAGCATGTTTCCCGTGTATATAACAGTCCGAGAGCAAAATGACATTTCTTAAGGAAAATGCGTCATTAAGTCATTTAAAAGTGCTAGCGCTAGTGCCGGCTTTTAATGAATTGTCGCTTCCGACAATACACATAAAAGTAATTGAAAGTCATTGAAAAACAAAAATGCGTGGAGGTCCCCCAAAATTCCATTACCAGGCCCTTCAGGTCCAAAATTTTTTAAAAAATGGTGTGGGGTTCCCCCCCAAAATTGGATTTTAAGGGGAACTCCGCGCCAGAATTAAAAAAAAAATGGCGTGGGGTTCCCCCAAAAATCCACACCAGACCCTTATCTGAGCACGCAACCTGGCAGGCTGCAGGAAAAGAAGGAGAGAGCGCCCCCCTCCTGAACCGTACCTGGCCACAACATGTCCCCATGTTGATGCGATGTAATCCAATAAATCCATGCTCCTACTCCAGTGATGTAATCCAATTCTCGATCTCCATCGATGGATGATCTCCAGCGACTCCATCGAGGAACACGCACAGCATCCTGCCTCCACCGGAGGCACCCAGCCAATGACGCGGCGCTAACTTGACAGCTCTTATATAGCTACCTGTCACGTGACCCCGCCCCCTCTGACAAGGGGAAATGCCGGGGTTTTCCAGTGACGTGTACGGGTGACCCCGCCCCCCCTGATGCAACGAAGGATTCCCGTTGCATCAGAGGGGGTGGGGTCACCCGTACACGTCACTGGGAAACCCTGGAGTTTCCCCTTGTCAGAGGGGGGCGGGGTCACGTGACGGGTAGCTACATAAGAGCTGTCAAGCTAGCGCCACATGATTGGCTGGTTGCCTACGGTGGAGGCAGGATCCTGTGCTTATTCCTCAATGGAGTCGCTGGAGATCATCCATCGATGGAGATCGAGAATTGGATTACATCACTGGAGTAGGAGCATGGATTTATTGGATTACATCGCTGGAATCTCTTTTTTATTTTTTGTTTTTTAATTTTTAATAAAGGGCTTGTCCCAAGCCATCTCCTGTGGTTTTTTAACATTTTGACACTTTCTTTTTGTGAAATGGTGGGGGTACAATATACTCCTTACCGATTCACATAGTGGGGGGGCTGGGATCTGGGTGTCCCCTTTATTAAAGGGGGCTTCCAGATTCCGATAACCCCCCCACCCGCAGACCCCCACAACCACTGGGCAAGGGTTGTGGGGATAAGGCCCTTGTCCCCATCAACATGGGGACATCCTCCCCATGTTGAGGGCATGTGGCCTGGTACAGTTCAGTAGGGGGTGGGCGTTCTCTCGTCCCCCCTCTTTTCCTGCGGCCTGCCAGGTTGCGTGCTCGTATAAGGGTCTGGTGTGGATTTTTGGGGGGACCCCACGCCATTTTTTAAAATTTTGCCGCGGAGTTCCCCTTAAAATCCATACCAAACCTGAAGGGTCTGGTATGGATTTTTGGGGCTAACCCCGCGATATTCTTTAAAAATTTTGGCACAGAGTTCCCCTTAATATCCATACCAGACCTGAAGGGCCTGGTAATGGAATTTTGGGGGACCCCCACACATTTTTTTTTTTTTTTTTTTTTCAATGACTTTCAATGACTTTCATGTGTAATGTCAGGACCGACAATTCATTAAGAGCCGGCACTAGCACTTTTAAATTACTTTTTTTCTTTTGAAATGTCATTTTGCTCTTGGACTGTTATGCCCCGTACACACGGTCGGACTTTGTTCGGACATTCCGACAACAAAATCCTAGGATTTTTTCCGACGGATGTTGGCTCAAACTTGTCTTGCATACACACGGTCACACAAAGTTGTCGGAAAATCCGATCGTTCTAAACACGGTGACGTAAAACACATACGTCGGGACTATAAACGGGGCAGTGGCCAATAGCTTTCATCTCTTTATTTATTCTGAGCATGCGTGGCACTTTGTCCGTCGGATTTGTGTACACACGATCGGAATTTCTGACAACGGATTTTGTTGTCGAAAAATTTTATCTCCTGCTCTCCAACTTTGTGTGTCGGAAAATCCAACGGAAAATGTCCGATGGAGCCCACACACGGTCGGAATTTCCGACAACACGCTCCGATCAGACATTTTCCATCGGAAAATCCGACCGTGTGTACGGGGCATTATAAACATGGGAAACATGCTCTACTTTACAGGCATACTATAGACCCCCCCCAGGTATGAATTTTAAAGGAATATTTCACTTTTATTGTTTCACTTTAAGCATTATTAAAATCACTGCTCCCGAAAAAAACGGCCATTTTTTAAAACTTTTTTTTTGCATTGATACATGTCCCCTGGGGCAGGACCCAGGTCCCCAAACACTTTTTATGACAATAACTTGCATATTAACCTTTAAAATTACTTTTGATTTTTCATGTTCATTTCCCATAGACTTTAACGGTGTTCACGTGTTTGAACAAATTTTTTGCCTGTTCGCATGTTCTGGATGCGAACCGAACAGGGGGGTGTTTGGCCCATCCCTACTTACGATGTTGAGTGAGTACCTGTTAAGGAGTCTTGTTGGGAACATATATCTTCAAAAAGGGACAGTGGGCTTTGAAAAGTCCCAAGGCCAGGTGTTGCTTATCGGTGTATTATGTTGTATTCCATTTAAAACCCTAACCAGCTAAAATGAGATGAAAATGTGAGAGGATTGTTCAGTTTTGCTGTTCAGTTGAAGAAATACAATATGGACAAACATTCCACAGATAAAAGCATACAAAAGGCTTTGTAAAGCTTCCAGGACCGAGTAATTATTAATGGTAAATGTACAGTAGTTGGCTGTTAATGGCTAACGTAAAACAGGGTGTACAGAATGATGGCAAACACTAAAAGATGTTTGCTATCATTCTGTATACCCTGTGTTTATTTTAGCCGTTAGCAGACAACTATTTTTACCAGTAATATTTACTGGGTACTGTGCTGGGATGTTCGATGGAGAGTTGTGCAAATAGTAATTTCATTGTTGTTGGATTGAAGGATGCTCCAATAGTACAAGAAGAGTACTACACATAGTAATTTAGAGTGAAATTGTAGGCTGATCCAAGCCAAAATGACATTCCTCCAAGAGCACATACTTCATTGGAAGCTTGCAGTTTTTAGGAAAACACACACACACATATATATATATATATATATATATATATATATATATATATATATATATATATATATATATATATATATACATATATATATATATATATATATATATATATATATATAGTATCTCACAAAAGTGAGTACACCCCTCACATTTTTTGTAAATATTTTATTATATCTTTTCATGTGACGACACTGAAGAAATTACACTTTGCTACAATGTAAAGTAATGAGTGTACAGCTTGTATAACAGTGTAAATTTGCTGTCCCCTCAAAAGAACTCAACACACAGCCATTAATGTCTAAACCGCTGGCAACAAAAGTGGGTACCCCCCTAAGCTAAAATGTCCAAATTGGGCCAAATTAGCCATTTTCCCTCCCCGTGTTATGTAACTTGTTAGTGTTACAAGGTCTCAGGTGTGAATGGGGAGCAGGTGTATTAAATTTGGTGTTATCGCTCTCACTCTCTCATATTGGTCACTGGAAGTTCAACATGGCACCTCATGACAAAGAACTCTCTGAGGATCAGAAAAAATAATTGTTTCTCTACATAAAGATGGCCTAGGCTATAAGAGGATTGCCAACACCCTGAAACTGAGCTGCAGCATGGTGGCCAAGATCATACAGTGGTTTAACAGGACAGATTCCACTCAGAACAGGCCTCACCATGGTCGACCAGAAAAGTTGAGTGCACTTGCTCAGCGTCATATCCAGAGGTTGTCTTTGGGAAATAAACATATGAGTGCTGCCAGCATTGCTGTAGAGGTTGAAGGGGTGGGGGTCAGCCTGTCAGTGCTCAGGCTATACACTGCATCAAATTGGTCTGCATGGCTGTCGTCCCAGAAGGAAGCCTCTTCTAAAGATGATGCACAAGAAAGCCCGCAAACAGTTTGCTAAAGACAAGCAGACTAAGGACATGGATTACTGGAACCAGGGCTTTTTTTCTCAGAGAATAGGTGCAGGAACTCCCCCCGACTGATTTACCCCTTGTCTCTGCCCCCAACCCACCTCTGACCACCGTCCCTTGATTCTACCCCCTACCCACCTACCAGTACTGCCCCTTTTAGAGAATACAGAACCAAGTATAATTTTGTGGTGCTAAATCATTTGTATGGAACATGTTAATGATAAAAAGAAAATCAGTTAAATAGATCCCCTGCAGCCAGCAACAATAGAATCCCCCAGCAACAATGGACTCCACCTCAACAACAATAGATTCCCTGCAGCAATAGTGAACCACCCACAACAAAATATCACACCCGGTAACAACGTTAGACGCCCCCCCAAGCAGCAACAACAGATTTCCCAGCAGCCAGCATCAATGGGTCCTCCAGCAGCCAGTAAAAATAGACCTCTCCCTCAACAGTAGATCCCTTCAAGCAACATAAGACCCCCCCAGCAACAATAGATTCCCCATCAGCAACAATAGACCCTCACACAAAATCAGATCCCCACCAGTGACAATAGATCCCCCAGCAGCCAATATCAATAGACCCTCCAGCACACCCCATGCTATTACATACATTTAGTGCTGGAGGTGCCGGAACTGCATTCCCCCGTGTTCCCGCTGAAAAAAAGCCCTGACTGGAACCATGTCCTGTGGTCTGACATGCTTAGACAGTTTGCTGAAGACAAGCAGACTAAGGACAGGTCCTGTGGTCTGATGAGATCATGATAAACTTATTTGGTTCAGATGGTGTCAAGCGTGTGTGGTGGCAACCAGGTGGGGAGTACAAAGACAATTGTGTCTTGCCTACACTCAAGCATGGTGGTGGGAGTGTCATGGTCTGGGGCTGCATGAGTGCTGTCAGGACTGGGGAGCTACAGTTCATTGAGGGAACCATGAATGCCAACATGTACTGTGACATACTGAAGCAGAGCATGATCCCCTCCCTTCGGAGACTGGGCCACAGGGCAGTATTCCAACATAACTACCCCAAACACACCTCCAAGACGACCACTGCCTTGCTAAAGAAGCTGAGGGTAAAGGTGAAGGAATGGACAAGCGTGTCTCAAGACCTAAATCCTATTGAGCATCTGTGGGGTATCCGGAAGGTGGAGGAGCGTAAGGTCTCTAACATCCACCAGCTCAGTGATGTCATCATGGAGGAGTGGTAGGGGACTCCAGTGGCAACCTGTGAAGCTCTGGTGACCCCCCATGCCCAAGAGGGTTAGGGCAGTGCTGGAAAATAATGGTGGCCACACAAAATATTGACACTTTGGGCCCAATTTGGACATTTTCACTTAGGAGTTACTCACTTTTTTTGCCAGTGGTTTAGACATGAATGGCTGTGTGTTGAGTTATTTTGAGGGGACAGCAAATTTACACTGTTATACAAGCTGTATACGCACTACTTTACATTGAAACAAAGTGTCTTTTATTCAGTGTTGTCACATGAAAAGGTATAATAAAATATTTACAATAATGTGAGGGGTGTACTCACTTTTGTGAGACACAGTGTATATATATATATATATAAAAACACAACCTGTTTATTGGAGCGAAGTCTTCTCAGTAAGAGGGGCTTATCCTACATTACAGTTTATAGTCTTGTGATGCTGTGCACGTCTTACGGCTCACTACATCTCTGAGCTCAGTGCAATCGTTCACGTGTTTGGATTTCTTTCTAGCAACTCAGCAACATCACTTCATCTGAAACATATATATTTTGTTCTGTTCTGAAAATACGATTATGACGAGCAAATGCGGAGCCAAGACATCTGCTCTTTCCTTACAAAGGGAAAACTGTGAGATGTGACTAGTAATTAAGAGAGGTTTGTTTTAGCTTCTTCCTTCAAAACTTCAAATATTATGCAAATAGTGAGTTACAAAACTGCCCCCTGTAGAAACATTAACATACTTCTCAACCAAAAATACTTTGTTGCTATTAACCCCTAACTTTCTCCGATCTGTTACTGAAAAAATACCTCTATTTTTTTAAGGCCCAAGTGTACATTTAATTTGATAAAGGCCATTTAGGTAGCTGCAAGTGAGTAATTTGACAAGGTGTCCAAAGTCCGTTTAACATGCTGCATTTTATCCTACCATATCATTGTGTATGTAGGGAAATGTTCCTTAACGTTCCTCTAGAGTGTCAGGCCAGTTTGTGCTCTTACTTTGTTCATCATATTCGTAACAAAGGTCATGTACCTTTTATGCCATGTCATTTTATTTATTAAATTTAAATATATAAATTATAATATACTACATGTAATAACCGCCATTACCCACTTTATGTTAAGAAACAGCATACAGCTATATGCCAAACATGTCCTTGAAGTATTTTGTGTAATATGGTTCTTAAGGTGATACTAAACACACACTGTTTAATTTAATTATCCTTTCTCTTTCTGTATATGAATTAAAGCACCGCCATTTTTTTAATTTAAAAAAAAATTGGTACCTTCTTTCAAAATCCATATACAACTGTTACATGAACCAGCTCTTTATTGAAGGACACCCTTATGGACTTTAAATGCAATTTGCCACATATAGTGGTCCATCACATCCTTCATATGTGGCTTGGTCTCATGCTACAGCCTAAAGGAATTCAAATACTACTAGCCATATGGAGTGGCCCATTAACATCATTTATGTGTGGATTGTCCCCCTTACAGTCCATGAGAAGATATTTTAATGGTCTTTGAATAATATTCAACTATATACCAGTCCTGGAATATGTTCTACTAAGAGCCCTTTCACACTGGGGCATCGGGGCTGTCGGCGGTAAAGCCCCGCGGGCGAACAAGAGTTAAAACCACCCGCAAAGCTGCGCTTTGCCGGCAGTTCTGCAGCGTTGCCCATTCAGTTCAGTGGGCAGGTGTATACACCGCTCCTTCACCACTCCAAAGATGCTGCTTGACTTTTTTTAGCTTCCTGCCAGCACACCGCTCCAGTGTGAAAGCCCTCTGGCTTTCACACTGGACAGACAGGAGTGGCGCTTTACAGGTGCTATGCAGGCGCTATTTTTTGCGCTGTAGCGCCTGTAAAGACGACCTTATGTTCATTTGGGAAGGATCTAAGGAGTCAGTGACTGAGTTTTTGGGGTATTTGAATAATAACCCCAATAACATTAAATTAGATTACCAGATTAGTGACAACGCGGTCAATTTTTAGATGTAACTGTTGAGAAAAAGGCAAAGGGGCTAAATACGAAAGTATATTTTAAGCCCACGGATCGCAACAGTTACTTGACAATCAATAGTGGACATCATCCCACCTGGATCCGCAATATACCCAAGGGGCAAATACTCAGAGTGCGAAGAAATTGCACTGAGCTGGAAGACTACCACACCCAAGTCAAAATCCTGAAGGATAAATTTATACAGAAGGGGTACCAAGAAAATAAGCTGAATGAGACGATACAGGAAATAGCTAATACACCTGGAGATCACTGCTTTGGGAAGAAACAACCACTAGCAACGAGTGATCAACACCAAATGAGGTTCATCACGGGCTTCCATTTCCAGTTTAGGGACGTGGAAGCCTTCTTTAAGAAACACTGGCACATTTTGAGCCGAGATAGACAATTAGAGGAAATTTTACCATCTAAAAAATTTTAGATCCAGCAGGCCAACAGACCTTAAGGATTGGTCTAAAAGGATTTTTCCCGTGCAGAAAATGCGTATGTTGTAAAACTGCAAGGGTTTCAAATAGGGGAATGACCAGGATCACCAGTGTAGACCAAGAGACCTTTGAGATAAAGGAATTTATCTCATGCAACTCCTCGCATGTTGTTTACCTATTATGGTGCCCATGCGGGTTGTTGTATGTAGGAAGGACGAAGAGACTATTGAGAATTCGAATATCTGAACATCTCACGAACATTAAAAATGGCTTTAAATATCACAGCATTTCACTACATTTTAAAGAGAAACATAATCAAGACCCCCTCCTTAGCACAGTTTTGCGGTATAGACTGTGTTCACGTGTCATGGAGAGGGTCAAATAGGGTAAGGGATCTGATATACGTTAGGTTCAAATATGAAGTTTATTTGCAACCAGTTTTTAGATTTTTTAAATATTTTTTATAAATAATTTTATAAATATGAGTGGGGGTTTCGTTAGCGAGCAGCAATGAATATGCATAAGAGAGTTGTGGAACAGACAGTAAGACCATCAACTACCTGAGTGCTCAATGTTACCTGATACACTTTACTGCTAATATGTGATTACAAAGTGATTTATATATGAGTGTCTCCTGACGGTTGTGATCGTCTCAGTATGGGATGTATTGCAGCCGCGGGGACACTTGTTGAAGCGGAAGTCGAGTGTAGCCTGTAGCCGGGCTGGAAGTGCAGAGTATAAAAGTAGGAGGTGCCGTACCGTACAGCCAATCCCGTGATTAAGTCTGGTATGACGAAACATGTCGGGGCGTGGCTGTACGGCATTCCAACAATAGCAGAGAGTGACGGAGGAGACGCTGCATCTCAACTCCGGGCATGAGCGGAGGATCCCTGCGTGATACAGACAAGAGTCAGCTGGTGGGGTGAGAGCCTGTTTTCCGCTGATCTTGGGTCCGCCGCGACCCTGTTTGCATTGGTGCTGGGAGTTCACACAGGAGGATTGAGGAATTGAATTGCTGTGCTGTATTGGCTTGATTTTACAAGTTTGTAATGTGAGTGCAATGATTGAAGGTTATACAGTTTAATAAATGTGGTGTTTTACGTTATCACACTATGTGCGCATTTCTTTATTCACATATGGAATGAAATGACATCATGTTGGATGGGACGTGGATTTTGAGTACACTGGGTATAGTGTTGTATACGCTTTTGCCAAAACACGAGAGTGTGAGGCATTTTCATCCGGTGAGTTTTGAATTCAGAGGGAGAGGAATCACCGGCACATTTGATGTGGTGACGCTTCTTAGAAAAAGAGCACATCTCTTCACGGTGTTTCTTTATATGGACATTTTCACGGATTTATTTCCTTTTTTTCTTTTTATATATATGATGGACTTTTGAAAAAAGATTTTCACATATATACACAATTTTTTCGTTTAATAGCAATACACATAAGTGCCATTTACATTTATCCCAATGGATTTCTGTAGGATTTTTCAGCGTGTATAGTGACACATAGCAGTGTCATTTGTTTAGTATATGTTTTGAACACTTAGTTATGATTTATCACTAAGTCATGGATTTGTTTTAGGTTTTTTATTCACAGAGTATACCATTAATAATAGCGTCGCTTATATTGATTTATTTGGGAGTCACAAATCAATATAAACCCTTTGCGATACCCTGGGCATTCCTATGACAGAGGTTCCAGATTGGTACAGCGCATTTATGCAACCTGACCCCTGGATCGGCACGTTGCCCGAGAATACCCCACGCTCCCAAAGACACAGACAGAGGAGGCGCAGAACATCGGCCAACTCCCCAATGAGGATTCGTGGGGACGTGGAAGCAGATGAGAGCCCACGAGCCTCACCATCATCTGTACGACACAAAATATATAGTTAGCCGTGTAATCGATGGTTAGGTGAGACTATCCGGAAAACCTTTTAGAACACCTTGACTTTATGCACTTATCATTATGAGGCCTTACGACTGTTCCTCCACGAGAAACAGGGGGAAAATTTTGCCCACATATGCTGAATTTAAGTGCCAAGCAGCAAGGACCACAGGCACGAAGTACTTTACTTAAACTTGCCCCCACACCTGCTGGGGGGTCTCAGGTATTCCACCAGCTCTTTTTTTTTTTTTTTTTTTACTATTGCTACACATGATTTAGTTGCCATGTTGTTCCCTGAGTCCCCGAGTTACAGACTGGTCACCTGGCATCAGGACATTGCACTTGCGATGTGGGGGGCCTCACTTCCCAAGCCACATAAGCTACTAAAACAAGGCTTATAGGGTTCTAAAGGTTAGCATATAGACCACGCACACGGTCATCAATAGGGGAGTTGCTAGTACTCCTACGTAGGGTTTACTAGGACTCTAGCTGGACATTACATGCTAACTATATATCCAGTAGCGTCTCTCTTTTTTTTTTTTTCTCTAATGCCCTGTATACACGGTCGGACATTGTTCAGACATTCCAACAACAAAATCCATGGATTTTTTTTTCCAACGGATGTTGGCTCAAAACACGGTCACACAAAGTTGTCAGAAAATCCGATCGTTCTAAACACGGTGATGTAAAACACGTACATCGGGACTATAAACGGGGCAGTAGCCAATAGCTTTCATCTCTCAATTCTGAGCATGCATGGCACTTTGTGCGTCGGATTTGTGTACACACGATTGGAATTTTATAGCAAGCTCTCAAACTTTGTGTGTCTGAAATTCTGATGGAAAATGTGTGATGGAGCCCACACACGGTCGGAATTTCCGACAACAAGGTCCTATCATACATTTTCAGTCGGAAAATCAGACCGTGTGTACAGGGCATTATTGTGAGAAAGTCAAAGGCCCCGGCCAACTACTCTCACAAAGGTGTTTATATTACAATTGTGAAGATTTTTTATCCATACGGATGTTTGTAATGTTTCTAGGGTTGTAAGGGTGCAGAAGGATACATTCTCCTCTCCTCCTGTAGAGTTGAACGTATCCCTTGGTTAGTGTAGGCCTTCACCACTTCAGGTTTGCGGTTTATATGCAACCTCTGTATGGGAGTCTTGAAGATTGAGGGCACAGATCTTAAATCAAGACTATTTCCCATTGCTCCTGATTTACCATAGACCACAGGTGCTGAATTGTAATCCTCTTATTGTCTCAGAGTACTTCTTGAAATAGCTCACTGTTGACCTACGTAGACCCTGGATGCACAACGGCAAGGGAGAGGTATATAGATAGAAGGGGCACCTAGCTAACGCCCGGCGGGGCCCTTAGCCTGGGATTGTCCCACAGGAATTTAAGCACCATTTTGGGAGGCTCTAGGTGGCGGGGGTACTGATTTCTTTCCTAGTGTTAGACCGCTTTCTCACCTCAAGGAGGCAGGTTCCCCTTTGACGGTCACTGGTATTCACCCCTCACCACTCCCATACCCCTTGAGCCAACTCAATGAGGTGGATCAGTGGGTCTAGGTCCATCTCCGGTTTACACCAAGACCTACCTGCGCTGTGGAGAATTGCCACACGCACGTTGAAGTCTCTATCCATTTCCTGAAATACCTGAAGCGCATACATTGGCTTTGGATATCTCCTACTTCTCTCTTTCTCTTGACATTTTCTAGTCTTTCCCTCCTTAGTCCCCCCCCCCGGGACCCCTCTTCTACATCTACAAGTGCGATCCACGCACACTGATACTATTTTTCCATGTCTTCCACAATCAGACATCAGCTCCGTTATTGCTCAAAGTATACTCTTTAAACGCCAAGGGCCTCAATGTACCGGAAAGACGTAGTAGTGTTTTAGCAGAGGCTCACCGGTACAGAGCAAATGTGGTTTTCCTACAAGAGACCCATTTTAAAACGAGGTCTGTCCCCCGCCTTGCTAACAAACGTTTCCCCAAAGCATATCATGCGACCTGCGAGTCCAAAACAAAAGGAGTTTCCATCCTGCTGGCTAAGTCACTTATGTTTCACCTGACAGACCAAATGCTGGATTCTGAGGGCAGGTTTCTTTTCTTTAAAGGCACCTGGAAAGGAAAACCTATGACCCGAGCAAACATATACTGCCCCAATTCCAAGAGGGTGGCCTTTCTAAAAGAGATATTTCTGAAACTTGCCTCCTTCCAAACAGGCATACCGATACTGGGGGCCGACTTCAATATAGCCCTTGACCTATTTGTGGATACCTCCACAGGCACCTCCTCCCTTCCATTCTCGGCTCTTCGACAAGTGAAACTTCAATTGAGCTCTCTTGCACTACACGATACCTGGCGCACCCTTAACCCTAGGGAGAGGGACTATACATTCTTCTCATCACCCCACAATAGATACTCAATGCTGGACTACCTCTTCATTCACCAATCTGACCTGACATACCTGGAAGATGCGACCATTGAAAGTATGGCCCTCTCCGACCACCACCCGATTACCTAACTCTGCAATTTCCACAAAGAGTGGAGTCCACCAAGATGTGGAGACTAGACACCTCCATTCTTGCAGACCCTGGAGATCTAGCAAACATTAAACAAGTCCTTACGGAGTACGTTCACCTAAATGTCGCACCTGAGGTGGCTCCCGTGGTTCAATGGGAGGCACATAAGTGCGTCATAAGAGGGCACCTCCTTGCTATAGCTGCTAAGAAGAAGGAACCTCAAGCGTTGATTATCTCTCTATCCCAGAAAATAGCCAGACTGGAAGCCCAACATAAATGCTCTCAGGCTATTCAAGTAGCTAAAGAACTAGCAGACACACAAGCTCAGTTAGTGGAGGAAATATTTAAAAAAGCACGCAGGGGACTTGTCTTATCTCACAAACTGTTTTATGAACAGGGCAATAAGCCAGGTGAGCTACTAGCCAAGCTTACGCAGAAACTCACGCAGACCCATACAGTGCATCATGTGACTGACGCATCGGGAACAATTTACTCTGAAAACGAAGAGATTGCACACCAATTTTGTCGCTTTTATAGTGAACTCTATAATCTTAAAGGGGCAAGTCAGAATCAGAATCCTACCGATGTTGAGACTCGATCGCGACTGATAAAGGACTTTCTTAACAAATACAGCTCTAAAGTCCTTTCAGAGGCCGACAAGATTGCGCTAGAAGCCCCTTTGACCTCTGAAGAGTGGACAGAGGCCCTAAAAGCCACAAAACCTGGCAAATGCCTGGGACCAGATGGCTTCTTGGCGCAATACTATAAAAGTTTTGCAGACCTCTTAGCCCCACGCTTTCTTAAGGCCTTTAATACACTAGCCACCAATTCCTGCCCTTCAGAGACACTACGAGAAGCCTACATCTCTGTAATCCACAAAGAAAATAAAGACCCGACTAACGTGGCCAATTATCGTCCGATCTCACTCTTAAATGTAGATATCAAACTCTTTTCTAAAATTTTGGCCAATCGACTTGCATTCCATGTACCAGCCTGGATTGGCTTGGACCAAGTGGGTTTTGTCCCTGGCAAGGAAGCCAGGGACAACACCATCAAGGCCCTGAATCTACACCACTGGCTCACCTCCTCCCAACAAGAGGGTTTTTTTTCCTGACAATGGATGCGGAGAAGGCATTCGATAGAGTGGCCTGGGACTATATGGAACCAACGCTGATGGCTCTTGGTTTAGGGAGCGTGATGCGCGCATTTATAGGCTCCCTATATGTTAATCCAAGAGCTAGAGTTCGTATTAACGCCCACCTATTGAACGCCTTCCCTATCCATAATGGCACTAGACAGGGGTGTCCTCTCTCGCCCTTACTCTACATCCTAACATTAGAACCCTTGCTTCGTTGCATCAGAGAGAACCCAAACATAAAGGACATTGTAGTCCACCAAAAAGAATACAAGATTGCAGCTTTTGCGGGCGACATCCTGCTCTTTCTTACCTCACCACTGACGTCCCTACCCAACCTTATGCCAATCTTAGACCTCTTCCAACGCATCCTGAATCTAAAAATAAATCTGTCCAAATAGTTTGCACTAAATGTCTCATTACCGAATGGACTGGTGAGTCAATGCCAATCAAACTTCCCGTTTAAATGGAAAAAAAGAGGCCAACACTTACATTCAACTACCAGCCAATCTAAAAACACTGTACACTACAAACTTCCTGCCAACTTATACAACAAGACCTTTTGAAGTGGAACATGCCTACCCTTTCATGGTTCAGACGGGCCGCTGTCCTAAAGATGACAGTCTTACCTCGCTTACTATACAAAATGCAGACCAGACACCTACCACCCGCCTTTTTCACAGCGTACAGAGCAATGTGTAGGTCCTTTCTACGGGGCGCAAAATCAGCTCGTATCGGATGGGCAAAGTTAGTTCTGCCCAAAGCAAAAGAGGGAATTGGCTTACCGGACTTACAGCGCTATCATTGGGCTGTCCACATGACCAGGGTGGTGGACTGGAATGTCCATGCCCGGGGCAAAAGTTTGGTGAACCTTGAGCAACTAATGGCGAAGACCGAACTGGGCTTGTTACCTTGGGTCTCTTAACAATCAGTACCACCTAAGCTTCACACACATCCTCTTATTGAAGCAATGCTCCAAACCTGTGAGAGGGCGTGCAAGGGCCACGCAATGTCAGCAAAAGAGTGCCCAATCACCCCCATTAGAGGCAACCCAGACTTCCCCCCAGGTTTACCAAAATCCTATCTTCTAAAAGAATGGCCCTATCCACAGATACAGGCTAAACACTTCTTCCACAGAGGTAGGTTTCTAAGACTACAGGATTTCGCTGCATTGTCCAACACTAAATCTTTCCCCTCTTGGTCTTATATGCAACTCAAACACTTTCTAGACGTGCCAACGAAAATATCCAAATTCACAAACCCTCCCACAGTGTTCGAATGTTTATGTTCAAGTTCGTCACCTCAGAGTCACATGATCTCAGCCTTATATGCCTCCATGTTTGGAGATCCGTTTTCCTCCCTACACTCAGATCATGCATTTTGGGAGTCAGCCTTAGACAGGGAGATAGGAGAAGCCAGCTGGGATCGTATACACTTATACATACATAAAGGATCTCTAAACGTCCATACCCAGGAAAATGGGTATAAGATCAAAACTAGATGGTATAAGACTCCACAGGTGCTTCATAGGATTTTCCCGAGACCACTGTTGGTGATGTGGAGGTGGGCACCCTCCTTCACATCTGGTGGTCCTGCCCTCTAATCCAGCCATATTGGCGTAGGATACATGAAGTGACTACAGTGATTTATTCACTCCTGTTGGAGTTCACACCAGGACAATACCTGCTACACTTATCAAAAATTCCCCCCAAAAAATATTTCAAATCAATAGCTATGCACTTGATAAACGCCGCTAGGCGTTTATTCCGGTACATTGGAGGTCCACACAACCACCCTCACTAAAAGAATGGGCCTACGTGTTGACCACATAGCAATGATGGAGGAGCTGATCCTAGCTTCACAAGATAAAATCTCTAGCTTCTCAGTTGTCTGGGAGGCGTGGATCAAATGCAAAAGATCCCAGCCATATCAGGATTTAATGCATCAAATTACATAATATATTACCATAACACAAATTTACTGTGAATGGGCTTCCCCAGGGATCTGAGTGTCCCAGTGCCTGTAGCAGATGGACAGTAGACGGAGAGGGTAGCAGGTGGGATCCCACCCCCTCTCCGCATATCCCCCCCACCCCCCTCTTCTTTCGTTTTCTCCCCCCCCTTTTTTTCCTGCCCTAGCCTGTCTTATTTTTCTTCCCTTGATACAATACGCGCCCAGTAATTGAATGGACGTAGTGTTTGGTTCGGATAGTAATGTCCGATACTGTGCCATAGATCCCTAGCCGCAGTTGAGGACAAGTGGGTAAAGATGAACGAATATATTTATGCTCTGGCAGATGGTTCTGGAAAAATTCTGAAATAATAAACTATCTTGAAAGGAGTCAAATGGAAATTAGGAGCACATAAACCCTAGAGTAGGGACCAGGTTCTTTCTTTATTACGTAAATAAGATACATATGGAAATTGAGTATATGTTGGATAATTACTATGCTCCGAACATGCAAATTATTCCATGAAAAACTTCTAATGGAACCTGTTACCCATGTTGTTACATTGTTTTATTGTTACACTATGTTGTATACTTCTTGAAAAATGTAATAAAATCTTTATGAAAAAAAAAAAAAAAAAAAGAAAATGCAATGTGCCTAGCTATCAGGCTTATGTAGTGTCTTAAACGGTTTCTGAATCGTTGATCCTAAACAAGTATAGATATTAGAAATTCTGACCGATTAAAAATTCTTTGACTTTCGTTAGCTACATGGTTATTTAATGTCAGTGACTTCAGTGACTTAAAAAGTACTGAGGCCAGAGGCAGCCACAGGTAATAAGTATTTTAACAAGGAGTTCAGCAGTTTTAGCCTTTGTATATCCTTCAGAGCACACTCCCTTAGAGACATAAGAGGTGATATGTCTCTAGATAATGATACTGTTGGTGCACAATGATATCTCTGCTTAACATGTAAGTCCATGAGGTGACAACATAAGTAACTGTGTTGTGTGTTCTGCATTGCAGGAAGCCCTAATTATGGCTAGCATGGATCATCCCCACCTGGTTCGTCTTTTGGGAGTGTGTCTGAGTCCCACCATTCAGTTGGTTACCCAGTTGATGCCTCATGGATGCCTTCTGGACTATGTGCACGAACACAAAGATAATATTGGCTCTCAGCTTCTTCTCAACTGGTGTGTCCAGATAGCAAAGGTAAGGAAGAGACATTACATAAAGTCCAAAATGATTATGAAAAAAGACAAGGCTTACTAAAGGTAACACATCCACATCTTCAATTTCTGTTATGTGTGTGCTGCTAAACATATAAAAAAATGCAATTTATGCTATGTATATTTATGAAGGAGAGGGGATTCCACTTTTTACTCTCTGCAGGACACCACAGTTTTTACTATGCACTGTGCCTTCATGTGCCAGGATATTTTTTTTATTATTTATAATCTATTTTTTTTTAAGTCTTTAACCATTTCCTGTGTACTGCCTCCCATCCCTTTAAGGGTTCTAAAAGTTGGGATGCGGAGGCACGCATTCGGGTCATGTGACCTCTGTAATTTAGCTATCACAGTGGTCACATAATCGGAAAGTTCCCAATCGTATGCATCGGGAGCTTTCTGGTACCCACCAGCTACCGTGCTGGGATCACGCAGGGAGCGTGTTCTCAGCACAGTAGGTGGTTTATACAGGGCCGCATATAAGGCCCATTGGCCGAGGCAGTCACATATATGTGTGTTGCCAGCATCAGAGGGTTTAAGTTTTACCCAGGGGGTTACAGAGAGAGACATTCAAATGGTCCTTACACAAGTAAAAGAGTTGTACATTTTAAAAACATTAATGTTGCACAACCCATTTTTTTTAACAAAATAAGTCAACCAGATACAATATGGAGCAATTCAAAAACATTTTGTAGTATAATATTGTGTTTTTTACGATCTGGAATAGTAACTGTAAAGTACTAAGATCCCCATTTTCTCATTGGATCATGTACAATGAGTGCAGTATATGTATTAATATAATCTGTATTAATATATAATATTAAGGGAGAAAAATAGTAGAAAGACATAGGTATTAGAAAGAGAGGGAAAGGAAGGGAAAGAGAAGAAAGAGCATAAATAGGGTGAGAAAGAGAAAAAAAACAGGGAGTTGGTGTAAAGGAATTATAAGTCTATAGGAAGAGGGTACCATCCCTTTGAGGATCATCCCTATCAGTGCAACAGATATCTGTAGAGAAAGGTAGAAAGCGCTACAGAGGATTTGGAATAATCCAATAGGAACTAAGTGGTAGGGAAAGTTTCTGGTTTACTCTCTTCTTGATGTATCAGTTGTTGAAAGTATTCAATTACACTCATCTCTCATACAAACTGTACAACTGTAAGAATATGGTTGGACCCACATTGTCTCACTATGATTGTACTTGCTGTTATCAGAACATGTCTTGAAAAATCTCTTTTAATGTATTTGAATGAGCCTGGAACAACAGAGTAATGTGAGGGTCTGGTTTAATGTCAGTGTCCATGATTGTATTGTAAATTTTCAGAATTTTGTCCCAGAAAGTTATGATGAGGGGGCATTTGCTCCATATGTGAGTCATCTCCAACACGTATCTGGACATGCTAGACTTATGTTATGTAAGTCTATACCAGTGATGGGGAACCTTGGCACCCCAGAGGTTTTGGAACTACATTTCCCATGATGCTCAACTACACTGCAGGGTGCATGAGCATCATGGGAAATGTAGTTCCAAAACATCTGGGGTGCCAAGGTTCACCATCACTGGCCTATACCATCTAACATCTAGATGTGATCTTGTACTTTCTCTCCTGGGGACTGGCCAATAAAAACAGTTTGTGTGTTTAGTGCAAGCACCTCATCCCTTTCAGTGGGGGATATTTTTTTTTTTTTTTTTGTATTTTGGGGATATGTTGTTGGTTTTTTTTTATTTATTTATTTATTTATTTTTTTATTTAAAGCAGTTGTATTTTGTATAAGTATGTAACATTAGGAAGCAACACTCTGCTTCTACTTACATGTCCATCTCCATATAGACACAGAACAAGGCATTCTAGATCAGCTCTTAATCTTTTCAATGCGTCAATCAAAACTAAAAAAAAAAAAAGAATTTACATGCTCCTTAATGTGAAAAAAAAATATGTGTTGATATTTAAAAAATTGGTTCTGTTTGTAACTAGTAATTGGCCATTTACATGAGGAAGTTATATTTGTTCACTATATATCATTGCTCTGACCTTAAAGGGTAACTGCACTTTTGTGGGAAAGATTTTCTCAGAAGTCTACATTAAGATACAAGTCAGAGTTTGAGCATCCCCTGCAACAAAAATTACATTTTTGGTGACATACTCCCAAAAGGAAATCACGGCTAAAAGTATGCAGACCCTGCCAATTTCCTCATTAGAGCCCTGCAGGTGCAGCAGCTGATTGATACTTATAAAACTAACAAACAAACAGCTAGTTCTTTAGAATAACAAAAGGTAGGAATCTGCTACAAAGTTTGTTAAAATCCCAGCAATATACATAGAACACCCAGAAGGGAAGGGAATGTTTTTTTCTCACAGAAAGTGGAGTTACTCTTTAAAAACCTGCCCTTAGACTTACCCTTATTAATGAACAACAGGATTCACCCAGATCCATCAAGATATTGTTCATGGAAATACGGATTATTTATTGAGTATTACAAGGAAAATGGTGATGTAGTTTCCGTTTTAATTACAGTATAATGCATGTTAGATAGAGACCCATCTGTTGTCAGATAAGATTTTGACAGCTGTGGCTGCAGCTCGTGGAGTAGAGCACAAGGCAGGTTGAGGAGCCTGAGATAGGGATTGAAAAAACTTTCCTTTTCTCACTATCCTGCAATACAAGCTACAAGCTGAGACTTGTTTACAAGATCAGATCAAATGCAAACAGTATGACATCTCTGTTTTGTGTGGGATCCGGGAGTTCAGCCCCCAATGGTGAAATCCCAGTGTGCCAAAGCCTGTTTCCTGAGAAACCAAAGCTGTGTCTTGGGAAGGCAGCAGAGAAAATACTTTGCGATTCTCAGTGGCGCTTGTAATAAAACAGTATGTGAGCTAATTAAATATTGATTTTCGAAAGCTACTTATCCAACAACTGCAGTATACACACAATAAATCTAATTCTGCTGTGCTTAACACAAAGTATTTAGACTCTTGTTCAGTGGTAAATTAACCGTGTTAACTCTTAACATAACAGAAGGAGCATGTTATCTACAAATCTAAAAACTTTGTTGGAGATGAAAGGATGGATATAAAGATATCCAGGGCATTAGTGAAACCTTAATATTGTATACATATATAGAGCTAAGGTTACTTTTAAGTTGTGATGTAGTTGCCATCATCCCCTGCACACTAAAGCCATGTACACACGGGCAGACTTTTCAGCATCAAACGTCCGACGGTCTTTCCCGACGGACTTACGACGGACTTTTGGACAACTGGACTTGCCCACACAAGAACAGACTGAAGTCCGTTCGAAAGTCCGTTGGTATGAACGTACAAAGTGACAAAGGGACTAGAATAAGAAGGGACCAGGGCGGAGAGACTGACACGGACTTTACACCAGCGCTGTCCCAGCACAGCATACCGCACCAAACATCCAGTGATTTTGCATAGAAAGCCATTATAGTATGGTGCACTGACGCACCAGTGCCATGTGAGTACCCCGGTGTGGGGAGCATTTTCTTTTAATAAAAGTATTTTGACTATATTACACTATATAGTTTCTTTTTCATTTATATGTATGGAGCCACATTGTTTCCAGCTGGAGGAGTGCAGCAGACACTGAGACTGAGCCCAGGGGTGGCTCCAAAGCGTATTTGGACTCAGGGTAGAAGCTGAGTCACATGCTCTGAGGTGAGCACATTAGCTTAAGGGGGTCACGAAGGAGCACAGGAGCATGTTTTGGAGCACTCAGGATATCTTCGGCATGATGTTGGATTGTTGTCACAGCTGAACACCACCTGAACGCATTGTTTTATTATCACTGCTGGACATTATTTGCACGCACTATTTAGAGTGCCAAAGAGAACTTTTTTTCATTATTTATTATTTATTAATTTTTTCATTTAAAAAAGCAAGATACTTTATATTGAGCACTAAGCACTTTTTATGTTGATTAAGACACTATGTATGGTGTAACAAGCACTATTAAGCACTAATTTATGGTGTAACAAGCACTTGTTTTTTCACACCTTGTTTATTTATTCAACATTCATATTATTGGTATTTAATATTATCGCACTAGTAAGCACAGAGTTGGTTATTATTAATTGTTTTTGGGGTCACCCAAGTGCAGCACATAACTTGTAAATTTATCCTATGCACGTTATATGAAGCATGATTAGCGCATGCAGCTGAAGGTAGCACAAGCAAGGCATAAGATCATTGTGGCTCACAGAATGTTTCCAATTTGATTAGAATAAGAAGTTTCTAGCCAGTAGCCAATAGCTGCCCTTTTGACCGTCGGACTAGCATGCAGACGAGCACATTTTTCAACCAGACTCGAGTCCGTCGGAAATATTTGAAACATGTTCCAAATCTAAAGTCCGTCTGATTTTCGACAGAAAAAGTCCGCTGAAGGTCCGATGAAGCCCACACATGGTCGGATTGTGCGACGGATTCGTTCCGTCGGACTAGTCCGGTCGAAAAGTCCGCCCGTGTGTTCACGGCATAACTGAAATTTAAAGTAGAACTATAGGCAAAACTTTTATTTTTTCATTTTTGATAGAGCAAGGGAAGGTTATAACCCCTGTCAGATTTTTTTTTACCCCTATTTGTGTCCCATTGCAGAGATTTCTATTTACTTCCTGCCCCATAGCCAAACAGGAAGTGAGAGGAAAGCACTGCAAATTAAGGGAGTTTCTTGGGGACTTCCAGCTCACCAGAATTAATGTCCCCATTGGAACATTTCCCCCATATCACTTTTCTGGAGACAATCCAAAATTTAGGATTTTCTATTACTTTCACTTTCAATGATAATGGTAAACAGGACAAATAGAGAGAGTGAATCTCCTTAACAGGGGCACAGACAGCAATAAAAACTGACAAGCGTTCTAATCCCTCTCCACTCTATTCAAAACTTAAAAAAAATTATGTTTTGCCTTTACTTATGCTTTAAATTAGTGTTGGAACCAGCTAGTGAAATGAGAAAGAGAGGACACAGCAGAAGTTGGTGCAAAGTGCCTAACTGCTGACCTGCAGCAGTAGGAATAACAAACTCTAATGTACTGAACCGGAACAGTTTGTTTACTTGATTGTGCGTGAAATGTGTGAACATACCTTGCTTAGAATTATGTACACACAAATTCACTGAGGTTTAATTTGTCATCACCATTGCAACAGCTTGTTCCCAAGCTTCCATTGTCACACCTGACAGCACAAGATGATCAGTGATGCCGGGACTGAATGAAATTTAACATAGGATTTATTTCCTAATTATTTTGTTTTTAAGCTTAGACAAGTGTCTTCTTGATAAGTTACAAATTGACTATCAACATCTTTTATTGAATTCTTAAAAAATTCTATTACAGATCTAAATAAGTTTACTTGTAGTAGTAATAGCTTGTAGTAGTAGTAGTCACATTCAACTGGACTTGTTCTGTAATGCTGAAAAACGTTTTGTAGCTTATCCAAGTCACTTTTTCAGTTCCACTGTCAAGAAGATACTCCAGCATTTATATCTATACTTTTAGACACCTTAAAGCAGGGGTTTCAAACTGACGGCCCTCCAGCTGTTGCAAAACTTCCCATCATGCCTCTGCCTGTGGGAGTCATGCTTGTAACTGTCAGCCTTGCAATGCCTCATGGGACTTGTAGTATTGCAACAGCTGGAGGGCCGCCAGTTTGAGACCCCTGCCTTAAAGTGATTGCAAAGGTTTTTTTTTTTTTTTCTTAAAATAACAAACATGTTATACTTACCTCCTTTGTGCAAGGGTTTTGCACAGAGTGGCCCCGATCCTCCTTTTCTGGGGTTCCCCCAGCGGCGCTCCTGGCTCTTCCTCCTCTTCGAGTGCCCCCACGGAGAGCCTTTTTCCATGGGGGCACTCGTGTGGGCACGCTCCCGAGTCCTGCTGCCGTGTCCATTGACCGAGACAGTAGGACTCAGCCCCGCCCCCCCCCTAGCTCCCGTGTCGCTGGATTTGATTGACAGCAGCGGAAGCCAGTGGCCCTGCTGCTATCAATTTATCCAATGAGGACCAGAGACAGTGGCTGGAGCTGCTGAGCTTATTCTCGTCACTGGAACGATTGGGCTCGGGTAAAAATAAGGGGGGCTCTGGGGGGCAGCTGCACCACAGAAGGTTTTTCACCTTAATGCTTAGAATGCAATAAGGTAAAAAACCTTGAGACTTTACAACTCCTTTAATCCAACTACCAAGGAATGTATAGACTTTGGTTGTCCAAGAAAAATAGTAATGTTTACAGTACTATCAGATGCTTAAAGTAAAATTCCAGGTGAAACCTAACTACTCTAGCTCTTAAAGAGAATCAAGATCCAGTGAACTGTTTGATTTTTTTTGCAACAGAATCTGTTTAATATATTTATGAGCTGACATATATGAAAGCTGTCAACTCTGTTATGTTACCTAGAAGGTCGATCTTCACAAAGAAGTATTTTAGTTCTTAGTGGAGCCTGTTGGGCTAGTCAACACCTGGCTTCCTATATGTCTTGGATACTCCAACAGTCAGGTCTCCCTGTAATAATTCCCAACTTTGTTCCTGTACAAATTAAAGTTTTGGGTGTTTTCGCCCAACTTTGTGTGTTCAAGTACCTTACATTCATTATAATATAAAATAAACAAAAATATCCAACAGGCAGAATAGGACCTCCTCATACTGGTCAATGAAGGTGTGCAGACCCAGAAACTCAGTAATAAGTTACCATCACGGGGTCACGAGCTACATTTGACAAGGAACTGTCTGCCCACTACTTTGAATCATTGCTAAGACACCACAGTGTGGTGTTTGATGCCTGAGTAGCCAGTCGCTAGGCCAAAGCACTGTTGCATAGGTACAGTGGGCGTGCTTAGCAGTATTCAAATAATATCTTAAGAAATGTTGATCATTGCATAAGATCTTTGTGGATGCTTTGTGTTTGGGGACAGGAATGCTTAATAGTAAGATGTGGCTTGTTGGTGTTTCCTGTATAGCAAAGGGCTGATGTGTTTTTGCTCTCATTGTTCAGGTGACAGGTGCCTTCCAGATAGGAATATTGTTTTTAAATACATGTTTTAATGTTTTAAGATTATGAGGTCTATTTATAAAACAGTAAATATGGCTTTCACCATACATTTTCTGGTGGTGAATCAATCACTGTCACTTAAAACACAAGGACCTGGAAGACTGGCCTGCAGTCAGGCTGCATTCACACCTGAGCGTAGCGTTTTTGAGCGGTTCTTCCGGCGTTTTGTTGCGCATATTTGCACGTTTGACTACAGCGTTTTCCGGCTTTTTTGAGCTTTGGCGTTTTTTTTTTTTTTAGCCAATAGGAAACATGATCATCTCTTTCATCATTTGTTGCTATGTTTTTAGATTTTTTCATCTGCTTCCTGGGTGAATATTCTTGTTCCGGTTTATCATTGTACTTCCTGCTCCATGTGTTTGTATTGTCCTCTGCAAAGATGAGTGATGATGAGATGGTGTGTTTTGTGGCAGCAGCCACTGTTATGTCATATTTTCTGCATGAAAGAGAGAGGAGAAAGAAGAGGGCACGCAGATACTGGATTCACCCCGTAATTGCTGATCGAGAAGAGAGAGGCCAATTTTGGGTCATGTACAGTGACCTACGTGATCACGAGGATACATTTTTGGACTACACTAGGATGTCCATAAAAAGGTTAGTAAAACTTATTTGGATTCATGATGTTTGACATTGTTCCTTTCTTATCATGTCGACTAATAAACCCCACATTTTTTTTTTGATCACAGCTTTGATGAGTTAATTTACTCAGTAGTCAGTTGCAACGAATGGATACATATTTCCGTAACAGTATACCCCCTGTGGAACGACTGATCATCACACTGAGGTAAATTTTTCTTATTTTTTGTAATTTTTTAAAGACTGATACATGAAGAACCCAAGATTAAAAATTTTGTATATGCATAAAATAAACACCAAAAACACGTTTTTAAAGCAAAAAAAACCTTTACTTTTTTAAAAATATTAAATATTTTTTAAATATAACTTTTTCTGTTCGTTTATTTTTTCTTCACATATACAGCTCAACAATATAAAAAGAAGAAATAGAGCTAACGTAGCTCATAAAACAAACAAAAAAAAATTTAAAGCTGATGAAATGTTTGGGAGGAGTTGACTGCCTCATTTGCTGACATCACCACATTCATGGCATGGCCATAATGTGACCAGATGGAGGTAGAGGGATTTTCATTATGCTGCCAATTAGAAGGTAGTGGTGTTGGCAGAGAAAGGTAATTAGAAGGTGGTGGTATTGGCAGATGAAGGTAATTAGAAGGTGGTGCTGTTGGCAGAGGAAGGTGGGTGGCAGAATGTGGTGATGACAACTGAGGTGGTGCTGGCAGATGGGGCGGGGGGAGATTTGCATAGGGACCATAAGGTGGTGGAGGTTCTGAAGACCTATATGTTGTTGTTGTGGAATAAAAGTTGCGATGTAATGGATGGTACCTGCCAACATGTCTGCCTGGTGTTCTGATGGTACCTTCTCCATCAGACCTTCCAGACACCTTGTAGAAACCTGCACATGCGACCTGTTGCTGTTCATTCTTTCAGACATACTGGCCATAATGTCCAACATGCGATTAAGCTCAGGTTCAGGAGCCCTCCTTCTTGTTGCTCTAGCAGGTACACGAGCACATATGGGTGGTGTGGACTCCTCGTCTCCCACAGGTGTCGCAGATGTCGAACATGCTGGAGTCGACAATTGGATCTCCGGCTCTTGGCCTGCTTGATCACCTGATGCTTGGCTTGATTGCTCACTGGCAGACGCTTGGCCTGCTTGCTGACTGTTTGCATCTGTGTCCAAATCATTATTTGGAGTACTGTCCTCCCAGCAGTTTTCAGTACTGAAAATAGAAATTATTATTAAAACTTTCTCTTTACATTTTGTTTAATGACATTCGTACAGATGATAGCTTACCGCCGCAAAGCCAGCAATGGCCGAAGGAACTCCAACTCTTTAGCATGCATGTATTCTCTAGGAGCACACTCCGCAGATCCACTCCTAAATTCCCTGAGTAGTCTTAGATGTCAGGTATAGGCATCACGTATACTCTTCCACTTCATTTTGAGCAGTTTAACTGTAAAAAAACAAATTAAAATATATATATTTATTTCTTTGTAGGTACCTAGCAACCGGACAATCATTAGCAAGTCTACACTATGCCTTTCGGGTTGGAAAATCAACAGCAAGTTACATAGTCCATGACACCTGCTCTGCTATTTGGGATGTGTTGAAGGATATTGTGTTTAACAAACCTACAGCAGAAGAATGGTCACAGATCTCTGAAGTTTTCTGGCAACGCTGCAACTTCCCCAGTTGCGTTGGAGCGATTGATGGGAAACATATTCGGATCATAAAGCCCATGGGTAGCGGAAGCCAGTATTTTAACTACAAGAAATATTTTTCTTTTGTTTTAATGGCAGTGGCTGATGCTAATTATTGCTTCCGTTATATAGATATTGGGTTGTATGGCAGCAGCGCTGACTCTACTATTTTTGGGAATTCTTCATTTGGACACATGCTGCGTACCAATAGTCTGGACCTTCCGGAAAACAGCCCTCCCCTACCCAGTGTTTTTGTGGGGGATGAGGCCTTTGCTCTGAGTGAGCATCTTCTACGGCCTTATTCGGGGCACAATCTAACTGTGCAGAAGAGTGTGTTCAATTATTGGCTAACAAGAGCACATCGAGTTGTCGAATGTGCATTTGGCATTTTAGCAAACAAATGGCGGGTCATGCACACTCCCGTTGTTCTAAACATGCAAAATGCAGTCTGTGCTGTTAAAGCTGCATGTGCCTTGCATAACTTTGTAAGGCAACGGGATGGATTTGAGTTTGAGGACCCATTACATCAGAACATGGAAAGAGCTCATTGGACTGGTGTTTGTGGAAGCAGACAAGGTACACATGTCAGGGATCAATATGCGTCCCACTTTATGTCTCCAGCAGGACAGGTCCCATGGCAGCTTGAGGCAATTGAATAATTTTAAATCTTTAGTTGTTTGTTAATAGAACCATATACTATGCTGTACTGAATAATTAATAAAAATGCTTGATGTATTGATAAGAAGTCTCATGTTTTATTTAAAATATATCTTTGTGTGCAGTATCCATACAATATCCACTAGGGGTCAGAGTGTGCCTTCATGTATTTGTGACATGCTAACATTACTATACTCATACTCCTATGCATTAGGTGCTTATACTTATATAAGAAGGAGGCAATAGATGTGCCATTCCAGTTCATCCTGGTCACATTCCTACACACATGCAGTTAGTGTGTACATATATGTGGCCATAGTGAACTGTAATTGCACATCTATTGTCTGTTTTCTCATATGTATGATCTTGTAAGCAATGCATAGGAGTGTAAGCATAAGCTAGTACTGTTTTTCTGGTGCTAAGATTCTGTTATTTATAATGTACTAAATAACAATCATCCCATTATCTCCCTATGGTCGGTTATGTTTGCAGGGGTTTATCTTACCTTTCTCATCTTTCACACGGGCATTTAGGTCTGCCCAGTTTGTGAAAACTTGGCAAGAAATCTGGTTCATGCCCTCCTCTTGCTCGCTCGCAGCTTATAGCATGGAGCTCTGGATTCATAGAGACAGGGGTGCTTTACCATTCTGATAAAGCTCTCCTGATCTAAAAGACATACTGTCTCATCCACTTCACTCTCTATATTGCTGGCCTCCATGTCTTCTAACCAAAAAAATGGTGATCTGTGCACTTCCTGTGTATGTCTTATGTCATTTCCTTTATCTAAATTTATTTCACTTGAGCAGATAAAAGCCACAAAACGCCCGTAGAAACGCTCGTTGTCGCGCTAGATGCTTGAATCGAGCGTTTCCATTAGTTTCTATGGGAATACAAACGCTCCAAAAACGCCCAAATATGCCCGATTCGAGTGACAAAAAAGGGTCCAGAACTTGTTTGAGCTTCAGGCGTAGGGCTTCAGGCGACTTGGAACTTGAAATGGAGATGTGAACCATCCCCATAGAGAATAATGTATTTTTTCCCCTCAAGCATTTTGTAGCTTGAAGCTTCAAGCTACAAAATGCTCAGGTGTGAATGGAGCCTTAATGTTTGCTGAATATAAATATGCCCCTTAGTATCAACTGATAGTTTTCTGCTTCCCCTGTCCTAATATCTTGTTAGCTTAAATCTTGACTTTTGTGGTCTTCTCAAAGATTCAGGCCTTACCCTAATACAATTGTTATAGTTTTGTGAGCAGCTACACCCCTTCTACCTAATGAGGTAGCATTGCTAAGACAATAGTTCCTAAAGAATAAAGTGAAGTGTTCAGTTTTTATCTCAATAATTTTAGCATGGTTGGCTGATTAGTGCCTGTGCTTTTATGTCCTCATTCTGCCTAGTGTGCACTTGCCAACAGTATTCATTGCAGCATGTGTTTTTTTCTGCCTCCATCTATAGATGATACAGAAGTGTTTTGGGGGGATGAACACTTCCCGTTGTGTCTGGGATTACAATGTAATGCTGTAGTCCACGGTACGGCGGATGTAATTATATTAGGTAAACAGCAGGAAGACATAGAGGATACAATTTTATTGTCCCTTCTACTCTTGTCCCCACCGGTTATTCTAGGTTAATTAGTATTGTGAGTACAACCGTATCAAAAGATTTTCTCTCTTGTGTTTATCATTCTGATAAATAATTACTATGTTAGACTTCTAGGTCTTTAATTGCAAGCTATTTCTGACTTGCATGTATATACAGTATATATATTGGAATTCTAACTTGTTAATATCCTTTTGCATAGTTACATTTTCTTATTTTTTTTCCTTGCTTCAGGACATTCAACTGTGTCCCAGCCTATACCACATCCTCACTAAGTTAAATAACTCCAGCCCTCAGATACTCCAACACCCCTCCCTCATTAGATTAAGCTCTGCAAGCCAGCCTTCTGCCTGCAGCTGCTATGAAATATATCAGTATAGAGATGTCTCAAGTGCTCTGAGCATATCCGTTATTAGACATACATTAAAATGTACCAGACACGAATAGGATGTGGAGGAATTTGAGTGTCCAGGCTTTGTTCTAATTGTGTGGACTTGCTATTAAAGATTAATGTCCCCTTTCTTTAGTTATAGGTACTTTACTTAAGACAGACATATTAGCTGGAGTTGCTGCACTGCATTGCAGTGTGTAGGGTATAGTCCTTTACATTGCATTTGAACGTATTGTCTTGAAAAAGCCCATTAAAGTATAATAAGTGGGATCATATAACACCACAGTGCAAAGCATGTCACTATCCAAGACACGGTCTGGTTACTGCATAGGTTTAATGAAAGCCAACAATAACCAGGCATGCATTCCTAAACCAAACAAGTATGAGTAGGACTGAATGAGACCCTCATAACTGATGTGTGTCAACCATTAGTCTGGGAGAGATACAAATTGTCAGCCAACTACTGCACTCATGTGCAGAAGGTAATAGGGCATCTGGTGCCAGCTGAAGTAGTCAAGAGAATTGATTTATTAAAGGCAATTAGACGGTTCACTTTGCAAGGGACATTGCATTTTGCAAGAGAATTTTCCATAAAGTAAAAGTGAATAAGTTGAAGCTCCTTCCATCATCCAATCACGAGTGGGCAAAAATGCTTTTTTTTTTTCTTCTTTGCACAAAGTAAATTTCACAACATTCACAAATCTCTGTCTCCTGCTTTTTGTCATCCACTAACCTTTTTTTTTTTTTTTTTAAATGCAGTTGTTCATCAAATGAGAACAGGTGTCAGGGATGCTGACTGCAGGCATCTAGCAGTGGGGTTGACCAGATCTGCGTAGCTGCACTTAGGAAACTGAAACCAGACTGTATATGATTAAAACAAGTTTATTAAAAGTGAAACATAACCCATCCAAACACCAGCAAACAGAATATACAGCAAAAGTGAACATATATAATAAACCAAGTGACAAAATACCTAACAAGCAGCCTAACTAACCAACTGGCAGAAATACTAGCTAGCAAACTAACTATAATACAGTATATACAGACAAAAGGGAGCAGGGATCAATAGGGTAAAACTGGGGGTGAAAGAAACAGTCAGGAAGAGGAACCAGGACTAGGAATCAGGAACAAGGGGAGCAGAATACAATGTAGCAGGGCACAAGGTACAGATACAGGGCAGGTGCAGGATCAGGATCTAGGCTCTGGATACGTCAGCAAGCATAATCTGGCTATCAGGCAAAACAACGAAGCAAGTAGAAAATGCAGAGAAGGGATTAAATACCCTCCCAGCAGTCAGCACCAGGTGGAGGCTGATTACTGGGCTCTGCTGGCTCTGGTGAACACTGGAACTACAACCTTCTGCTCTGGATACTATAGTGTCACCAGCAGGTGATCCAGGTCCTGACAAAGGGAGAATACAGGGCAGGACTGGGAGAGGCTATATTGTTTTGTGCAGTGATGGTTCAAGCCCCTTATGTAAATGAAGGAGCTTAATCACATACTAAGGAGGGAGCTTACCCCTTTTACCTTTGAGCTGTGCAAGGGGAGCTGAAACCAAGAGGTCATAGAACTTCCCATGCTCCAGGTTGCTGTAGCAGCTGGGAAATCATTGAAAGTGTTTGCAATTAAAAAAAAGTTTGTTCTGCTTTAACAGATGCCGAAATAGTTTGTTTCAACCACTAAACATTTTTTAATTGATTAGTGCATAGACATTTATAGTTTTATCTAAACATTCAGATATTGACATTTCAACACAGATTTTTCATGACAAGATGAAAAACTTTTGTGGGTGCCTTTTCCTAAAGGAATGCAATCTCTGCATATGGGATAGAGATACCAAACACCTATTGCAGGCTCTTCCTTGTTAGTTTAGCATCTTTCTGCTCTACAACATAACAACATCATTAAAGTACATGCACCTTTTGTAGCCTGTAAGTAGCTCAGAAAGTCTTCAAATCAGTCTTTGTAAAGCTCTTTTGGATTCCTGGCCCAGGGTTTACATGGAGCTTCCAGTTTGACACACCTACATTAGACTATTCAGTCTAACCTGCCAATGGTATTAGATACTGCTGAAAAACGCAAATCATACATCATGGAAGCATACCCTTAATCCACCTGCAGTACAATTATACAATTTTTCCATGCTCACTGAACCCTTTAAATATGTGAAAAGTGATGTCCTTGGGCACTTCTTGGCCGCTGCTAGGGCGTTCATCCCCCATCACTATCAATTAACTACTATTCTTCCCTTTGGGAATGGGCTAATGAAGTGGTAACTATAAGAGACCCAGAATAACTGTTGGTGCAGGAAGCAGGTAAGGAAGAACAGTTTTCCCACACCTGGACCACATGCTCCATGCTCCACTACTCACCTGAGTTTTTATTGTGGGCTAAGAGCGATTCCAATTCAATTCCTCCATTCCTATTCAGCTGTGATGGAGTGTACCCCCCCCCCCCCTTTCATTACCATGTCTGCTTTCTTTCCCCTCCCTGCCCTTCTACCTTCTTTATAATCTATGTTATCCAATTATACATACCCATTCCTTTTGCTATGCAAAAGCTTCACTGATGCATACCACACACGTGTGATCCCTTCAGCTTATACCTTCTGTTTACGTTTTCAAATATTAGTCTACTCTACGAAGTTCTATCTTTTCAGTGCAACCAAATCTGATACCAAAGTTGGTGCTTCGCACCTTTTTCATGTTTCTGGATTTCGGTTGTAATTTGCATTGTGACTGAACTTTACATTTTCTGTTACTTTCCAAATTCCGTACTTGCTATTTGTCTGTAACTAAGTTTTATGTTTCAATAAAATCAGACTGAACACAATCATGCCATTTTTGTAAGCGTTCTTCTTTTCACTCCAAGCTTTCGTTAAAAAAAAAGTGTTTTGGAAATAGTTTTGTGTGTGATTGGTTCTCGTTAGAAATGTTCATGCTGTTGAGAAAAGAGTAAAACGCTTGGCCAGTCCAGTTGATTAAATCAGCCAGTCCTCATGGACATAACCTTTTTTTTTATCTTATCCGTTTTGGAACCGCAAACCCACTTATGTTAAATTATGTATTGTAGTCTTTGCAAGAGGTGATTTCTGTTCTTGGGATGTTTCCAGTCCTATAGTGCTTACAATCTCATTTTCTCATAGCAGAAGTTATCCGGCCATGATGAGGAGTGACTGCTGCTGGGTCTCAGACCATATTTTCTGACTCAGATGACAACAGATTAATGACTGGGTTTGTCTCTTTGCTCCGCAATGTGCAGCTCAGAGACTGTCAGTGTTATATAACAATGAGTAATTGCTATTTTAACACAGAATCTGGCAACAAGTGAAATGTTTAAACACACAGAGCAGAGTTCTCGCTGCAGGGGGTGTGAAAAGGATTCCTTCTGGCACAGCAAACCGCTAGTGTTTAGAAAAGCAGTGTCTTTACATATTAAGGCAGCGATGACTCAATTGTGTTCCTCACAGTGGTATTTTAAGGAAATGACTGTACTTAGCATCCCCCACAAAGAGGTTTGGGATTTGCACATATGGAAATAGGCCTTCTATAATTGCAGTGAACAACCAGTTTTAGTTACATCATGGCTTCTGTCTAATGAAACACAGAGCAAAGTGCAAATTGTAAAACACATATAAACCAAATAGCTGAGTATTTTCAATCAAGCTGGAATCAAACTGGATGCTAATGGTAACTACACAGCTTGGCAGTTTGAATTACATAATTCCATAAAAGCCTACGTGGCACTGATGACACGTGACACTGATGTGGCACTGATGACAGATGGCACTGATACGTGGCACTGATGGCATGTGACACTGATGTGGCACTTATGACAGGTGGCACTAATACGTGGCACTGATGACACATGACACTGATGTGGCACTGATGACAGATGGCACTAATACGTGGCACTGATGACAGATGGCACTAATACATGGCACTGATGACATGTGGCACTGATGACAGATGGCACTAATATGTGGCACTGATGGCACGGGACACTGATGTGGCACTTATGACAGGTGGCACTAATATGTTGCCCTGATGACACATGACACTGATGTGGCACTGATGACAGATGGCACTAATACGTGGCACTGATGACAGATGGCACTAATACATGGCACTGATGACACGTGACACTGATATGGCACTGATGACAGATGGCACTGATACATGGCACTGATGACACGTGGCACTGATACGTGGCATTGATGACACATGACACTGATAACAGATGGCACATGACACTGACAGGTGGCACTGACAGGTGGCACAGGGGACAGGTGGCACTGGGGACAGGTGGCACTGGGGACAGATGGTACTGACAGGTGGCACTGGGGACAGATGGCACTGATAGGTGGCACTGGGGACAGGTGGCACTGGGGACAGATGGCACTGGGGACAGGTGGCACTGGGGACAGGTGGTACTGGGGACAGATGGCACTGGGGACAGGTGGCACTGGGGACAGGTGGTACTGGGGACAGGTGGCACTGGGGACAGACGGCACTGATAGGCACAGTGTTTTAGTTTGTGTTCAATCACACTGCAGCACAGGTCGCTTTCCCTCCTCACACGTGGTCTCTGTGTGAGGAGGGAGAGCCGGCATTGAGAGATGATCTCATATGTTTACACTTGAGATCATCTCCCATTGGATACGGCGATCGAGTGCTAAATGGCAGCTGTGATTGGCCACTTAGCACAATCTGTGATTGGCTGTGTCCAAGGGACACGGCCAACACAGATTCTCCCCGATGCGTGCCCGCGGCGGCGCATGGGGAAGGAGTAAAAAGGAGGACGCCCAGGGACGCCCTCCCGGCAATTGAGCGCTGCACTGTAGATGTCTTTCGGCTATAGCGCGGGCGCCTAGTGGTTAAGACACTGCATATAGACCTCACTTACTCAGCCCAACTTCCTGGTACTTGTAGTACTACTAGTTCATTCTCTTCACTGAACACTGTATGCAGACATCTGTGCCCTGTTCACATTTCTACCACCTGTAATCTTATTGGAGACAATCAGGGCTTTTTTTTCTCTGACAATAGGTGCAGGAACTCCCCTTTTCCGAGTCACCCCTTTTTCCCGCCCCTACCCACCTCCGAGCACCGTCCTTTGGTTCCATCCCCTACCCACCTCTCAGTACCGCCCATTTTAGAGAATACAGAACCAAGTATCATTTTGTGGTGCTAAGTAATTTGTATGGAATTTGGTAATGATATCAAGAAAAGTAATAAAATAGATTCCATTCAACCAACAACAATAGATCCCCCTAACAACAATGTACCACCCACAACAAAATCTCCCCCCTCCCCCAGCAACAATAGACTCCCGGCAGCATCAACAGATTTCCGCACAGCCAGCATTAATAGACACTCTGGCAGCCATCAACAATAGACCCCTCCCCAACAGTAGATCTACTTTAGCAACAACTGACCCCCCAGCAACATAAGACCCACCCCTAGCAACAATAGGTCCCCCACCAGCAACAATAGATCTCCTTCAGCAACAATAGACCCCCCTGCAAAAATAGATCCCCTCCAGCTAGAATGGATCCCCCAGCAGTGAGCATCAATACCCTGCAGCACACCCCAGCACCCCTTGCCATTACATACAGTCAGTCCAGGAGGTGCCGGAACTGCGTTCCCCCGCGTTCCCACTGAGAAAAGCCCTGGAGACAATAATAATTTTTTTGGGATATGTATTATAGCAGAAAGTAAAAAATTGTCACTCTTTTTTTGTTTATAGCACAAAAAATAAAAAACAACAGAGTTGATCAAATACCACCAAAAGAAAGCTCTATTTGTGGGAAAAAAAGGACATCAATTTTGTTTGGGTACAATGTCACACGACTGCGCAATTGTCAGTTAAAGCAACGCAGTGCTGTATTGCAAAAAATGGCCTGGTCATTAAGGGGGCAAATCCTTCCAGGGCTGAAGTGGTTAAAGGAGCCAGCCACTTTGAACATAAAAGTTTGAATAGTGTTTGTCATGTTGTGTGGATGTACTGGCCTGTGGGTTGAGGAAACAGAAGGGAGTGAATCTGACATAGGAAACAGAGTGTCAGTTCCCTACCCATCTGCCAACCTGTTCACATAGGTTATTGTAAAAGAAATATGGTTTAACCACTTGCCGACCAGCTCATGCTGATATACGTTGACAAAGTGGCACAGGTGCGCAAAACGACTTACCCGTTCGTCAATCCGTCATCGGTGGCTAGCGAGCCCGTGGGTCCCGTGGACTCGATGTCCTTCATTGCCCCGCGATTGTGGCATGGAGAGGCAGGACATAAACAAAGAATTTCCCTGTTCTGCCTAGCAACATGACAGGGATCTTCTGCCCCCAATGATCGAGAGCAGTGATCTCTGTCATGTTCTAGTGAGCCCAAATCCCCCCTACAGTTAGAACTTGCTGAGGAAACACACTTAACCCCTTAAACGCCCCCCTAGTGTTTAATCCCTTCCCTGCCAGTGACATTTACACAGTAATCAGTGCATTTTTATAGCACTGATCGCTATATAAATGCCAATGATCCCAAAATAGTGTCAAAAGTGTCCGTTCTGTCCGCTGCAATGTCACAGGCACGATAAAAATCACAGATCACTGCCATTACTACTAAAAAAAAAAAATCATAATAAAAATACCATAAATCTATCCCCTATTTTGTAGATGCAATAACTTTTGCGCAAACCAATCAATATACGTTTATTGCAATTTTTTTACCAAAAAATATGTAGAAAAATACATATTGGCCTAAACTGAGGAAGACACTTGTTTTTTATATTTTTGGGGGATATTTATTATAGCAAAAAGTAAAAAATATTGCTTATTTTTCAAAATTGTCGCTCTTTTTTTGTTTATAGCGCAAAAAATAAAAACCGCAGAAGTGATCAAATACCACCAAAAGAAAGCTCTATTTGTGTAAAAAAAAGAACGTCAATTTTGTTTGGGTACAAGGTCGCACGACCGCGCAGTTAAAGCGACGCAGTGCTGTATTGCAAAAAAGTCAGGAAGTGGGTAAATGCTTCCGGGGCTAAAGTATTTAACTGAATTTGAGTCATACTGTTTGCTTTGTATTTCTCTTTACCATTGAAAGGTTCTAAATTACTAAATAGCAATTCATAAATAGTTCAATATTGTTTAGATAAAATACCTTTTTGATCTGCAGAGATATGTTATGCATTTTCACGTGTCCCTTTTAATATGGTAAACAAGCTTGAACTGTTTCACTGGTATTTTGTAAGTTTCTTGTTATTGGTGACAGTCGGTAAAAATGACTGAACGCAGGGTGTCAGAGGTGTTGGAGGACTTGCAGAGTCAGGGCAACCAGCGGGTACAGATTCTGTCAGCGACCCTCACGAGGGTAGTGCAACATAATATTAGACATATGCGATTCGTTTATTACGAATCGAAAATTTGTACAAATTTCCGTAAGTTCGTACATTCGGGAGGATCCGAAATATGAATTGCTATGCTTCCGAATCTTGTACGAAATACAAAATATCGTTTAGGAATTTCGGATCCAAATTCCTAACAAACATTCGTAATTGTTACAAAAAGTCAACGAACCTAAAAGTTAAAAACTCAGGAAGTCAGAACAGCACAGGGATGGTGGGAGCCCCTCATAATGATAAATTCAACATAACGAACATTCGTAATTGTTACGAAAAGTTAACAAACCTAAAAGTTAAAAACTCAGGAAGTCAGTACAGCACAGGGATGGTGGGAGCCCCTCATAATGATAAATTCATCATAATGAACATTCATAATTGTTACGAAAAGTTAACGAACCTAACAAAAATTCGTATTTCGTACGAAATTTCAGATATGAATTATGAAATACAATTTAATTCCAATACGAAACAGAACGGAACGAAACAAATTTATTGACGGCGCACATGTCTACAACATATGGTCCTGAAGAAGCGGGGGAACCCGTGTAACGCATAGACCAGTTACAAGTACATGTATCCATCAGATTTACATATTTTTGTATTTATCGCAAAGTTTCTTAATGCACATCCATGTTTTTATTATTGTGTTTATGATAACATTTTATGTGTAATACAATTTATATAGATTTTTATTCTGAGTTTGTTCTCATTTGGCATATTTAAAGCCTCACTACACATTTGTTTTAAAAAATACCATACTCTGTCTGGGATTACATGAGAAGACAGAAGGAGTTGAGACAGACTACATCCACAAAGATCTGTGGTTAGTTCTCCAAGATTTTTAGAACAACTTACCTGCAGCTAATTGGATTTCCGTTTTCTGGAGCCAGATTCATTAAGACATGGTTTCTGATTCTGATTCTGGTTGTTGTAGCAGCTTTACTGAGTAGGCTAGACTACATACACTGGTAGGCATGATTGAAAAGACTGCACGGACTGATAATACAAGGGTTAACTTATCACTGTACTTTTGTGATGCTATGAATAAAATGTGTCACCAGTGCTTATTAGTGAACTCAATCCTTTATTACGACCATTAGGGCTCACAGCGATATGCTGTGTCCCGCTAATGAGGGACATGGCTCCTGTTTATTTCACTGGGATTACTGCTTAATTATAAAACACACAGGTTGGAAAAAACAATTATATTGTTGGTTAAATAGGCCCCATGGGAACCAAGGGGACAGAGGGAGGTCTGGGTCATTATTATAAATGGTTTGTTTGGAAACACACAGGATGGTAGGTCATATGGCGTTGTGGGTTTAATGTCTTACGATTAACACAATAAATAAAGGGTTTTAGTTTAATCCTCAGTGGTGCACGTCTTTTCTTTATCTCAAAATAACACTATATTAATAAGTAAGAATTAAATACATTGGATTACATACTTTTACTATGCTTTGTTGTATAGGTGGCATGTTATAAATAAACAAAAAGACACATCAGATCTGTTATCCTTTGCTATACTGTTGTACATCAGTTCTTAAATGTCACATTTAATCAAGAAGCGTTCACTCCTACTCTTTTTTTTTTTTATCTGGTTAATACCCAAGAGGCCACCACAAGCAAAGTTGCATGTTTGTGTTTTATTTCATGCAGGGCACATGAAGTGTTCATGTAACATGCATAAATTGAGCAATAGCCTGTCAATCCAAGGGTTGGATTAGCAAAACATAAATGCAGCCTGTAGGCAAGACAAGTTGACACTTTAAATAATGCTAAACTCACTTGATGTCTCTGTGAAAATTCATTATAATAAGGCACTTTGCACATCCAGGTTTATTTAATTAGGTTGTTGAAAATCATTTTGATATTATGCAGCGAAAAGGTTGCTATGGTTGTTGTTGGCAACAGTGAACAAATAGGTTCCATCCTTTGCTTTAAGACAGTATTTACCAAGATATCTGATTGCATACAACAAAACATCCTTTAACTAGGTGAGGAGTTTTTTTAGGTGCCAAAAAACATGCCACAAAAATTGTTACATAAAATACACCGTAATCTTTATTATATTGCATAAACACAAAAAGTTTAAAATTGCTGACCTAATAGTCGGGCATTATATCCCCAAAAACACTACATAGGAAAACATGTCAATGTTAAAGTGATATTAAATCTTTATTCGTTAATAACAAACATTGTATATTTACCTGCTCTGCGCAATGGCTTTGGGCAAATTGGGCCCAAAATGTCAATATTTTGTGTGGCAACCATTATTTTCCATCACTGTCTTAACCCTCTTGGGCATGGAATACACCAGAGCTTCACAGGTTGCCACTGGAGTCCTCTTCCACTCCTCCATGACGACATCACAAAGCTGGTGGATGTTAGATACCTTGCGCTCCTCCACCTTCCATTTGAAGATGCCCCACAGATGATCAATAGGGTTTAGGTCTGTGTTTAGGTCTGGAGACATGCTCAGCCAGTCCATCACCTTTACCCTCACCTTCTTTAGCAAGGCAGTGGTCGTCTTGGAGGTGTGCTGGGGTCGTTATCATGTTGGAATACTGCCCTGTGGCCCAGTCTCCAAAGGGAGGGGATCTTGCTTTGCTTCATTATGTCAGAGTACATGTTGGCATTCATGGTTCCCTCAATGAACTGTAGCTCCCCAGTGCCGGCAACACTCATGCTGCCCCAGACAATGACACTGCCACCACCATGCTTGACTGTAGGCAAGACACACTTGTCTTTATACTCCTCACCTGGTTGCTACCACACACGCTTGACACCATCTGAACCAAATAAGGCTAAGGACATGGTTCCAGTAATCCATGTCATTAGTCTGCTTGTCTTCAGCAAACTGTTTGCGGGCTTTCTTGTGCATCATCTTTAGAAGAGGCTTCCTTCTGGGATGACTGTAACGAAGAGTGCTTTTGTCATGTACCATTTCCTTCTAGTCTGAATATAGATATCAAATATTCCAACCACTTGCAACCAAGAGCTAGGCAGAACTCGTTTTGGCTGCTGAACATGAGCTTTTTAGTGAAACACAGGTACACAGAAGTAACAATTGGGAAAATCCCCTTTCCCTTTGTATTCATGGTGGGGTAGACTGTCCAATCAATATGGAGAGCTGTTGGACGAATTCCCCCCTCCCTCCTCACCGCAAACACACATACACATCCCATAATACTTTTATTCCAAGGCAGACAGACACAATAGAACAATGGAAACAAGCCACACCCCAAATGACCCAGCAAAGAGTCCACAACAGTATGAGACAATATACTATATATATATATATCGATATATATGTCTATATATATATCGATATATATATAGATATATATATCGATATATATATCGATATATATATATAGATATATATTTATATATATATCTATATATATATATCGATATATATAAAACATTCCAGTGTGGTTGTACAGCGAGTTTGATTAGTACAGATCAGACCGGGGTTCTCGTTCACCCTGTGCTCCTAATAGAAACAGGATGACTTAGACATAGGAGGTGCATGGGGAGCTGAAACAAGGGTTTCCCAACCTCTCCAAGGGATTCTGGGTTCCACGGGCCCCCCGCCCAAAGTGACTCCCATCACAATGACAGCCATGCAGACCAATTTGATGCAGTGTGCAGCGTATGATCTGAGCACTGACAGGCTGCCCCCCCTTCAATCTCTGCAGCAATGTTGGCAGCACTCATAAGTCTGTTTTCCAAAGACAACCTCTGGATATGACGCTGAGCACATACACTCAACTTCTTTGGTTGATCATGGCGAGGCCTGTTCTGAGTGGAACCTGTCCTGTTAAACCGCTGTATGGTCTTGGCCACTGTGCTGCAGGTAAGTTTCAGGGTGGCAATCTTATTATAGCCTAGGCCATCTTTATGTAGAGCAGAAATTCTTTTTTTTCAGATCCTCAGAGAGTTCTTTGCCATGAGGTGCCATGTTGAACTTCCAGTGACTGGTATGAGAGAGTGAGAGCGATAACACCAAATTTAACACACCTGCTCCCCATTCACACCTGAGACCTTGTAACACTAACAAGTCACATGACACTGGGGAGGGAAATTGCTAATTAGGCCCTATTTGGACATTTTAGGGGTGTACTCACTTTTGTTGCCAGCGGTTTAGACATTAATGTGTAAAGTGTGTTGAGTTATTTTGAGGGGACAGCAAATTTACACTGTTATACAAGCTGTACACTCACTACTTTACATTGTAGCAAAGTGTCATCTCTTCAGTGTTGTAACATGAAAAGATATAATAAAATATTTACAAAAATGTGAGAGGTGTACTCACTTTTGTGAGATATTGTGTATATCTATATATATATATATATATATATATATATATATATATATATATATATATATATATATATATATATATAAACACCTCTAATGGTTTGTCAAAGTAAAACATTCTTAATTTAGTACTTGCAACTCTGTAATTTTACTGAGACCATAGCTGAATCTGTTCAGCTGATACATAACATATTTTTGCTTCCAAAAATCCCCTTAGAAAACTTGCCTGATTTTCAGCTGAATCTTGCTTCTTGAATGCTGGGCAGGTAAATAGGAAGAAGTTGTATTTGCCTTGCAGCTCTGTTCAGTCTCATTACAAGAAAGCTCAAGCTGGTTCTGTTCTACAACTTGGAAAATGGTGCCCTGAAGATTGTTTCACTGCTGTGCTACTTGACAGTACAGCATAAAGAGGTATAGCCATTTTCCTGCTTACTGAATGATGTTGGAATTTATATGCTTTAAAAGTAGAAATGATATTTTCTTTTGTATTGCATAAGTTCCTCAGCTATAAAGCTCTACACATTAGTTCAAGACTATTCTCGTGGTCATTCGTTAGTTATCTGGGGACTAGGGATGAGCTTCATGTTCGAGTCAAACTCATGTTCGACTCGAACATCGGCTGTTCGCAAGTTCGCCGAACAGCAAACAATTTGGGGTGTTCGCGGCAAATTCGAATGCCACGGAACACCCTTTAAAAGTCTATGGGAGAAATCAAAAGTGCTAATTTTAAAGGCTTATATTCATGGTATTGTCATGGGTCCAGCCCCAGGGGACATGAATCAATGCAAAAAAAAGTTTTAAAAACGGACGTTTTTTTTGGAGCAGTGATTTTAATAATGCTTAAAGTGAAACAATAAAAGTGTAATATCCCTTTAAATTTTGTACCTGGGGGGTGTCTATAGTATGCCTGTAAAGGGGCGCATGTTTCCCGTGTTTAGAACAGTCTGACAGCAAAATGACATTTCAAAGGAAAAAAGTCATTTAAACTACTCGCGGCTATTAATGAACTGCCGGTCCGACAATACACATAAAAGTTCATTGATAAAAACGGCATGGGAATTCCCCACAGGGGAACCCCGAACCAAAATTTAAAAAAAAAATGATGTGGGGGCCCCCCTAAATTCCATACCAGGCCCTTCAGGTCTGGTATGGATATTAAGGGGAACCCCGGCCAAATTTTTTTTTAAAAATGGCGTGGGGTCCCCCTTAAAACCTATATCAGACTCTTCAGGATTTTGGTATGGATTTTAAGGGGAACCCCGCCAGAAGAAGAAGAAGATGGAGGAAGAAACCGAAGGAAGATAGAAGATAGAAGAAAGAAGAAGCATTTAAATAAAGGAATTGTCAAAAACTGTCTCTTGTCATTTTTAACATTTTTGACACTTTTTTAGTGAAATGGTTACCATTACACACGGGGGGGTGCCGGGATCTGGGGGTCCCCTTGTTAAAGGGGGCTTCCAGATTCCGATAAGCCCCCCGCCCGCAGACCTCCACAACCACCGGCCAAGGTTTTGGGGATGAGGCCCTTGTCCTCATCAACATGGGGACAAGGTGTTTTGGGGGGCTACCCCAAAGCACCCTCCCAATGTTGAGGGCATGTGGCCTGGTACGGTTCAGGAGGGGGAGCGCTCTCTCGTCCCACCCTCCTTTCCTGCAGTCTGCCAGGTTGAGTGCTTGGATAAGGGTCTGGTATGGATTTTTAGGGGGACCCCACGCCGTTTTTTTTTTTATTTTGGTGCGGGGTTCCCCTTAAAATCCATACCAGACCTTAAGGGTCTGGTATAGATTTTGAGGGGGACCCCATGCCATTTTTTTTTTAAATTTTGTCCGGGGTTCCCCTTAATATCCATTCCAGACCTGAAGGGCCTGGTATGGAATTTAGGGGGACCCCCACGTCATTTTTTTTTTAAATTTTGGTTCAGGGTTCCCCTGTGGGGAATTCCCATGCCGTTTTTATCAGTGAACTTTTATGTGTATTGTCGGACCGGCAATTCATTAATAGCAGTGAGTAGTTTTAAATGACTTTTTTTCCTTTGAAATGTCATTTTGCTGTCAGACTGTTCTAAACACGGGAAACATGCACCCCTTTACAGGCATACTATAGACACCCCCCAGGTACGAAATTTAAAGGGATATTACACTTTTATTGTTTGACTTTAAGCATTATTAAAATCACTGCTCCCGAAAAAACGTCCGTTTTTAAAACTTTTTTTTGCATTGATCCATGTCCCCTGGGGCAGGACCCAGGTCCCCAAACACTTTTTATGACAATAACTTGCATATAAGCTTTTAAAATTAGCACTTTTGATTATTCATGTTTGTGTCCCATAGACTTTAACGGTGTTCACGTGTTCAAACTAATTTTTTGCCTGTTCGCAAGTTCTGGTGCGAACCGAACAGGGGGGTATTCAGCTCACCCCTACTGGGGACTCATCATAAAGAAAAGTACAAGTTAAGAGAACTGTAGCCTGGGTTTAAAGTCATCATAAAAAGTTCATGTACCTGCTGTGCCCATTACAAAGGTATCTTACTTGCTGCTGAATTTTATATTTAGTTTACCTTGTGGAATATGTGGAAGGAGAAATGAAACTCAAATTAGGTCAGATAGAATAATTGTGATTGTCTTAAGCTGAAAATAATACCTTACCTTTATTATATTGCTATGGTACTGTATGGAGCTTTTCCAATTGAAAGGGTCTTTCAATTGGAAAAGATTGTATATTCAATTGTGAATAAGCCACTGCTCTGTTTCTAAAATAAATGTTTACATTTTGGTGGAATTAATACCTAGTAATTAAAGAATATCCATTCAACATCATAGAAGGATCAGACCCATAGAATAATTCCTCCAAACTCTTGGGATGTCCACATCAGAAATGTTTTGCCTCCACCAAATACCCCATATTTTGAGTTCCCTTAATCAATTGACCCCCAAGCCAATTCTGACATTTCTCATATGCAAATGTAAAAATCTGCATTTTTTTTGCTAGAAAATTTCTTAAAACCTCCAAACATTATATATACATATATTTTTTTTAAACAAAGGCCCTGGAAAATAAAATGGTTGTTGTTGCAATTTTTTACGTTGCACGAAATTTGCTCTGTGGTTTATTAAACACAGATTTTTTTGAAAAAAATACACTTTAATGAATTCTAGTTCTAGTCCACAGGACAACTATTAGGCGTGCACTCCACAAATCTGGCCTTTATGGAAGAGTGGCAAGAAGAAAGCCATAGTTGAAAGAAAGCCAGAAGAAATCCCGTTGGCAGTTTGCGAGAAGCCATGTGCGGGACACAGAAAACATGTGGAAGAAGGTGCTCTGGTCAGATGAGACCAGAATTGAACTTTTTGGCCTAAAAGCAAAATGCTATGTGTGGTGGAAAACTATCACCCTGAACACACCATCCCCACCGTGAAACATGGTGATGGCAGCATCATGTTGTAGGGATGCTTTTCTTCAGTGTGGACAGGGAAGCTGGTCAGAGTTGATAGGAAGATGGATGGAGCCAAATACAAGGCAATCTTAGAAGAAAACCTGTAAGAGTCTGCAAAAGAGCTACAATGGAATGGTTTAGAACAAAGTATATTCATGTGGTAGACTGTGTTAATTTCGTCGACTAAAACCAACTAAAACATTTTAGTCGACTAACTTAATACCATTTTAGTCGACTAAAATTCGACTAAAACTAAAACAATTGAGATGACTAAAATACAACTAAAACTAAAATGGCATTTTAGTCAAAAGACTAAAATGGGACTAAAACTAAAATGCCAGTTTAGTCAAGACTAAAACTAAAATTACATTGAAATTTGACATCAAAATTAACACTGGTCTGTAGTGCATGTTCATACCTCAATATATTAAATAAAAACATATTACATTTTTCACTCCAGCAGTATATAATGAGTTTGGAAATTGTAGAGAAATGCTTAAATAATGCATTACAATTTAACTACACCCATTAGATTTTAGATGACTAAAATTAGTTTTAGTATGGGCAAAAATGTCACTCTCTAGATGTGCAAAGCTGGTAGAGACATCCCCTAAAAGACTTGCAGCTGTAATTGCAGCAAAAGGTGGTTCTACAAAGTATTGACTCAGGGGGGCTGAATACAAATGCACACCACACTTTTCACATATTTATTTGTAAAAAAAAAATTGAAAACCATTTATCATTTTCCTTCCACTTCACAATTATGTGCCACTTTGTGTTGGTCTAACACATAAAATACGTTTACGTTTTTGCTTGTAACATGACAAAATGTGGAATATTTCAAGGAGTATGAATACTTTTTCAAGGCACTGTATACTTGTCATAAGCATGAAACCAAAGGGCATATAATTGATCCCAATCAGTTATTTTATTTGTAAAGTTTAAGTGCTTATTTAAAGTGGTTGTAAACCCTTTTGTCTTACGTTTATCTATAGGTAAGCCTACAATAAGGCTTACCTATAGGTAGTGGAAATATCTCCTAAACATGCGCCGTTTAGGAGCTATTTCACTTGTAGTGCGCCGCTGTTGTCATCGGCACATGCGCTGTGAAGAAACAGACCACCATGCCTGACAGCTCCCGTGTGCATGTGCGGGAGTGATGTCACATGGCTCTGGCCAGTCACAGAGCGATGCATACTAGCCCATTATGCTTTTAATTTGCAGGCCTTGGGGGGGGGGGGGGCAAAAGAGGAAGTAAACCCATCTGGGTTTACTTCCTCTTTAAGTGCTTATTTTAACCACTTCCCACCCGGCCTATAGCAGAATGATGGCCAGGAAGTGGTTCAGTTATCCTGACTGGTGACTGGGTGTCATATGACGTCCAGCAGGATAAGCCATGATCGCGCATGCGCAGGGGTGCGCAGCGTGGCAATCGGTGGTGTGTCACTCTAACACAACCATATGGCCAATCGTTATAAAGAGCCTCTAACGGCTCTTTACCACGTGATCAGCTATGACCAATCACAGCTGATCATAGCGTGAACCAGGAAGTGCCAGAAATTGGCTTTCCTCGGTTCACGCTGACAGGGAGAGCCGATCGGCGGCTCTCCTGTCAGAGGGGTGGTGTGCACTGATGTGCCCACCCAAATCCCAATGAGTGCCCACCCAAATCGCCAATCAGTGCCCATCAAAATGCCAATCAGTGCCCATCAGTAATGCCTGTCAGTACCTCCTCATCAGGGCTGCCTATCAGTGCCATCTATTAGTGCTCATCAGTGCTACCTATCAGTACCCATTGGTGCAACCTATCAGTGCCCATCAGTGCCGCCTATCAGTGCCACCTATCAGTGCCCATCAGTGCCACCTATCAGTGCCCATCAGTTGCGCCTATCAGTGCCCATCAGTGCTGCATATCAGTGTAGCCTATCAGTGCCCATCAGTGCTGCATATCAGTGCCGCATATCAGTGCCCATCGATTCTACATATTAGTGCCTCCTCATCAGTGCCACCTCATCAGTGCCCAATAATGCCGCCTCATCAGTGCCCTTAGTGCAGCCTCGTCAGTGAAGCAGAAAACAACATTTTATAACAGAAACTATGAAAAACTTTTTTTGTTCAAAAATTTCAGTCTTTTTTAGTTTGTTTAGAAAAAAATAAAAACCCCAGTGGTGATCAAATACCACGAAAAAAAGCTATATTTGTGAGAAGAAAATTATAAAAATGTTGTTTGGGTACAGTGTTGTATGACGCGCAATTGTTATTTAAAGTGTGACAGCGCTGAAAGCTGAAAATTGTCCTGGGCAGGAGGGGGAGAAAGTGCCCTGTATTGAAGTGGTTAAATATGGATTAATGCCTAATAAAGGTTTGGGAATTTTTTTTACTAGAATAAAGGTCTAAACTTAGTTTAAGAAGGGAAAACAAACTTATAAAGCTGGTTACCCACACTCAGCACTGTGATATATTAAAGAATAATAATGCTGGTCATTTTTTCCTGGAAATATGATTTTCTATGGCTTTACTCTGTCAGTGTTTGGCATTCATTATATTGTCACATCCAGATCCCTGAGATCACTTCTCCTCTGATAAGGCTCTAGCTGAATCCAATGAAGGCTCACTTCACAATCCTTCAAAACGCTGTGGTTACACTGCTGACATTGAATACAGAACATTGAATTTATGTATTTCAAGACTAGAAAAAACATTCTAGTGTCTATATATTTTGCTTCAAAGAGACCCTGTAGCCAGACAATTCATTTGAGGAACAATCCTCACAGAAGATTATATGTGCATTCAACATATTTTATGCATGTTATTTACTAGTCAAAACTTCCCTTGTGTAGACATCCAAAAGGTCCAAGAGTGTTGCTGGGTGTCACCATCTTGGATGTGATGTTAGAAGCCCCAGCAGCCTCAGAGCTGTAACTCACGTGACATCCTATAGCAGTGATGGGTAACCTTGGCACCCCAGATGTTTTGGAACCGCATTTCCCATGATGCTCATGCACTCTGCAGTGTAGTGGAGCATCATGGGAAATGTAGTTCCAAAACATCTGGGGTGCCAAGGTTCCCCATCACTGTCCTATAGTATTACCTTCACTCCCATAAAAGCATATGTAGGCATTTGAGGGGAGGGATGGAAGGGCTGGTCCAGAACAGAGAGTAATTAGACACTCCCAGAAGAGGAGAGGGCTGTGACATTCAGATGGGGAATGTCCCGAAGAAGTAACATTTTTCCAGCAAATTCAAATGCACATTGCAAATGAATAAAAATGTGTTTATGGTACAAAAATGCTGCAAGCAAGTATTTAAGATATTTGATCTTTCTCTGCTTTTACCTGCCAATTTTTTAAAGCTGAAAGTGAAAATAAAAAAAAATAGCACCAGGGATGGTACTGACCATGAATGAAAAAATGAAAAGTGTCCTGCATACTAGTGGCTGCTGTGTTAGGTTGACATTTATAGCCCTCTACCCCCAGGTATCCCAATAGTGGTGATCTTCTAGTGCTGTGGAGTATAATATGAGTGGCTGCATCTGCTGCAGGCACTCCTCCAGTACCAACTATGCCTGCACTTTCCACTACCTTGTTCCATTCATAGAAGCTATTGGTACTATTGGTTAGAATAGAAGTACTATTGGTTCCCACAGTGAAATGCGCTCTATGAATGGATGACAGGTGGATAGATGAAAGGTCTGCGTTCTCCATTCATGGAGCGCTTTTAATTATGGGAACCAGAAGAATGGCTTCTATGAATGGAGCATGGGGGGGCAGAAAGGGTAGTGGACACTTTACAAGTGCATGGCACAGGTGCTGCCACTCATATTAACTCCTGCATCATCAAAATATCACAGCTGCCGAGGTATCTGGGGTCAGAGGATTTTAGATTTTAGACTTCAGAAAGACTTCACATTTCAACCTAACACAGCAGCCACCTGCACATAGGGCAAGACCATCCTTGGTGCTTTAAAAAAATCACTTAACCTCAGCTTTAGTAAGTGGCAGCATCCTTTTGATAATGTTACAAAAACAACTTTAGTATAATGCAGTCTACCTGGGACTTTTCATCATTAAAGCGGAGTTCCACCCAAAAGTGGAACTTCCACTTATCTGTCTCCTCCCCCCCCCCCCCTCCAATGCCACATTTGGCACCTTTCAGGGAGGGAGAGGGGAACAGGTACCTGTTTTTAACAAGTACCCTTTCCCAACTTCCGGGGATGGCACCGCGGCGCCATCTGTCAGAAGTTCGGCCCCTCTTCCTCCTTCCTCCGCCGCTGGGCCAATTGCAAAGCGCAGCACGCTTCGGGCATGCACAGTAGGGCACCGAGGCAGGAGAAGCAACACTTCCCAGTGAATTGCTGTGCAGGGGATGGGGGGGGGGGATGTCAAGAGCAATTTGATCATTGGAGGATAGCACACTGAGTTCCCAGCATAGCTAGAGAACAGACCACAGTGTGTCCTCCTGCTTAGTGTGGTCAATTTTTAAAAGGAAAGCAGAGGGACTGTCAGAAATGACAGATATTTCACACAATGGAAGCAATACAAAGAGGACAGGATACTCCGTCGTACAAGTATATGGTACAGCAGGCACATACTGTATCAGGAATATGAAATGTTGGGGTAACAAACGCTTTAATTATATTCATATTCAGCAATATATGAATTAAAAGGGCTTTACAAACAGATATTTTTTCATTGATGGGTATATACCATTATAAATATTCAAAGCTTAAAATATATAAACAGGTAAACTGGAAAACTTGTCTATATTATCCTTACAGATTGTAGCTATCATATTGCTTTACTTTGTGACACTAGAGCTTGCAAGCTTCCTTGGCCTCCTGTTAGTCTCCCCAGTATTTTGTTCTTCCAACTTGGAGGGCCAGGCTATCCTTTATCTCTGAGTCAGTGCTGGAGACCTTCCTGACACTGATGGCCAAATAAAAAGCTCTACTAATAGCTATAACTTTCATTATTATTTCATCATGCAAACCTGAGTACAACGTGAAAGTCCACACTTCTTACAACTGGAGAGGGAGGGGGGCTACTGTCACTGTCAAGCTGGGAGTGAACTGATATAAGGGCCACTTTATCAATTCACTTGAGTGAATAAGATTCACCAGTGAAGTAAATCATAACCTCTCAGCAAATCCCAGCTGATACAATTGGATTTTCTGAAAAGTCATTTGATTTAGTGCTCATTCCCAGAGATATTGCAACAAGTAAGTTCTGAAAAAAACAACAAAGCAGTCTGATGACTAGACAGCTGAGGCAAAAAGAAGAGTTGTACAATAAATATGCATTCTTGCTTCTTTCCATAATGTGCTCGTAGGTGCAGCATTGTTGACACCGCTGAGCAGCAGCATACAAAATCATGTGCTGCTTTTCTTTTTGTCCTGTATAATATTGCATCTCCAGACATAATATCCCAGAGTAATCCACCTTACTTGTAGCAGTGTAAAGCAATCCCTTCTTGTGTCTCTTAATCCCGAGGATTCTGTATTAATAGGCAGCACACCTCATTGATTTTTAATTAATTTTTTTTCAAGAGACAGAGGAGAGCTGCCTCAGTCCACTGACGTCTCACTACTTATTCAGAACCACATCCGTATTGATCGCCTGCCTAAAGAGCAGAAGTAATCCATTTTAAATGCACTTCTTTGAAAGAGTGCAGGAGCTTGACAATACAGACACGTCTTTTGTAATTACAAGACATCAGGAAGAGGTTATGGCAGAAGAAGAGGAGATTTTAGAAGTATTCTGGTAATACACATCAGAAATTTGCATGCTAAATCAGACAGCTGTATTGGCATTTTAATTTAGCAATATAGTGGTTTTTGAACTGTACCTGCCATAATGCTGTATAGTTAAAGGGTCAATCCAACCAAAAATGTTATATGAGTTAGTGATACACCAGTAGGTGAATTCAATTGCTTACTTCTAGTATCGCTTGAAAAACTAGCAGCAAGTAGTTTGCCTGATTTCCCCAAAGGGCTCTAATGTCCCTGTTGGAATTTGCATCTCTTTATATTACAGAGCAGGTGATAGGCAGGCTGAAACTTTTCCTGTTGAGGAGAGAGGAGTCAAGGTCTATAATGCAGGCCAAAGTAGCAAGGGGAAGATCTTCTCTTTGAATCCATAACAGATATAAGTAGCTAATATAGATTATGTTATTATGTTACCATTCTGAATAAATAATAAAAATACCATGGAAATCTACTCATTATGCTATAAAGCATCTCTCCTTTTTTCTTTATAGATCTAACAAAGATGATGATGTCATTCAAAATAAAAAAATATTTCATCTACTTTTAAAGGCTAAGTTCACCTTTGTTCACCTTTTTTTATATGCATTTCTCATACGTAGACATTGCATAAAAAAAAGAAACTCCCTTTGGAAAAAAACAACAAATACAAAACAAAGAGAAAAGGGAAAGCTTAAAGGCTAAATCTGCCTTTTTTTCCTCTGACTTACAGCCACCCTATGTACCAATATAGCATTAATGTACTTCTTTTGCAAAAATAAAACAGCTTTCCATTTATTCTACACATGCCTACTTCATTCTCTTCATAGTTGTTCAAAAACACTGCTTGATTACTTCTGCCTTACTTCCTGGCCAGACTTTAGGTCATGACACAGGAAGGAGTTGACCAGCTGAACTCATTAGCACACACCCTGCATCATCCACCCTCAGCTGAGTGCAGCTACTTTTACAAGGTATTAACTGGATGAGGCATTTGGTGAACAAAAAGTGGGGAGTATATTAAATTTATTTTTTGTGCCTGGAGTTCAGTATTAAAGGTTAATTCACCAAACAGTGACATTTCAGTTATAGGCAGAGCCTTGTAGAATGGGTCTTCCCCTTCCTACTCATTTTTCTTAAAGGATTTTAGTGGAGGGATCTTCTTTCTATAAATACTCCCTCTGTCCTTCCCCACCTTGTAGTGATGGGTGTTCACATCCACTTTTTTGTGTTCCCACTTCTTGTGTGTTCTATAATATGAAAAAATCAATGGAGAGTGTTAGTACCCCTTTCATAATTCCTGTTACTGATATATAAACCTGCAAACCCAACATGAGATCTCACCACAGTGTCCATGAAAGGGGTATTAAACTGTACTGTGATGCCATCCTCCCACATTCTCTAGCATCTAACAAAAGGTAAAATCATTTTTGAGTAGGCTTTAGTAAGATATTATAACAGTTTAAAGCTGACAAATATGATACTTTAAGGCCAAAGTCATTTTTCTTTTTTTTTTGCAAATTGTATTTACTGACTTGTTAAGTTATTTGAGCATCGGCCTTCTGGGATATCTGTTATGTGCAGATTTTTACATTTCACTCATCGCTGCAGTGAAAATTTAGCACATGTCAACGTTTATCTGTAAAATTGACCCAATCTTACATGTATTCAAAGTTTGCTGATGGTATATGTAAAAATATTCAAGTAGATTTACTAAACAGGAGTCAGTACAAGAGAATGAAAGGTAAACAGCACTTCTTACAAAGCCAGCAAGTTGTATGTCCTGCCAACATATTTAACAAAAAGGTAGCAGTACGTTTTTTTACATATGACTAGTTGAAGGTACTCATTTTAAAGGTGCCTGCTCCAGGGCTGTCATCCTCATCTTATTTTACAGCTTAGAAAGCCACTGACAGGTATATGCGTATTAAGTATCTTGGCACCTGATATGCCCATAATTGTTTAAGGCCAGTTAGTCACCAAGTAGTGAAGAAAGGATAAGAGGTTAGAACCTTGGAGCATGCATTTAAAAAACAAGCCAGAATCAGCTCATATTTTTTTCTAGACCTTTTATGTGCCTTGCACCATCAGGGTTGCTTATCTTTTGCTACATCAACCCTGAAGGTGAAATTGGTAGGACTTGGCTGTCAGTTTTACACCCGGGCTCTGCTCTGTGTTTCAGGAACAATAAAACCTTTTTCTACTTAAAGTCCTAGAAGCCCTTAGTTAATTATCCCTTATTCATTTTTGTGTCCCCTTTTCCTTCCTTGCCTCCCCCCCACATTTTTTTACCATATGTTACAATATGCACATTTCTTTTGTTATTGTTGTTGTTTTTGTAGTGCCACTTTAAAAAGATACATACTTTTTTTAACAATGTCTTAATTTGGTTTGTTAATACCTTTGCAATGCTTTTTAACAAAACATTAAGGGGTTGATTTACTAAAGCTGGAGAGTGCAAAATCTGGTGCAGCTCTGCATATAAACCAATCAGTTTTTTTTTTGTCAAAGCTTAATTGAATGCATAGCTTCACCAGACTTTGCACTGTCCAGTGTTAGTACATCAACCCCTAAGTTATTAACAATTGAAATTAAGGCATTATTAAAACGAAAAAAAGTATGTATTTTTGTAATGCAGCACTGCAAAAACAACAGCATTAACAAAATAAATGCGTAAGCCAAATCACAAAATAAATTTCAATACAGAGCAGCGCTACCCCCCAAAAATTAAGAAATTAATACAGTGAAGATCAAACAGAAATAACAAATTAAAATAAACGTTAATTAAATCAATTGTGATCAAGAGCAAAACTAAAGTCCATCTTCTCAATTCCACAGTGAAAAAGAGAGTGCCAAGCATCAACTGATGCTAAAGGAGCAATGTAACTGTGCATACAGAATTGGCAAAAAAAGTAGTAATAGTCCACGGTAAGTGAATTTAACCTCCACCACACCTTCAATGATAAGAAGAATGCTCGCTTACCAGATGGCAAGCAATTAGAGCTTGCGGTCTAAACCCAACCAGGGCCTTTCTCCAAGATCAGGACACAAAAAGTCTGAGGGAGAACCCGTCTAGGAGGTCAGCAGGGGATCGCCAAACTCGTCACCCAGGATCGTTCCCAGATCAAATATGGTGATGATCAGACGTTCCAAAAATATAAAGGAATCACCATAGCGTAACACGTTTAAAACTTAGTTTATTATAAAAGAAGAAAGCCACTTACAGTGTATCGTAGCAATTAAAAGCAGTTCAGCCGGCCGGCTTGTGCAAACACCCGTCCCTTCGGACGGGACACGTTTGTGTCCGAAGGGACGGGTGTTTGCACAAGCCGGCCGGCTGAACTGCTTTTAATTGCTATGATACACTGTAAGTGGCTTTCTTCTTTTATAATAAACTAAGTTTTAAACGTGTTACGCTATGGTGATTCCTTTATATTTTTGAAACGTCTGATCATCACCATATTTGATCTGGGAACGATCCTGGGTGACGAGTTTGGCGATCCCCTGCTGACCTCCTAGACGGGTTCTCCCACAGACTTTTTGTGTCCTGATCTTGGAGAAAGGCCCTGGTCGGGTTTAGACCGCAAGCTCTAATTGCTTGCCATCTGGTAAGCGAGCATTCTTCTTATCACTGAAGGTGTGGTGGAGGTTGAATTCACTTACCGTGGACTATTACTACTTTTTTTGCCAATTCTGTATGCACAGTTACATTGCTCCTTTAGCATCAGTTGATGCTTGGCACTCTCTTTTTCACTGTGGAATTGAGAAGATGGACTTTAGTTTTGCTCTTGATCACAATTGATTTAATTAATGTTTATTTTAATTTGTTATTTCTGTTTGATCTTCACTGTATTAATTTCTTCATTTTTGGGGGGTAGCGCTGCTCTGTATTGAAATTTATTATTGGTGTGTGTATCTCACTTCAGCAGCTGCTTTTTGTTTTAGGTATTATCCTTCTTGGTCGGTTTTAGTTACATTATTACAGCGCAGTATTTTTTCCTTTAAATCACAAAATAAATTGTTCTCTTTATAACTACAGTAACAGTAGTAATTTGAAAAATGACCACTGGTCAAACTGGAAAAATGTGTATTTAAAACATTATTTTTACTTCTTTGTGTCTTAAAAAAATAAAATATTTTTGGAAGACAGTAAAACAAAGCTTCACTTGTCCCCAAAAGAAGATATAGGCTTCAGTATTAGAAGTCATGACAAAGTTTGGGTTGTTTGACCTATTAGTGACAAATAAACAAATATGTTTCTCAATAATAGTTTTCTTATACGTTGACCACTATGTCACAATCTCTAATACCCAATGGTGGATCTCCAGCTTTAAAACTATTGATGACTTCTTGTTGACTGTTCATGTCGTCAGAGACATTTTGCACTCTTTTGTATTAAATTACAACGTTTAACTGTAATTCTGAAAATTTAATTAACAGATTGAAACAGAAATCATGACAAAGTTATTGCTCATAGCAGAATGTAAAAAAAAATATTCTGCTAAATAAGAAGTATACAGATGTGAGAGCTCAAGTAGTTAAAACAAAATAATGTCAAGCAATCAATTAAAATGTGACAAAATATACTATGCTGAGTAAAAACTTTAAGAACTAATACTTAAAGTGTTGCTAAACCCAGGACTCTGCATTCACTATGTCTGGTCTTCCACAGTACAAAGAACATGGAAATGCAATGGTTTTAGTAAATATAAACTGCTAAATTTCCTTTTTTATCAGCAGTATATAGCAGTCTTGTGACTTCTATTAGTGTCTGGTTACAGCTTGTAGGAGGAGTATCATTCTACTCTGACTGTCCTATGAAACTGCAGGACCCCTGACCCTCTGTCTGGACAGTGCTGATTGGCCCCGTGCTGATCACATGCACTCTCCCAAAAAAAAAAACTCTATAGCAATACACACCAAAGCTTGTCTCCTAGCCTCTGTTCTATCAGGAGATCGTTTGGAAGTCAGTAAAAGAAGAGGAGGAATAGAGAAGACAGGATCAAACATCCGTTTTACACAATGCAGAGGATTAACCCCTTAGGTTCTACAGTGAGTATAACAAGTATGCTTTAATGCATATAAAGACTGATTTTACTGTTGTTGGTTTAGTAAATCTTTTAAGGATATCTAAAACCAAAACATATTTTTTTTATATATATTTAGAATAGCGCATAGAAGGGATATTAGGGAAATCCTCTCTACTCCTGTTCTGGTGGTAAAAGAGTACATTTTCAAACCCAGTGGCAATAGTCATATGAACAAAGAGAGAAGGGTTATCTTCCCAGTGGAGAAACTAGCAACAATAAAAACATGGCCAAGTGCTAACACTACCCTAATTTAATTTATCCAAAACTGAAAAAAGTTTTGCTTTGGTACATTTTAAATTTGTGTTCTTTGTGAGGCAACTGTGTGCTAATTCGGAAACATTTGTGTTTGCCCATAAGGTGGAAGATGCAATAATTATTTGCCAATTATGCACTTGCTCGCTGACTGACTGTTCTGCATTATTTCATGTCACTGGGAATTTGAAATTTGGGTTGCCTCATAACGTGAGCTGCAGTCCCCAATTTGCCAAACACACTGCACATATTACTTTTGTCTTCACCTCTAATAATAAATCAAGATGTCATTGCCTGTGATAGATTAAACCTGGTATACAGACAGCTGAAACAATTATCTCCCACAATACATCTCTTTAAGGGCGGAGATTCCCTAATTAAAAACGTTCTTCGTTATACGATATAGGCTTATTAATATAACACAGGGATTATAGTCAGTTATTAAAAAATCCTAATAAAGTGTAATACTGTTGCATTTCAGTGCTAGTTATTGCCATTTGCAACCATACTGCTCTACTAAGATTGGTTGCATTATAACAAAAACTCAGCTTATGTATTGCTGTTCAAAGGATTCATGAGCTTTTGCAAGCTTTCCATGTACCGTAGTTTTATTATATTATCTATAAGAAGTAGTAAAGACATGTATGTATTAAATAAGCCCTATCTACCTGGAATGAAGTTGCCTCTCTCATTGGCCTTACTGTGATCAAATGCTCATTTCAGGCTAGTTTTACTGTTAATATCAATAATATTGAACTACTTTTTATGTTCTGTAGTTGAGCCAGCTTCACCGGGGTGAATTTTTTCATTACTTCTCATCTGTGCAAGCCAATTTTATATTGATTCATCAAGGGAAGAAGAATTTTCTTTTGGTAGCCTATTATAATAACTTTCTCTTTTATGGGGTAAATAATGCACAGTGGGGTGTTCAATCATTTGTATCGAAATTACTTTCTCGCATTAGTGCATTGTTTCCCAAATCAATCCTTAAGGACCACCTGCTGTATTTAAAAGTTAAATGCAAATGTATATGTTAAATTAAACTTTCTCTTGTTATAACATAACTTCCCTTCACCATGCAGTGAATTAAAAACCAAGAGCTGGATCAGAAATGCTTATCTTTGTTTAGGATTCCTCTCATTTCTCCTCTGTTGCTGACCACTGCTAATGCATTAAGCCTCCACTGATGATGTGGATCAAAGTTGAGACAGTGCTCTTTATTAGCTGGCTATGTTGTTTGAAGATGAGGTCACAGAATTCCAAGATAAAAGTGTAAGAATTACTTACCTCAATCTACCATGGTAATTTTAGGGGTATTTTAAAGGAAACCTGCCTTGAGAGAAATGTGGAGGTTGACATCACTGAACACACTTTCTGAATTTGCTAGTTGAAGATTGTGACGGTAGGTAAGAACTGCCGTGGCATGAAAGTCTTGGAAAGACTAGCATGGTAGAAAATAATGATCACCTTATTAGCAACAACTTCAAGGCCTTGGTACTGAAGGATCTATTGGTCAGAGACAATATAGTTTGTGCCTAATAAGAAAATGGTGTTTCAGGGTTCCTGTTGTTTAGTAGCAAATGTGGAGGCTGCCTTCACTAACCGCTACTTCTGAACTGTTATCTGGATGTCATTATCATGTGTCTCTCTTACTTCACTACTTTTTGACCTTCCAAAGACTGGATTTAACATTAGGCGCATTTCTTTAGGCAGCATAGGCAATGAGACTGCCCTTCTCTATATAGTTGTCAGCTAGACATTTTTTCACATCATCAATATAAATAAGATAATCTTATGTACACTTTATTTTCAAATTGCCATTATTCTAAGTAGGGATGAGCCGAACACCCCCCGGTTCGGTTCGCACAAGAACCTGCGAACGGACCGAAAATTTGCACGAATGTTAGAACCCCATTGACGTCTATGGGACTCGAACGTTCGAAATAAAAGTGCTCATTTTAAAGGCTAATTTGCATGGTATTGTCCTAAAAAGTGTTTGGGGACCCGAGTCCTGCCCCAGGGCACATGTATCAATGCAAAAAAAGTTTTAAAAACAGCCGTTTTTTCGGGAGCAGTGATTTTAATAATGCTTAAAGTCAAACAATAAATGTGTAATATTCCTTTAAATTTCGTACCTGGGGGGGTGTCTATAGTATGCCTGTAAAGGGGCGCATGTTTCCCGTGTTTAGAACAGTCTGACAGCAAAATGACATTTCAAAGGAAAAAAAGTCATTTAAAACTACTCGCAGCTATTAATGAATTGCCGGTCCGACAATACACATAAAAGTTCATTGATAAAAACTGCATGGGATTTCCCCACAGGGGAACCCCGAACCAAAATGAAAAAAAAAACTGGCGTGGGGGTCCCCCTAAATTCTATACCAGGCCCTTCAGGTCTGGTATGGATATTAAGGGGAACCCCGCGCCAAAATGAAAAAAAAAAAAAAATGACCTAAGGGTCTCCCTCCAAATTCATACCAGACCCTTGAGGTCAGGTATGGATTTTAAGGGGAACCCCGCGCCAAAATTTTAAAAAAAATTGGCATGGGGTCCCCCCAAAAATCCATACCAGACCCTTATCCGAGCACGCAACCTGGCAGGCCGCAGGAAAAGAGGGGGGACGAGGGAGCGCCCCCCCTCCTGAACCGTACCTGGCCACATGCCCTCAACATTGGGAGAGTGCTTTGGGGTAGCCCACCAAATCACCTTGTCCCCATGTTGATGAGGACAAGGGCCTCATCCCCACAACACTTGGCCGGTGGTTGTGGGGGTCTGCGGGCGGGGGGCTTATTGGAATGGGGACAAGGGGACCCCCAGATCCCCCCCGTGTGAAATGGTAAGGGGGTACAAAAGTACCCTACCATTTCACAAAAAAGTATTAAAAATGACAAGAGACAGTTTTTGACAATTCCTTTATTTAAAGTCTTGTTTTTTCCATCTTCTATCTTCTTTCTTCTATCTTCCTTCGGTTTCTTCCTCCATCTCCTTCTTCCTCCGATCCTCTGCTTCTTTCTCCCGTGTTCTCGTCCAGCATCTCCCTCCACGGCATCTTCTTATCTTCATCTTCTTCTCTTTATCTTCTTTTCGGGCCGCTTCGCATCCATGATTGGATGGGAGGCTCCCGCTTTGTGACGCTTCTCTCTTCATCTTTTTCTCTTCATCTTCTTGTCTTCATCTTCTTGTCTTCATCTTCTTTTCGTGCCGCTCCGCATCCATGATGGCATGGAGGGAGGCTCCCACTGCGTGACGCTTCTCCTCTTCTGGCGGTTCTTAAATAATGGGGGCGGAGCCACCCGGTGACCCCGCCCCCCTCTGATGCATGGGGACTTCACGGGGACTTCCCTGTGGCATTCCCCGTGATGTCAGAGGGGGGCGGGGTCACCTGAAGAGTCTGGTATGAATTTTGAGGGGGAACCCTACGTCAATTTTTTTTTTAATTTTGGCGCGGGGTTCCCCTTAATATCCATACCAGACCTGAAGGGCCTGGTATAGAATTTAGGGGGACCCCCAAGCCAGTTTTTTTTTAATTTTGGTTCCCCAGTGGGGAAACCCATGCAGTTTTTATCAATGAACTTTTATGTGTATTGTCGGACCGGCAATTCATTAATAGCCGCGAGTAGTTTTAAATTACTTTTTTTCCGTTGAAATGTAATTTTGCTGTCAGACTGTTCTAAACACAGGAAACATGCGCCCCTTTACAGGCATACTATAGACACCCCCAGGTATGAAATTTAAAGGAATATTACACTTTTATTGTTTGACTTTAAGCATTATTAAAATCACTGCTCCCGAAAAAACGGCCGTTTTTAAAACTTTTTTTGCATTGATACATGTCCCCTAGGGCAGGACCCAGGTCCCCAAACACTTTTATGACAATACCATGCATATAAGCTTTTAAAATTAGCACTTTTGATTTCTCCCATAGACATTTAAAGGGTGTTCCGCGGCTTTCGAATTTGCCGCGAACACCCCAAATTGTTCGCTGTTCGGCGAACTGGCGAACAGCCGATGTTCGAGTCGAACATGAGTTCAACTCGAACTCGAAGCTCATCCCTAACAAGCGGTAGACCAGCAGTGAGGTTTTATCTTATGCAGTGAAAGCTGTGTGCCTGGCAGCGGCATTGTTGGAAATCCAACTCTGGACCTTCATAGTTTTCAAAATTGCTCTAGGATCAGTAACTCAAAAAGTATTGAAGCCTGTGGGTGAGCATGAAATCCAAGCAACACGCATTTAAAAGAAATCAGTCATTAGTGCCAGTTCTGGTATTTCTTATGGAAAGTTCTCTGTATTAAGGAAGGGTTTCATTAAATGTATAGATCAGTTTTAATAATTACCATAGATGATTTGACTTAATGCTTGGAGCTCCTTGGTTTTCTTAAAACTGCTAGCTGTAAAGTTAAGCAGGCCATACACAATTAGAATTCCCGCTGAACCAGCCGAGATTTGAACCGTGTATGGGCAGGCTAAATGTACCAAGTTGATTGATCCATAATCTTGGGTACAACCAGCATGCCGGGTTTTACCCTTTGATTATCGCTAGTGGTTGCTATAGCCGCTAGAAATAATCGCTGTCTTCTCCTGGCAGGGACAGATTCCCCTGCCCCCACACCGGTAGAAGCTAATGGCCTGACAGGAGGGATTCCCACATCAACACAGTCTGTGTTGATGAGGGAATCAAGCAAATTTCTTACCCAAATTGTGGTTGCAGGAAAGGAATTTGGTCCGTGTATGGTATCCTTAGATTCTTCCAACATCACCCCCTACTGGTGGACCTGGATTTGCCATTTATTTAAAGAGTTAAAAGAGAACATATGGTGCCATTATTCCCATTTAGATGGGCTTCATTTAAAAGGAAACCTGTCCTCAGTGAAACATGGTGGCTGCTTCTGTTTTCCTCTTCTTTTGAAATTTCTAGTTGTTTGCTTTTCATACTAACCCTCTGGATTTCATTTTTTGAGTCACAGAAACAGGATAAGTATGCAGAAAAGGACTTTTGGCTCTTTGACCTGCAAACTTGTCTAGATCAGGTGTAAATCAGGTGCAAACCAGGTCTATGACTAAGAAAGCATTGAAGCCAAAGGATCGGCATACTAGCAACTAGCATTTTCAGAAGGAGGTCATCCTTTGTTTCCCTTAGGATAGATATACTTTAAGCAGACTGTGGGAGACAGAGAAAGAGTTGGAGCTTGAGGAGTCTAGCATACTTAAAAACTCTTTAAATGGAAAGCGTAAGGGAAAAAAAAGCTGTAGTGAGTAAAATTGGTAGTAATAAGTCAGAAATTCTTACCTTTTGCTCCAGAAATGCTGTACTGGAGAACAAAGCAGGATCAATATTATCAAGTAAGTGCGCTTCTCTGGCATTAATAAGAGACCAGTCCAAACTTTGGCATTGTTTCTGCCAGCTTTTAACCTGCTAATATGTACATTTTTCTTCTGATAGTAACTGTCCACCTTATATACCTACAAGCCTTTTGCCATATCATTTGCAAACAGCGTAGAAATAATGCACCTTTAATAAAAATATAAAACTGCCCCCGGCTGAGTGCCCAACCAATACGTATTTTATAGCCAGGATATCCATGCAGTAGAAGCTTCTAGCTGTCCCAGTGGGACTTTTTACAGAATTATCTGAGATTGATTTAGATACTTGTACAGAGAGCCCGTAAACTGGAAGAAATTAAATAAAGGTTTCATAGTAAATCAGGGTAGCTTGTTTTGTTCATTAATAGTCATATTACATTATGTAATAGACAAGGATAAACTATCGAATTGCCAGGAGAGTTTTTAAGTCAAGTCTGCTGCATGTTTTAGCTGAATAGAAACCATAGTGATTTATATATTTTAGCCTATTAGATGGTTAAAGCCATCAAACTTGGATTTCAGCATCTTTGTGTAATTTAATAACAAGCTGAACTAAAAAAGACTTGGCTTGCATTTAAATATCGGATGCTCTGAACAGACACAGCTGGGTTACTGACAGTAGTTCAGCTTCCAATTGCATTGAAAATGAGGGCTGGTCATTTTAGAGGCAATTGCATTGTAACGTAATTGTTTTTATATCATAGTAAAACATGTTTTTTGTCCCAGAGAGGGAAGTTGCTACCACTATGTTTTTTGCTAATGATAATCAGAGCTAATGTACATGGGTGATCTGAATGCACTCAAGTCTTATTTGAGTTTAGTTCTATTCAACACAAGTTCAAGGAAGTTCAGATGGCTTTATACTTAGGGCTCATTGCATTTTAAGGGAAATAAATTATGAGGAGTGTTTACAGGCATTTAAGATCTGAAAAAGCAGTACAATATATAATTTTCACTCCTGTTCAGTTTGTTCTTTGAATACAGCCTGAAGATTTCTTCTTAAAGTTTAAAGAATTTACATAAAGTTCTTTCTGTTTGACTTGATACATAAAGCAAGGGGAGTGCACAAACAATTTCCATAGATTTAACTGTGCTGCCCCCTCTGAATTGGATGCAATGCATTCAGTTGTGGTTCAGTAGAGCTCACCCCACCTTAAAGGAACTGGAAATAACCCACTAAAACATTTAGACCAATAAAATTTCTAATTAGGTGGTTCACACAATGGTGATTTGGGGCTAAGAGAGTAAAACTTGAAAGAACATACCTGAAGATATAATTTAAATCTTTTTTTTATTCTGTATTACTCCAAATGTTCATGTGAGCAATATACAGTATATGTCATCAAATGCATCAGTAACCCAGTTGGGACGATTTCCTAAGGAAACCCAAAATCAAGGGCAACACTCATAAAACGAAAACAAAACAAGACTAGTATCATTCCAATGTTGTCTATAGTAGAATGTCTATGCAAATAAAGGAACGCAGTCATGAATAGTAAATGAAATAATCTTCATATAGTGTAAAAAAAATTCCTCCAGGTGAAAATCAACCCCTGTGCTACCAAACCAGTGTCTAGGTTGCAGGCTTACTGGAACATTGTGACCCTCAAGAGAAGTCATATAGCGCTTGAAAGTGATTGACTCAAAGCCTAGAAATATGATGTCACCACGTCACTCCACCATATATATCGGCAACCACTCAAAGGAACGTACGTGGCAAAATGAGAACGCTCCACATAGTGTAAAATCAATGGTATTCAATATTTATTAAAACAACGCTACTCACATATGTAAAAACAAAGGGAGTGCTGTACAAATCGAACTTCCCAGGGGAATACCATCACTTCCAGATTTCGTAATACGTGATGTCAATTTTTGACGAAACATGTAGAGTGTAGCCCACACTTGTGACATCACGTATTACAAAATCTGGAAGCAATCTGCGTATTCCCCTAGGGAGTTTGAGACAATCACTTTCAAGCGTTATATGACTTCTCACTTTAAAGGTCATAATGTTCCAGTAAGCCTCTGACCTGAGCAGTGGGCACATGCTGGTGTGCAGATAATCACATACACAATTTTTTTAAGTTAAGGATGTCTACAAACCCAACTTGTTCACACCATGGGGTGAGGGGTCACCAGATAACCCATCATCTTCACTAAAATGCTCAATATGAATTAAAAACAAACACAAGCACAACTGTCTAAGATCCTATTACTATTATATGTACTATAGTTGGATAGTGTCCTTATATTACAAATCATTGTACAGTCATCATAGTTTTCTCATTCACATTCCTGTCCCAGTGAAACCTACATTCCTGTTTACACTCAATAAGAACAATACAATGCAATTAATCTTCCAGTTTGTTCTTGGACCATGTCAGGACTCAGAAGGGCCCAGAGGAATCATGTACAAGGCAAGTAGAACTTACAGATTTCACACAGACAAGACCCTTGTACTTATCAGATATTATTTTTACATTCTAACCTAGAAGCGCAATATACATTTTTCAACATTTTACAATTTTACATTCCTTTGCTTTAGTATAAAACATTTTGGAATGCCAAAAACTCATTTTAAGTACTTTACCAGTTAAAGCCTACCTCCAGAGAAACAACAAAATATACAGTTAAAATACATAGGGAAGCTGTTTCACATGCCAAAGGATGTTTGCAGTTTCACTTTCACTTACAAACCCCCTCCCCATCCTGTGGCTGGACAATGAAAGGAGGATCAACACAGTGATAAGCCTCTCTGTCTGCTCGCCCCTTCTGTAAGCATGTTTCCTAGATTGTAACACACCCAATTGGCTCCTTGGCTATTGGCTATGAAACTATGAAGTGTCAAAACTAAGGTGCCATTGCCGGATAGTCAAAAATAAACCGTGATGAATCCTATAATCAATTATATGATTCTCTGAATATTATTACATATACAGTATTTAAAATAAATTATATGATCATATGAATACTTGGTATTACTGCATATACACCATTTAAATCATATAAAAATGCAATCAAGTGTACAATGAAAAATTTGATTCGTAGATGATTGGAGTTATAAATGGTAGAAAAAAGCTCATAGTGCATTATCTTTAAAAACCATTGTGTTTAATAGAAAAATTGCACTTACAGAGTATCGCTTGGACATAAGCAAACAAATGTAGTATCGGCCTGGCCACCTGCAGTACGGTCCGTGCACTTCAACATGACACCTGTCTAAAGCGTTTTCCCTCAGAAGGCATCAACTGGGATTGGAGGCTAGTGGGCGAGGTCACACAATCAAAATTTAAAGCAGAAGGAGCGGAAGTAAGTATCTAACAAAAGTGAGTACACCCCTCACATTTTTGTAAATATTTTATTCTATCTTTTCATGCGACAACACTGAAGAAATTACACTTAGCTACAATGTAAAGTAGTGAGTGTACAGCTTGTATAACAGTGTGCATTTGCTGTCCCCTCAAAATAACTCAATACATAGCCATTAATGTCTAAATCGCTGGCAACAAAAGTGAGTACACCCCTAAGTATAAATGTCCAAATTGGGCCCAAAGTGTTAATATTTTGTGTGGCCACCATTATTTTCCAGCACTGCCTTAACCATCTTGGGCATGGAGTTCACCAGAGCTTCACAGGATGCCACTGGAGTCCTCTTCCACTCCTCCTTGACAACATCACGGAGCTGGTGGATGTTAGAGACCTTGCGCTCCTCCACCTTCTTTTTGAGGATGCCCCACAGATGCTTAATAGGGTTTAGGTCTGGAGACATGCTTGGCCAGTCCATCACCTTTACCCTCAGCTTTTTTAGCAAGGCAGTGGTCATCTTGGAGGTTTGTTGTGTTTGGAGTCGTTATGTTGGAATACTGCCCTGCAGAGATGACAGCCATGCAGACCAATTTGATGCAGTGTGTGGCATATGGTCTGAGACAGGCTGACCCCCACCCCTTCAACCTCTGCAGCAATGCTGGGAGCACTCATACGTCTATTTCCCAAAGACAACCTCTGTATATAACGCTGAGCATGTGCACTCAACTTCTTTGGTTGACCATGGTAAGGCCTGTTCTGAGTGGAACCTGTACTGTTAAACCGCTGTATGGTCTTGGCCATCGTGCTGCAGCTCAGTTTCAGGGTATTGGCAATCTTTTTATAGCCTAAGCTATCTTTATGTAGAGCAACAATTCTTTTTTTTCAGATCCTCATAGAGTTCTTTGCCATGAGGTGCCATGTTGAACTTCCAGTGACCAATATGAGAGAGTAAGAGTGATAACACCAAATTTAACACACATGCTCCCCATTCACACCTGAGATTTTGTAACACTAACGAGTCACATGACACTGGGGAGGGAAAATGGCTAATTGGGCCCAATTTGGACATTTCCACTTAGGGGTGTACTCACTTTTGTTGCCAGTGGTTTAGACCAGGGTTTCTCAACTCCAGTCCTCAAGGCGCCCCAACAGGTCATGTTTTCAGGCTCTCCATTATTTTGCACAAGTGATTTGATCAGTTTCACTGCCTTAGTAATGACCACAGCTGTTTCATCTGAGGGAAATCCTGAAAACATGACCTGTTGGGGCGCCTTGAGGGCTGGAGTTGAGAAACACTGGTTTAGACATTAATGGCTATGTGTTGAGTTATTTTTAGGGGACAGCAAATTCACACTGTTATACAAGCTGTACATTCACTACTTTACATTGTAGCAAAGTGTAAATTCTTCAGTGTTGTCACATGAAAATATATAATGACATACAAAAATGTGAGGGGTGTACTCACTTTTGTGAGATACTGTAGTTGTGGCTTGCATAAGAGCCCCAGAAGAAGGAAAAAACTAATTTCTGCATATTGGTTTATAGATGAGGCAGGTTAAAATGTTTTTTCTTAATCGTACATCACAAGACACAGAGCCATAGTAATTACTATGTGGGTTATAGGCCACCTTCAGATGATGGACACTGGCACACCCTAAGACAGGAAGTCCACTCCCTATATAACCCCTCCAACTACTGGGAGTACCTCAGTTTTTTCGCCAGTGTCTAAGGTGTTGGTCACGAGTAAAGATGTGCTGTGCTGAGCTCCTCTGGACCAATCCTTGCTTGGACTAGCTATGCAGCCAGATCCATTCAAAGTGTCTTTTTAGGCTGAATTGAATGGTACCCGGTGCCCCGTGGCGGAAGAAGCAAGGTTTAGCCTATAACTCTTCTATTTCTAGAGAGCTAGACCCCAGGATCCAGTGCTTTTGGTTTTTTCAGCCTTAAGATCTTTTCTGGCGGGGTGTTTTATGGGTCCAGGAGTGCGGATCCCCCCGATTAAAAAAGGGGGCCCCAGTTCCTGAAGGTTTTTTAAATGGAGCACACCATAAGAGGTGAAGATTGGGTCTGTTGGTTTTACCACAGAAAACCCTGCGGCGGGAAAGGTAAGTGGAGACTAAAGAGTTTTAAAGTTTCTTGTGAATTGCCTCCTTTAAAAAGTAAATGTTGTCATGCCTAAGATCACCACTGGGGGCTGTATAGAGCGCGTACCTTGTCATGCTTTCTCACATGCTGTGTCAGCAAACGTTGACAGATCTCTCTCCAGCTAGCAGTCACAGGACTCCGGTAAGATGTTGGGGGGGGTTTCTCTAAAAAACACCCCCCAGCCGGACAAAAGCTCTCCCCCTCTTTCGGAGTAGAGGGAGAAGCAGAACGATCGGCGGATGGCGCTCCGTTCTCCACCACCTCTGTATGGTGGTTTGTCACAGCCCCCGTTCTCGCCACCTTCTCCCCACACACACGCCCATCCCGTCAGATCGGAGGCCCGTGCTCGCACGGGAAAACGCTCTTTTTTGAAAAGAGGAGGGGGAGGGCACAGTGGGAACACGGAGTGAGCGTGGTTTATCATGGCGTTGGTGTGCAGCAACGTCTAGCCTGGGGGCACTTTTAAAAAGAGGCATGTAAGCGGGGACACAGGTTTTCCTTTGGCACATTTACTAAAAGCATCAGGCTGAGCGTTAAATAGTAGCGGCAGTTGCTGGACTATTTGCTCAAGCAGTAGATGAGATTTCTTCTGATAGTCCCTCTGCACCCCAAAAAAGGGCTTAAAAGGGACTCCTGCAAACTCTAAACACTCTACATTGGCATCCTCCCCTGAGAGTTCTGGGGTGGCCAGTCAGAGTTAGTGATCGGGGCTATCAAATATTACAATTGCTTTCAACACTGCAGCCCCTGTCTATATTACTGAAGAGGATTTTCCTCAAGCCATAATGGGATTGGCTAGTGGCTTTAATCGCATCCCAGAATGAGATAAAATGCGATTTCCCTGATGACTCCTGATGACTCCTCTTCTGAGGGGTCAAATGCGGGGGGATCAGCTTCGCAATCTGAAAGATTGATAGTGCAATTCTTACTGAATTTGTCCGCTCCACTTTTTTTGCTACTCTTCATTGAGGCGGTTGATATGCCCACTTCTTGTTTGGGTTCACTAAAGCCTCCTCAAGCTGCGCATGCCTTTCCTGTCAATTCATTGCTGAAAAGGCTTATATATTCTGATTACGATCACCCAGATAAACATTTTTTTTCCTTCTATAAAGTTTTAACACTTTTTCCTATGGAGGAAAAATTCACTAAATGTGGGGATACCAGCAATTTTGCTGCTATATCCTCTGTGAATGAAAGTTTGACTTTCTCCGATAGACAATGCTCAAATGCTTAGGGATCCAACGGATAAAAATTTGGAAATTCCCCTTAAAAAAAAAATAAATAATTAAAAACACTTTTTTTCTGATGTTTCAACCTGCACTAGCAGCAATTGGTGTATGTCAAGCCTTGAGAGATCAGTCTGAACAGGTGCTCAAGGTTATTCCTGATCAGCAGGCCAGGATTTAGCCGAGTTACCAACGGCATTATGTTTGGCAATAGAAGCCATGAGAGGTTTTATTCTTCAAGCCTCACGCCTTGCGCTTGGCTGGTGCATAAGCATAGGATCTTATGGTTGAAAAATTGGTCAGCCAAAGCATCATGCAAAGCTCCTGGCTAATTTTCCTTTTCACGGTAAACGGCTGTTTGGGGATGATTTGGATAAATACATCAAAAAAATTTTTTAGTGCTAAAAGTATCCTTTTGCTAGTTGAAAGAGGAGTAAACGTATTTAATTTAAACAAGCTCCTTCTCCAGTGCCAGGAGCATCTGCTACCAGGCAGTCACGACGGCCTCTGCCGTCAAGTTCAAGAAGGAAACTGAAGCCTCCTTATGAGGGGGCACCCCCACTCGCTCAAGAGGGGGAAGACTTCCGCAGTTCTCGATCTCGTCTGATCTCAGAGGCTATGCAGGGTCGGGCCTGGTCAGTACCTGTGTGGGAGACCACCTAGGAATGCCAGGTGCCGTAGGCTGCAGATGGGTGGCTTCCTCAATAACTCTAGGGTACAAACTTGAGTTTCGAAGGTCCCCGTCTCCTCATTTTTCTCAGACTCCAGAGGAAAGAAGTCTCTCTTTCAAGCTTTGGACCATCTTTTTGTCTCAAAAGATCGATCTTAGTGGTTCCCATGCAAGAGCAGGGATTGGGGTTTTATTTAAACCTTTTCACGGTACCAAAACCAAATGAGTGTGTCAGACCCATTCTAGATCTCAAATATCTAAACCAGTTGTGAATATCTGCTCTTTCATCCGCTCCTGATCAGTGATCTCCGTCCTACAAGGTGGAGAACTTCTGGCATCAATAGACATTAGGGATGCATACCTCCATGTACCTATATTTTACGCCCACCAGAAATATCTATATTTCGAGGTAAAAAATCTTCTGTTTCAGTTTTTAGCTTTGCCTTTCGGTCTAGCTACTGCACCTCAAGTAATTACCTCTGGCCCCCTCCTGTAGCCAGATTAAGGCCCCAAGGTATAATGATTATAGCTTACCTAGACTATCTGCTCTTGATAGACCAATCGGTAGCCCGCTTAGACCAAAGTATGATCTACAGTTAACTAGCTGGAATGCCAAGGTTGGATTCTCAACCTAGAGAAATCCTCCTTAAAAAAACTATCAAGGAGATTGGAATACTTGGGTCTGATTATTGATACAGCCCAGGAAAAAGTATTCTTGCCCCAGGTGTAGATCAGTGCCATAAAGGAACTGATTCAGATGGTCATAGTAAAGATGAATCCTATTCGACTTTGCATGAGGTTGTTAGGAAACATGGTGGCTTCATTCGAGGCCGTTACTTATGCTCAGTTTCATTGAGGCTGCTGCAAAACAGTATTTTGTCGGCTTGGAACAAGTAGGTCCAAGCTCTAGATTTCCCAGAGCCTCAGTTGGTGGTTGATAACCAAGAATCTGCAGAAGGGAAAATCTTTCCTACCACCTACCTGGAAGATGATAACAGCAGATGCCAGCCTTTTTGAGTTGGGGAGGAGTCCGGGAAGAAGCGACTGTCCAAGGGAAATAGTCCAGATCAAAAATGCCCATTAACATTCTAGAGATCCGGGCAGAGCGATTGGCCCTGAGGGCCTGGATGCTCAGGTTACGGAATTATCCTGTCAGGATCCAATCCAACAATACCACAGCAGTGGCCTATATCAATCACCAAGGGGGCACGATAAGTCGTGCGGCCCAGAGAGACGTGAATTATATTTTAACTTGGGCAGAAAACAATGTACCTTGCCTATCAGAAGTCTTCATCCGGGAATAGAAAATTGGCAGGCGGACACTAGAGTCGGCAGCAGATGTTCCCGGGAGAATGTTTCCTTCACCCCGATATCTTCCTGACAATATGCCAAAGATGGGGGATCTCAGACGTAGATCTGTTTGTGTCCAGGTTCAACAAGAAAATCGACAACTTTGTGTCAAGGGATCCGCTAGCATGTGAAACAGATGCCTTGGTGTTCCCGTGGAATCAGTTCACACTGATTTATGCATTTGCTCCTATTTTTCCACGACTGCTTTGCAAGATCAAGCAGGAAGGGAGATTGGTGATTCTTGTGGCCCGGCATGGCCCAGAAGATCTTGATATGCAAAAGATTGCGGTAGGGGACCTGTAGACCTACCACCACATCTAGACCTGCTCTCGCAGGGACCAGTATTACATCCTACCTTACAAACGCTAAATTTAACGGTTTGGCTGTTAAATCCCACATTCTGAAGAAGTGTGGGCTGTCAGGTCCAGAGGTATTTACCTTGATTAATGCAGGGATGCTAGCTTCCAGAATCATAGATTAGAGCATATATCTCCTGGTGTGAATCCAGGGGTTGGCACCCCAGGAAGTATGTCATAGGTAGAATCCTTGACTTTCTGTAGATGGGGTTAGAAATGAAGCCGAAACAGGTTTCGGCTTTGTCGGTATTATTTCGGTATTATTTCAACAACCACTTGCTTCGCATTCTTTGGTTCGTAGCTTATTCAGGGGGTAATGCGGCTTAATCCTTTGGGTAAGTCACACCAGAACCCTTGGGACTTTGATTTAGTTCTGTCAGCATTGCTGAAACAGCCTTTTTGAGCCAATACAGCATATTCCCTTGGTCCTTGACAAGGAATCTAATTTTCTGGTAACCATATCTTCTTCAAGAAGGGTATCAGAGTTGGCTGCTCTTTTTTGTAAAAGCCATATTTGATTATTCACAAGGATAAGGTAGTATTACGCCCTCATCCTAACTTTCTACCGAAGGTAGTGTCTAGTTTTTATTAGCATGTGAGCAATGCACGAATATGATCATAAGCCAGCACTGGTCTCCTGGTGCTGGGAATCTGGTTTACCTTACACTACCTGCACCTTGTGTTTTTCACCTGTATAGGATGTGCATTTTTCACACAGTTTCATTGTGTTATTTGTTGTACTGTATGCACAGCCTATAGTAGAATAATTTTCATATTCCTGTGTCAGCAGTTTCTGTCTGTGTTCAAGTATGAGGCATGCCACATGACACTGCACAGGTTATAGCATTACTTCTGTCTGTAGTGTGAGAACTGACATTTCCTATAAAGAAACCATATACCCCACAATCCACGGGTCTCTCAGTCTAGTGCTCTGCAGGTGAGAGCTACCCTGTGATTAGAACTGACAATATATGAACATACAGGAAATCATTCAGCCATGACAACACAAACTGCAGCTACAGCATGTGAGCCCATTACCAGGTACAGCAAACAAACAGTACAGAGAATAAAACTGCATTCATGCCCAGTTAAAACAAAAAAGCATTTAAAAGTGTACAGTACCTTTAATAGAGACAATAACAGGATGAAGAGAGAGGAAAGGTGCTTTGAAAGCTAAAGTCTTATTACTATAATTAATAAGGATGCAATACACAAATCAGCAAATATACATTCCCTTTTAGTAAGCCAACTGTAACTTTAATTTGACACAAAACGCATGGTCTGTAAAAAATAAACATATCATTGTTCATAATTTCATGGCATTGATGTAGAATCAGTCTATGGAGTAAACGTATTTGCTATTCATTAGAACAAAAAAAAATTGCTATTACATAACACAAGCTTTGATCTCTGCGTACTTTTAGGCTCAATTAGCAGTAGGCTGAATTAAAGTATTGTGACCCACTTTTAACTGGTCTCTAATTATATCTCTTTTTGAAAGTCTTCGGGAGCCTACAGGGTATACCACGCTGATTTACTGTATGCTGATTTGGGGTCATGATACCTCTGTGCAAGCTGGACCTTCACCTGTCACATTCGCTTCTCTCCTAATTTAACATTGCCCAGTTATTGCAAAAAGAACACAGAGAAAGCTTTGAGCTGAAAAAACAGTACTGTTTCTCATGGCCTTTATGTCATTGAAATATTAGAGTAGTTTGGAGCTGAAATGTGCAGTTTCACTGCAAGGGACCTATTTAAAAAGTGATAGCAATGAAAGACTTTTTAACCACCTCAATACCAGCTTGCAACATCCTCTTACATCCTCTTACATCCCAGACCATTTTTCAGTTTTCAGTGCTGTGATAGTTTGCCTGACAGTTACTCAGTCATGCAACACTGTACCCAAATAAATTTTTTGTCTTGTTTTTGAGACAGATAAAGCTTTATTTTGGTGGTATTATTTATTATAGGCACTTATATAGCGCAGTTAATTTACGCACCTCTTTACCTATATATTGCACATTCACATCAGTCCCTGCCCTCAAAGAGCTTACAGTCTAAGGTCCCTGACATTCATACATACTAATACGAGGGCCATTTTATACAGGAGCCAATTAACCTACCAGCATGCCTTTGGAGTGTAGGAGGAAACCCAAAGGAAACCCACGCAGACACAGGGAGAACATGCAAACTCCAATAGCAATATTTCATGGATAAACCAAAACACTTTACCACAACCAGAACAATCCCACAATCATTTTTGGTTACTGGCATTTATTTTTTTTTGCTTTCAAAATATTTATTGAAAATTTTCAAATAGTCAATACAAAAGAACCACCGTCAGCAGAACAAGTAAAGAAAACATATACAATACATAAGATATTGAAACCCACAATGTCAGTACAAAATAATAAAGGTATCAACCATCTAACAATGGGCCAGTACCTCATCACCCAAAACAACTAACAGATAAGGACATACCCTATGGAGACTACCCCAGAATCAAGGGGCTAAATATGTGGGGTGCTAGTATAAACTCTTGGATAACCAAATGTACATTAGAACGAAAATAAGAAAAAAGGTAAAGAATAGGGAAAAAAAAGCACAGAACAGATAAGAGTGGTCCGAGCCAGGGGCGAGGGGGAAAGAATAGTCCCTAAAACAAAATAGATGTTCTAAGTGAATGTACCAGAGAGATATGCATATATGTGGCCCATGGCTTCTAGGTCCGTTCAAATTGTTCAACAGTATTCTGCAAGATACTAACAATATTCTCATTTAGCATAATTCAGGTAATTTTTTTCCTAGTCTGTGCCAGAGACGACGTAGGTTGTTTCCAGAGCTTGGCAAGAGTCATTTTAGCCCCTAACAAGATAAAGAATATCAATCTATATAAATCAATACACCCACGCCAAATAGTAAATAAAAGTAAATACAATAAAATAAGTGTGAGCTGCTGTTCAAAATCTGTGAAGTGAATTGCTAAACGTGCACAAACCTGGATGTGCAAAACAGCGCTTGCTAGTAGCACATAAGGTGAAGATAGACAATGTAAACTACATTAGAACTAGTGCAAAAAATTGAATGAAAATTGAATAATGTGAAACAAAGAAGGGAATAGTATAGTTGAACAGTCCTTGAAACATATGTGGACATATAACCAAAATTAGTCCCAATGTGACAAAGAATAATCCCAAAAATCTTTCAAATACTCCAATGAAAAGAAAATCTTCCTACATGATCATAAGGTGAAAATTAAGTGTAAATGTACACTCACCAGATGTTGTAGATCCCCCTGCCTTATGACAAGAAGGATCATATAGGGCTTATGGAGTCTCCCCGACCTTCTCTGGTCTTTTAGGTAAATCCTCCGGGTATCCCCTTCTCAAGGTAGAGTGTATCTTCAAGACGGGTTATCACCAGTGGTAAAGCAAGGAAAAACAGAGGACGGACTCCTCATAGTATAAAACCATATACAGTGGGGACGGAAAGTATTCAGACCCCCTTAAAATTTTCACTCTTTGTTATATTGCAGCCATTTGCTAAAATCATTTAAGTTCATTTTTTTTCCTTATTAATGTACACACAGCACCCCATATTGACAGAAAAACACAGAATTGTTGACATTTTTGCAGATTTATTAAAAAAGAAAAACTGAAATATCACATGGTCCTAAGTATTCAGACCCTTTGCTCAGTATTTAGTAGAAGCACCCTTTTGATCTAATACAGCCATGAGTCTTTTTGGGAAAGATGCAACAAGTTTTTCACACCTGGATTTGGGCATCCTCTGCCATTCCTCCTTGCAGATCCTCTCCAGTTCTGTCAGGTTGGATGGTAAACGTTGGTGGACAGCCATTTTTAGGTCTCTCCAGAGATGCTCAATTGGGTTTAAGTCAGGGCTGTGGCTGGGCCAGTCATGAACAGTCACAGAGTTGTTGTGAAGCCACTCCTTCCTTATTTTAGCTGTGTGCTTAGGGTCATTGTCTTGTTGGAAGGTAAACCTTTGGCCCAGTCTGAGGTCCTGAGCACTTTGAAGAAGGTTTTTGTCCAGGATATCCCTGTACTTGGCCGCACTCATCTTTCCCTCGAATGCAACCAGTCGTCCTGTCCCTGCAGCTGAAAAACACTCCCACAGCATGATGCTGCCACCACCATGCTTCACTGTTGGGACTGTATTGGACAGGTGAAGGCCAAAAAGTTCTGTCTCATCAAACCAGAGAATCTTATTTCTTACCATCTTGGAGTCCTTCAGGTGTTTTTTAGCAAACTCTATGCGGGCTTTCATGTGTCTTGCACTGAGGAGAGGCTTCCGTCGGGCCACTCTGCCATAAAGCCCCGACTGGTGGAGGGCTGCAGTGATGGTTGACTTTCTACAACTTTCTCCCATCTCCCGACTGCATCTCTGGAGCTCAGCCACAGTGATCTTTGGGTTCTTCTTTACCTCCCTTACCAAGGCCCTTCTCCCCCGATAGCTCAGTTTGGCCGGACGGTCAGCTCTAGGAAGGGTTCTGGTCATCCCAAACGTCTTCCATTTAAGGATTATGGAGGCCACTGTGCTCTTAGGAACCTTAAGTGCAGCAGAAATGTTTTAGTAACCTTGGCCAGATCTGTGCCTTGCCACAATTCTGTCTCTGAGCTCTTCAGGCAGTTCCTTTGACCTCATGATTCTCATTTGCTCTGACATGCACTGTGAGCTGTAAGGTCTTCTATAGACAGGTGTGTGGCTTTCCTAATCAAGTCCAATCAGTATAATCAAACACAGCTGGACTCAAATGAAGGTGTAGAACCATCTCAAGGATGATCAGAAGAAATGGACAGCACCTGAGTTAAATATATGAGTGTCACAGCAAAGGGTCTGAATACTTAGGACCATGTGATATTTCAGTTTTTCTTTTTTAATAAATCTGCAAAAATGTCAACAATTCTGTGTTTTTCTGTCAATATGGGGTGCTGTGTGTACATTAATGAGGAAAAAAAATGAACGTAAATGATTTTAGCAAATGGCTGCAATATAACAAAGAGTGAAAAATTAAAGGGGTCTGAATACTTTCCGTCCCCCACTGTAGGTAATTTTATTAAAAGCCACAAAGGGCTGCAGCATAAAACAGGTAAAATAGTCTATGACCCTCCAATGCGAACAACTGCAAACACTGCTGGTGACACCCCATAAGCCCTATATGATCCCTTTTGCCATAAGGCAGGGGGATCTACAACATCTAGTGAGTGTACATTCACACTTAATTGTCACTGTATGATCCATGTAGGAAGATTTTCTTTTCATTGGAGTATTTGAAAGATTTTTGGGATTTTTGTTTTTCACATTTGGACTAATTTTGGTCATATGTCCACATATGTTTCAAGGACTGTTCAACTATACTATTCCTTTTTTTTTTCAATTAGTACATTTTCATTCAATTTTGTTTGCACTAGTTCTAATGTAGTTCACATTGTCTATCTTCACCTTATGTGTTACTAGCAAGTGCTGTTTTGCACATCCAGGTTTGTGCATGTTTAGTACAGAATATCAATTGTTTTAGGTATTTAGGTAACCCAGGCATAGGGGTATTAAGGAGTGCTATACGTGGACAGTGAATGAATGGGAAGTGCTGTGTGCTGAGCAGCTTCCTGTTCATTCACAAACTGAAGCAAAGTAAACACAGGTTAGTAGGCAGAATCTGAACCACACGGGATGATTAGGTTGTGCCCAGGCACACCCTGTGGGCATGCCTATGCTACTCACTTTTCCTCCTGCTGAAGGCTCTAAGATGAGAAAGCAGAGCCCTACCAAGATGGTGTCCCCCGCACAGAAAGACAGTGTGGAAAAAGCAAGGTAGATCAGTAATGGGGAACAAATCAGCTGAGGGAGCCCACAGGCAAGATTGTTAACTAGTCTTTTGCACCTGCTTGCCTTTTTGTGAGCACAGCTTCCAGAGTTCAGTTCCTCTTTGATTATCATAACAGTGCAGGATTACATAAGAGTTAATTATACCCTCAACTTATATAAATTTACTTAGTTTGTGAGGGTCTGATAGTTTAGTAGAGTTTCCAAGGATTAAAACTTATCTGGACCATGCCAGTTCCTGCCCCACCCCCCACACACTCCACACTCAGAAGATGGATGGCAGTGTGTTTGGCCAGGTGATGGGGAGGCCAGCAACTATAAAATTTCAGGTGACCACTGATCCTCCTGAGTACAATGGCAGTGCCAGCTCCCATATCTCTATCCTGACACAGTCTGCTTAAAGCAAATATAAAGCTTAATGTATTTTGACATGCACTTCAATGAGTAATTATGCTTTACTAATTGTATGCATTATTCAAATTGTTGTTGCTGCTGTATGACCTTACGCTAACCTTTTAACCACTTGCCGCCCACCGTATAGCAAAATGACGGCAGCAAAGTGGTTGTGTTATCTTACTGGACGTCATATGACAGCGCGTCGATCGGAGGTGCTGTGTGTCAGTCTAACACACCGCAACTCCAATCGTGGTATGAAGCCTCTGACAGAGGATTCTTACCACGTGATCAGCTGTGACCAATCACAACTGATTAATGTGTGAACCAGGAAGTGCCAGTAAACGGCTTTCCTCGGTTTACCCTGACAGGGAGAGCCGATCAGCAGCTCTCCCTGTCGGGGGGGGGGTCTGTGCTGATAATTAGCACATTGATTATCAGCACAGCCCCTATCAAAAGGTGCCCATCAGCTGCCAATCAGTGCCCACAACAGTGCCAATCAGTGCCCAAAAAAGTGACAATCAGTGCCACTCAGTAATGTCTGTCAGTAGCCCCTCATCAGTGCTGCCTATCCAACGCCACCTATCAGTGCCCATCAGTTTTCTTTTTAAAAATGTCAGTCTTTTTTTAGCTCAAAAATTTAAAACCACAGAGGTGATCAAATATCACCAAAAGAAAGCTCTATTTGTGGGAAGAAAATGCTAAAAAATTTAGTTTGGGTACAGTGTTGTATAACCATGCAATTGTCATTCAAAATGCGACAGCGCTGAAAGCTAAACATTTTCCTGGGCAGGGAGGGGGGAAGTGCCCTGTACTGAAGTGGTTAATTAATTCATCTAACTGCATGTACACTTATACATGTAGAGGTAATCAAGTGAACTGACCATCCTTAGAAGGCGGCTGATTATTACATCATAAGCAGGAGCAACACATAGTATATTTTGATTTATATATTGTAAGTATATAAGGGAATGCACACTATAACTGAAAATAATGTTTCTCTCAGGCAGTGTCTAGCTGAAAGAGAACAATTCAGAAATGGACATTTGTCTGAATCTAAATCTACTCTTTTAATTTGGTATAATTGTAAAGCCTTTGCACTCAAAAATGGTATGTGCTTTAATGTAATTGTATTTTCTCCTTGTCAAAACTGAAATGTCAGCCTAATTTCAAGCTGTATGATTCCCTGAGAAGCTGACCTGTCTCCTGCCTGAATACAGGGCTCATAGCTGACATAGCCTAGGCTTCCACGGAATGGTAAAATTGTCAATTACCAAAGCTTTTAGTTTTCTTTTACAAAATTCTGACAACAACTTTGTTTTATCACAGCCTGTAACTAAGGCCCCTTTCACACTTCCACATGACTCTTCCTGTGACTTTGGACATCAGAGTGACATGACAAGTCGTACCCCATGATTCCCAATGATAACCATTCATATCTGTGTGACTTCAAGTGGCACCGACTTCAAAGTAGTTCCTATACTACTTTGGTCCAACTTTGATGCGAGCTGAGGTCCATAGACGTCAAGTTTACACAGGCCTTCCCTGAAATTGCGGACTAAATCACAGCAAAATCGTGCGACTTTCAAGTCATGGCAGTGTGAAAGGGGCCTTGGTGTCCACTGTCAGCACTGAGTTCAGACAGGAGACAAGGTGGCATAACAGCCTGATACATCTACTCTAACAGGAACATAATACAAGTAAATAACACAAAATCAAGTAATGCCTGAGATGTAAGGCTGCATTATTATGACAATTGAAAAGTGGCGTTTTAGAGTATTACCATTCTCTGACTAGTTAGTGATCTTGTCTGAAGCTATTTGTATATTGTAGCAGACCAACTATCTTTTACAAAAGCCCGCTGCTCACTAGTTTTCAAAAAGAAAGGTTTGACATACAATAGATATAAAATGGGGGGGGGGGGGGGCATATAACAAAGGGTAGTGAACCATGCATCACCGGTCTGCAATATTAGATTCAGAAAAGCCTGTGGTACGTACAGACATAAGCAGCAGATGATTCCAACTGTTGTAAACCATATAACACGGGGGGTGTGTAATAAAATCAGAGTACCATATTGGGGTTACGTACCCATGTGCGACTTTAGATGTCGTGTGCCGGCTATGGCATGCGGAAAGGAGTAAAGGGGAAATGGGATATAGAAGATGTAAGGAGAAGGCAAGAAAAGGGAATAGAGATGAGGAAAAAAACACTGTAAACAGGGAGAGAAACCTCTAGCATTTTATCTAAATTTATGAATAGTGCTAAAACAAATATTTCCGTAACATGCAGGCCTCTGCCTCTAACTAAATTACATGAGAACGTTATCCTTTAGATCTCCGGTACTACCGACCAGGGCATAAAGGATCTATAGGTAGTTGGCTATGGCACTGATGACGTATTAGAGTTGTAATGTATCCAGGTGGCCCATATACTATAAAATTTGTCATATATATCCTTGCACTTTGCCATCCATTCCTGCACTACCATGATATTATTAACCAGTCAAATCCAGTCAGATCTTCCAGGAACATGAGGCGACTTCCAATGTACTGGAATCAAGTGCCTGGCAGCATTTAAAAGATGTGGCAAAACTGATTTATGGTATACGCTAAGAGGCATGGATGGCACGTGAAGTAGAAACTCCAATGGGAAGTCAGTCATATCTATGTCCAGTATAACCTTCACCTAAGCTCTGATATCCTACCAAAGGGGCCTAAGCCACGGGCACTCCCACCATATATGTAGGTAGGTACCCTGAAGCCTACAGCCTCTCCAACAGGCATCAGAAACTGTCGGGTAAATTTTAGCCAATGCCGCTGGAACTCTGTACCATCTGGTCAACAGCTTAAAGCTATTTTCTTGCATCTTCGTGTCCACAGAGCTCTTGTGGGTAATGCTACACAGGTGTTCCAGTTGGGGTACCGTGGAACATATGCCGCAGGCATCTCTCCCACTCCCGTATATAAACCGGCCTACTCTGAGACTCAGCCAACTGCAGCATCCCATAAACCACTGAGATAGAATGGGGAACAGGTTCTGCATCCATGCATAATTTCTCAAATGGAGTCAGGGAGGACGGGGGTCGAATGCTATGAGGTAAGCTTTGAACAAAGTAATGCAGCTGTCTGTAGCGCCACTCATCCATCGGGAAGCAGCCAAACTGAGAGTGAAGCCAGTCCAGAGAGACCAGGCCTTCCTCTTGTATGAACCTTTCACATTGTGCCTCACAGTCCCTTGCCCATGTGCCAAATTAGGAGAGGTGTTCCCCTGGAATGAACCATGGGAATCCTCCTAAGGGTGCCAACAGGAACACAGGCGGCAACAGCTGCCCCTGAGCATTTAAGGTGTCCCAAACCCGTAGGGGAACCCAAGATTTGGTGGTGGTGTGATTTTGCCAGTCTAAGATCCGTTGCAAAGCAATCGCCTCATAATATCTCCGCATGAAAGGGACCCCAAGGCCTTCCAATAATTTGGGGCTCTGCAGAGTGCGTAAGGCGAGATGGGGGCTCTGACCATGCCAGATGAACTTTAAAAACAGGCTGTTGAGGGTTGAGAAAAAAGACCTGGGTAGTGAAATAGGCACCATCTGAAGATAGAAGAGGACTCTTGGCAGGATATTCATCTTTAGGATACTGACTCGGCCCCTCCAAGAAAAGGTATTACGGTCCCATCTTAGTAAGTCGGCTTTAATAGTGGAGAGTAAAAGGGCATAGTTACAGGTATATAATTGTGTAAATATGGCCGGGAGTAAGTATTTCAAGTAAGAACCACACCATGTAAATGAGAAAGAAGCCTGCAGTTGGGAGCGCATGGCAGAGGGACTATCGAGAGGAAGAATTTTGGACTTGTTATAGTTAATTTAAAAGTTAGATAGGGAATGATATCTTTGCAGTTCAGCCTTAATGTTTGGAAGGGAAATCAGCGGGTCAACGACATAGAAGAGTACATCGTCGGCGTACGATGATAGTTTATGTTCCATTGTACCCACCACAAACCCTTTAATGTTAGGGTTTAGCCAGATCATATATAACAGTGGTTCCAGGGTAAGGGCAAATATGAGCAGAGACGGGGAAGCCCTGTCTCGTCCCATTCCATATAGGGAAGGGCTCTGAGAGTGTTCCATTTACCCTCACTCGAGCTTCCGCGAACTGTATAACAAGCGTATTCAGCTAAGCATGTTCTTGCCAAGGCCTAATCTAGACAGCACTGCCTGTAGATACATCCAATCCACCCTGTCAAAGGCCCTTTTAGCGTCAGTAGACAGCAGAAGGCAGGGCGAACCAGTCTGTTGTAAATTTTCCCAATGGATTAGTTGTAGGGCGCGATTGGAATTATCCCTTGCCTCCCTCCCCGCTATGAAGCCTGTTTGGTCTGAGTGAATTACCGTAGGCATGATGGGTTTTAACTGATTCTGTAAGATCTTCGCTAAAATCTTGATATCGGTATTTAACAATGAGATCGGTCTGTACCTACCCCAGGTAGAAGAGTCTTTTCCTTCTTTCGGGAGGACTGTGATATGGGCTAGCAATGCTTCCTTTGGGTGAAGGGTGCCCGAGGCTAGAGCATTGAAGTATGTAACCATAGACGTAGTGAGGAGGGGAGAAAATTTCCGATAGTAGGCATTGGTTAACCCATTAGGGCAAGGGCTCTTACCTTGGGGCCAGTCTTTAATTACCAATTCAATCTCTGACACGGAGATAGGCTTATCAAGGTGTTCACTATTTGGCGTTGTTGGTTTGGGGGATAGGGCCTCGTTTTTTGCAGAGGTGTTTGTCCAGCGAGCGTGGTAGGAACTTGGTAAAGTTGGGTGTAATATTCCCGAAAAGCTCCCGCAATTTTAGAGAGCAACATAGTCTGGACTCCCGATAGCGTTTTAATCTTTTGGATATGACCAGAGGTGCGCTGGTGTCGAAGGGCCCTGGCTAAGAGTCTCTCACATTTATTACCAAACTTGTAAAATTTGTGTAAAATGCATCGCAATCTATCCCGTATGCAAGTCTGCATGTAGGGTTGGGGCCATGTGGCATTTGTGTTTAACCTCCGCTGCCCGCAATTTAACTAATAGGGACTGTAGTTCCCTGTTGCGTGCCTTTATTAGTCCAGAGCCCTGGGTAATAAACTCCCCCACGGATCACGGCCTTGTGTCCCTCCCATATAGACGTCATCCTCATCTTTCCCGGCAAGTTTTCCTTGAAATAAAAGGAAATTGTGTCTGAGACCTGCTTCAGAGCCACAGCATCATTTAGCAGGTTTTCATTTAATCGCCAAGTTCAGTGCCGCGCTTCTGGGGATATAGGGGGCGACGGAGATGGAGATAGGTGCATGGTCTGAAGTGGTGAGTGATCCGATGGACACACCAGAGAGTGACTCAAGAAAATATCGATCCACCGACAGGAGGTCTATTCGCATGTACACATTATGAACAGTGGAATAGTAGCTAAAATTATTTGTGGTGGGGTGAAGCACTCTCCAGCAGTTAACCAGATGGTGTGCATGCAGAGAAACGCAAAGGAGTGTGCGAAGCGGCCCGATGAGGTATCTATCTGTGAGTCAGGGCTAATGTTAAAGTCTCCCCCCGTGACCATTTGTCCCTCCCAGAACGTGGAGAGTCCAAGACCCCATCCAAGAACGTCAACTGCCGTGTGTTTGGTGTATATACAGCCACGAGGATGAGTTTACGTCCAAACAGGGTGCCTTTCAGGAAGACAAATCTACCCTCCGGCTCTGTATAATGGTCAAGGGGAACGAAAGGGCAATGTTTATGGATCGCAATTGCCACTCCGCCAGATTTTGGTTGGGGTGAATTGCTGAGATACCACTGGTCATATACAGTATCTCACAAAAGTGAGTACACCCCTCACATTTTTGTAAATATTTCATTATATCTTTTTATGTGATGACACTGAAGAAATTACACTTTGCTACAATGTAAAGTAGTGAGTGTACAGCTTGTATAACAGTGTAAATTTGCTGTCCCCTCAAAATGACTCAACACACAGCCATTAATGTCTAAACCGCTGGCAACAAAAGTAAATAAACCCCTAAGTGAAAATGTCCAAATTGGGCCCAAAGTGTCAATATTTTGTGTAGCCACCATTATTTTCCAGCACTGCCTTTAACCTCTTGGGCATGGAGTTCACCAGAGCTTCACAGGTTACCACTGGAGTCCTCTTCCACTCCTCCATGACGACATCACGGAGCTGGTGGATGTTAGAGACATTGCGTTCCTCCACCTTCCGTTTGAGGATGCCCCACAGATGCTCAATAGGGTTTAAGTCTGGAGACATATTTGGCCAGTCCATCACTTTTACCCTCAGCTTCTTTAGCAAATCAGTGGTCCTCTTGGAGGTGTGTTTGGGGTCGTTATCATGTTAGAATACTGCCCTGCGGCCCAGTCTCCAAAGGGAGGGGGATCATGCTTTGCTTCAGTATGTCACAGCACATGTTGGCATTCATGGTTCCCTCAATGAACTGTAGCTCCCCAGTGCTAGCAGCACTCAAGCAGCCCCAGACAATGAAATTCCCACCACCATGCTTGACCGTAGGCAAGAAACACTTGTCTTTTGTACTCTTCACCTGGTTGCTGCCACACATGCTTGACACCATCTGAACCAAATAAGTTTATCTTGGTCTCATCAGACCACAGGACATGGTTCCAGTAATCCATGTCCTTAGTGTGCTTGTCTTCAACAAACTTTTTGTGGGCTTTCTTGTACATTATCTTTAGAAGAGGCTTCCTTCTGGGATGACAGTCATGCAGAACAATTTGATGCAGTGTGCGGCGTATTGTGTGAGCACTGACAGGCTGAACCTCCCACCCCTTCAACCTTTGCAGCAATGCTGGCAGCACTCATACGTCTATTTCCCAAAGACAACCTCTGGATATGACGCTAAGCATGTGCACTCAACTTCTTTGGTCGACAATGGCGAGGCCTGTTCTGAGTGGAACCTGTCCTGTTAAACCGCTGTATGGTCTTGGCCACCGTGCTGCAGCTCAGTTTCAGGGTTTTGGCAATCTTCTTATGGCCTAGGCCCTATGCCATCTTTATGTAGAGCAACAATTATTATTTTTAGATCCTCAGAGAGTTCTTTGCACGGAGGTGCCATGTTGAACTTCCAGTGACCAATATGAGAGAATGAGAGTGATAACACCAAATTTAACACACCTTCTCCCCATTCACACCTGAGACCTTGTAACACTAACAAGTCACATGACACAGAGGAGGGAAAATGGCTAATTGGCCCCAATTTGGACATTTTCACTTAGGGGTGTACTCACTTTTGTTGCCAGCAGTTTAGACATTAATGGCTGTGTGTTAAGTTATTTTCAGGGGACAGCAAATTTACACTGTTATACAAGCTGTACACTCACTACTTTACATTTTAGAAAAGTGTAATTTCTTCAGTGTTGTCACATGAAAAGATATAATAAAATATTTACAAAAATGTGAGGGGTGTACCCACTTTTGTGAGATACTGTAGGTGTGTAGGAAGCCGGGGGACCGAATCAGCCGGGGAAAGCCGGGGGACCGAATCAGTTCGAAAGTCCGTCTCCTGCAAGAATAAAATGTGTGCCCCCAGTCTCTTTGTTTCAAGCCACAACTTACTGCGTTTAGACGGAGAGCTTAAGCCACGGACGTTATACGAGACAATCTTCAGGGAAGCCATAGCTGTGAAATAGGCAGCATAGCACCAGGGATCAGAGAATTTTGGCGAGAGACCTGCGGCAGACCAACCCAAAAAAAAAAAAAAAAAAAGTGGTGAGGAGACAAAGTGCATAGGTGAGAACCCACAAAATAAACAAAAACACATTAAACGTAATTAAAAATTAATAAAACAAGTAGAGAACAAACCGCTTATAGAGCGAGGGAAAAATACATGTGTCAGCGGCGTAGGGGTCACTCCCCGGTCAGATGATTCAAAGAGGAGAGAGTGACCCGAACACCACAGATGTCCCTGTCTGGGTAGCATAACTCACAGGAGTTTACCTATTGGGGGTGAGTGGGGAAGCAACAGGCGAGGACCCATCCAAGGGGTCCCGCTCCAGCTTAAGAGCACAAACAAGGGTTGGATGTGCAAGTCAAAAATATGCAGCAGCAGCAGCAGTAATCCTAACAAAAAGTAAAAAGAAGGGAGGAAAAACATTAAAGTCAGCAGTGTCCAGGACAGTCCATCAGGGTACAGCCGAGGAAGAAGGTCCTCGTTCAGCAGAACCACGGCGGGGCTTGTTGCGGCGCGAGTGATGTGCTGTCTGCCATGTCCCTGGATGAACCGGTGTCGGAGTTTCTGAGGGCGTGCGCAAATCTGGGACGTCCACCATAGGTAGATCAAGGCGAGAGAGGAAATAGGGCAGATCCGACTTGTTTCGCATGGCGACCTGACGGACATTTTTAGTGACAGAAAGGCTGAAGGGGAATCCCCAGTGGCCTCTGTAATGTTCATATTCTCTGCAGAGATGCGGGGGGGGGGGTGTCCTGAGAGGTAGAAGGATGTGGCACGGGTGACCTCCTTGATGTGAGCGGGAGGGTCCTGCGTGCGACCTGACTACAACCCTCCTGGGTTTCCCTGGGGTCCATGCCACTGTAGAGACTGCCTGGGGAGCCCGGTGGAGAGGGGGGAGGAGGTAAGGTGGACGGCAGCCGTGGTGAGGGGATAGGGGACACCGCACATGCGGCTGGAGAACACTCACCGGGAGCCATCTTGGATCGCAAGCCCTGCGGCCGATATCCGCCGCCAAAGGGGGCTTCCAGGGAGCTGGGGCAGAGCCTTGGGGTCCGTCGAGGCTGCGGGGATGGTCCCATCCTCGATGTCATCCCTGCTGGTGCGTTGAGGCTGGTCTGGGCTGCTGCAATTGGTAGGAAGGAGCGGATTGGACGGAGCTCAGTTCACACACATCCACTCACCTGCATGCCGCGGCCACGCCCTGACTTTATATCATTTTTGCTTTTTGACCCTCATGTATTTCTGTAGATGTGGCCAGCACTGCTATTTTGAGCCTGATATAAAATTGTGTCTTATACACTAGGAGCGATGAGTATAATATAAAGAAGGCATTAGAGTACACATGGCACAATTTAAAACCCTGCTTAGCAAAATTTAATCAGTGTACACATGCTGAAGGCAGAGAACTTAATACTTGATTCTGTAACTATAATAAACAGAAAATAGGTAGATACAGTAGCTAGATATGGAGATGATAGGATTATTGCAGCTGGAGAGCTTCAATGGTAAAAATACAGTATGTATGTATATATACTATATATATATATACAGTGGGGACGGAAAGTATTCAGACCCCTTAAATTTTTCACTCTTTGTTATATTGCAGCCATTTGCTAAAGTCATTTAAGTTCATTTTTTTTCCTCATTAATGTACACACAGCACCCCATATTGACAGAAAAAGACAGAATTGTTGACATTTTTGCAGATTTATTAAAATAATCCTTTAATGGAAGATGTTTGGGATGACCAGAACCCTTCCTAGAGCTGGCCGTCCGGCCCAACTGAGCTATCGAGGGAGAAGGGCCTTGGTGAGAGAGGTAAAGAAGAACCCAAAGATCACTGTGGCTGAGCTCCAGAGTTGCAGTCGGGAGATGGGAGAAAGTTGTAGAAAGTCAACCATCACTGCAGCCCTCCATCAGTCTGGGCTTTATGGCAGAGTGGCCCGACGGAAGCCTCTCCTCAGTGCAAGACACATGAATGCCCGCATGGAGTTTGCTAAAAAAAACCTGAAGGACTACAAGATGGTGAGAAATAAGATTTTTTGGTCTGACGAGACCAAGATAGAACTTTTTGGCCTTAATTCTAAGTGGAGAAAACCAGGCACTGCTCATGACCTGCCTTATACAGTCCCAACATGAGGCATGGTGGTGGCAGCATCATGCTGTGGGGGTGTTTTTCAGCTGCAGGGACAGGACGACTGGTTGCAATTGAGGGAAAGATGAATGCGGCCAAGTACAGGGATATCCTGGACAAAAACCTTGTCCAGAGTGCTCAGGACCTCAGTCTGGGCCGAAGGTTTACCTTCCAACAAGACAAGGACCCTAAGCACACAGCTAAAATAACGAAGGTGTGGCTTGACTGTTCTTGAATGTCCCAGCCAGAGCCCTGACCTAAACCCAATTGAGCATCTCTGGAGAGACCTAAAAATGGCTGTCCACCAACGTTTACCATCCAACTTGACAGATCTGGAGAGGATCTGCAAGGAGGAATGGTAGAGGATTCCCAAATCCAGGTGTGAAAAACTTGTTGCATCTTTCCCAAAAAAGACTCAAAAGGGTGCTTCTACCAAATACTTAGCAAAGGGTCTGAATACTTAGAACCATGTGATATTTCAGTTTTTCTTTTTTAATAAATCTGCAAAAATGTCAACAATTCTGTGTTTTTCTGTCAATATGGGGTGCTGTGTGTACATTAATGAGGAAAACAATGAACTTAAATGATTTTAGCAAATGGCTGCAATATAACAAAGAGTGAAAAATTTAAGGGGGTCTGAATACGTTCCGTCCCCACTGTATATATATATACACAGCAGGTAAATTAAGTATTGAAAACGTCGCCATTTTTCTAAGTAAATATATTTCTAAAGGTGCTATTGATATGAAGTTTTCACCACATGTCGATAACAACCCATGCAATCCATGCATACAAAGAGACCAAAAGAAATAAGTCCAGAAATTAAGTTACAGTATCTCACAAAAGTGAATACACCACTCACATTTTTGTAAATATTTTATATCTTTTCATGTGACAACACTGAAGAAATTATACTTTGCTACAATGTAAAATAGTGAGTGTACAGCTTGTATAACAGTGTAAATCTTTCCCCTCAAAATAACTCAACACACAGCCATTAATGTCTAAACCGCTGGCAACAAAAGTGAGTACACCCCTAAGTAAAAATGTCAAATTGGGCACAAAGTGTGAATATTTTGTGTGGCCACCTTTATTTTCCAGCGCTGCCTTAACCCTCTTGGGCATGGAGTTCACCAGAGCTTCACAGTTTGCCACTGGAGTCCCCTACCACTCCTCCATGATGACATCACAGAGCTAGTGGATGTTAGAGACCTTGTGCTCCTCCACCTTTTGTTTGAGGATGCCCCACAGATACTCACTAGGGTTTAGGTCTGAAGACATGCTTGGCCAGTCCATCACCTTTACCTTCAGCTTCTTTAGCAAGGCAGTGATGGTCTTGGAGGTGTGTTTGGGGTCATTATCATGTTGGAATACTGCCCTGCAGCCCAGTCTCTGAAGGGAGGAGATCATGCTCTGCTTCAGTATGTCACAGTACATTTTGGCATTCATGGTTCCCTCAATGAACTGTAGCTCCCCAAGTGCTGGCAGCAGCCCCAGACTATGACACTCCCACCACCATGCTTTACTGTAGACAAGACACACTCGTCTTTGTACTCCTCACCTGGTTGCCGCCACACATGCTTAACACCATCTGAACCAAATAAGTTTATCTTGGTTTCATCAGACCAAAGGATATGGTTCCAGTCTGCTTGTCTTCAGCAAACTGTTTGCAGGCTTTTTTGTGCATCATCTTTAGGAGAGGCTTCCTTCTGGGGCGACAGCCATGCAGACCAATTTGATGCAGTGTGCGGAATATGGTCTCAGCACTGACAGGCTGGCCCCCCACCCCTTTACCTCTGCAGCAATGCTGGCAGCACTCATACGATGATTTCCTGAAGACAACCTCTGGATATGACGCTGAGCACGTGCACTCAGCTTCTTTGGTCGACCATGGCGAGGCCTGTTCTGAGTGGAACCTGTCCTGTTAAACCGCTGTATGGTCTTGGTCACCCTCCTGCAGCTCAGTTTCAGGGTCTTAACAATCTTCTAATTGCCTAGGCAATCTTTATGTGGAGCAACAATACTTTTTTTCAGATACTCAGAGAGTTCTTTGCCATGAGGTGCCATGTTGAACTTCCAGTGCTCAGCATTAGAGAGTGAGAGCAATAACATCAAATTTTACACACCTGCTCCCCATTCACACCTGAGACCTTGTAACACTAATGAGTCGCATGACATCGGGAGGGAAATGGGCTAATTGGGCCCAATTAGGACATTTTCACTTAGGGGTGTACTCACTTTTATTGCCAGCGGTTTACACATTACTGGCTGTGTGTTGAGTTATTTTGAGGGAACAGCAAATGTACACTGTTATACAAGCTGTGCACTCACTACATTGTAGCAAAGTGTAATTTCTTCAGTGTTGTCACAAGCTATAATAAAATATTTACAAAAATATGCAGGGTATACTCACTTTTGTGAGATACTGTATGTGTATTAAACTGGAATGACATATTTTCAAAAATATGTGAGGTGTACTCACTTTTGTGGAATACTATAAGTGTATTAAACTGGAATGACACAGGAAAAAAGTATTGAACACGTGAAGGAAGGGAGATGCAAAAAGGCATGGAAAGCCAAGACACCAGCTGAAATCTATCAGTAATTATAAAGCAACCCTGCCCCTTGACAGTTCAAATTAATATCAGCTGGTTCAGTCTCAACTGATGGCCTAAAAATAAGGTGTCTCATTACCAAGGTGTCACATAAGAAACATCTCATGATGGGTAAAAGCAAAGAGCTCCCTCAACACCTTCACAACCTTATTGTTCCAAAACATACTGATGGCACTGGTTACAGAAGGATTTCTAAACTTCTGAATGTTTCAGTGAGCACTGTTGGGGCCATAATACGGAAGTGAAAAGAACATCATTTCATTATGAACCAGCCATGACCAGGTGCTCCTCACAAGATTTCTGACAGAGAAGTGAAAATAATTATCAGAAGAGTTGTCCAAGAGCCAAGGACCACTTGTGGAAAGCTTCAGATAGACCTGGAATTAGCAGGTACAATTGTTTCAAAGAAAACAATAAGTAATGCACTGAATCACCATGGCCTGTATGTGCGCTCACCACGCAAGACTCCATCGCTGAAGAAAAAGTATGTTGAAGCTCGTTTAAAGTTTGCTGCACAACATTTAGACAAGCCTGTAAAATACTGGGACAATATAGTCTGGTCAGATGAGACCAAAATTGAACTGTTTGGATGCCATTATACACACCATGTTTGGAGGTCAAATGACACTTCACATCACCCCAAAAACACTATACCAACAGTGAAGTTTAGAGCTAGAAACATCATGCTGTGGGGCTGTTTTTCAGTTCACTGTACTGGCAAATTTTTATATCGTTAAAGGAAGGATGAATGGAAAAATATACCAAGATATTCTTGATAAAAATCTTCTGCCATCTGCCAGGATGATGAAGATGAAACAAGGGTGGACATTTCAGCAAGACAATGATCCCAAACACAAAGCCGAAGAAACTCTCAATTGGTTTCAAAGAAAGAAAATAAAGCTGCTAGAATGGCCAGCCAATCACCCGACTTGAATACAATAGAAAATCTATGGAAAGAACTAAAGATCAGAGTACATAGAAGAGGCCCACGGAAACCTTCAAGGTTTGAAGGTTGTTTGTGTGGAAGAATGGGCCAAAATCACACCTGTGAAATGCATGCGACTAGTTTCTTCATACAGGAGGCATCCTGAAGCTGTCATTACCAACAAAGGATTTTGTACAAAGTATTAAATTAATTTCAGTAAGCGTGTTCAATACTTTTTCCCTGTTCCATTTCATTACACATAACTTCATTTCGGAACTTATTTGTTTTGGTTTCTTTGTATTTATGGATTGCATGAGTTGTTACTGACATGTCTATTATAATATAATAGATGAGCATCTTAATGAGACACAATGTACAGGGATAGGGACAATTGTAGACATGCACCCACACTCACTCAGGTTGAATTGAATGGACTGGTTTCTTTATTCAACCTTACTAACTATGTAACTATGTGGTGAAAACTTCATGTCAACAGTACCTTTAGAAATATATTTACCTAGAAAACGGTGAGGTGTTCAATACTTACAGTATTTTACCCGCTATATATAAAATGTGTGGTGTAAGACTTATTACACTGAAATGAAAACAAAAAATGAAGCTGTGCAGTGAGATCAGGCTCTATTCTAGCATTATGTTTCTGTAATCTTACATGACAAGCCTCACACAGTGAAACCCGTAAATCAAATATTGTCATTGTCAGAGACGCCATATTTTATTTAGGCTCTGAATTTACAAACACACCTGACTTATCTGTGTGCTTCTCTGTCCAGACCTAAGTTGGGAAGCAATTTGGGGACACTGATGAATTTTCAGGTAAAACAATTCTTTCACCTAATAGCTAAATCTATGAGTGGCATGTTGTGCTGGAGCATATGCTTCACTAAGTCTCTTGGGTACATGTAGAGCCAGCTGTCTCTCTTTGTTCAGCAAAATAGATCAGTTTCCATAAAGAGGCCAGTCTGGGGAATGATGTCTTTTCTCTTTGAACGCAGCCATATTGTGTTAGACATCAGTCAAATACAATTTCATGTGCTATTCTGACAGGGCTCTTCAACTGAACTGCTAGACTTAACTTGTACTTCATGGTTTAAAAATGAAGCTGCTTCTTAGTGATGACCTTCAGAAATTAAATTGCAGATCTCTGGTGAGTGGGTGAAGAGGGAACATTTCAAACACCTTTTACTGCTGCCTATAAAGCAGTGGACTATTGTACAGTGTTAGCCATCAATTAATGCAGACAGTTTGGGGTTTAAGTGATACTCTTTATTGGCTAACAGGTTATTTAAGGCACAAGCTTTTGAAAGAACAAGCGTTCAATAGAACTTGGATACCTTCTTCAGGCTTTATACATGGTCCTGAAGAAGTGATCAAAGTTATCCCCAAAGCTTGCATCTTTCTTATCTTTAGTTAGCCAATAAAGGGAATCACTTAAACTCCAAAGCTAATGCCTATAAAGAAATGTTTTTTAAACCTGGTTTTAATAGAACATTATTAGGATATTAAAAGGTTTGTTTGTGTTACCTAAAAATAAGACCTCAACTTCTTATCTCTATAATAATATGGAGTCCCTGGTTTGCAAGTGCTCCAGGGGATGTTTAGGTGGCCCCATTAAAAACAACACGCTGCATTCCGATGTATTGGCATGTATAGATTTCTGTTTTCTCCGAACAGAAAATACACAATACATATTTGAAATCACAGTTTGTGCCTGGATGTAAATGATAGGTTGCAGGGAGTTTAATGGTCTATGTGTTGCCACACGGAGATGTAATAAGCAAAGGTCTACTTTGGATTTAAATTGGAAATTCCCCTTGGTTTGTGACAATAACAAGGTATAGACATAAATACAGGACAATTCTTCTGTTGATACAGTTTTTACATGGACACAACTTTGACAGCTGTAAATAACTGTGCATGGCTATAGACAGACAACATATCTACCAGAGTTATTCTCACTGAGCACAATAGATATAAAAACCTATCAAAAAGTTTAAAAAGTAATTAATACAATGTATATACTTTAGCACCATCTCGCTGCTTTTCTCAGGGCCTGTCAAGGCAGTAAGGCCTATCAGAGACAGAATAAATATTTTTCTTCCTTTAGGATTAACATTGAAAACTTTTTTCACTGTGCAAGGTGACTTACGTGCTTCATGCTGCTATAGGGATGAAGAGAAGAACAAAGGAATTCAATTTATGCTTGTTGACCTTTTTACATCGTGTCCATACAGCCAGGTACAGCGGAATCCATGCATGGGCAGGACTTTGCAGTAGGAGCAGGCTTATAGTTGTGATTGTTTAGTTCAACACAGTGAGTAGCAGCATCGTAGACCTCACTGTGAAAAAATTAATCACACATTAAAAAGTTCAGAACGTTGTTTTAGAAGTATTCTAAAATTCTAAATGAATTTGCATACTTTTTTTTAAGTACTTGCAGTGCCAACATTTATAGTACAAGCTAATTCTCTATAAATTGTCTTAATGCATAGGTTTCTATCTTAACTTGCAGAAAAATACATCACTCACCTATTTGCTCCCTATACGTGTGTATTAAACAAACCTACTCATTAGCTTCTCACCTTAACTCTAATAATGAGATGATAATTGGTCTTTTGAGTCACAGTCATTTTTTGGGTGACTTTTCTGCCTGAAATGTCCATAACTTTGTGAAAATTAATGTTTTGTTGCTAATTGTGCTTCATATAAATCTGTTAACCACCTCTGTGTCAAATAGGGTGTGTAACCTTGCAAACTTCAGTAAAGCTTGCTGGCTGCTACAAGTTTGGAATTCAACTTTACAGGAAAAATAAGGGTAGATATAATTGCCCTATATTATGCTTTGTACAGCAGATTTACCTTGTATAGGTTACTAACAAATGTGATAACATTTTGTTGTATAAAAATACCATTTTGTTCCTCGGCAAACCTTTTTTGGAAGATAATAGTTATTTGTTAGGGGACTGGACTTGTAAGCAGACAACACAGAATACATTTCAGCCAAAACCCTTTTTTTTTTTTTTTTTTTTTTAGGGTTCGTGCACCTGGAAATTTACAGGCAATTTTTATGCCTAGCATAAATTTCCTGAATCTTTCCAGCACCCCGGGAGCCACATGTGCTGTGTACAGCCTACCAGGGAATAGTTGTACATGGCTGTACGCTTTTACATGCCAATGGTTCTTTACATAGTCATTGACTCGTGCATGCATGACCTTTGTTTTTTTTAAACGTGGTTGCAGCATGGTGGTATGGATTTTTCAGGGTTAAAACTTGGGATGAGGAGGTATCATATCGTCTCCCAACCACCTGTCCATGGTGGATACATTTTCAGAGGGGCAGTGGGCTCCTGCTAATCTAAATGAGCCCTTAGAATCAGAACCTCTGGCAGTGAGTGTATACTTGTCTCTGTGGCCCTATTGGGGGAGTTTTTTATTCACTTTCTGTGCTGATTACAACATTGTCACCAGGATAGAAAGTGAGGGGTTTCTTCTTTAAAGCATATTTCCACCTTTGCAATCAGATCAGAGAAAACTCCACCCCACAACAAACCCCATGTTTGTTAGGTGTTCCCATTCACATAGCTCCTTAAAATGAACTATACATATATATATATATATATATATATATATATATATATATATATATATATAAATATATATATATATATATATATATATATATATATATATATATATATATATATATATAAATATATAAATAAAACCTTTTAGATATTTCCAAGTAGAAGGTGTCATGGCTGATTCTCAGAATTTCTTGCCAGCCTTAGGTGTCTTTGTTCCCACATTATCCCTCATTAACATACAGTGCATGAGGGTAGGTTTCAACTTAGTTTACAGCTGTTAATAACTATGAACATAATACAGACAAGGTTAATTATGTTAAATTTTACTCCATAGCCTCCTCCTAAACATTACAAAGTAGGGAGAGATCATAATGATTTTTTAAGCAAGTAAAAAGCACTTTTTGTTTTATTTTTTTTAGTTTTAATCTATGTTAATGGGAGTTGACATCACAGAGCCGGACCAGGCTGGGAAAAGATTGCGACAATATAGTTGGCATCTGCCCATAATCCTGAACCCGGCACCTGGCTCAGCCTGCCGAGCCGCTAAGAGCCTGAGCCAGCCACTCCCATCCCCTCCACAACCCAGTGCTCCAGTGAGCACAGGGGGCAGTGCGGACAGAAGTTTTCACAATGAGAGCCAGCGCGGGACAGATGCAGCACAGCATTCAACACAGGAGGAATCAGAGGGCCCTGCTCGTTAGAGCTTACAATCTAGGAGGGTGATACAAAAGGTAATAAATGTGAGGGATGAGTTGCTGGAGAAAATAAAAGTACAGGTTTAGGTGTGGGCACGATAGGCTTCTCTGAAGAGGAGGGTTTTCAGGGATAGTCTAAATGCAAACAGAGTAGAAGATAATCGGACAGATGGGGTGGGAAGTTCTATAGGATGGGAGGGGCTCTGGAAAAGTCCTTGAGGCAAGCATGATAGGAGGTGATGATGGAGCTAGAGAGCAGGAGGTCTTTGGAGGAGCGAAGAGAATGATTAGGTTGGTATTTTGACACTAGGCTAGTAATGTAGTTGGGGGCAGAGTTGTGGATGGCTTTGTAAGTAGTTGTTAGTATTTTGAATTATTTCATTGGGTTAGCGGAAGCCAATGGAGGGATTGAAAGAGAGGAGTAGCAGACACTGAGCGGTTGGTAAGGTGGATGAGACTGGCAGCAGCATTCATGATGGACCGAAGGGGGGCTAGCCTATGTAAAGATAAGCCAATGAGAATGGAGTTGCAGTAGTTGAGGCGTGAGATGACCAGAAAGTGAACTAGTAGCTTTGGGGTGTCATTGGTTAGAAAGGGGCATATTTTGGAGATGTTGCGGAGGTTGAGGCAGCAAGATTTGGACAGTGAATGGACGTGGTGCCTAAAGAATAGATCAGGGTTCAGAATTACACCTAGAACCTTGGCATGTGGGGATGGGCTGATAGTTGTGCCATCGATCTTGACAGAGAGATCAGGGGAAGGGGCACACGGTGGAGGAGAAGTGGTGTGACATCCAGGCTGATACCTGAGGAGATTGAAGGAGTGAGCTGAGGGGTATAGAGATAAATGTGGGTGTCGTCGGCGTAAAGGTGATATTGAAAGCAATGGGAGGCTATCAGCTGACCCAAGGAGGAGGTGTAGATCGAGAATAGGAGAGGTTAAGAACAGAACCTTGGGGGACCCCAACGGTGAAAGGAAGAGGATAGGAGTAAGTAGAATTGTAATTAGCGAAGAACCAGCGAAGAGTACAATATGATTCTTGAAAAAAAAACATCCTAAACTTCTCTTTTAGGGTAACCACAGACTGCAATAAGAACACTTTTTTAGTGTAGTAGGAGAAGGCTATAATCATTGAAAGCTTTTTATTGTTTCCTTTGACCCTGTTGATCTCTTTCTTTACTTCCTGACTTTTTACAAAGCTGTCACTAGCGCAAGAAGTTAGGGGAATCTCCTTGATGAAACCTTGAACTGCAATAAACTGCAATAAAATTGTAACAGGGGTTCCAACCTTTCCCTAATATGTTCAAAGCTTCAAAACAAATTTGGCTGTAGTTGCACTTTAAACTTATTGTTATTTGATGATAGGAGTGAAAATTCCCATACAGGGTAAAGAAACAGTCTGAAATAAAGAAATCTTGCAAGCCACCATATAGCTATTATATGGACAGCTGCTGGCATTGTTAACGTCCCATAAATTTGCGCAAAACCAGTGTATATGTTTAAAAAACGCTGCGCTGTCTTTAAATAAAAACAAACGTATATGAAAATGACTGAATACAGCGACAATAGTGCAATAGAGTGGTAATCACTAGAATCAAACTAGCACAATTAAATCACATGTACCATACATTGATATAAATAAAGTGACAATAGTGCAATAAAAGTACTATTCACATGGATCAAATTAATATGATAGAATCACAATTTGCTTAATATTAATACAGTGACATATAGAAAAAATAAGTGCTATAGTACATATATGTGATATCATGTTCATTTATCACATCAAATAGTGCAACAAACTCATAAAGTCCATAAATAGTTGATTCTTATTGTGGTGATCCAAACGTGTTGGTGTGTTCACACACTGGTGCTCCCCCCCTAGGTAATAAATGCTCACCTCAGATCGTGTGACCTCACATTTAAGTTCAGTCAAAACACACCTGTGAACCACCTCTGGGTTCTATGAATGCTGTAGAATCCTGGACTGCCCAATAACGTAGTCTCCATATATATATGTGGGATAACAGAAAAAGCTGGATAGTGTGATAACGTTTTGGTATATAAAAAAATTATTAAACACAAGCCCCGGTCCGGGGTACTCACATGGACATGGTGCTTCAGTGCACCACTCTATAGAAGGTAAATATACACCGGGATCGTATGAGATAGTATGCGTCTCCTCCATGAGCAGACCAGCTGCCTCCAGTACCGTCCTGTCCCCTGGACACTGGAGGCCCCAGGTCTGCTCAAGGAGGAGACACATACTATCTCATACGACATGGTGCTTCAGTGCACCACTCTATAGAAGGTAAATATACGCCGGGATCGTATGAGATAGTATGCGTCTCCTCCATGAGCAGACCAGCTGCCTCCAGTACCGTCCTGTCCCCTGGACACTGGAGGCCCCAGGTCTGCTCATGGAGGAGACGCATACTATCTCATACGATCCCGGCGTATATTTACCTTCTATAGAGTGGTGCACTGAAGCACCATGTCCATGTGAGTACCCCGGGCTGGGGCTTGTGTTTAATAAATTTGTATTAATTTGATCCACGTGAATAGCACTTTTATTGCACTATTGTCACTTTATATCAATGTATGGTAGACGTGATTTAATTATGCTAGTTTGATTCTAGTGATTACCACTCTATTGCATTATTGTCACTTTATTGAGTCATTTTCATATACGTTTGTTTTTATTTAAAGACAGCACGGCGTTTTTTTTTAAACATATATACAGGGTAAAGAAACCGGTTCACTTTATGGGGGCCCTCAATCAACTGATGCTGGTGTTTGGTGATTGGCTTCTCAGGCACTGAATGCTGTCATGTTGGAGTAGGGAGAGAGACACTGAGGTTAATTTACTAAAGGCAAATAGACTAGCACTTTGCAAGTGCAATTGCTCCAGAGCTTAGTAAATGAGGCAAAGCTTCATGTTGCAAAAAATATCCAACAACAAGCAAGAAAATAAAAAAAAAAAAACAGCATTTTTGCTTGCACATGATTGGATGATGGAGATCAGCAGAGCTTCCTCTCATTTACTAAGCTCTGGGGCAACTGCACTTTGTAGAGTGCAACTGCATTTGCAAAGTGCACAGTTTATTTGTCCATCAACTTTGAGAAGATTGCACTGGGCATCCTCTTTCTGCTCCCAGCAGCCAAAAAGAACAACAGGGAACAGAAAAGGAGTTACAGACTGCTATTGTGACAACTAATAAAGTGAACCTATTGTTTTGCCCAGCATTGATGTGCATAGATTTGCTTTAAACAAGCCAATGGTTTATCTTCAGTTCACAGCTGAAATATTAGTTTGGAGTTGACTGATGCTTTAATGAATCCAGGCATCAGTAGGGAGAAATATTTTACTTTGCACAGGAAAAGATGGGTTATTATTTGCACATTCATAGGGAAATAGATGAGTCAGTGAACAAAAGACTGACATGGCTGGATGTGGTTAGATAAGTGTAGCATAAGCCAAATGTAAAAGTTATGACTGAGGGATGAAAGTCTCAGGCTGAGTGGGATGTTACCATAACTAGATATCATGTAAATTTCAGGATGTGTGGTAGGACAAGTCTGGGAACTGCAGAGCTGAGAAAGGCTTTGGGGAGAATGCGAGACATGCATTGAGGTATTGTTGGCTTATCTGTCAAGACACCTGGATGGTTCATTAATAGCAAACAGCTCACAACAAAATGAATGTACTCAGGATACAGACACCAAGCATGGATCTTGTCTAACAGTCTTAACATTCAAGCGTACAATATTAATAGGAAGAAGAGAAGAATTGGAGGATTGCCATGGGAGACTGTGCCATTAATTTACTCTGTGCATTGAGGCTGTTTATGCAAAATGAACACTTGCTAGCAAGTATGGAACAATTATTTACTTACCTGCTTTTTACAGCTCCATGCTGTACATTCCAGCATTATAAATGGCCAAAATGGGACACTTCAGATTGTATTACACAGAAGCTTACTTAAACTGGCATATTGGAGATCACACAGACGCAGTTTGGCAGACATGTGGATACAAATTAACGTGAAGCACACTTTAAAGGTGATTTCAGGAAAACTACACGTCTCCTGGGTTTTTACTGAAACCTGGAGCTATCATTTCTAGATGGCCAAGGCTGCCATTGGGGCACATCTATAAAATGAAATCATTCCCTTGGCGACCATTGTACTTTTATGAATAGACTTTGCTCTGCCAGGCATTGCATGCATCAGAGGATTAGGGGGCCCTGCTGCTGTTTACAGAAGGGATGTGGTGTGTTACTCTAGACAGGGGTCAAAGGGAAATGGGATTTTCTATGTTTCCTTAAAAAAAAAAATGTCATAAAAAACAATCTTTCACTTTGGGAAGTGGGTCATTCCACCCAAAGTTGTATTGTTCTGGGTAGATGGTAACAAGTTATAAGCCATCTCTTATATTTCTTGAAATGTTAGTTATTCTTTATTACAGATAATGCACTTGGATACATGTGGCTTTGATCAGAGCAGCTTGTGGACTAAGACTTCCTTTATGCTAGTGCCTCAAACACCATTCCAAATTTAGAAAGGAAGTCTGCCCTGCAGTGTTCTCCTCAACCAAAATTTCACTACTGGCTCTTTACTCCACCTGTATCTCCTTGAACTGTCTGACATTAAAAATTGCATCCAGATTCTGCAGAGCACACTTTGTGGTGCTAGATCTTTACTATAGATAAACCGTATTCAGTGTGAATGTTCTGCTTGCATGTGAGCAGGCAGGCAGCTCAAGTAGAGAAGCATCTATTTTACCTTTATCTCTTTACTTGACCACAAAACAAAATACTTACCATCAGATTTTCTCTCACTGATAAGCAATAAAGTAGTCATTGGTATGTTGGTAAGTGACTTAAAGTGGTTCTCCACTCTGGAAAAAAAAAGTCAGCAGCTACATATCCTGTAGCTGCTGACTTTTAATAACAGGACATTTACCTGTCCAGGGATCCAGCATCGTCCTCGCCCGGGCTAGTTCTTCACTAGCCTTCAGGTTCCCAACACTGGCATCCTAACTGAAGGCAGCCAGTTGTGATGTTTGCAGCTTCACAGCCAGCTGCCCACTGCAAATGTGCAAGCCGCGCTGTGCTATGTGAATGGTCCCTCAATTTTATGGGACCTCTGATGTGTCCCAGAAGGCTGCGGGGAGGGAGGGGAGAAAAGAACTTCTGCTCAGATCGCCTAGACGATCCAAGCAGAAGTGGGAGCGGTACCTGTCAAAACTAGGTACCCGCTCCCCCCTGAAAAAAATGACCTGCCAAATGTGGCAGAGGAGGGGGGATGAGGGCTTAAAGTGGACCTTCCCTTTTGGGTAAAGCACTGCTTTAAGCTGACCATAGATGGGTAGAATTTCAAAGGAAAATTCTTAGGAAAAGAAAGTTTGCCTGTTTTTCTAACCATTAGTAGGCCAAATTCATGTTCATTTTCCACTGCAATGACAAGAAAATTCGAAGGAGCAGGATGGAAAATGTTTCCAAATTTTTGGGCTTTATATTTAAGAATGACTTGCTGTTGCTGTTTATATTAATATTATATCAGACGTAAAAATATTTTTTAGCGTAATAATAGTCAAATTCTGGAAACAGGGTAAATATGATGAAAATCTGTGTCTGTTTTGTTTGAATGAATTGGAACTGGTCCAAGCTAAATTCTAGTGACAAACAGAATTTCCAGGAGCAATTGCAAATAGTATACTTAGGCCCATGAACACTGGGCATTTGCCCAGCTCTTCTAATCATCTTTCTCCTGGCAGAAAAAAATCAGTGTCAAAAATGTGCGTAAAGCCATATTATTGCAAGCCCCTTTGGCAGAAGAAAAGCAGCATAAAAAAATGTGCCTAAAGCCGTGTTTTTGCAAACATGTTTAGACATGATTAGGTGCGTCAAGCACTTGGGCGTTAATTTATTTCATTGGGCAGAAGTTTTTTTTTTTATTCTGGCAAATGAAATGAATGCACGTTCAAGCGCTTCACGTGCCCACATGTTTAAGCATGTCAGGTGGTTTTTAGCAGCAAAATGTTACTCTCCTGAATGTGCTGGCTCTGGGTTTATATTCCTGCATGTAAGCGCCCCTGCCAGTAAGCGCCTGTAAATGCCTATGTGTGCATTGGCACATAGGCTAGTGTGGAGAGGCATTTAGAGGGAGAAAAACACAAAACAAACAAAAGCATTTGTAGCCCAGTGTGCAGAGGCCTTAAAACTAAATAGCATAGAAGGATTTCCCACTCTTTTTTAGACTACAAAGAACTTACCAAAAACATCATTTGGGAATACGTTTTAGAATCGCCACCTGGTGGTGAGAAGCAGTATTTCAGCTTTTTCTTTTCCTTTGCTTAGCAGTTTTTCAACACTGTTGCTATCTGGTTCTGCACTTTCTTCTCCTATAGTTGTTGTAAATATGTCCATGCCTGTGTATATAGAATATTGAGTTGCTGTAACCCCTTTCTGACAGGACAATGACAGCAAAATTGTAATATTAGGAAATTGTAAGATTTAGCATTTTATGACAGCAATAAATTATGGAAAGTATTCATTAAAAATGGTGAAAAAGAAAAACATGATGTAAACATAAGCAGACAATAATAATAATAATTTGAATATTTTTTTTTTCTCGCAGTTTAAAAATCATGGCAAATCTCTGGTTGCTATGGATTACAAATGCAGGCATTGGATTCTGTTAAAAGGGATTTCCATAAACAAGCACATTGTATTAAATGATACAGACTTTCTTGTAGTAACATAAAAAGTCCCATTTACTCCCAGCCAACCCTCTTGTAAGCAACAGTGTGAACCATGGCCTGCAGTTAAGCCTCGTACACACGATCGGATTTTCCGGCGGGAATTGTGTGATGGCAGGCTGTTGGCGGAAAATCCGACTGTTTGTACACTCCATCGGACAACTGTTGTCGGATTTTCCGTGGACAAATGTTGGATGGCAGATAACGGTTTGTTGTCAGATTTTTCGGGCGTGTGTACACAAATCTGTCGGGTAAAAGTCCAAAGTACAAACACGCATGCTCAGAAGCAAGGAGGAACCAGAAGCGGTCGGTCTTGCAAACTTGCATTCGTAATGGAGAATTAACATTCGTGACGTGGCAAATTATGAAATCTCTAAATGCAGCGCACATTCTCTTCTTCTTTAATGGGATAATAATGAAGCTGCTTTGCTTGTGATACTAATGAAGTTCTGCCATATTATTGCCACGTATTTTAAAATGCCACGTATTTTAAAAGGCTTTTATTTTCCAGTGATAACAAGAACAATATTATTATGCTTGTTTTTTTTTTTTTTTTTTTTTTTTGGGGCAAGTTACCACAACACCATTATCCCATAGTTTGTAGCCTCCCTGACGTTATTCCCAAGTGTGGCTCGAGGTTAAATTTCAGCACCATTAGCGGTAACCCCGAGCCACACTTACCTTGTCCCCTGCTGTGTCTGCGGGCTCTGTCCTCCTCCCGAAGCCTCTCTGTGCCAGGCTCCATTCCCTGCGAGCGTTGCGACGCATGGGGGCGGAGCCTGGCGGCAAATTCAAAAAATTTTAAAATCATAACACATACAGTACTGTAATCTTACAGATTACAGTACTGTATGAAATTATTTCACAATCCCTTTTGTCCCTAATGCTTTGGCCCATGCCCTGCATGCAGTTTTATATGATATATACTGTTCTTTTTGCCTGGAAACTTGAGATTGTCCATAGCAACCAAAAAGTGTCCCTTTACGTCAAAAGTGGCTTTAGATCAGCTAGAAAACAGCGATAGTAAATTAGAACACTTGCAGAATTGAGCGATAGTGAATCGTGGGGAAATTTATTTTATTATTATATTATTTTTTTTTTTAATTATTTATATTTATTTATTATATTATAATTTATGATTTTGTGTTTCAAACTTCATCATAGCCGGGATGTCTACTAGACTCTTGTTTGGACAGATTTAAGTGTGTTATTGTTAAGAATTACAGGCTTACAATATAAAACGCCAAATTTCCATGCAAAATAATTGTACCGCTTTCAGCACCTAAAATCCAAAATAATCATACCGCCAGGGAGGTTAAGATCAAAGATACAACTATGTTGGTGTCCCTTGTTAATTTTACATTGTATTTTTTTAAATGTAACTGCCTACTCCCAAACTGTCATTTGAAATAAAACACATAGCCAAGTATTATTCTACACATTTTTTTTATTGTGCATTAAAAAAGAAAACAAATAAAATAAGACATGCTACCTGCCAATAGAACTTAACCAAAAAGTGCATTCTATGCATCCAAAAATATAGAAAATATACCAAATCAAATCATTATTCAACCAAAAATAAAATAAAAGCCTCATGCATGTGTCCTGCTTCTTAATATAGGGGGTCAACAATGCCAAGAGTTGGTGAAAGCAGGGGTCTGTCATCCGGAGATAATTCTGAAAATCATCTGGATTATTCTCCTGGAGCTCCCGCAGCAAAGGCATATGACATAATTGGTCACGATTAATAAAGCAACCAATTTTTGGTCCAAGAAATCCTCCTCCTCCTGTTCCTGGACTGGACTTGGGTCAAAGTAATAACTTCAAGGGCAATAATAAATAACACGTTATCTCCTGCGATTCCGCAACATGTCTGGTTGAAGAACGGCCATTCAGAAATGAACTGAAAAGCACGAAATGAAAAGCGCAAAATGAAAAGCGCGAATGAACACTCACCAAACTTCTACTAACACAAAATTAGTAGAAGGAGCCCAAAGTGTGGCCCCTAACAATTTAACTTCCTCTTTATCGGCTCGTAGTACGTCTAGTACATCACTACGTTCATGTTTGTTGGCCGACAATTATCTACCGTTTGTATGCAAGACAAAATCCAGGTACACGCCCTTCGGACAAAAGTCTGATGCCTTGTCTGCGGAAAATCCGATCGTGTGTACGAGGCTTTATTTACAGTTTGGTTAACTGAAGTATGCCCAGCCACATAGTGTAGTGTGCCATATCAACAATACCACTGGAGTGTAATAGCAATATTTACTATCAATTGGCAATTAAAAAAGAAACCATCATTACAGCCTTAGGAGCTCTATATTTTTACATGAGGGTGCCAGGTCAATTTGCAAGGGTGTCTTCTTATGTTCTTTTGTACTCTTATCTTATAGATGTTGCTGTAGAGTCTTGTAAAGATAGCTGTGAAGGTTCTTAGTTACATTCTTGCCTTTTCTTGTTTGGCAGGGTATGATGTACCTAGAGGAACGTCGCTTAGTACACAGAGACCTTGCAGCCCGGAATGTGTTGGTTAAATCTCCTAACCATGTAAAGATCACAGACTTTGGACTGGCCCGTCTTCTAGAGAGAGATGAAAAAGAATACAATGCAGATGGAGGAAAGGTAAGCGATATACTGTATGTGCATACGTATGTATAGCTATATATAAATATATATAGTTTGTTTTTTTTTTGTTTTACAATAAAACATTAAAAGTATAGCTAAAGCAACCGCACCACAGAGTTGATGGAGGAGGAAGATGATTCTATATGTAAGTGATGTGTGGCTCCTTGTCGAAGCATATCTCCCCTCTCCAAACAAATAGATAACATATGACAATATATGTATGTGAACAGTGCTAGCTACCAAATTATTTGTCTGGGCACCCCTGCCAAATATCATAACATGGTCTGCACCCATGGACTGCATTCTTTTGCTGTTAAGTAATATCACATTTACCAACCTACTCACAGGCTGCTGAATCAACAATAAAGGATCTTCAGTTCACTGATGATTGCTTTTTTCTTCCTGGACAAATTGAGAACACTGTATAATGCAGTAGACCGTGTTTTTTTTTCAGAGTGCACCCCCCCCCCTCCCAGATCTGTGTAGTGGATTACATAAGCTGATATAAAGGCAGGCTTCGTTAATTATACAAACTGATATACCATGTAATATTTCAGTGAGGTGAGCTGGCTCACCTGCTGTCTTCTTAAAGCTGAACTCCAGAACTTCAGCTCCTTTTGTTAAAAAAATGATATATATATATATTTGACAGGTTTATAGCACTGTCCAGTATAGCACGACAGTTATCGCTGTATTTCTGGGAGCCCTGGGCTGATCCTTCTAAGCTCTGCAACTTCAACAGCAGAGTCGATGCACTTGCTATTCCCACCCCTCCTCTTGCCCAGTCACAGAAGCCTTGGTATTATGTGAACATATTCACAAAATACCAAGGCTTCTGTGAATGGGCAGCAGAGGGGAGGGTCAGGTATAGCTGCTCTGTGTGCTTCTCTCCTCTCAGATCCCACAGTGTATCTCTCGGGTAGAGCAAAAAACCTGTCAAATGTAAATAATACAGAAAAGACCAGGAGATATCATGCACTTAGCTGGACATAACTCATAGTGTGCTTTCACTTTTTACAAAGTGGCTGAATTCCTGCAGTTCAATTTTAAATCTCTAAGGGGCTCTAACGGCAAGATCTACTTACCATACTTTTTGGCTCTGTTCTACTAATCCTGGAGCTTCAGGTGTTCCTGCCCACCTTGAGGTGTTTATATATCTCCTGTTGCATTCTTCATTATGTAACTTACAATAACAACAGTAGGACCCCTTCAAACACAGAAAGTACACAGATTAAAAGGTACATTTTCAAGCATTTACCAAAAAAGGTAGGTATGCTGATTTACCTGTAACAAAGCAGTTACAGATTTTTCTACAATTTTTGCAACTAGATTAAATGTTAATTTTTTAAATCTGCTTGTAGTACAGCCTAAATGGCTCCCTTAGTACTTTTCAATGCTCTTTTTTTAATGCAAACTGAGAGCTACGTTAATGCTATTATAGTGTAAGATAATGATGTAGAATTATAAAAACGAATGTATTGACAATTCGTTTATTTGTCCCATAGTATGTAGCCTGAAGTATGTTATTGGCAACACAGAGGGAACTTTCTTTTAAAATCAAGACTTCCAGCTTCGTAAATTTGGAGGGTCTTGTATAATTAGTGTATTTAAATCATGATTTAGTGTCCTGCATAGTTTTTAACAGTAGTTACAGTATCTTGACTTAATTTTGTTTTAGATGTTTCTCATTTTTGACCTGCAAGAATTAGGCCTCATGCACGCAGAACATCTGTAAAAGCCCTTCTGAATGCCATAACTCCTTCAAGGAAAATGCTGCTTAAAAAAAGCGCTAAATGCCTAACATTGCACACTCATTTAGGCACATCTAGCGTTTGGAGTTAATGCATTCTTTTGGCCATGCACTAGGAAATGCATTAACGTGCAAACACAAGATGTGTCTACCATTTATGCAGGTTAATGTCTTCTATTGGCCAGAATATTATTTTATTCTGGTCATCGGAGTGCATTAACATTAAAATGCAAGATGCTCCTCTCATGAATGCGCCTTTGGTGGGGGTTTTTTTCTGCCTGTAAACACCCATCTTCAGATGGACACATAAGGGTTGATTTACTAAAACTGGAGAGTGCAAAATCTGGTGCAGCTTCAGCTTGTTCAATTTAGCTTTGACAATAAAACCTGGAAGCTGATTGGTTTTTGTGCAGAGCTGCTCCTGATTTTGCACTCCCCATTTTTAGTAAATCAACCTCATAGGCTTACATAGAGGTGCTTTTACAGACTGAACAACAGCGTTCAACACGCTTTTTTTTAAATTTAAATCTCTGTGCTCTTAAACCCTAATGTTTTGTATCTGAATGATGATTATAAATCTTCATTATAAGAAAATCCTGTTCAAGTGCTAGTCTGTTAAGGAACACTTAATTTTCTGCTAAATGCCAAAGTTAATTTCAGTTACTGCATTCAGAAAGTTCTCTGTATAAGCTTACTATATTCTTCTATATTTAGATGCCGGTGAAGTGGATGGCCCTGGAATGTATTCACTACAGAAAGTTCACCCATCAGAGCGATGTCTGGAGTTATGGCAAGTGTTCTTGCTAAATCATCTTAAATCGTCTTTATGGCACATGATAACTGGTGATTTCTGCTAGGTTGCAAGATTCAGAATAGGTCATATTTCATTCTAGAACAAGCATAAGATGAAGAACACTTGATATGAGTTCAAATATAACACTTTCAACAAGTATAATGTACTTGTATTGTTAGCCACAAGAAGAACATTTTTTAGTATGTTCATGAACATAAAATGCTAAACAGAAGTGAAAATTGCCCATCCTAATTCAAGAAGATCTATTTATTATAGTCCATCAAGAAAAGCATTAATGAGAGAAAACATTCAATTTCAAGAAATGTCACTTTTATGGGTTGCTTGATACTAGGGATGAGCTGAACACCTCACCGGTTCAGTTCGCACCAGGACATGCAAACAGACAAAAAATATATGTGAACATGCAAACACCGTTAAAGTCTATGGGACACGATAGTGAAAAATCGGAAGTGTTCATTTTAAAGGCTTATATGCAAGTTATTGCCATAAAAAGTGTTTGGGGACCCGGGTCCTGCCCCAGGGGACATGTATAAATGCAAAAAAAAAAGGTTTCAAAACAGCCGTTTTTTCAGGAGTAGTGATTTTAACAATGCTTAACCTCCCTGACGGTATGACTATTTCAGATTTTTGCGTCTCAAATCGGTACAATTATTTTGCAATTTTATATTGTAGATCTGTAATTCTTAGCAATAACACACTTAGATCTGTCAACCAAGAGTCTGGTAGATATCCCGGGTATGATGAAGTTTGAAACACAAAATCATAAATTATAATATAATAAATAAATATAAATAATTAAAAAAAATAATAATATAATAATAATAAAATAAATTTCCCCATGATTCACTATCGTTCAATTCTGCAAGTGTTCTAATTTACTATCTCTGTTTTCTAGCTGGTCTAAAGCCACTTTTGATGTATATGGACACTTTTTGGTTGCTATGGACAATCTCAAGTTTCCAGGCAGAAAGAACAGTATATGTAATATAAAACTGCATGCAAGGCATAGGCAGGCCAAAGCACTGGGGACAAAAGGGAAGTGAAATGATTTCATACAGTACTGTAATCTGTAAGATTACAGTACTGTATGTGTTATGATTTTTACATTTTTTGAATTTGCCGCCAGGTTCCGCCCCCGTGCATCGTGACGCTCGCAGGGAACGGAGCCTGGCACAGAGAAGCTTTGGGCAGAGGACGGAGCCCACAGACAGCGCGGGGGGACATCGCAGGATCCTGGGGACAAGGTAAGTAACTTGCACCAGGATCCTGAGATGAAATCCCGAGTGTGGCTCGGGGGGTTACCACTATTGGTGCTGAAATTTAACCCCGAGCCACACTCAGGAATACCGTCAGGGAGGTTAAAGTGAAACAATAAAAATGAAATATTCCTTTAAATATTGTGCCTGGGGGGTCCCCTTAGTCTGCCTGTAAAGTAATGCCTCTTGCCCATGTTTATAAAAGTCCCACAGCAAAATGACATTTCTAAAGGAAAAAATGTAATTTATGGCTGTAATGTATTGTCGGATCCCGGCAATATACATAAAAAATCATTGAAAAAAATTATGTGGGTTCCCCCCGAGTCCATTATCAGGCCCTTTGGGTCTGGTATGGATATTAAGGGGAACTCCACGGCCCTTTGGGTCTGGTATGGATATTAAGGGGAACTCCACGCCAAAATGTACGTTCAACTCATACCACAGGCTCATCCCTATTTGATACAAGACCACAATCAGGTAACTCTTAACTTACTGCAGCAAATATACTAAATACATGTGGATTGATTTTAATCATAGTTGCTCGAACATAGCCTTAGCATCACTTGTACTGCTATATAAGTAGATGAGCATTTTTAACCCAAATGTCTAGATTAAGTTGAACAAGGAGAAGAAGTATTTTGCTTATCAACTAATCCAAATACTGCACCACATCCCTTAATAGATACAGAGAAATTTGGAAGGTTTATTTGGGATTTTTAGGGTGCACAATTATAACAAAATCATTTGTAAAAAGTAGACATTTATTAAAATAATGTTAAAAGCAGACATCCAAAAGGGTGAGTATTGATATTACAGTACTGATACAGGTGCAGACTGATTTCATCTGTACATGTTTCGCCTTGGTAATTGGCTTCTTCAGGAGAATTTATTGATATCAGGCACAGTAAGCACTAAGAATAAAAATAATTTTTAGAAAAATAGAACAATAAACAGTTACAAAACATCAAAAGCATATGACAAAAATGTACACATTTGAAAACATTCATGAGTTGGTAAAATGCATAGCGCCAGAATCACAATTGGTCATATTGATTACCTGTATGTTCAAAAACTTTTTGTATGTAAATTGAGGCTCCAGAGTCATAGGGATATGAGAAATTGGATCATCAGGTATAGCCACAGAGTGGGTTATATCAAAAGTACAGCCACTGGTAATGGTCCAAAAACTCTAAGGCAGAGTGATGGAAACAATTAGACATGGGGCAAAAAATATTCCCCAACCAATTTTAATTCCAAACCCAGGAAAATTATCGACACCGACAGTGAAGCCCTGGGTGTCCCTATGGCTACCAGATCTGAAAATTAACTTTTACCCTATACCAGGAATCCTTTCATAAATTCCCGGGCTTGAAAGTTGTTTGTTCACCTCCGATTCCAAAAAGGAATGAATAAATGTACAAGGAATGATGAAAGAGATAAGATGAACTCATTTCTGAACCTTCATAAAGTCAAATCATGACCCCTGAATCAGAAAGATAGTAAAAGATCCATTCAATGATTAAATATTTCAAAGCCCGAGGATCAACAAAAGCACAATTCCCCAAGGATGAATAATGTTACCTTAAGTCAGAGGTTCACCAACCAATCTCTCCCCTTCCTATGCTGGACCACAAATAAAGACCAAAATGGGATGTTTATATACCCCCTCCACCCTCGAGTTATATGTCTGCTTTGGTGCCAAAACAAGAGGGCGAGGACACTTTGTGAGCGCCAAATAGCACGACCGAGGTTGTGCCGGAAGTGACGCCAATACGGCACGGGACGTCAACCAGAAGTGACGCCCTGAAGAAGGCGGCATACCAGAAGTGATGTAAAGACACCAAACCCGGAAATGCCAGCATCAACAGCGACATACACCGCCGGAAATGACACTAGGATGTAGGAATACATCCAAAGCCAAAAGGTGAAAACAGGCAATTCAACAGCCATATAAGACGCTAAACCAGGACTAGATAGTATATCACAATTAGAGGTTGCCTAACGATTGTAACGGCAACCAAACTAAAGGGGACCAAAATCAGCTAATGGCGTTATGGCGCCACCTAGAGAAGTCCATAAGGACGACACCGGCAGTGATGCCCTGGGCGTCCCTGTGGCTACCAGATCTGAAAAAGATCCCTAAATTGAAAAATTGATAAATATATAATATTTATTAAAAAATATTATATTACTTTTGTCTACCAAATGGGACAAAAATACATTTATTACACAAATGACAAAAAGTCTGGAGCCTAATAAAAAATTAATTGTTAAAAAAGAAAAAATGGCAAAGTTGAGCAAAAGTGGAATATGGGCAAAATACAAATTACCAGGCCAGATTACAATAAACAAAATTGCCAATTAGAGGAATTGGGAATTTTTTAACTCAAACTATAAAAAGAATGATAAGGACAAATCCAACGTTTATTATATTTGCGGAGCATTTAGGGATCTTTTTCAGATCTGGTAGCCATAGGGACACCCAGGGCTTCACTGTCGGTGTCGTCCTTATGGACTTCACTAGGTGGCGCCATAATGCCATTAGCTGATTTTGGTCCCCTTTAGTTTGGTTGCCTTCACAATTGGTAGGCAACCTCTAATTGTGATAAACTATCTAGTCCTGGTTTAGCGTCTTATATGGCTGTTGAATTGCCTGTTTTCATCTTTTGGCTTTGGATGTATTCATACATCCTAGAGCCATTTCCGGCGGTGTATGTCGCTGTTGATGCTGGCATTTCCGGGTTTAGTGTCTTTACATCACTTCCGGTATGCCGCCATCTTCAGGGCGTAACTTCCGGTTGACGTCCCGTGCCATATTGACGTCACTTCCTGTGCAACCTCGGTCGTGCTATTTGGTGCTCACAAAGTGTCCTCGCCCTCCTGGCACCAAAGCAGCCATATAACTCGAGGGTGGAGGGGAGTATATAAACATTACATTTTAGTCTTTATTTGTGGTTCAGCATAGGAAGGGGAGAGATCGATTGGTGAACCTCTGACTTAAGGTAACTTTATTCATCCTTGGGAAATTGTGCTTTTGTTGGTCCTCAGGCTTTGGAATATTTAATCAGTGATTGGATTTTTTACTTTCTGATTAAGGGGTCATGATTTGGTTTTTTGAAAGTTCAGAAATGAGTTCATCTTATCTCTTTAATCAGTCCTTGTACTTCTATCCATTCCTTTTTGGAATTGGAGGTGAATAAACAACTTTCAAGCCCAGGAATTTATCAAAGGATTCCTGGTACAGGGTAAAAGTTATAGTTAATTTTCCTGGGTTTGGAATTAAAATTGGTTGGGGAATATTTTTTTCCCCATGTCTAATTGTTTCCATCACTCTGCTTTATAGTTTTTGGACCTTTACCAATGGCTGTACTTCAGATATATCCCCCTCTGTGGCTATACCTGATGATCTGATTTCTCATATTCCTATGACTCTGGAGCCTCAAATTACATACAAAACGTTTTTGAACATACAGGTAATCAATATGACCAATTGTGATTCTGGTGCTATGCATTTTACCAACTCATGAATGTTTTCAAATGTGTAAATTTTTGTCATATGCTTTTGATGTTTTGTAACTGTTCATTGTTCTATTTGTCTAAAAATTATTTTTATTCTTAGTGCTTACTGTGCCTGATATCAATAAAGTCTCCTGAAGAAGCCAATTACCAAGGCGAAACATGTAGAGATGAAATCAGTCTGCACCTGTATCAATACTCACCCTTTTGGATGTCTGTTTTTAACATTGTTTTCATCAATTTCTACTTTTTTTACAAATTATTTTATTATAATTGTGCACCCTAAAAATCCCAAATGCACCTTCCAAATTTCTATTTAAGTTGAACAAGGGTCCCCCCTGATGGCATTTGATGCTGCTGCTTGTCAGGGCTTACTGTTGGAATTAAAAGTGCTGACACAATAACACTGTTATATTACACAGTTAGTTAGTCTGGTTGAAAAGAAAACACAAGTCCATCCAGTTTAACCAGTTATTGATATTGGTAGTTTTTTTTCAGAAGTATATGTGCATGTAAAACTTCCAATAACAGGGAAATACCACACTTCTCAACATCATCTATAACTTGCAGGTGTCACTATATGGGAACTGATGACCTTTGGAGGCAAGCCCTATGATGGAATTCCAACTCGGGAAATCCCTGATCTTCTAGAGAAAGGCGAGAGGCTTCCTCAGCCACCTGTCTGCACCATTGATGTCTACATGGTTATGGTGAAATGTAAGGTTTCGTTAGGACCATTACGCTGATGTTTTAAGCTGATATTTTGCTCAAAAATGTCTGCTCAGGGCTAACAGAGCTCTTTTCATTCAGCACAAGCATTATGGAATACAGCCAACCCTGTAATCAGTAACTCACTTCTGCACATTTCAAAGTTAATTATGTTATCTTCTCAAAGACTTCCATGGTAGGACATTTTGCTGTTAGGACTCACACCTATGTATTTTCTCCCCAAACATTTTCGGTTGAAATCAACAGACATACATTAAAACGCATGTCAACATGCGTTATCATGTGCTGCTGCATGTTTTCAATGTGTGGTGCAATCCATTGTATCAGAGGTCAGCACATGTCATTACAGCACATCAGCATGTATTAACACACATCATGGTACTCTAAATGCATTCTAACGCAACAATGGGAGTATTGATACATGTCTTAATGTGTACATTGATATGCATTTTAAAGTGTTCCATTGATTTATTGGAGGCCACATTAGGCAGAAATGCAAACATGTGAGTCCAGCCTAATGAACCTAAGGAAGCTTCTTTACTTTGTGTCCAAGTGCCATTCCAATGTGCCAAAAGTGACTAAAAGATAAATTTATTATAATTTTCAGCTTTTTGTGAGAACAATCTTATTTCACTATGTGCACTAACTATTAGCTGGATTCGCTAGGGCTACATTCACACCAGCGATTAAGGTCAGTGCAGAAATCCTTTGTTTACAGCTGCGGATGAGAGTGGCTAGGTGCAGTCGTCAGCCCCATTGACAATAATAGCAGGTCACAGCAGACTCAGGTAATCATGCCTCTACGCACAGCCAACAATTACCTGCAGTGATAGCTGCTGCACACACACCGCAAGTAACCGCTGGCTGTGTCGGGAGCCAGGAATAGCTGCGGCAGCCCGCGACGGGGCTGGCAGATGCACCTAGCCGCTCTCATCTGCAGCTGTAAACAAAAGATTTCGGCTGCTACAATTCACACCAGCCTTAATTGCCGGTGTGAATGTAGCCTAAGGGCTCATTCACACCAGCCCCATTAGGCTTATTGACCTGCATTGATGTGTGCTGAAAAAAAGTTGAACTTTGCATTTTTACACGTTGCAAGCAGTCATGCTATAACACACCAAAACTCACTTCTGCGCATCGTGGTAAATGAACTGTCAGGTTTCAAAAAGTAAAAAAAGCAAGCCAGCACCTTGAAGTGCATCCAGTGTGAATGGGCCGTAAGTATTATTTGCCATTGCCATTTGCCATGGCTCTCATTGCTGAACATGATCGCAGCGGCAAATTATCATCCTTTTAATACTGTGTGTATGTATGTGTATATATATATATATATATACATATATATTATACTGTATACTGTACTGTGCAGATGTTTTAGGCAGGTATGAAGAAATACTGTAAAGTAAGAATGCTTACAAACATATATATTTTAATTGTTTATTTTTATCAATTACGAGATGCAAAGTGAGCGAACAGAAGAAAAATATATATCAAATCAATATTTGATGTGACTACCCTTTGGCTTCAAACCAGCATCAATTCTTACACTTGCACACTTTTTACACTTGCACAAAAGCCGGAATTTTGTAGGATTAGAGTCAGGTGTATGATTAACCAGTTATTCCAAGCAGGTGCTATGTGTGTAGGAGGCTTAAAACTGGGTTAAGATCAGCCAAACTCTGCTATTAAGGTTAGGTTGTGGAGGACCGCTTCTTGTTACAGGTCATACACCATGGCAAGACCGAGCAAAGCAACAAAACACAAGGCTGTTATATTGCATCAAGGTCTCTCCCAGGCAAAGATTTCAAGCAGACTCGGGTTTCAAGACATGCTGTTCAAGCTCTTTACAAGATGCACAAAGAAATAGGCATCATTGAGGACCATAGCCAGAAGTGGTCCTTGTGGAAGAATTGCCATACCTTTGAGGTAGAAAAAAGACTAAGTGATTATTATTATTATTATTATTATACAGGATTTATATAGCGCCTACAGTTTACGCAGCGCTTTAGTGACACAGCTATACACGAAAGCATAGGAACTGGGGTGCAGAAAAATGACAGCAGGTGCTCTGGACTGTATGTGAAATAATTGGCTGTAGCGGGAGGCCGTTTGTTTGCTGAAGGGTTGGAGAGTGGTACAATAATGATTGTGTACAGGCAACAGTGAAGCATGATGCGTCCATTAAACATCCTTGCAAGTTTGGCACTGCATTTCTGTAAATGGATATGGACAGCAGAGGGTGCATCTGAGTTTAGTAGTTATTAAAAACATTTATTTAAGTAGACAATTGGCAACTTACAGAGTGCATATGGTGATATCTGGCATACAAGTATAAATACACATATGCCAGTCTCTTGGGGTGAGTCTTCTCACAGCAGGACACGCTTTCTAAAAGGAATTTCAGCATCTGGGTTGTAATGTAAAAGAACACCACCAGGGGCAGCAGTAGAACAAAGGAAGTCACGCTTTAGTACATTTAGTACAAATGTAGGACTATAAGTGCTTTGTGATAACATGGATGAATTAGCCTCACTCAGGTCCATCTGTCTCTCAGCTGCTATGAAACAAGGAAGGCCAGGCTAGGTTCCACAGCAGCTAGAATCCCTTAGATGTCATAGGAAGACTGGAGACAGACAGGAAGGCCTGGAAGTCAGCCGGCGGTGGAACTGACATGGCTCCGGAAGTGATGTCCTGTGCGTGGGGGCATGGTTACTAATTTTAGGGCAGGCTATCTCTTTCTTAAACCAATGGGCCCATCTGTGGTTAGTTCTCCAAGATGTTTGGAACAACCTTCCGTGTTCCTTTAAAAACTGTGTGCAAGTGTACCTAGAATAATTAATGTTATTTTGAAGGCAAAGGGTGGTAACACCAAACATTGTTTTGATTTGGATTTCTCATCCATTCATTAGCTTACCTTTTTGTTAATTGATAAAAAATATTATATATACAGTGTATATATATATATATATATATATATATATATATATATATATATATATATATATATATATACTGCTTAATGAGGTACATGTGCTTGCTCTCACTATATGTGATATCTTTAAAATTAGTCTGATTTATGAGAAACATGAGCTTTCTCCTTCTGATATTCTTATGACTGTTTAATCATCTACTTTTTTGACATCTGTGTTATAAGTTTACAGTCTGTGATTTCAATCTGCGTGGGAAAAATTAGACGTGTTAACTAACCTCACTTCCTACAACCCCATCTGATTATGTGACAGTAATCATAAGAGGAAAGACATGTTATTATATTACAAATTAAGTGTATCAATACATTGCATAGATAGGATATATTTCTAGACCTTCATGTATGAGGTTGAAGGCTGTCACTTAAAGTATACCTTTTATTAAAATGACTATGTAATGAAAGAGTCAGTGACTACATTTGAGCAAGAGTCACTTTGTTCACTAGTGTCTCATGTCTCATCATTGCCATAATTGCAGACTGTATCATATAAATAAAAGCAAATAGGGCAACAGATTTAAGCATAATGACTGTTAAGCCATGTAGTTGTTAACTGTGCTGGGAATAATCAAGAAGAGGCAGCACTAACAGGCTGGTTGATCGTAACACCTTCTGTAGGCCAGTGATACAGGGGTTGAGCGATGATTGCCTGGGTGGTGACTTGCAGTGAGGGAAAAAAGTATTTGATCACCTGTTAATTTTTTATGTTTAAACAAAGGATTTTGCGCTAATCAAAAAAGGGGAAATGGTGCCGCTAGAAAATTGTGGAAGTATGCATAAGTGTCACCTAATCAAGACCAATAGTGAATTGATGTATAATCAGTGGGAGATCTACATGGGACAGTGAAAAATATATATGTGAAAATAGAACCCTGTATAATGTAATGAAGCATACACGAAAGCTAATAAAAATATGTGAAGATAAATCCCTGTATAATGTAATGAATCATATACAAGAGCTAATGCAAAGCAAAAGAAAATGCAAGCCTTATTCACACCTAAAAAGTAAAAGTAACCACCATAAAATTGATGAGATAATATGTCCTAATTGCTATATAAAAAATGCATATACATAGCAAAGTGACCCACTGATACCAATTAAATCAAAAAGGAGATGTGTGTATAAACAAATAAATAATAGAAGTGAAATTCAATCGATAGATGAAAAAAAACTTATTGCAAACACAGCCAATAGAAAACACAAATATATGTGTAAAATTAAATAAATCAAATAAACACGCAGTCCATCAGTGAAATAATATAAAAGAAAGTCTCTTAATATAAAAAATCTGTATTCCCAATAGAGTGATTATTTTCAAGTGATGCGACTTTATCTCGACTTCTGTGCAACAAACAATAAAGTGACTTGTGCTGTTTTTCAAGTGATGCGACTTTATCTCAACTTCTGTGCAACAAACAAGGTGACTTCTCGTGCTCCCCCTTAGGTATATGCACTCACCAGAAGCCCTCACCCCTACAGGGGTAAAGAGCACGTAGTATATGCGATGCCCATTTCTGGTTTTTATGTGGATACCGCACTATATGCAACTAGTTCCTTAGCGAGAGAACGTATCGGTTCCAGGGACACCAGGACTGGAGATCGCATATACTACATGCTCTTTACCCCTGTAGGGGTGAGGGATTCTGGTTATAAATTGATTTGCATTTTAATGAGTGAAATAAGTATTTGATTTCCTATTAATCAGCAAGATTTCTGGCTCCCTGGTGTCTTCTATACTGGTAATGAGCTGAGATTAGGAGCACTCTCTTAAGGGGAGTGCTCCTAATCTCAGCTTGTAACCTGTATAAAAGACAACAGTCCACAGAAGCAATCAATCAATCAGATTCCAATCTCTCCACCATGGCCAAGACCAAAGAGCTGTCCATGGATGTCAGGGACAAAATTGTAGACCTACACAAGGCTGAAATGGGCTACAAGACCATCGCCAAGCAGCTTGGTGAGAGGGTGACAACAGTTGGTACGATTATTCGCAAATGGAAGAAACACAAAATAACTGTCAGTCTCCCTCAGTCTGGGGCTCCATGCAAGATCTCTCCTCGTGGAGCTTCAGTGATCATTAAAACGGTGAGGAATCAGCCCAAAACTACATGGGAGGATCTTGTCAATGATCTCAAGGCAGTTGGGACCATAGTCACCAAGGAAACAATTTATAACACACTACACCATGAAGGACTGAAATCCTGCAGCACCCGCATGGTCCCCCTGCTCAAGAAAGCACATGAAAACATTTTTAAAAGTTCAGGCTGTGATTGCTTGCTGGATATACCAGTTGAAAAGAGCCTCAGCAGAGGGCATGCGTAGGCACACACACCGACATGTTTCACCCACTTGTGGGTTTCTTTTTTTTTTATATATATTATCTTTATGATTGACAGTGCTACATCCAGAAATCAAACCTGCCCTGTTCACTATCAGGAATACTTTCTAGCCAGAATTGCATTTATTTGTCTGAGATAACCAATGCTTTCTTTAACATTGTAAAGACTTAATGCAGCAACTCTATAGGCATATAGGGAGTCTGGAGGTCCATGGTTAAGCACAATACGGGTACCGACTTGTGCTACCAAGGTTTCCCGGAACTCACCTCGCCTAAAAATATGTAAGCATTATATATTAAGTCACACTTAATGACTTGAGATGATTGACACGTGTGGATGACTGGGATATGGCTGAGCTCATGGGCATGCGTTTTTAAGTGACAACGTTGTCAGTTTTTACCTTATGCAATCTCCTATTGTTTATGCTTTCCTTTCAATGATTAAAATGTTTTTCTACTAATTGTTCTAATAAAGTTATATCAGGTTAAACCGCAGTTTGTTCCTTTTCCTTCACTGAAGGTAAGAACACCTTGGGTCCTATCCCCACTCCCCTTTTATTTTGACTACTTCTCCTGTTCTAACAAGGAACACCACCCTATTAGGTGAGCCGGTAACCTGTTACCTGAATTGACCACCGATACTGGTCATCAGGACCCCGCCCATTGCGTTTTTTTTATTACTCCTCTGTTATCTCCCTACTGTGATGTCCTGTCAACAGTGGTGAGACACAGAAGAATGTCCAGGCTGTTCAACGCTAGTGCCTTAAATTGCTGCCAGCCAGGATGCTTTTGAGAATTTTGGACCCTCTTAGCCCCCTTATCCAGGCCCCCACCCAGAGAACTCTTTCCAGGTGACAGTGCCAGGGACTTGGTCTATTCAAGTTCATTCTACCCAAAAGTCCACATTTTAGTTACTGGTGGAACTTGGTGAGCTGAATCAGCTCTCTGTCTTACTATATGTCTTGGATATTCCAACAGCAGGATCTCCCTACTATAAACCCCAATCTGACACCTAAGAGTCTTGAGTGCTCCTGCTGACCTTCACACATTCCAGCTCCTCTTGTATTCTCCGTGATAATAAAAATAAATACAAATACAACTTTTACTCCCCATAGAGGCTACAGGAAGTATACAGACCAATGCAACTAAATAACAAGGCGGTATAACCATCCAGCATCATCTACCAAAAAGTGATTATTTTGGTAATGAATTTGTTTAAAAAATTCAGTCAATCGTAATTTGATTACTCAGTTTTGCATACAAGGATCCCAATAGTATATTCTTTCAAACAGACCTGAGATTTCATTTCCAACCCCAACTGTAGCCATCAAATGGCTTGTTCAGCTTTTTTTTTTTTTTCCAGGCACAGTAGAATCTTTTTGCTAATGCAAACTCAGTAAAGCTTGGAACCTGAAAACTTCTAGCAACTTGGCAGGAGAATTAACCCTCAGTTAAGGTTTTTTGGGGACATGTTCTACCAGTTTTTTCATTCAACTGCAATTGTATCAGTATTTACAGGCATTTCACTATTGTTACCAGAAAAGGATTTTTTGAATGCTGTTTTTCATCGGTGGTGAGCTTAACAACGTGTATGTAATATACAGTATTGAAATTGGTTCCTAAACTGACAAAAGATGAGGATGTCATAAATATCCAGCAGTCCCTTTATAATCAAAGCATGCATATTTTATTATGTACTGTATTAAATAGGATTATTTCATACAAGCACACATGGGTCAAAGAGAAGCACATGTAGCCAAACCAAATCCTACCAATCATCCCCAGTAATCCTTCAGGACACATGGTATGTTGACATGCATTACCCCTGCCTGACTGTCTAATACTGAGTTCACCCTGCATCATACACAGATGCATCAATCCAATATAAACGTACACTTTGCAGATAATGTGTATGTGTCCCACATTGTAATTAGAAAACATCAAGTCACTTGTTCCTTGAAGTGTGCCTCTCCAGTCCATTCTTCTCATTACAAGCAAAGTCTCCCTGGAGCTTTAGGCTTAATTTACGTGCGATTAACCGCCCCCATCCCCATGAGATGTCCCTGTTCCCTATATGGTTTATCCTGAAAGACCACTGCATAACGGCACTACAAACCTGTGACGATGACTGAGCCTGTTATTAATAAGAGACTTTGGGCCCGTTGTATTTTCAAGATTCTGAGTCTTGCAATGCCCCCTGCTGACTCCAGCAGATCCCAACGAGCTGCACATTTATTTATTGTGACAATAGACACCAAAACAAAAGCGCATCTTCTCCTGAATAAGAAGATGCATTTGTTTTCTGACCAAACTAAAGGCATTCACGTTTTTAGGATATACTGAATGCATTATTATTAATTAGATTGGGTCCCTAAAGCAATGTTTTATAATCATTCCCAATGTTTGCCTCTGAAAGTATATGTAAACCCAATCACAATAGTTTTAATTAAGCCCTACCATATCAATGTGATTTAAAAAATAGTTTTCAGTATTTTTAGGTCTGCAGCTTACCCTAAAATAATAACTTGTGACCCTGCATTGTTTCCTTGTTCAGGCACTTCCTGTTATAAGATGGCAACACTCTGTTCTGGTCTCCCTATTGTTTTTCTCTGTTGTCACCCTGTCACTCTGGCTTCTGATAGAGACTACAAGTGGCCATTTCAACACACTTTACGCAGACACGGTCCACTGGGGCCACTATCAGGAAATCATCCCTGAGCCATCGCTGGGGTGCATGCATGTAGACAGGCAGTGACTGCAAAGGTGATCAGCAGCACTGAAATGCAATAAAGGATAAAAAGGGTGAAATCAATTATAAAATAGAAAATCATGGAGCAGCACAGTGGTTAAGTGGTCAGCGCATCTGCCTCGTGGCACTAGGGTTGTTGATTTGAACCACAGCACCACCTGCCTGGAGTTTATCTCTTCTCCTTGTGCCTGCGTGGGTTTCCTCCAGGTATTCTGGTTTCCTCCCACACTCTTAAGAAGTGCTGATAGGTTTATTAGTTTATGCCTAAATTGGCCCTGGTATGTGTATGTATGAACAAATGTAAGCTCCTTGACGACAGCGATTGATGTGATTGTACAATGTATACTGTATTTGTAAAGCATTGCATAAATTGATGGCACTATACTGTATAAGTACCTGTAATATATAAAGGGATCCATTTACTAAAGACAAATAGACTGTTCACTTTGTTAGGGACTTTTCCTCTAGTGAATGATGTGAAGTTCTGCTGACTTCCATCATCCAAAATTACCTTGCATCATGAACAGCCTGTATGCTTTTTGTAAATCAACCTCAAAGTGCTTTAGCAAACTTAATGCCATTAAGTTGAGGTTCATATGTATTTTAAAGCTTAAATTTACCTACAAAAATATACCAATTAAGGACACGGGACATTAGTTACCTTCAGTGTGATGTGTTTCTTGTGCTTCTGACTTCTAGCTCAGTAGAAATTTGTTGTCCTCCAATGGCTTATTTAATTAATATAAGTTGTAGTAATGGCTTATTTGACTTGAGTAGCTGGCAGAAAAGGGGGGCATAGTTGAAAACCTGTGACAGCTCCTAAAGCCGGCTTTAGATGGATCAATTTTCTTTCCTGCAACCACAGGTTGCAGGAAAGAAAATTGCTGAATTCCCACATCAACACTGTCAGTGTTAATGGGGGTTACCTTCCCAAAGAGCCATTGTGTTCTCCCAACAGGGGGTATGCGGAGAACACAGTGGTTACTGCTAGCGGCTATAATAGCCTCTAGCATTAGTCACATGTAAAATATGACAGGTTGGTTGTATGCAAGTTGATCAATCTACCAAACTTGGTACATTCAACTTGCGCAAGATTCGAACCACCTATGGCTGGCTTTAGTTCTATTAGCCCCTGCCATACTGGAAGATTGCGGCCTTGCAGCAGGGGGGTGGGGGCATTAGAGGACAAAAGATTTCTACTGAACTAGAAGACAGAAGCTTAAGAGAAACATCATAATGAAGGAAGGTAATGTCCATTGTGCTGAGTTTGTATTTTTTAGGTAATATTAGGCCTTCAACTAATTCTGTCTAGCACTATGTATTTGTAGGGTTTTGAAGATTAAATGTGAAAATTCCTATTAATGCCAGAACTGATTGGATGTAGTTGCCCCTCTGCGGTTGACCAAAAAGGGACTGAGAAAATCATACCCTGGTAGTGACCTTTGGCGGGCAAGGGGTTCAACCACTATAGAAAAAGATGGAAAACTTTCTTAAACTTATTGTCCAAATAACCTAAAAACACTTTGATGCTATATCAGGTGTTGCAAATTCCTTATACATTGCTACAGCTTTCATATTTAATGCTTTGGGGCCCTTGAATCCTGAAGTACTTTATAATGGAAATCATGACTGTTGTCCATCTTTTAATAAATATATTTGAATAAAGTTAATAAAATGTATCTAAAGCCACAATATTTTCTTTTAGTTCTGTGTAGTGTAGACAATAGTTACATTTCCTGTCAGTTTTTTGCGGCCTGTGTTTCAATGGTGATGTTTTGTCTCACTTCCTGTCCCGATGACACAAGATAAAGTGTAAGGAAATTTCTCCAAAAACAAAACTTACCCTTAGATATGATTTCAATTTATAGAAATTAGATGCAATGTCCCATGTACATTATCTCACAACAGTCAGTACACCCCTCACATTTTTGTAAATATTTTATTATATATTTTCATATGACAACATTTGCTACCAGCATTGCTGCAGAGGTTGAAGGGGTGGGGGGTCAGCTTGTCAGTGCTCAGACCATACGCCACACACTGCATTAAATCAGTTTGCATGGCTGTCGTCCGAGAAGGAAGCCTCTTCTAAAGACGATGCACAAGAAAGCCAGCAAACAGTTTGCTGAAGACAAGCAGACTAAGGACATGGATTACTGGAACCTTGTCCTGTGGTCTGATGAGACCAAGATAAACATATTTGGTTCAGATGGTGTCAAGCGTGTGTGGTGACTACCAGGTGAGAAGTACAAAGACAAGTGTGTCTTGCCTACAGTCAAGCATGGTGGTGGCAGTGTCTTGGTCTGGGGCTGCATGAGTGCTGCTGACACTGGGGAGCTACAGTTCATTGAGGAAACCATGAATGCCAACATGTACTGTGACATACTGAAGCAGAGCATGATCCCCTCCCTTCAGAGACTGGGCCGCAGGGTAGTATTCTAACATGATAATGACCCCAAACACACCACCAAGACGATCATTGCCTTGCTAAAGAAGCTGAGGGTAAAGGTGATGGACTGGCCAAGCATTTCTCCAGACCTAAACCCTATTGAGCATCTGTGGGGCATCCTCAAACGGAAGGTGGAGGAGCACAAGGTCTCTAATATCCACCAGCTCCCTGATGTCGTCATGGAGGAGTGGAAGAGGACTCCAGTGGCAACCTGTGAAGCTCTGGTGAACTCCATGCCCAAGAGAGTTAAGGCAGTGCTGGAAAATAATGGTGGCCACACAAAATGACACTTTGGGCCCAATTTGGACATTTTTACTTAGGGGAGTACTCACTTTTGTTGCCAGCAGTTTAGACATTAATGGCTGCGTGTGAGTTATTTTGAAGGGACTACAAATTTACACTGTTATACAAGCTGTACACTCACTTTTTTACATTGTAGCAAAGTGTCATTTCTTCAATGTTGTCACATGAAAAGATAGAATAAAATATTTACAAAAATGTGAGGGGTGTACTCACCTTTGTTAGATACTGTAGAGATCATCCTAGACCATAACACTGTCCATTTGTTTCCCTTTGTTTCCCAGTGAACCTATGGCAAGGAGAATAGCTTGCAAGCTCATCTGAATGTACAGCATTCAGTACACACAGTAAGACCACCTTAAGTGAAAGCCAATTAACTTACCCTGTTTTTGGATTGAAACTCACACAAACATCCAGAAAACATATGAAATTTATGCAGATAGCGTGCTTGCTGGAGATCAAACCCAGTACCCCAGGCTGCGAGACAAGAGCACTAATTACGTAGACACCATGGAATTTCTGAAGGCCAGTAATAAACTGAAATATTTAAAATAATAATAATATAACAAGAAATGTAGAAATGGTGAGCAGGACAGAAGCCAGGGTGGTGCTAGCAAAGATTGGCACATGAACTTACACAATGTGAACCTACCAGGTCCTGCATTGGTCCTTGTGTAGACACTTCCTGTTGTAGGATGATAACACTCTGTCCACGGCTCCACGTTGTTCTTCTTTGTTGTCAACCTGTCACCCTGGATAATAGAGAATACAAGTGGCTTTTTCAACACACTTTACCCAGACATGGCCTATTGGGCTCACCATCAGGAAACCAGCACTGAAAAATTATGTGCAGCCATAGTTAGAGTATGTGCATGCAGGCAGGCAGGCAGTTCCTGCAAAGAGACTGCAGTAAATCAGCACCAATGAGATGTGGCAAAGGATAAAAAAGGCAAAAATCAAATATTTAATTAAAAAAAAAATGTTGGTTTATGATAAAATGATACAATTCCGTCTGGCTTTTTGTATTTGTGGGGTTTTCTACATTAACTCTAGATTAGATTGTTATTAATATGTAGCCCTTGATTGTTCTGTAGAGAAAGAAATTATTTTAATTTAAAACTAAAGTTAAACCACTTGCTAACCGCAATACGAATATACACGTTGCGGTTTCCCGGGATTATGGCTGAAGATAGTTACATAGTTACATAGTAGGTGAGGTTGAAAAAAGACACAAGTCCATCAAGTCCAACCTATGTGTGTGATTATGTGTCAGTATTACATTACATATCCCTGTATATTGCGGTCATTCAGGTGATTATCTAATAGTTTCTTGAAGCTATCAATGCTCCCCGCTGAGACCACCGCCTGTGGAAGGGAATTCCACATCCTTGCCGCTCTTACAGTAAAGAACCCTCTACGTAGTTTAAGGTTAAACCTCTTTTCTTCTATTTGTAATGAGTGGCCACAAGTCTTATTAAACTCTCTTCTGCGAAAAAGTTTTATCCCTATTGTGGGGTCACCAGTACAGTATTTGTAAATTGAAATCATATCCCCTCTCAAGCGTCTCTTCTCCAGAGAGAATAAGTTCAGTGCTCGCAACCTTTCCTCATAACTAAGATCCTCCAGACCCTTTATTAGCTTTGTTGCCCTTCTTTGTACTCGCTCCATTTCCAGTACGTCCCTCCTGAGGACTGGTGCCCAGAACTGGACAGCATACTCCAGGTGCGGGCGGACCAGAGTCTTGTAGAGCGGGAGAATTATCGTTTTATCTCTGCAGTTGATCCCCCTTTTAATGCATGCCAATATTCTGTTTGCTTTATTAGCAGCAGCTTGGCATTGCATGCCATTGCTGAGCCTATCATCCACTAGGACCCCCAGGTCCTTTTCCATCCTAGATTCCCCCAGAGGTTCTCCCCCCAGTGTATAGATTGCATTCATATTTTTGCCACCCAAATGCATTATTTTAAATTTTTCTACATTGAACCTCATTTGCCATGTAGTCGCCCACCCCATTAATTTGTTCAGGTCTTTTTGCAAGATTTCCACATCCTGCGGAGAAGTTATTGCCCTGCTTAGCTTAGTATCGTCTGCAAATACAGAGATTGAACTGTTTATCCCATCCTCCAGGTCGTCAAGATGTCAGTCATAACACTGGTATTGTTTTTTCAGCCAGCTTTCTCTTGAAAGCATTCTGAGCCTTTAGACCGCTTTCAGAAGCTCCAGTGTTTCTCAGGCTTGCCGTTTCTGCCGGCTCACCCAAGAAATGATCTGACGGTGCAGCCGGATGATCACAGTGGCCATAAAAGACTAGCTTGTCTTTGATCACCTCTATGGCCTTGCAGGACTAAAGCAATGTCATGTCATCACTTCCGTTCTAGGCTGGAAGTAAACAATTCTTCTTTTTTTTTTTAAGCAAAAGATCAAAAAGTTGTTTTTTTTTTTGTTTGATCTTTTGCTTTTGGAGGTAAAGGAGAGATTTGGGGTCTTTTTTACCGCAGATCTCTTCATAAAGAGGACCTATCATCTTTATTTCTATGACGAGGGATGTTTACATCCCTTGTCATAGAAATAAAAGTAATAAAAAAAATAAATAATAATTAAAGAGAAACTGTAAAAATAAAAAAAATAAAAATAAATAAAAAAGAAGGTGCCCCATCCCTCCATGCTCGCGCGAACAAGTAAACGCATACGTAAATCACACATGCGTATATAAGCAGTGTTCGCACCACACATGTGAAGTATCACCACGAACATTCAAGCCAGATCAATAATTCTAGTGCTAGACCTCCTTTGTAACTCTAAACAGGAAACAGTTAAAAAGGCATTTAAAGCGTCACCTATGGAGATTTTTAGGTACTGTCGTTTATCGCCATTCCACCAGCATGCTCAAATTTTAAAGCGTGACATGTTAGGTATCTATTTACTCAGCAAAACAAGATCTTTCATATTATAGAAAAAAAGGGGTATATGTTGTATTTTTTTTTAAATTATTAAAATGTATTTTTGCGCAAATACGGTGTGACATAAAAAATTACAATGATTGCCATTTTATTCCCTAGGGTCTCTGCTAAATATATATATATATATATATATATATATATATATATATATATATATATAAATAATGTTTGGGGGTTATAAGTAATTTTCTAGCAAAAAAATACTGATTTAAACTTGTAAACAAAAAGTGCCAACAAAAGGCCTGGTCTTCAAGTCTTCCTCGATTCCTTTTTTTTTTTCTCCATTATCACCATGCTAGTTATATTTCTTAAATAAAACCTTTCTATTTTTATGACATACTTTATTGTGGATCCAGTAATGTCATCACGGGGTCCCTGCGATTCTCTGTGCAATGCAAGCAGAGCAGCATTCCTCTCAAGAGCCCCCAGCCCTGATGCAAGAAGCAGACTTTCTCTTGGGAGGAGTTTTATCAAAATGCATTAATGGGTGGATGTCACTCTGGAGGAGAAGGTATTCCTGGCATTTGCATGCATACTGCCCTTAGTAACATCTGCTTAGCATCCACAATTGAAGGAACTGAAATTCGATGAATGAAAGTGGTGGCTAGGGATGGTCGAACTGGGGAGGAAAGGGCTGAATAAAGCTGGATGTCTTCCAGCCTGGAAATTAGGTAAACTCTGACTTGCTGCAGCTGCTAATGCACACTGAGAAAAACTCACAGTGTGCAGTGAAATAAGACTAAGCATTTTTGATACAGGAGAGAAGACTGTACAACTGTGCAAAACAGAAGGCAAGGTTGTCTTTCAGCTTTAATGATCACAATGTTTTTTTTCTACTCACGACCTAAATGACCAGCTATAAGTAGGTAGACTGTGCGCACAAGAGTTAAATCCCTGTGAGCTTCACCGCAAATACATTGAAATGCTCTGTACTTTATCTTTTTTGTGTAAGCACAGAAAGGACATGCACCAGTAAACAGGGGGCTTGAGCAGAAGAGAGAGAGGGAGGCAGGGACATGATATATATGGTTTTCTGTAATGCTTTGTTCTGGAGAGAGACACGTATTTCACCTTGGCACAAATAACGAACTTCTCCTCTGCCAGAGGGCCCAGCAAAGCATTGAAAATGACTTTACCCTTTTCCTGCCATAAGAGACAGCAAGATAGTCCCTTATGGAGCTTTACATGCCATTTATTAGTTAAAGCAATGATTGGATGAAAGGTGTGCACAGTATTTTTTTTAACACAAGGGCAAAGGGAAAAAGGAAGTGTTTCTCATACCAGCCAATCAGATTTCATCGCTCATTGTTCTAAGACATGTCAAAAAAACAAAAAAAACCCCAAGCATTTACATGTTGTGGTTATGGAAAATACAATCTAATTCGTTTCCATTCATACTAATAATCATCGGTATACTGTAGCTGTTTTTTTTTTTTTTTTAATTGGTACGTGGGAGGTTGTATTGATCACTCCGCTCTAAACACAAAATAATCTATACTAGGCTGCCTAAGAAACAGGGAAGATAAAAGGTGCAAATATTTGAGAAATGTAGGAAGCAAGAAGATCAGAATATCTTATTGAATGTAAACAAGAAGTCATTAAATCAAAAGACAAGAGTTTGGCAGCAATGCAGGCTTTTACCACATTTAGGAGAGCCTCTAGCAGGGTATTATTACCTGTTTTTTTTACTCCACAACAAACCATAGATTAAATTATCTAATAAAAAAGGGTAAACTGGTTTTATAGAATAAGGATAAGAAAGATTAGCAGGAAGTGCAGTAACCTAAAACAACCAATCAGTAATCATCCTGTGACATACTGCCTGTTCATATTTCATAAAATGTGCAACCTTATTGTCAGGATACTAAACCGTGCACACTACCACTGCTCTTATCAAAGCCTAATCAAATTAAACTTGTCTCAATTTAGAAAAATTGTAACTGATCTTATGATGGAAAAATACATAAGTAGAAGTTACAATCAGCAAAAACGTGGGTGACTCCACATTCATGGAAAAAAATACAACAAATAAAAAAATAATGTAGCATATACAATTGCTACACAAGCCGTTATAATACAATGGGCTTCAAGTCAAACTGGGACTTTTGAGTTTATTTAATAAAAGCACGAATTTCAAGTGGAAACTGCATTTATATTTTGACATACTTCCCTGCTACTTTTATACACTTATCCCAGCATTTAACCACCCCAGCCCCGGAAGGATTTGCCCCCTTTCCTGACCAGAGCACTTTTTGCGATTCGGCACTGCGTCGCTTTTAACTGACAATTGCGCGTGCGACATTGTACCCAAACAAAATTGACGTCCTTTTTTTCCCCACAAATAGAGCTTTCTTTTGGTGGTATTTAAGCGACAATTTTGAAAAAAAGCAATATTTTTTACTTTTTGATATAATAAATATCCCCCAAAAATATATAAAAAAGAAATTTTTTCCTCAGTTTAGGCCGATATGTATTCTCATATTTTTGGTAAAAAGAAAAAAAAAAAAAAATCGCAATAAGCATATAGTGATTTGTTTGCGCAAAATGTATAGCGTCTACAAAATGGGGAATAGTTTTATGGCATTTTTATTATTAATTTTTTTTTTATTAGTAATGGCGGAGATCTGCAATTTTTATCGGGACTTCCTTTTGCCCTCCAGTGCTATTCTGCCAACGTAAATTGGCGTGCACTGGTCGGCAAGCGGTTAACTAATGCCTGGAAAGCTTCAGCACAGAAAGGTTTGTCTGTAGGCCCGAACCATCCCAGCACAGCCTGCTTCACTTTGTCATCAGTGCTGACCTCCGAGGAAGTCTTTTAGGGGTCCAAGCAGGTGGAAATCACTTTTAGCAAGGTCCGGGCTGTAGGGGGGATGTGGCAATACCTTCCAGCCGAGTTGCTGTAATGTGAATGTAGTACAGTGAGCAGTATGAGCTTGTGCATTGTTCTGGAGAATCAGGACGCCCTTAGTGATCAAACCAGGCTGTTTTTTCCACAGATGCGTATGCACATCACTCAGAACACGACAGCAATATTCACTGTTGATAGTGGCACCACGGTATAGAAAATCCACATGAATAATGCCACGTTTGTCCCAGAAAACACTTGCCATCACTTTACTTGCAAACGCAATTGTCTCATCACCGTACTTTGCATGAAGTCTTCTGTAGATATATGCAGGTCTTCTGCCCATCGTTCACAAGAAACTTCATCACCACACGCTGTTCCATGCACACACTAATGCCCCGTACACACGGTTGGATTTTCCGACGGAAAATGTTTGATGGGAGCTTGTTGTCAGAAGTTCCATCTGTGTGTAGGCTCCATCGGACATTTTCCATCAGAATTTCTGTCACACAAATTTTGAGATCTGGATCTCAAATTTTCCGACCATAAAATCCGTTGTCGTAAATTCCGATCGTGTGTACACAATTCCGATGCACAAAGTTCCAAGCATGCTCGGAATCAAGCAGAAGAGCCGCACTGGCTATTGAACTTCATTTTTTTCGGCTCGTCGTACGTATTGTACTTCACCGCATTCTTGATGTTTGGAATTTCCAACAAGATTTGTGTGACCGTGTGTATGCAAGACAAGTTTGAGCCAACATCCGTCGGAAAACATCCATGGATTTTGTCGGAATGTTCGATCGTGTGTACGGGGCATTACACTGTTGTCTACCATCTTGATTAACGGTCTCTGGAGGGGCCCGTGACACGTCCGCTGCATATCAGTAATAGGATACACTTGTCACTTACTACTACATGTAGTACTGCCACCCTAGCATCCCCTTTTATACCTGTAAAATTAAAGGTCCCAGTTTGACGCCCCTCACACAATATACAATTGCTACACAGTGGTATTTAATGTTAAAAAAATTACCCATCCTTTTAAATCTTTGGCACTGTAATGTTCACTGTAATATGCCAACCTAGAGCTGGTCTGTACACTGTTGGTTTACAGATCACCCCCATAAATGTAATTTTCTATTTGTGTGATTTGGCGCATTGATTTTTTTCAGAAGCCTTCACTAAGATAAAAAACTCATTTTAGTCACCCCTTCAACAGGAATTTCAGTTTTCATGAGATGCTCCCTAAGGTTTATATACTTATATAGGGATGCAGACCCTGCAGCTTTTCTCATTACAACACAGAGAGTGCACTGGATCATTATAATGAACCAGTTCCTCTCATTCAGATTCAGTCTGTCAAGGACATGGTGAAACAAACAACAATTTATTTAGAGCAAGAAAGGTCGAAGTCTCCTACAAAATGTTTTAAATGCCTTGAAACATACAATGTGCATTGATCACCCAAAGGGGATTGTTTTTTTTCTCAAGAAAGGGTTTAGTTACTGATTAGTAGAGCCAAATTATAGACAACCAAAGGTATTTCCAAATCTTGATAATTTCTGTAAAATTCTGGCTGTGCCACCAACAGCCTCCAAAGTCTTTCTTTGGTCAGGGAGACCACCTATGAATTAAAAGACAAATAGAGAAGATCAGATGATGGAAAAGGAGAGAGGTTGTCAATTTTATATATATTTAGATCTACTGATCATTTTGGCATGCTATTGTCAATCTGTTTATCGATATTTTTTCATCCTATGTAAATGTTTGCCAGGTTTACTTAAAATACACTCAATAATAAGGTTTCTTTTGATTTGTATATACAGTATGTAGGGTCTGGTCTTACCTTACTGGTGCTGCCCTTGTGTAGAAAAATAATTTGGAAAACTTTTCATTTTTAAGGTTGGATGATCGATGCTGACAGTCGCCCCAAGTTTAAGGAGCTGGCAGCTGAATTCTCAAGGATGGCGAGGGACCCCCAAAGATACCTTGTAATACAGGTACATATTCCATATCACCTATGGTAACTAGATTCAAAATAATTTTATTATTGTATTCCGTGTTTCTACTAGTACAATTAAAAAAACAAAAAAGTAAATATCTCAGCTTTTCTACTGTTATGCAGCACAATACGGATTGTATCACTGTTAATTGCCCACTGCTGTGCCTCAGGTATGAACATGTCTTAACTTAGAACGTTTGTGTTGCACAAAGCAATAGATTACCTTCTACTGTTCGTTCCTATGAAAAATGAAAGGGATAATATGGTTGGTTTATTTGGGCAGCATAGAAAGTTTTTCCTTTACACACTTTAATACATGAATAACATTTTTCTTCTTTTCTTTTCTTCTTCTCAAAAAAAGTTGGGACAGGGCCAACGTCATTATTTATGGTATTAAGTTTAGGGGGCCTGTAATGCACAGTGAGTGCTCTGGACAGTCTGAGGAGGCCTGTAGTGCACAGTGCTCTGGATGGTCATCTGAGGAGGCCTGTAATGCACAGTGCACTGGATGGTCATCTGAGGAGGCCTGTAATGCACACAGTGCTCTCTGAATGGTATGAGTAGGCCTGTAATGCACACACTTCTCTGACAGGGCATTTGAGGAAGCCTGTAAATGCTGAACAGTGCTCTACATGGTCATCTGAGGAGGCCTTTAATGCTGCACAGTGCTAGCATGCTACATTAGCTACTATGCTTGCTCTGAGGGGAAATACTCACAGGCTTTACAGGCAGAGCTCTGAGGAAAACAAAAACTTCACATGGGTAAACATCCCTCCCTCACATTTTCGTTCTGTTTTCGTTCGTTGGCGAAAATTGGAATTGATTTTCATCATAGTTTTTGTCTATTCATGAAAATTCTAATTGATTTTCATTTAGTTGTTGTCACTGGAAACATGCGCTTGATGAAAATTATGACAAAAATATTTTCGTTAACGAAATTAACACTGAATTCCAGCGATATACAGTAAGTTCCTGTAACACCAGATAAATATCAGATTCAAACTTGTCAACTTCTAGCTTATAAAATAGAAATTATCAGTATGCAATATTTACGTAACTAAAAAGAAATGTATTCTTTACTACTGTATGTAGAAGATAAAAAAAAACATATGGAAAAGCACTATATATTTTAATTACTATGAATTAGTCTTTTTTTGTTAACTAGACTACTAGTTATAGAAAATAACATATGCACAATAGACATAGCATTTCCAAGAATTATTGGATTAGCACCTCATGAATGTACATGTGTCCTCCAATGCCTACCAGCCAATTTCATTTTCATCCTCGTGTTGCTACAGTATAATCCTGGTTCCTTGTACCTATTCTTGCACATTTGTGTCAGCTTTCCTATTGTCAACACTGTGCCATTATCAGGCGCAAGAATGTCTCCATTGTCCTCATTGATTCTAAGTTACAGCTATTGTGCACAGCGGAAGATAATGTAAGACCATGATATCATAGAGGATTGCAATGTGACACTCTCACTATTACTATGGAAAACGTAATTACCATAATATCACGAGCGCTACTGCAGGTGGCTGTGTGCATATGAAAGGGCACAGAGAACAAGTCCTACAGAAGAGCTCTGCAATTTAAACGACTGACTTAAATAAATGTTATTAGAACTTTCATTTCTGTTTCTTTTAAGATTATTTTAACAATCATTCTGTAAATGTTCCATTAAAGAAAGTAGAAAACCTGGGAGCTGTACTTAAGTAACCATCCTTGTGAAGGGCTCAGTTTTAAATGGCCCGTTAATTGTCAGTATTTAGCCAATGTATGAGAAAGTCAGTCATGCAAACATATTTCGTCTAACAACAATTGATGTATAACAAAGTTTATTTCTGTAAATGAAAGCAATATAGAATTTAATTATTAAATTACTTGCCTAGAGCGTGTTGGTCAACTTTAGTTAAACATATTCCAAAATCCATGCAATATTTAGTAATCTGGCAGCTACATGTTTGGGAGAATTAATAAAGGTCAGCACACAGAGAAACTAGTAAATTACCTTCAATATGCAGTGAAATAATTGAAATTAAAAAAAAAGTTCTGTCTACGAGCTTGTTTTGTAATTCTCCATCTCCCCTTAGGCCCCTTTCACACAGGCTTTCCGATCAGGTCCGCCTGTCGGTTTTTCAGGCGGACCTGATTAGAGCCTCCATTCACTCCTTTGGGGCAGAGGATTTCAGAGGTGACATGTCCGCTGACACCCGCTGCTATCCAATTCGATCCTGCCCGTAAAGTCCACGCTGATGGAGACCCTATTTTCCATCCATCTGGTGGATTGGATCAGATGGGATCGGATGAAAATGGACAGGAGAGTGGGGCTCTGACAGGCTCGTCTCAGCACAAAGAGCGGAGACGGACCTGTCATCCACCTGCTCAGCGGGGATCAGCGGAACGCCGGCTGGACCGCCCCTGTGTAAGGACCCAAAGTCTGTTTGTAAACTACTTAATCAAATTGTACAAACTTTTATATCTACCATCAACTATTTGGTGCATTGGGCCTACCTAAATGGGTGCAATTTGAATGGATTGCCTTGCTTTGTCTTCACATTACATAGTTTTCGCAAATCTGATTGTGCAATTAGATTGTATAGTGTATGGCCAGCTTTAGAGGTGTACCTGCATTAGGTGAAATAGGTCTAGGTACATAGATATATTTGACACAAATTTATACATAGAAGAATGGTTCCCAGTTATGTTGCTCATGTGGTTTTTGCAGGGGTCATACTAGCAAAATGAAGGAACATTTTTGCAAGTTATTAAATAATAAATCCCAGCTGGATTTGAACAGGGCAGTCACCTTATCGAAACTGTAGCTTGGGGCTTAGCTTATATAATTATAGACAGATTACTGATGAATGGTTAGAAATATTACTAGCTGTCTCACGGTTATCATCAACCATTATCGTAAGCTTTGAACAAATAGAGGAAGGGGAAGGTTTAGAATTTTCCTGGCGATTTTGCAGTTTCTGAAGCTATTGCAGAGATGTCCCTACATTTCCTGTGAGGTCACCTCAGTAGGAAAGGTGCAAAGTCTCATCACTTGGGCAAAAACAGTAAAGGAATGTGGGTAAGGGTGCAAATCTAGGTAAGGTTTTTATTACTGTTTCTGTCCACATCTAAGAGATATTCTCACTTCCTCTTTGATCGCCTGGAAATGAATTGCCATGAAATCACCACTGTAAGGACACAGAAGGCAAACCCCAGACCTTATAATGCTCATCAATGCTAATTAAAGACTTTGAGCTGGACTTAGGCTTTAATCACCACTGGTACCCACATGACATTTTCTTCACTACATTCTCCATTTTCTGTGGAGTTGTTGATCACCAGTCACAAGAATTTTACAACCTGTTCATACAGTATCAATCATCTAAATATCAAGCTGTAGTTTAACAGCCTTCCCAAAGACATACCACCCCCAACACGCTCCACAACCCTAAACATCATTGTTTTCAAGTTGGAGGGTACTGTATATATTGACTGAGATAGATTAGGACTATTAGATAGGAACTGCAGATACCATTAGTATTATTTAAATAAAAATGATATGGCCTTTTATTCACTATCAAATAGACAAGCCCTCTGCACTGCCTATGGCTGTATTTCTTAAATATTGATGAACGATTCCCTTTAAACCACAAAGGATCATGTGGGGGCTGAAGAGGACTGCTAATGAGACTCTAAAGGCCTTTCTTGTGAGCTGTGCAAAGTTTCAAGGTGAAACTGCTCAGCTGCTTCTTTTTATACCATGTCAAACTGTAACAGTCCAAAAAATTCACACAAGGAATCACCAGACCCTGTCAAACATGGTCCAGAAATTGATTCTTGTACAGAGCTAGAGAGAAAAGGAGAGATAAAGCAAAGGCGAAGCAGTAATGTGGATAGCCTCGTTCGACGCATAGGTCTTTGGATTTCGTCAATATGCCCCTGGAGCAAATCAAATTATATAGCAGTAGAAGGTCTATCTTAATTCCTTGGGCTACTTAATTCTGTTCTGTGGTGCATTCAGGTGGATTTTGTATAACCTCTGATTTGTGCCTAACTGAAAGCATTTATTTATTCTTTTAGAATATTGGTATACTTTGAAAAAGTTCTATCCTTAGTATGATACACATATACTGTATACAAAAGATAAGAAGAAGATAGATAGATAGATAGATAGATAGATAGATAGATAGATAGATAGATAGATAGATAGATAGATAGATAGATAGACAGACATAGATGTATTAGTAAAATGTATTGAGAATGTTCTGTCCTTTTAAGGGTGATGATCGGATGAAACTCCCCAGTCCCAATCACAGCAAGTTCTTCCAAAATCTTCTGGACGATGAAGATCTAAAAGATATGATAGATGCTGAGGAGTATCTTGTCCCCCAAGCCTTCAATATCCCACCTCCCCTTTATACCTCCAGAGCACGTATTGACTCCAACAGGGTAAGTGATTGCACTGTAAAGCTTGTGGGACATTTTATGTTATTGATCAAACAGCATGAAATGTAAAATCATATGTTTTAACTTAATAATAGAGGGAAGCATAGTATATGGGGTTATAAATACACTGTTTTCTATTGGCATTCTTCAGCCCATTTGGCCATTTTAAAATTTGTTACTTGCTCCATCTAGATTATCAACATTTTTCACACATTCAAGAACGCATCATATATAACTGGGTTTTCTGCATCTTTTATCTTTTGTGTATACCTACGTATGTAGAGTTGCAAATACAGCATTATAGCAAATTAAAGTGAAAAAAGTCCAATGCATACCATACAATAAGTGATTTTTTAAACAAAATGTCTGTGATGATTTTGTGTTGTACCCAAACGTCCAGTTTTCCAAATACAACTGTACACTAATAGCAGAGCAGGTAATTAAATTCAAACTGTTATTACCATGTAAGCACTTGGCATCTGGTGTTGGACTCTCAACCCTGTTTTTTTCTTTCTGTTGGAGCTAACCAAGGTGCTGAAGCTTTCCAGACAACATTATTTTGGCCTATTAAACATCTGGGCTATTGAACATCTTGTATAGTTAAGGACTATTGCTGGCTGCATATGTTAAGATATCATCAGCAGTATGCTTCTGTTGTAGCATATATATATAAATGCCAATGCAGTATTCAGTAAAATCATACTTAAAAGACTACTAAACATGAATTACATACATTTTTTGAATGAAAATTCAGGTCTAAATGTGTAAAGATTTACAGTACAAATTTGAAAATATTTTAAAAGGTGATGTTGCTGTGGGGAGCAATATTTCCAAGCAGACAGATTGCTACTATTCATTATTCTTTAGCGTTAGCAAAGAAAAAAATGCAAAAGGGTTAGAACTTCTGTGACCCCTTTACAAGACATTAAAGTGGTTGTAAAGCCACTTTGTATTGCTACAATCCATTGTGTTACATTAAATGATGTGCATAGTGTATGTGTTTTTTAAAAAATATGCCACTGTGAACCTTATTTCATAGCGCCGCTCGGCGCTCACGTAACTGACCACCACTCTCCTCACCCGATCTGATAACTAATCCCCCCGCTGACGTCAGCCAGGAGGAGAGGTGGAGAGCAGCGGGCGGTCACATAAGCGCCGCTATGAAATAAGGTATGCACTAGCATATTTTTTTAAAAATACATACACTGGGCACATCATTTAATGTAACACAGGGGATTGTAGCAATATCACAGAGTTATGATAGCAGCAGGAGGGGAGGGGCGGGAACTGACATTAGGTAACAGGCAGGGATGGAGTGGGAGGGAGGAGGAAAGAGGGAGCAAGGAGAGACAGCGGGATGACATAGGCATGTAAACTGACCAGAGTATCAGGGATCAGCAGCCATGATAAATGTGGTCAGTTTACAGAGGGGAGGGCAGCACCAGGCAGGATCAACCAGATATTTTAGATGATACAAAGGCCCAAAATACACAGCACAAACACTGTGCTGTTATTCATGCTTTAAAGGAACATGGATTTTACCTAAAGGCAAAATTGGCCTTAGTTTTAGGGACAGTTTATATTTGAAGACTGTGAAGGTCTACTACAATAGATGAATTGAAAAAATCTTCTACAAAAAAAATACGTAGCTAGTTTGTGATTTGTGAAATAAACTGAATTCCAGTGGTTTGCTTATATTATTCTCAGTGTCTGCAACCATTTATATTTTCAAAAACAAACCTAATGGGAGCTATTGACATCTAGTATGGGTGAAACTGCTGCCCTAACATGCAACTTGGCATGTGTGTAATCTCAACACAGCTGGGCAGGAGAGAGCTGAGTGCTTCCTGCATGGTCAGAGCCGCACCGTACTCTAGTTTACTCATCAGCTCCATTCAAAGCTCAAAAAAAGACCAGACAAGGAGCTCAATTACAGATGGCAGTGCCACGAAGCATTTGCACAGGAAAGAGAAAGAAATTATCATCAGCTTGCTATTCAGCCACAAAAAAGTAAAAGAATTTCTAGTTTTCAGTATGTTACGTTCAAGGCATGAACTAGAAGGAATTTTTTTTTTTTTTTGTACCCTCAATGATGCTCTTTGGGAAGCACAGAATGTGCCTTGATTGCAGCTTTGTGCAGGAGGATGAAGAGCTGATGTAACAAAATGCACCCATCAGCCTCTCATCCGTCCCTTTTCTTTCGAGCTACTCCTCTTTCAGACTGTTTATTCTGTATTTGTGACACTATTCCAATGTGTTTGCGAGGTCAGATTTTGTGACAGGAGATTGCACAGCTGCCAAATTGGATGTGTTTCAGACCATAACTGATCTTCCTTTCATTGTACATTGAGCTGGAACATAATACATACACAAAGGCATTTCAAGAAAAGTATTAGCCCATCTTGTTCTTATGGGTGGAACTGAAGAGTTGATATCATGAGTTTCATACTGACATTCAGTTTGTAGAATAATCTTGGAAGATGGTCATCTTGGTGCTGTGGGTAAACTTATTTAACCTGCAGTTTTACGGAGCTGAACACCAGTAAAAGCGCTAAATACACAGTATAAATTCATATATGGAGCTCTTTTACCTGCCAAAGGATATGCAAGTCCCTGCAGTCAGTTTTGAGGTTTACACAGCCCTGACATAAAGGGGTTGATTTACTAAAACTGGAGAGTGCAAAATCTGGTGCAGCTTTGTATGGTAGCCAATCAACTTCTAACTTCATCTTGTTCAATTAAGCTTTGACAAAAAAAAAAACTGGAAGCAAATTGGTTTCTATGCAGAACTGCACCAGATTTTGCACTCTCGTTTTTAGTAATTTAACCCCACAGTGTGGCCACGCTTGTGACCTGACTTTTCTCTTCTGCAGTAATGCAATACAGCCTTGACACCTTCCTGTCCTCAACCAGTGATTGGACATTGAAAGCAGTTGATTGATGACTTAACTTTTCTCCTCCTTCCTTCTGTCAGAACGTTGCTTGACCGTACACATGCGCTGACACCAAGTCAAATTCAATAGCTACATTGAAATATATTTATTGATTTTTTAATCTATGCATAATTTCATTAATTGGTGTTTTTTTTGTACCTGCCTGGGGCCCTGAGATGTAATTTGATCCCAGTCAGCAGCGGTATCTGGCGTGTCTGTTGGTCAGCAGGACTTTTTTCTTCAGAAGGTGTTGAACAACATTCATTGTGATTAATATGGATCTGCATCGCTGGACAATGCGATTGACAATGGATGTATACAGTGAGATTTTTTTTGTCAAAAACTGTGTAAGCTTTTTTATTTACTGTTTGCTTTTTTGTGTGAAGGAGAAGGAGATACTGTGTACCCATTACTCATTCACATAGTGGGGGAGGGTGGTATCTGGGTGTCCCCTTATTTTTCAAGGGGGCTTCCAGATTCCAGCAAGCTGACCACCACAACTACTGGGGCAGGGTTGTGGGAAAGAGACCTTATCCTGTGTCCTCGTGAACATGGGGACAAGGTGCTTTTCCAAGGGGTTGATCTCTGGCAAGGTGCTCACCTCAATTTTGAGGGTGAATTTGGTTAAGGGAAGAGGGGAGTAAATGTTTTTCCCCTTCTTTTTCTGACCTGCCAGGCTGCATGCTTGGATAAAGGTCAGATATGGATTTTTTTTTTTTTTTCGGGGGGGGGGGGGGTGTTTCATGGGATCCCCCCTGAAATCCATACCAGACTTTCATCAAGGATAAGATTTGGTATGTATTTTACAGATGAACCCTACACCATGTATGGGGGGGTCCCTATTAACATTATTATCAGCACCTCATTTAGGATAGCATCTGGTATAAATGCCCGACCATTAGTTTACAAACAGAAGTAAAGCGGTAGAGAGCTGTCATTTACTGGCAATTTAAAAGACAAGTATGGGATTGTAAAAAAAATAAACACATGTACTCATCTAGATGGCTGCAGCATTGATCTAATGGTGTAGCTGTCCCCCCGCCAGCTCTACACCAAGAACTGATCGATCAAAGCCCGCTGATCACTCAATTCTCAAGTCTGCCCCATGCACTGTTCTCTGCCCCTCCAACACTCACTGGAATGCTGGGCTGTGGAGGGGGCTGAATTTGGTCACAGGAGTGCAGAACTAAGTCCACTCCTGTGACTCACAAAGGAAGTATGACCAAAAGAGCTTTGCCATACCTCTCCTTTAACCACTTTCTGACCGCCCTATATAAGTTTTACTGCTATAGCAGCTGTGTGCAGGACCACATATATATATACATGATACTGCACTGCTGCCCGCAGGAGGCATGTGTGCGGGCCACTTCTGCTGTGATTATTCACAGCAGAAGTCGATCTGCAGGTTCCGGGCACTCAGTGTCCACCGGATAAGTTGGGCAGAGACTCAGAACAGAGCTCTACCTATGTAAACAAGGCAGAGTTCTATTCTGACAGGAGGAAGGCATGACATTTGTGTTCCTGCAAAGCAGGAACTAAAATCCGTCTCTTCCCCTAGTAAAAACAGCACATATAGTAAACACAAACACAGGCTAGGCACACAGTTAACCCTTTGATCACCCTCAATGTTTAACCCCTTCCCAGTCAGTGTCATTAGTACAGTGACAGTGCATATTTTTAGCACTGATAACTGTATTAGTGTCACTGGTTCCTGTAAAGTGTCAAAAGTGTCAGTTAGAGTCCGATTGTCCGCCGCAATATCACAGTCCTGCTACAAGTCACTGATTGCCACCATTACTATTATAGAAAGAAAATAAATAAAAATTCTAGTATATACTGTATCCCATTTTCCTGCAACATATACAGGAAAAAGTCCTTTAACACAGTAGGATGGATAAGTGATATCAATATGTTCAAATGATTTTTCAATGATAGTTATGAATCTAAAAAAAAGCCAAGAGTTTTTCGTTTAGAAGTAAAAAATATATTCAGTAAGTGATATTAGCATATCTGTGCGTGTGGCCAACAAAAGGATTTTTGCTTCAGCTAGAGGCTTCCCTTCTTACAGTTTATGTGGATTGCAGTTACTATAAAATGAATATTTGGCTGAAGTGCCTGCTCTGTTCCATTGTTTATTCCTAGTCCATTTTACACCGGCTGCTTAACAGCATCATTTTATAGTAGACTGCGTACTATCTAAAGTAATTGTTCTTCGTGTCTGTTGTTTCAGCTACATGACAGAATCCTCATTCAGTTCCTACAACTCTTTTATACATTTCTAGCAAATACTCAAGAACTAAAAAATTCTAATTTATTTGCGTGATTAATCAAGATGCTGAAAAAACAAGTATGGCAACTAGATTATCCTCGATGCACAAATGGGCAACCCTCCAAAACTCAGCTGTTGAAATCACTTTTTTTATTTTTCTTGAATTATAACATTTAAATAACCAATTGATGTGTAATTGAAACAAGATAATTACATATAGGCAGAGCCAAATACCTTTTAGTGTCTAAGATAGTTATAGAATATAAAGCTAGCATATACTAATTTACAAAGATTGGTATAACTGTGCCTACAGAATAGCAGTTGTATATTTTACATTCATACTACTTTTATACAATGACTAGAAAGAGTACATTTTTTCTGAACCCCTCCTGTAACATAGTTTTATTACCTGTTGATCCTGCCAGTAAATCCTTTATTTTTCCACTTTCTGTAACAGGCTTAGCTGTGCATCTTTTTTTGTGTGTGCTTTTAGTCCAGCCCACCGTGGCCTCCATTCTCACCTAGGCGAGAATGATGTCACCCTTCCCCTGGAGCCTCCTCCTCCTGCACATATGCCACATCTCAACAGGGCAGAAGGGCAGAAATTGACATGCATTATCAGGGGGCCCACTGTAAGAAACCTGGAAGAGACAGCCGACTTGATGATGTTAGAAGGCAAGATGGCAGCGTGGGTCCTGATGTGTGGCAGCGGATTGGTGGATCACAGAACCATAATGGTGGATTGACTAAGCATATGAGTATGTTCATTTAGAAAACAGGTAAGGGGAGGGGGGGGTTAAAAAAAAATAAAAGGTAGGGGGGTACTTTTTTAGTTTAACCAAATATTTCACTTTCACCAGTTTGCTATGAAAAAAGCTAACAGAACGCAGTATCTTTACTCTTTAGAAACCTTTCCTCCTAATACCCATCTTGTACTGAGCTAGCACAACATTCACATCCCCCAGGGTAAGCAGATAGGGCAATATTCTCCAAGATGAAAGATGGGGTTGGGGAGCAACCTAGACTATGCAAGTCATTGCAGCAACTCTCCAAGTGGTATTAATATTGTTCTGCACCAGCCATAAATAGGCTAATTAGTTGGAGGAAAGATTTACAAGCAATGAAGATATCTGCTTGTGTTCGTTTTTTTATCGTTCAGTAGGTTTTGACACATTTTTTTAGATTTTGGTTTGAGAAACTTACAGAACATAAAAACGTAAACAGAATGGAAAGGATCACTTTGCTCACGTAAACAAATATTGCATAGAAAAGTGGTATAACAAAGCATTATGCAATCAAAATGGAAATAGAAAATGGGCCAGGGCATAGAGACAAGAGATTACATAAGAATAATATTGTGTTTCCTGGCCCTTCCTCTTCCACATATTGAGATGATGGAATTGCGGACCAAATTTTTTAAGTCTTACGGTACGTTATATTCAAATCCTTCAGCTAATAGTCTCGCATATGGGTGCAAATTGGAGCTTTTACAGATAAGGAGAGGAACTAGGTAGGGATGTCTTCTCTCGCCTCTCCTTTTTATTTTGGCGATAGAATCATTGGCTGTGGCAATTCGTGCTAACCCATTCACGGGTGTCTCTAGTGGTGGCAAGTGGTGGACATTTCCACACTGTTTGAGGTTAACTATACCCCCCTTTACAACTCCATTGAACAAGAATTAAAGAATTGGCAGATACATGCACTTTGCTAGATGGGTAGAATAGCGGCCATTAAGTACTCCCTTGAATCATATATTTTTTTCAATCTCTGCCATTTTCAATATCATTTACATTCTTTAAAAAACTTCAATCGCTGGTTTACAAATTCATTTGGGGTGGTGGTAGATGTAGGGTGACCCAATCCACTCTATATATCTCCAAGTGGAGAGAGAGACTGGGAGTTCCTCATTTCTTGAGGTACTACAGGGCTGCTCAGCTAGTAAAACTATACCAAATTTTCTCTACAAATACCAACCTGACTGGGTATGGTTGGAGGCGCAAGCTAGTTCCTCACTGCCTGTGGACCTCCTGATGTGGCCTCCGACAAGAGAGCATCGGGCTATTCTGAGTGCTTCTTTATCCCACTCCCTACGTTTCTGGGGCAGGGTGTACAAATTATACCTGCTGAGGTCTCCCCCTTCCCCTGTGGCCCCTATAATCAATAACCCACATTTTCCTCCAGGACAGAGTCCCCAACAATTCAACAAAGGCCTTTACAGGATAGCACACTTCATAGATCACAAAGGGATCAAGCAATAGTCCTATTTTCGGAAGACATTACAGCTGCCCTGGACGGAATCCTTCCGTCTGTACCAAATTATTCATTTTATAAAAACCCTGGGTACCGATCCGATAGACATAACCACTAGTACCTTGTTTGAAAATAAATGCTTACATGGACCTGAGTCACATGGGGGGATCTCAGAGCTCTATGCCCTCTTCAACACTCAACGGCCTAAGCCCTGCTACCAAACGGCATATGAATCAGACCTAGGCGAGACTATAGAGGAGGAGGTTTTGGGGCAGTGGTCAACCATGGTGCACAGAAGAATACTCAATAATTCCTTGGTGGAAGCGAATTACACGGTGCTGTCCAGATGGTACCTGGTTCCGCTGAGTCTGGCGAGATTGTATCCTGGCACTTCACCTCTTTGCTTCAGAGGGTGTGGGTAAGAAGGTACTATGTTCCATGTTTAATGGTCCTGTCCCAAGGTCCAGCGCATTTGGATCAGAATATGCACTCTGGTCTATTCAGTGACAGGACAAAATCGACCTAAAAATCCTAAAACGGCGCTGTTTGCAGACCTGCTGGACGAGATCCCTAGACATTTTCGATCCCTCATCTTCTTTTTTTTTTCAGCAGCTAAAATTACAATAGCGCGAGCATGGAAAAAAAACAGTGGTCAGTCTTGCACTAGTAAAACCTAAACTTTCTTGGATCATGGTCAATGAAAAATTGACCAGCATCCTTAGAGACAGACAAGCCAGATTTGATAAGGTGTGGTCCCCCTGGATTAAGTACCTCAAAGCTTCATAATTCCCAGGACTGGATAGTAGGCCGAGGGCAATGACTCCTGCTTTTGATTTCTGACCTTTATTCTTCTTCTTTTTTTTTTCTTCTTCTTTTTTTCTTCTTCTTCTTCTTTTTTTTCTTCTTCTTTTCACGCCTTCTTTTCTTCTTTTCTCTTTTAAGTTCAATGATATTTACCTTATGGATGCAAGTGGAGAGTCCTGGAGCCTCTTATTTTTTGATGCCAATGTGGGAGCTACATAAAGTGACTCCAAGTACCTGATCAACTTTGGTGATAAGGGCCCCGATCTCGGGTTATGCTAAAGGTTCTACAGTTTTATCAAACGTTACCAAGAAGTTATAATTATTCATGCCCAAGCAGGCAGTAGCCTAATTCAACTGTATTTACCTTTATAATTGTTTTTATATTACAGTCATATGGATCAGATACTTGGTCACCTTTGAGAGTGCATGGATCTTTCTGTATCAATATATTTTTTGTATCCTAAGAAATTTGTTAAACTTTTGAATAAAAATCTATTGCAAACAAGAATAATATTGTGAATAATAAAAGTGGGAGGTGTGCCCTGTGTACTGGGAGGTGTAGGAAGGGGTATATTTTGTAATCTAAGGAGGAGCAGGCTCAGACTGCAACACCTCCAGCCCAGTACGAATCCCCTTCACCACCAGCAAGGGCCAATAGTCAAGGGAAAAAAAGGGAGGGGGTGTGATGAGGGAGGGGGAAGTGGGAGAGAAAGACGGGGGGGGGGAAACAACTGTTCACAATACCCAGACGCCTCTGACTTCCACCCTCTTACAAAAGTGGCTACCCTGGGTTCAAAGAGGGTGGCAGGAAGGATTCAATCCATGGTTCCCCTGTGTTTGCTTTTTTGACAACACACTAGCTAGTAGGGTGCAGGTGTGATAGTATAAAACTACAATTACTTTTCAAACTGCCCAAAAACATTAAAAATATCTTCCCTTACCTGCTATTCACATGTAACGTGCATGCCTCTTTTCTTTTAGGCTTGTATAGATAGATCTACAGCACCAGAGCTGTGGAATGGGAAGGAAAACAAAAGGCAAAAATCTTCATGTGTCAATACCCCTTTTGCATTGTTGATAACAAGCTGAGAATGTGTGTTCCTGTCTTTAAGAAAAAAGACTCAAAACAAGAGTGTCTAGTGTTTTTAACCACTTCAATACCAGGCACTTATACACCTTCCTGCCCAAGCCAATTTTCAGCTTTCAGCGCTGTCGCAATTACAATGACAATTGCGCGGTCATGCTACACTGTACCCAAACAAATTTGTTATCATTTTATGATTTATCATTTTATTCCCACAAATAGAGCTTTCTTTGGGTGGTATTTGATCACCTCTGCGATTTTTATTTTTTGTGCAACAAATAAAAAAGACAAAAAAAAAAAAATGTTTTTCTTTGTTTCTCTTAAATTTTTTTTTTCTTCAATGACGGACACTGATATGGCTGCACTGACAGTCACTGATAAGGCAGCACCGATGGGCACCGATGAGGTGGCACCAATGAGGTGGCACTGATGAGGTGGTACTGATTGGCACTCATAGGCGGCACTGATGGGCACTCATAGGCGGCACTGATGGGTACTTATGGATGGCACTGATGGGTACTTATGGGTGGCACTGATAGGTGGCACGGATGGGCACTGATGGTCACTGATAGGTGGGCACTGATGGGCACGAATGGGGACTGATAGGTGGCACTGAGGGACACTGATGGGTGGCACTGATTACACTGGTGGGTGGCATTGCTGGGCATCACTAATTTTTTTATTTCTGTAATGGTGCCAGTCAGTGCCCATTTGTGGGCACCAACGACCGCCACGGGCGCGTGGCGGCTGTTATCCTGCAGGGCGTCATATGATGCCCAGTCAGGATAACTGAACCACTGCCCGGCTGTCATTCTGCTATAGGCCGGGTGGGAAGTGGTTAAGCATGATAATGGTTATTGTAATTAAATCCAGGGTAACTACCAGATAAAATATGCACTTGATGAAAATATAAAGAAAAAAATGATGAATGGCCAGAGCTTAAGATCAGTCATATTACTCACCAATATCTTATCTCCTAAATGACACTTGCTAAATCTATTTATTGACCATGTGTAAGCTTTCATTGTTCCCCGTGTTATGCCTATCTTGCCTTTTAGAGAAATGTTTGAAGTGAACAACTCAAAATGTCCCTCCAGTGATTTGGGCTAGCAAACAGGACTGAATCCCATCTTCCCTAAGCAAACACCAGTTCCATTTCTAAGGTACAGGCTGCTATTTGCAGCTGATCAGAGATAAGATCAAAGCCATATTGGAAAGAGCAGCCCCAGAGACAGGCCCTCATTTGTTGTCAGAGAGCCGTGTCATCATGTCACAGAGATCAGCTCTGTGTTCAATAGACAGGCCACACAAAACCATCTGTGCTCACCTGAAAGGAGCTTCATATTATCACAGCTCCAATCCTAATTGAGACGTGCTCAGGAGAAAGGTAAAGTCAGGGCTGGGGGATTGTATGGCAAACCTGCTGATTAATATGTCCTAGCTGATATTTCTGTTGAAGGATTTTCTACTACTGGATTGTCTAGATAATGCATTATTAACATTCAGCTACTTAGCAAAAAGTTTTACTCCTATGAATTTCCTTCTAAAAGAAAAAGTGCATAACCTATTGATTGACACTATAATGAGCACAAGTATGGAACTGGGACATAGATTTTTTTCATACTTATTCTAGAACACCAATTGTATTTTCATTTCACAAAACTGTTTTCAGTGAATAACAGCAACTTTTTGTTTGACTTTGCCTTATTCCGTGTCCTGGTAGAAGCCTTACCTGATAGTTATTCATAGTTTTATATCTGCAGTCATTGATGTGGTTTTTTACCTAGATATTGTTTATATGTCACCATAGGGTTTGCAATATGCAGGAGGAAAATGAAAATATTTTCAACAATCCAAAGTAACTGAGCTTTATATGTCATCATACTATTAAAGCTCAACTCCAGGCACACAATAATGCAGCTCTGTATTTAGTAATCAATCATTAAATGTATTTTGTAAGTGCAACTAGTGTAAGTACTTGATTCTGACCTGGCATTATTTAACTAAAACAATTGATTACTGTCCAAAGTACTTTTTTTATGTGCATTAACATTTAAATTTCCAGGACATAATTTTGGGGTGTCCTATTCTTGGTCCAAGCACTACTGATACACAAAGTTTTCGCAAAACATTAAGTAGGATAATATCTGACAAAAAAATATTTTTTATTACAAGTTCACTAATATGGCTACAATCACCTCAAGTATTATTCAACTATAATAAGCCACAAGTGAAGCACTTTAAATATATATTATTTACTGCACAAGTAAGAGAGAAATGCTCCCCACTTCTCTTCTACTTCCTGCATTCAGTTAGGAATCTATATGTAAATACATTTATTTTTTCACTTTTCCCAAACGGTCATGTGACTGGTCCATGTATTGAAAGTAAATAGAGAAATGAGAAAGCATTGGTTGGTAGTGTGGACATTCGTTCATCCTAATAATAAAATCGTGCCAGGTCCTAAAGTTGTTCTAAATAAATAGCTAGAGGGAGTAGTTCATTAACTTTATAGGCACAACCAAGATGGTGCATGTATTTGTTGAGCAACTGATGAAAATTAACTTTTTTAGGCCAGACAACGGCTAGATCAGTGAACTTTGGTGGGATGACATTACAGCTCTAAGCATTCAGCGCCGCTGTCAACTCTGTTCTGACAGACACACATGTTGAGCTTTGCATTCATGGCATCACTTGGAAAAAGTCAAAAAAATTATTTACGTTGATATGTATTACTAACTGAATGCAGGAAGTAAAAGAGTGGTAGGAGTGAGCAGGTATGTGAACGCACTGCCTTTCCTTCTACTTTAGGTAATGTTCAGTGCAGGACTGGTATCGTTTGGTGATCAAACTGGGATTTAAGGGGTTAGATTAAGGACAGCATTAAGAGTTAGGGATTAAGTTTAGGATTGAAAGGAATGTAAACTCTTAACAATGAACAGAAAATGCCAAGAAACACGATTGGGGCTTTTGAGGTACCAAAAAATCACATCAAATTGATAATACAAATTTCATAATTTTATTTAAACATACATGATTAAAAAATTAATAAATTTTAAAAACCAAAACATGAATGATCATGCGGTCACAGTGCAAAAGTTGGTTGTCTCTACATGTTTTGCTATAATCATGGCTTCTTCTGGAGCTTTTGTAGGACCTTTATACAATGTCACCCAAATGTGATCAAGGTTCCAAAGGACCCACAGAAACCCTAGCTATCCCTAGCTATCTTTGAGGATTACACAATCCCTTCACTCTAAGTAGTAGCCTGTTGGATGTCACTTCCCTGTATAAGGTGATAGTGCTAAGACAGTGCCTTTGCAATGGCTACCCCAGCATTTGCAATTTAGGACAGGACATAGTTGTATGCATTCGTGTAATTTGAGTCAGCACAGTACTCTGAAAACTCCTGCTTAAATGCTTAGTAATGCCTATCTCCACCCTCTGAAGCTACTGCCTGACTTTTCTGTCTGCTGCTCCTGCCAATCTGCCAATCTACTGACTGTGCCCAATGCCTGTATAACACTGGACTATAGTGTATGTTACTGGACCAACCAACTACATGCCCTAACAGGACGTTCAAAGGAAAGTCTGGGCAGTTTTCCTGGCCAGTAGCATTTCAAAGTAGACTTTTGGTCTGCAGAAATACAATCCTGAAGGTGAAATTATGTCATATACACTTGTGTAAGGTATTTTGCAGTTTCTTTACTTGGCATATTAGAGTTTATATCTACTTCATGGTTAAAAGGTCAGAGCACTTAAGGTTTTTTTTTTTTAATTCTCTGAGTGCCGAAACCCTTGGAGAGAACCCTATTAGCACTGGCCCTTCAGCTCCAAAACATAATGTACACTCTCAAAAAATATAAGATGACACAATAACAAGTCATATTTTTTTTCTGTTACACTCAGCCCCCAGTAAGCTTTAAGGAAATGTATTGCTGCAACAACCGTGAGCAGGAGTTTATAGAATCACTTCCAAGTCTCATGTTCTGACAAGGGAAGTGAGAAAACCATTAAGTTCACAAGGACATTCAGTACTTCTCGATGCCCCTTCACACGAATGTAGTGTAATTCTTCCTGTAGGATTGGGAAAATAAGAAGCAATAGGAGTTTTTTTTACTAATGCATGGGTGAGCTCCTCTATGGTTTTTAGGCAATAAAATGATGAACAATATAGGCAAGTAGAACTTGTCAGCTCAGGCAGATTATAAAATACACAAATAAAAAGGCTAAATTGTACTTCATGCTGCAAAATAATTACAAAATAAGGTTGATATTCATTCTGTGTTTTTGCAAGAGCATTCCTTCCCCTTATCTGTTGCAGGGCAGCTGTTTCTTTTTATTCAGTATGGACCCCTGAGATTCATGTACCTCCAGCACAGTTGACACTTCACTCTATACATAGTGGTCAAGGGGAGACATACAATGTGACACATTAATCATCTGCATTATCACTTACATTAACTGTATTCATAGTTAAGAAGAAAACAATTCTACAATGCTAAACTATTATCCTTCCTAAATCCACTTACATGTTTCAAAATTATGTTTTACTTTATCTGTTTTATACAAGAATAAAATACCTGTACATTTGGGTACTTCTATAAATGTTTAAAATCATTATCCATGAATGCTGTACTCTTGATAGTGAAAGCAAACGAGAATATATACTGTAAAGTATGCTTGAAGACAGTCACTGCCAACTCTGATAAGCAGATTTGAAACAGCTACCTAATCGTGTAAAGCTCTGCCTTATGATCTGAGCAGTGTTCCATAACTTCCCAGGCAGCTACTGGTGACTACTGGTAAATATGTAATAATAAGCTATGATATTTAAAAATTGAATGAAAATCAAAGACATGGTTATTTAATATACACAAAGAGCAATGACTGTTTGTAAAGCACCGTAACTCCTGAAACCAGTCACCTTGCAAAAAAACAAATGCACATTAATGATCTACATGTAGTATTGACTTGTGACAGATTTACAGTGAATTGAAATATTGACAGTTAACACTGTGAAGTAGTATAGTTTAATCTTGTTCAGCCATTAAAAATAACAGTTGGGTTGGCAAGAAGTTTACTGAGAATTCATAGTCATGCTGGTAAGTGTTGTTTTATCCAAAGGAAGCCAATGATAAGCCATTCATTTCTCATACCTCCAATCGCCCATTCCCTTGCACTGATAAAAATATATACTCTAAACAAAAAAGGTTATATAAATTAGAACTGTGCCATAAATGGATACAATATTTCTATTTTGCTCATAGTATGTGATAGTTACTGAGTCTTTAACCACTTGCTTACTGGGCACTTAAACCCCCCTCCTGCCCAGACCAATTTTCAGCTTTCAGCGCTGTCGCACTTTGAATGGCAATTGTGCGGTCATACAACACTGTACCCAAATTAAATTTTTATCATTTTTTCCCACAAATAGAGTTTTCTTTTGGTTTTAATCACAGCTAGGATTTTTATTTTTTGCTAAACAAACAAAAAAAGATGGAAAATTTTGAAAAAAAAAAATTGTGTTTCATAGTTTGTTATAAAATGTTGCAAACAGGTAATTTTTCTCCTTCATTGATATGCGCTGATGAGGCTGCACTGGTGGGCACTGATAGGCTGCACTGATGGGCACGGATAGGCACAGTTAAGGCGGCACTGATAGGCACAGTTAAGGCAGCACTGATGGGGACAGATAAGGCGGTACTGATGGGCACAGATAAGGCAGCATTGATGGCCACTGATGGGCGCTGATGGGTGGCACTGATGGGTGGCATGGATAGGTACCATTGATGGGGGCACTGATGGGCAGCACTGATGGGGGCACTGATGGGTGGCACTGATGGGCAGTGATGGGTGGCACTGAGGGGCACTTATGGGCACTGGTAGGTGACACTGATGGGCACTGATAGGTGACACTGATGTGCAGCACTGTTGTTGTGGCACTGATGTGGGCGCTGATGGGTGGCACTGTGGGCACTGATGGGTGGCACTGTGGTCACTGATGGATGGCACTGTGGGCACTGATGGGTGACGCTGGTGGGCACTGGTAGGCTGCACTGCTGCCTATTGCTAGGTGTCACTGGCAGGGGGCACAGATGATCGCCGTGATCAGGACTGATGTCCCTCTCAAGGCCGCCGGTGATCGGCTTTTTTTTTCCTCCTCACGCTGTCAGTGCGAGGAGAAAAAATAGCCGATTACCGGCTCTGTTTACATCACATGATCAGCTGTCATTGGCTGACAGCTGATCATGTGGTAAGGGGTCGGGACCGACCCCTTACTCTGATCTGTGATCAGGCGAGTCTCATAGACTCGCTGATCACCGAGTGCGCCGCTCATGCACAGGACGATGTCAATAGACGTCCTGGCAATGTAGGTCCGCGCTGTTGCCGTCATTTGGCAATAGCGCGGATCTGAAGAGGTTAGATCAAAACTCAAACAGCTAAATACACAGATGAAGTTCATGTATGAGGGCTGTTTTACCCACCATAAGAGTTTTTATTTATGTTCATTCATCCCTGAGATTTACACAGTTCTGCCACACAGCATAGCCTGCCTGACTTTTTTTCTATTGCATTTAAGTAATACAACTAGGACTTGACTGTGAGTGGCTCAATGCTTCTCCCTCTCCCATTCTCTTTCTCTCAATTTTTATTTTGAGTCTGCCTTCAGCTCTGCTTTAAGCCTTACTGGGAGCATGGATGGAAAATTCACTCACAATTGACTGCTATAGGTTAAGCTTTACTGTGTGAACCCTGGATGTGAATTCTTAACATATTACTGTAGATAATCCACCTGAGGCTATAAGACACACAAATCCTTTAACTTTCATCATCTGCTAAAATCTCTGTAGAGCAGGTGCACAAAAAATGCAATAAAACCCATATTTTCAAATGCATATGTGAAGATGCCCATAGTTTCCATGTCTACTCAGTCTGGAAACTAAGAACAACAAAATAAACTAAAAATATCAAATCTAAAACATCTGAAAGGTCAGTAAAAAAATCACAGCGCTGCAACAATCTAGCAATAACCTAGCCTTTTGTGTTGTTATTTACTGAAACATTATGAAGGCATCTTGCCACTAAGGTACCAAAGAAGTAAACTTTGCTGGTATTTCACTGGCATTCACTTTTTTCATAAAATACAGGGTGGAAAATTAGAGTTACTTTAGCCAGAGTAAACTTTATTTTTGTAAAGAAAACAGTGAATGAATGAAGGTGCAACTGAGAGGCTTGCATGTTTTAAGTAATATTTTGACTTTGTAATGCTATATCAGTTAACAAGCATGGTTGTGGGGGGCGTGTCTGGACGAGCAAGGTGGAGGACGTGTTTCGGCTGAGCTCCTCCAAGCTACAGAGAATCCGCTGCCATCCAAGCTCTAATTCCCTCCTGTGAGCCTGCTTTACAATATATCAGCCTCTAGAACCACCCTGCTTAACACCTGGAGTGTTATTTCTGTGGCTTTTGCTATTTTTAATACCCCGGGCCTGCAGATCGCTCCTGGCAGAGACACTCGCCGCCATCTTGGGGCCTACGGCCCGATCGGAGCCTCTAGCCTGCCGCCCCTGTGAGCTGGGTGCCGAGCGGACGCTCATCCTCGACGAGTGGCTGTCAACTTTTCAGGGGAACGGCGAGGGGGGACACCCGAGGTCTGCCTGTGCACCAGATTCCTCCGCTCCGCTGCACTGCGGCCTGGCGCTACCCCGCGGCCTGCTATTTACCTGGAGCCTCCGACCTACACCATCTAAAGAGCTGGACACCGGCCTGGGGTGGATCTGCCCTGCCTGACTCCTGGGACACAGTGAGTAGCAGCTCCCCCTCCCCACCCACGATCCGCTCTGAGCCTATATCCCGCACTGAAAACGGCGCTCGCCAGGCCAGATACAATTATTAGGAAAGTCCGCGGCTTCGGCCTATTCCTGGAGGTCGGCGGCCATCTTGGTACTCCATGTACTCCCATAACCATTTTACTCCACTACCTTTCTCATTGAAACTTTTCTACAGGATTTACCCTTCAGCAAGTTCCTCTCTCATCTGCCGCATTACCTCCACAGCCTCTATCCTTACTTAATCATAATAATTTTAATAATTTTACTTGCTCTTCTGCTGTTACTGGAGTACACTTTCTGCTACCTGTGTTCCACCTATATGGGAACCCCTCCAGGTGCTGATAACATTATGATATATATGTGACACTGCTCAGATGTGAGGGAGAGTGCCCCTTGCAGCTATCGGCCATATAGCTCCAATTATGCCCGCCAAAACACCTAAGCTCCGCTCTGCCCCTGTTAAACGTCCAAGCAAGAGATCACTCTCTATTCCAGTCTCCACAGGTTCTATTCAGCAATACCTAGCCAACGCACACGGTGACCAAGACAGAACCTCGAGAATAAGTGCCTCTCCATCATCCCACGCTGCCACTGTGAGGGAGAGCTCTCCAGCTTCTTCCTGCTGCTCGGATCTTATGGATGATCCCGGATCCCCCGTAGGCTCTGAAATGTCAGCACTTATGAGCGGCCTCAAAAAAGAACTTGCAGGTATGTTTCACAGTTTGGAGAAATCCATCAAAAAAGAAATAACTGCCGTTCGATCTGATATGTCACATCTCTTGGTCAGGGTAGAGGAAACGGAGCAGAGACAGGACACACAGGCACTAGCTATTAAAGAACTGCAGGACACTGTTACCCAGTTGGCTTTTGCCCACCGTGCATCCTTATATAAGCTCGAAGACCTCGAAAATCGCAACCGCAGAAATAATATCCGAGTTAGAGGGTTGCCGGAAGCCACTGGGGATACTGATCTTGAACCTTCCATAAGAGGCATTTTTAATACCATCCTGGGTAACCCTGTCACTGCACCATTACGCTTTGACCGTGTGCATCGGGCCTTACGACCCCGTAACGCTAACTCGGACCAGCCCAGGGACGTCATCTGCCGCCTACATTATTTTGAAGATAAAAATGCCATTATGGTAAAGATGCGAGGCTTACCTAACATTGACTTTGACGGTGCCACCATCAGTATCTATCCAGATCTTTCCAAAGATACTCTGGACCGCCGCAGAGCATTAAAACCGCTACTGGATAACTTACGATCTGACGAGATTACATACAGATGGGGCTTTCCTGCCTGCCTGATTGCTACAAAAAATGGTCGTTCCCATACATTGAGATTTCCTGAGGAACTTCCAACTTTTTTGCAGGACCTACATCTCTCACCCATGGAACTTCCAGGCTGGCAGGATTCGATTCCAAAATTTTCATGTCCCGTGGACTCTGCCTGGAAAAAGACCCCCTCAAAGAGGAGTCGCACTTCTCTTCCAGGTTCTGCACAAAAACATGGCTGAAACATTTATTTTTTCACTCATATGTTTGCTAATAATGTGAATCATTTCTTTTTTACAAAAAGGTTCTTTCTGCCAGGTCCGGACCCGGCCGCTGTGTTTGCATGTGCATATAGAATTTTTCTTTATTTTTTTTCTGTACTTGTGTGCACGGGGCCGGGGCGGACTCATCAGTAAGCTGACCAATATTTGTTTTTTCTTTATTATAATGTTGATCGTTGCATGTTTCCAATTGGTCTACATTTGCGATTCCTTGTAGGTTGCTTATTGTTTTTATTGATCCTGGTTCCACTTACATGGGTTTTCATATTTCCGACTGGAATTCATTGTTCTCTTGTTAATGGCAGGTTGTTAATATGTTTTTCTTCTACAGGCCGTGTGCTGTCGGGGCGCACTCCCCTCACCACCTCCCCCCCACAGCGTAACACCACCCCCCCACCTCCTCCTGGGGATGGCAAGCGTGAATGGCCCTGAAGATATCCTATCTAATCCTTGTTCAAGGATTGGGATGGCCTTTCGCTCTCTCTTTTCCCAATGGGACCACTGCAGTTTTCTGCGTGATATTTTTTCATTTCCCACAAGTTCTCTGACTTACATATATAATTATTGTATATGTTTACCTTCTTCTTCTTCCTCTCATCTCTTCCTTTCCTACTATTCCTCTTTTTATTCTCCCCCCCCCCCTCTTCCCCCTCTCTGCTGGTATGCATGGCAAGACAAACTGAAAATATTCATTCTCTTTTTAAATGGCTAAGGTAAAGATTGTATCCTACAATGTTAGGGGTCTTAATGTTGCTGCTAAACGACATCAATGATATCGTGAACTTAAACAAGCTACATGTTCCATTGCCTTTCTTCAAGAAACGCACTTAACCCACACAACACCTGTTAAACTTACCTCACCTAACTTTCCGCAGTGGTACTATAGCCTATCAGACACCAATAAGTCCAAGGGTGTAGCTATTGGTTTCTGCAGTAGTTTGTCTTTCAGGCTATCTGACATGCTTGCGGATGACTATGGTCGCTTCCTTTTTCTCAAGGGATTCATTGGAAATGTCCAATGCACGCTTGCAAATATCTATTGCCCGAGCCATAATCAACCTGCCTTCCTCTCCCAAATTATCACACTTTGCCACAGGACTTACTATTCTAGCGGGGGATTTAAACATGCCGTTAGACCCCATTATTGATACATCACAAAGCCGTTCTAATATCTCTTTCAAAAGACTGAAATTTGTGAAAAAACGGCTTCTTGATCATCAATTGATGGATGTTTGGCGCCTTCTTCATCCTAAGGAGAAGGATTTCTCACACTACTCCTCAACGCACCAATCATACTCTGGAATAGACAATATATTCTTAGACCATTTCCATCTCCCCTTTTTGCACTCTGCCCACATTGGTCTCACATCAATTTCAGATCATGCACCTGTGTCGATGACATTGACCATGCCCTCCCTACCCCGACGTACCACCAACTGGAGGCATTTATCGCAGTATTTTAGGGAAAACAAATCCTCTGACACCTCCCCCTCAGTTGTTTGGGAAGCTCATAAGGCTACCATTAGAGGCCAGCTCATTGAGCTTGGTGCGCGGATAAAAAGAGAGCATGGTCAACAAATTAACCAGGTTTTACAACAAATAGAGGCTCTAGACAAGCAGCATAAACTTTCTTTACATAATGAACACCTTAAATCCCTCACACTTAAACGTGAGGAATTGAAGTCCCTCCTCAATCTAGACACCAAGAGAAGGTTCCAACGTCTGTCGCAAAAATTTTACGAATGGGGGAACAAACCAAGTAGATTGCTGGCTAGATCACTAAAGACTAAACAGTCACAATCATTTATCCCCAAAATTAAGCTTCCGTCAGGTGCATTGGCCCATGCAACCCCAGATATTGCTAAAGCATTTAGAGACTACTACGCGGACCTATATAATGTCAAAAATGACCTGTCCTCTCTCCCTTGTAAGGAGAGACGAAACCGTATGCTATCCTACTTGAGAGAGGCAAATCTTCCCAAATTGCCCATATCTGTCCTTAAAGAATTAGAAGAAGACTTTTCGGTCAGCATTGAAGTCCTCCCCCTCTGGTAAAGCCCCTGGACCTGACGGATTCACGATTTTATATTATAAAACATTTAGTAACATCCTGCTCCCTCGACTCTCTGAATATGCAAACTCAATCTCCCACTCTTCAGGTTTACGCCCAGAATCACTTTTGACTCATATCACAGTCATCCCCAAACCAGACAAGGACCCTACACTCTGTAATAGTTTTAGACCTATATCCTTAATAAACGTTGACATTAAGTTATTTGCCAAAGTTATGGCAAACCGCTTACTTCCCCTTATACCAAATTGGATCTCGGCGGATCAATCAGGTTTTATACCCGCTAGAGAAGCAAAAGATAATTCCCTTTGTGTAATCTCCCTGATTCAATATGTTCGACGGTGCTCCCAGCCCACCCTACTCCTCTCCACCGATGCAGAAAAAGCTTTCGACAGGGTGGACTGGGAGTACCTTAAGCTGACCTTACGCCATTTGGGTATGGGTCCTAAAATGTTTCACCGTATTTCTTCCCTTTATGCTAACCCTTCGGCTCAAGTTAGGATTAACGGAACGTTGAGTGACCCCTTTGTCCTACATAATGGAACCAGGCAGGGCTGTCCCCTCTCCCCTCTCCTATTTGCTATCACTCTAGAACCTTTTCTCGCCACAATTAGGAACAATACTAACATCAAAGGCATACAAATAGGCAACAGATCCCATAAATACGCGGCATATGCAGACGATGTACTATTTTTTATCCAACAACCTCGGATCTCGATTCCGAATCTGATGTCTGCATTCTCCACGTTTCAATCAATTTCTAACTTCAAAATAAATTTATCTAAATCCGAAATTTTAAACATTAACATCCCCAAGGCCGAGACTCTCTTCCTTAAACCCCTCTTTCCTTTTCGATGGGAATCAAATTGTTTGAAATACCTAGGTATTTATCTCACCTCTAATCTTCAATCCCTTTTCCGATATAATTACATCCCCATGCTAAATAAAATCAGAACCGACCTACGAAAATGGTCTAACCTGTCACATACTTGGTTAGGGAAGGTTAATATAATTAAAATGAACATATTACCACGCATCCTTTTCCTTTTTCAAATGCTACCACTAGGTGTCCCGGTGGGCTTTTTTACTATTTTACAGTCCCTGGTCTCCCGCTTTATCTGGAAGGACAGACACCCTAGAATATCCAGGGAGTTATTGTTCCGCTCCAAATGCTCAGGTGGTCTGACACTTCCTAATTTTAAAGCCTATTTCCAAGCAACTGTATTGGCCAGACTAGCTGAATGGAAATATGCCCTTAACTGGAAGCTATGGGTACAAATCGAATATCACCTAAGTGGTGTAGACCTTTCAATAGCTCCCTGGATACCCCGCTCCCACAGGAACCTTGCCCATACCACCTCGGCCCTTACCATTTCCTCTTTGGATATATGGGACGCACTACATAAAAAACATTCCTGGAACTATGACTCCCCTTTGCTACCTCTTCTCAATCACACTTACTTTCTACCAGGCCTTCTGGATCCAGGTTTTAAATCATGGAGGTCAGAGGAACCCCTCCTATTGCATCACGTTCTAAATGGCAATACACTTAAACCCTTATCTTCAATCCTCACCCCTAAACCTGCCACGTTCCTAGACAAATGGAGATACCACCAATTACAACACTTCTTAAGCTCCCTTTCTACTCCACTTAGGGGCATCAGTGATCTAAACGATATAGAAGTAATATTTTTTCCAAAAGACCCCCCTCTACATAGCATCTCTATATTCTATAAAGCTCTTATTACACTTCAAAACCCTGACCCCCCTTCCTACCTGACTAAATGGGAAATTGACCTTGGTCTCTCCCTGACTGACAACCAAAAAGATAGGATCCTCCAACTTGCTCACACCTCGTCCATAGCCTCAAGAATGACAGAGGTCAACTATAAACTGCTCACTAGGTGGCATTACACCCCAGTTCGCCTACACCAAATGTTCCCCGCCAGTTCCCCATTGTGCTGGAGGAACTGTGGGAACAAAGCTACTCATGCACACATATGGTGGTTCTGCCCATTGATTAAACCGTATTGGGAGGATATTCGCACCCTGATTGTTCAGATAGCTGATGTTCATATACCAAATGATCCATGGGCTATTCTTTTTCATGTCACAAAAACTCCCATAAGGGCGTACAAACACTCAATCATTCCTTACCTACTAAACACTGCCAAAGCCTTAATCCCCACATTGTGGGGCCAACCAATTACTCCCTCTATGAAGGCCTGGATACAAATGATTGACAATGTATACCTTATGGAGAGTATCACCCACAATATTAGAGGGACCTCCCAGAAACATTCTTTAACCTGGGAATCTTGGAAAAAATTTCAGACTACTGCCACATATACAAATCTCCTGCTCTAAACCCTCAACCCTAACACTCTAACATAGCCATTAAACACCTATTCATGCTAACCTCCCCCTCTGCTCAATACATGGTCTAGTATGCCAGCAACTTCCTACCCTCTCCCCCTCCCACCTTCAATTCTTTCTTTTCTATTCTCTCCTTTTCTACCACTACTCTATCTTGATGTATACTTATGTTAAACTAAAGCAATATTTTCTATTTAAATTCCATTTAGAGTATAGTGCTCACCTAGTTCACACTTTTTTTATCCAAATCAGCTGTTTAGCTGACTCTATGCAGCTTCTTGGACGCACCCAATATAACTTTCTAATTGGTGGATTCTACGAGTACTGTATCCTATGCTGTTAAAATAATGGAAGATTTGTGTTATAATTGTATACATGATATATTTTCCTCTAATAAAAATGTATTAAACAAAAAAAAAACAAGCATGGTTGTTGCCTATTTTAATATATTACATCCATCCTTCTATCGAAAAATATACACTTGTGATAGCTGTTTTTTTACAACTATGATTTAATCTTCTGTCTTTGATGTATAGTGTTAATAATTGTAATTTCCAGACAATCTCAATGAGTTGCAGTTTGGTTCTTTAAATTAAGCCTGATTGTACCAGTGTAAGGGGTTTCAGGTTAACCTTTGTGCTTAAAAGCAAAAAGCTGTAGATTGGTTAAGCAAGGGTAGGTTTCCTTAAAGAGGTTGTAAACCTCTGAAAAAAAGAAAAGAAAAACAAACCCTGCAAGACAAAGGCATAATGAGCTGATATGCGTCGCATACTAGCTCATTATGAAATGCTTACCTTAGAAGATGCCCTTCGAGTACAGTGTGGACAGCTTCCACCTGAGTTACTTCCAGATTCATGGCCCAGGCCAATCACAGCTGTAATTGGCCAGAGCATGCGCATGGGAGCCGCCAGTCACAGCACGCTCCTGAAGAAACGGCACAGCGGCCCGTTTCTTCAGTGCGCATGCGCTGATGACGTTAGCAGCAGCGTATATACAGAATATCTCCTAAACTGTACAAGTTTAGGAGATATTTAAGGTACCTACAGGTAAGCCTTGTTATAGGCTTACCTGTAGGTAAAAGTGGTGTAACAGGGTTTACAACCACTTTAAAGGGCCTGATGGTTTCTAGAGACTTTACCATATTAAGGTCTCTGCCTACAATATTAAATGGGTGGAAAGAATGAGACATCTTATCTATTACCTGTGTAGGAAACATGATTTGATCAGAACTGGGAGCATACACATTTAATAAAGAGAGTGGCTTACCCATATAACTACAATGTAGCATAACAAACCAACCACCAGGGTCCAGATTAGAGGAGATTATGTTTAGAGGACATGTGTGTTTAATTAGGATTGCCACACCAGCTTTCCATAGGGGTCTGAAGCTACAGTACATAGAGTGAGGAAAGGATTTCACAGAAAATTTAAAAGAACCCCCTTCAAGAAAATGTGTTCCCTGTGTTAAAAAAGCAACTGCTTGGGATGATCCAAATACCCTAAAACAAGTCATCTCTTCCTTATAGAGTTTAAACCCTTCAAGTTAAGTGATCTGTAAATACATTGTAGTCAATGATAACATAATGCTCACAGCAGTCAGACCGAGCAAATAAAACTGACTGGTATGTAAATATACAGTAAAGAAATGCACAAAAAGATTAAAAAAAAACCAAAACATACATTAATAAAACTCAGATTATAGGTATTGTCTAGATGAGACCTATGTATCAGTAACCACATTAAAAACCTATGAAGAACATATGTCTGAGGAGCCCATGGAAGCCTCCGTGGGACCTATAAAGGCCAAAGTGGAGAGGCTCGTGGAAGAGCTTGAGTGTTTCTTGGATTTGGCTGGTGTTCATATCTTGCTTGGTGTGGATTCTGGGTGAGTACTGGGAAGAAGCATAACCATGGCTTCATCCAAAGGAGGAGATAGCCCACATTTTTAAACAAGCCTTCTCCTTCTTGAAGATCTATTTTTTGAAACAATGAGACAGAACAGAAAGCCTCAATGGTGTGGTACAATAATCTTCTGGAGATGCGTTGTAATGGGTTGCAGCAGACGCCACTTGTTTAGTGTTATAGGGGATAGGTCACTAAATGTTTGCAGTTTCTAACCTCTATAATCAATGCTGGACTTTGAAGCTGGACATGCTGGTCGCGAGAGATATCTCTCCATGTTGGTAGGCATCAGCTTCCAGAAAGATGATGTGGTTTTCTGGCACCCTATTTTACCCATATGGGATTACTGGAGGCATTTTCTCAGGATCTGGGTATCCTGTGCTTTAACATGTAACTGTTACAGGAGCAGAAGAGAGAAAATGCAGAGCCACAACTGAGTTCCAATATTAAACGACCACTATCTTGCGCTAGTGCTCATGCACCACTACACTTACGTTTTGAGTTCAGAGATTTATGGATAGTTCTTGTTTTGTAGATCTTATGGACAGTACATGTTTTGTAAACTGTTCAGAAGAGCATCAGTGATTAATCTGCTTATGTTCCTTGGAGAAAATAAACATATCACAGATTGTTGGTAAAGCCCAAAAAGGTTTGGTAATATATGGCTTAGTGGTCAACATTGTTCTTTTTAGTATATATAAAGCACACATGTTTGCTTTCCAAGAAATTATAATGATTTACTCCCTATATACCTAGGCATAGCTGACAGGTGGACTCTAAATAAAATAATATACTAATTATATCATACCTGTAATGACCACATTAGGATAGATCTACAGACGTTCTTGACATTATGTAACTAGACAAGGTCTATTTTTTAATACATGGGTATGGAGACCATGGGAATGTTAAGACTTGTGTAGCTTGCCACCCCAACATCAGATATATTGATTTACTTTCCAGTCTCTCTGTGAACTGAAAAGCCAGGCCTAGATTTCTACATGAAAGCATTAAAAGAAATGCTAAACACCCAGCTGAGATGGCAATAAATTAGATTTGAATGAAACTGTGCTTAGTATTCTTGAATCCTAATGTCAAACCAAGGGAAATGTCTATTACTGTCATGTTTGCTGTAGAACGAGTTGATACAGGTTCCGTAGGTTACTGCCATGAAACCTTGTCAGCACAGGCAATCACAAGATGACGGCAACCAGCCCATAGTCTCATTTTGCTTAAGCTGTCAGGAGCATCTGAATAATTCAAGTAATATCATGAGCGCATATGTTCTTTCCTTGTTCATCCTCTGATGCAGAGTATAGGGACACTCCATTATTTTAATCATTGTAATATGACAATTTATAATATTATGACTTTCGCTGTATTTCTATCTACAACAAATTATAAGCACAGCTTCCAGCTGACCATTTTACATGTACTGTATTGTGATAGTGAACGTTTGATGAATACGTTTGAAACAGAATCTTTAAATTTAAATTACATATTTCAAAGGGTTTACATTCTACTCTCATCAAAAATAGGGCTATCACTTTTTTTGTTGCGGAAATGTAAAGCTGAACTCCAGACACAAAAACTTTTATTCAAATCTATTTGTCAATAGCCATAATGAAAATAAATCCTCTCTGTGTGCACAACATTCCTTTTGCGAACCCAATTATTACCTTGTTAGTATCTGTTCACATTGGAATTAGAATCAGCGTTTGAGGTTTGTTTTTGCTCCTCCTCAAACAACTAGAAAAGCAGCCTGTAGCGGATCAAATGGACCGTGGACAATTCACATTTGAAAAACATGTAGCATATGCGTTACTTTACATTGCTGTATGACAAAAATGAAGCTAAATGTAAAGTCTGGGAGAAGCTGAAGACTTTCATCCCATCCATTCAAGTCTATGGTAATGCATTGTAAATATGCATGCAGCATTTATAACCTGTTTTCAGTGAGTTTGCCAAGTGTTAATCAAATATCAGTGAGGTGAAAGGTGGAAAATCAGTGATCACTTAGAGTCCGGGGTGCAGTTTTTAACCCACTTTAAACTCATGTCAAAAACACATGGTAACGCTATAGGCCTGTTGGCTCACATTACTGTCAGCACTAGTATTTTTAGCAAGTGTTAACTTATCCTTAAAGTGGCAGGGGCATCACCACTATACTGCATATAGCCTGAACAGAGCTATGAGAGGGACTCTGCAGTCCTTTTAACTACAGACTGCCTGCAGACAACTACAGGTTGGAGCTGATGCAAGACCAGTTAACCTACACAAGGAGAGAGAGCAGCAATGACTGGTCTGTATCATAGTAGGCTCCTGCACATACAAAGTTTCAAACTAGCTTACTGCACAGATCAGGAAGAAATACACAAAGATTCAAGAATACGCATACCTCTTATATTTAAACAATATTTGCATACTTTTTTGCTGTCTGTGTTGTGTCCTGAAGACACAATAGGAAGTTTGAGGAAATAATCCCCAAGTAAGGAGAAATCCCCTCGTAGGGAGTTGTCACTGGAACACATGACCCACACCTCATTAGGTGATTTACTCTCCCTTTTTTTTTGTCCAGTGACAATGATCACTAAGACAATATAGAGTACAGCTCTCCCCAGTAGGAACACATGCAGCAATAAAAATCTAATTATGCTCTAAAGTTACCCAGGGACAGTTGAATATGACTTTTTCTAATTAATTACCTACCCTACCTGAAAGCCACACCAGTAATTAGATATTATTATATTGTACTTGCACAATCCAAACATTTTTTTTTATTTTGTGTAAGTGTCTTTTAAGAAGAGCAAACCCTAGGTTCTAGGTAGCCAGTGAGCATTAAAAATTATAGCGAGCATCTGTATTGAGAGCCTTATCTTTGTTATTTCTGGTTCCTTAAAATAGCCCAATGACTACAAAATAAGATATCCTGGCATTTTAATGCTGCAATAGTTAGTTTTTGAATTGCTATGATCTTACTTTGAAGCATACTAGCATTTTTCTCAGTAGCACCACTGAATATATACAGTATATTTGTCATTGTACAGAAGAGTGTTTACATCCATGATGTGGAGTTGGCCTCTCTTTGATGCATGCTTTTATTCTTACTATCTCATGCAACACATAAATTCTTTTCATTCTTATTCCCATCATTCCATTTCTTTTTCCTATCAGAGTGAAATTGGACACAGCCCTCCTCCTGCCTACACCCCTATGTCAGGAGTAAGTATTCCACCATAGCCTTTAATCTTTGTCTTGACTTTGACCCTTTTGTTGTTTTTTTGTTTTTTCTTTCTTTTTGTTTTCCTACCATTAGCTTTACCCCAGTGTTTGTGAATTAATTTTGCCATTAATATACTATAACACACTCTCAGCCAAGCACAATATTTAATCTGACCAGAATGACCTACAGTAGATATATCCTGACCCTTCCTCACCCTTGGTGTGTATGTGTATGTATCTCACTCCTTACCTGCCATACATCTCTTCCATATCTTTAAATGTCTATATTCAGTGCAATTAAAATGCTAGCTAAGCAGTTCAGGATCCGATGGCTTGATGAGGCTGATGCCGTGTACACACGAGCAGAATGTCCGACAGAAAAAGTCCGAAGGGAGCTTTTCATTGTATATTGCGATTGTGTGTATGTCCCATCGAACTTTTTACGTCGAAAATTCTGACTGACCTAGAAAGAGAACATGTTCTAAATTTTTCAGACGGAACCAACTCCTATCGGGAAAAACGCTCGTCTGTATGCTGTTCCGACGTACCAAAAACGACGCTTGCTCTGAAGCAAGTACAAGATGGAAGCTATTGGCTACTGGCTATTGAACTTCCGTTTTCTAGTCCCGTCGTACGTGTTGTACGTCACCGCATTCTGGACGGTCAACATTTGGTGTGACCGTGTGTATGCAAGACAGCTTGAGCGGAATTCCGTCAGAACTCCGTTGGAAAAACCTTCAGAGTTTATTCCGAAGGAAAAAACGGTCGTGTGTACAGGGCATTAAGGAAAAAATACTAGCGGGATAAATGCTGACAATAAACCAACATAGCCTCAAGGGTGGATTACTGGCGTGGTTGGCTTAAAATGCTTTTTTGCAAGGGCTAGTTTGTTATCCACTACTAAGGCATTTCCAAAGCATATTATTTAAAGGATTTGTGCATTTTTGTTGCCCTTTAAGCTGATTTTAAAGAACCTGCCCCTCTGAGCTATTTTTTCTTTTTTCACATTGGTACAAGTTCCCTACAAAAGTGGCCAGCTACCTCCTTTTTTAACAAAAGCTTGCAAATAGGACATGAAAAGGCAAGGAAAAAAATAACCCATAGACTTTAATGGGGTTAGTGATATGATATGTTTGTTTTAGCAGGCTTTTTGCTAGGTTCACTGAACCTCCTGGGAAACCAAATGTGTCAGGGTTCACTCATCCCTATCCACTACATACAGGCATACCCCACTTTTAAGTACACAATGGGATTTATTTACTAAAGCTGGAAAGTGCAAAATCAGGCTCACTTCTAGAAACCAATGAGCTTCTAACCCCAGCTTGTTCAATTAAGCTTTGGTAATAAACCCTGGAAGCTCATTGGTTTCTATGCAGAAGTGAGCCTGATTTTGCACTTTCCAGCTTTAGTAAATAAGCCCCATTGTGTACTTAAAAGTGGGGTATGCCTGTACGTACATTTTTGGAAGGCCTAAAATGTAATGCTGTAGAACTTTTTCTTTCTAGCAACGCTTTCATAAGCAAAAACTGCACACTCAGTTAAACAGCTATTTACTTTACATATGTATGACTGCATTTTTTGCTTTGCCTGGGGTCCTTTTGAGAATTCAGAAATCATAGATGCATGTAGCCACTTTAGCAGCACCAGTATTGCTTTGCGTTGTTATTGACCCTTATAAATAAATCAAATACCTAACTTCTTTGGAGTAAAATCTGTCAATAGCAAAGTTTGTCTTTATTCTTCCCAATAACAGCATTTATATATACACGGTTAAGATACCATACAGGACATGAATCATTTATTAGTACAGGGTAACTAAGCAGTAATTTAAAACATGCCACAAATAATTGTGAATAAGGCAGGCCATATATATGCAAATTTCTTTCCTGCAAGTACGGGTTGCAGGAAAGAAATTTGCATGATTCCTCTATCAACACAGATAGTTCTAACAGGGGAATCCCTCCTGCTGAGCAATTGTCTGCTTCCAACAAGGAGAGTTCCTGCTAAACCGGCTGAGATTCAAACCATGTATGGTCGGCCTTACTGCTCTGTTCTATTGGTGTTTATGGCAGCACTTCCCACAACAATCCATCCTTGTCAGCTTTTTTTTAGAAAACAGGTCAAACTTCTAACAACATAGTTACATAGTTACATAGTAGGTGAGGTTGAAAAAAGACACAAGTCCATCAAGTCCAACCTATGTATATGTCAGTATTGCATTGTATTTCCCAATATGTTGCAGTCGTTCGGGTGCTTATCTAATCATTTTTTGAAACTATCAATGCCCCCCGCTGAAACCACTGCCTGTGGAAGGGAATTTCACATCCTTGCCGCTCTTACTGTAAGGAACCCTCTATGGCAGGTAAAGGTTAAAGCTCTTTTCTTCTAATTTTAGTGAGTGGCCATGTGTCTTATTAAACTCCCTTCCGCGAAAAAGTTTTATCCCTATTGTGGGGTCACCAGTATGGTATTTGTAAATTGAAATCATATCCCCTCTTAAGCATCTCGTCTCCAGAGAGAATAAGTTCAGTGCTCGCAACCTTTCTTCATAACTAATATCCTCCAGACCCTTTATTAGCTTTGTTGCCCTTCTTTGTAGTCGCTCCATTTCCAGTGCAATCTTCCTCAGGACTGGTGCCCAGAACTGGACAGCATACTCCAGGTGAGGCCGGACCAAAGTCATGTAGAGTGGGAGAATTATCGCTGTATCCCTGGAGTTAATCCCCTTTTTAATGCTTGCCAATATTCTGTTTGCTTTGTTAGCAGCAGCTTGGCACTGCATGCCATTGCTGAGCCTATCATCTACTAGGACCCCCAGGTCCTTTTCCATCCTAGATTCCCCCAGAGGTTCACCCCCTAGTGAGTAAATTGCATTCATATTTTTGACACCCAAATGCATTATTTTACATTTTTCTACATTAAACCTCATTTGCCATGTAGTTGCCCGCTTCATTAATTTGTTCAGATCTTCTTGCAAGGTTTCCACATCCTGCAGAGAAGTTAGTGCCCTGCTTAGCTTAGTGTCGTCCGCAAATACAGAGATTGAACTATTTACTCCATCCTCCAGGTCATTTATAAACAAATTAAACAGGATTGGTCCCAGCACAGAACCCTGGGGGACCCCACTTGCCACCCCTGACTAGGGATGAGCCGAACACCCCCCTGTTCGGTTCGCACCAGAACATGCGAACAGGAAAAAAGTTCGTTCGAACATGCGAACACCGTTAAAGTCTATGGGACACGAACATGAATAATCAAAAGTGCTAATTTTAAAGGCTTATATGCAAGTTATTGTCATAAAAAGTGTTTGGGGACCTGGGTCCTGCCCCAGGGGACATGGATCAATGCAAAAAAAAGTTTTAAAAACGGCCGTTTTTTCAGGAGCAGTGATTTTAATAATGCTTAAAGTCAATCAATAAAAGTGTAATATCCCTTTAAATTTCGTACCTGGGGGGTGTCTATAGTGTGCCTGTAAAGGGGCGCATGTTTCCTGTGTTTAGAACAGTCTGACAGCAAAATGACATTTTGAAGGAAAAAACTCATTTAAAACTACCCGCGGCTATTGCATTGCCGACAATACACATAGAAGTTCATTGATAAAAACGGCATGGGAATTCTCCAAAGGGGAACCCCGAACCAAAATTAAAAAAAAAAAAATGACGTGGGGGTCCCCCTAAATTCCATACCAGGCCCTTCAGGTCTGGTATGGATATTAAGGGGAACCCCGGCCAAAATTTAAAAAAAAAATGACGTGGGGTTCCCCCTAAATTCCATACCAGACCCTTCAGGTCTGGTATGGATTTTAAGGGGAACCCCGCGCCAAAAAAAAAAAAAAAAACGGCGTGGGGTCCCCCCAAAAATCCATACCAGACCCTTATCCGAGCACGCAACCTGGCAGGCCACAGGAAAAGAGGGGGGGACGAGAGTGCGGCCCCCCCTCCCTCCTGAACCGTACCAGGCCACATGCCCTCAACATTGGGAGGGTGCTTTGGGGTAGCCCCCCAAAACACCTTGTCCCCATGTTGATGAGGACAAGGGCCTCATCCCCACAACCCTGGCCGGTGGTTGTGGGGGTCTGCGGGCGGGGGGCTTGTCGGAATCTGGAAGCCCCCTTTAACAAGGTGACCCCCAGATCCCGGCCCCCCCCCTGTGTGAAATGGTAAGGGGGTACATAAGTACCCCTACCATTTCACGAAAAAAGTGTCAAAAATGTTAAAAATGACAAGAGACAGTTTTTGACAATTCCTTTATTTAAATGCTTCTTCTTTCTTCTATCTTCCTTCATCTTCTGGTTCTTCTGGCTCTTCTGGTTCTTCTGGTTCTTCCTCCGGCGTTCTCGTCCAGCATCTCCTCCGTGGCGTCTTCTGTCTTCTTCTCCTCGGGCCGCTCCGCACCCATGGCATGGGGGGGAGGCTCCCGCTCTTCTCTTCTTCTCTTCTTCTTTTCTTCTCTTCTTCTTTTCTTCTCTTCTTCTCTTCTTCATTTTCTTCTCCGGGCCGCTCCGCAATCCATGCTGGCATGGAGGGAGGCTCCCGCTGTGTGACGGCGCTCCTCGTCTGACAGTTCTTAAATAACGGGGGGGCGGGGCCACCCGGTGACCCCGCCCCCCTCTGACGCACGGTGACTTGACGGGACTTCCCTGTAGCATTCCCCGTGACGTCACAGGGAAGTCCCGTCAAGTCACCGTGCGTCAGAGGGGGGCGGGGTCACCGGGTGGCCCCCCCCCCGTTATTTAAGAACTGTCAGACGAGGAGCGCCGTCACACAGCAGGAGCCTCCCTCCATGCCAGCATGGATTGCGGAGCGGCCCGGAGAAGAAAATGAAGAAGAGAAGAAGAGAAGAAAAGAAGAAAAGAAGAAGAGAAGAAGAGAAGAGCGGGAGCCTCCCCCCCATGCCATGGGTGCGGAGCGGCCCGAGGAGAAGAAGATAGAAGACGCCGCGGAGGAGATGCTGGACGAGAATGCCGGAGGAAGAGCCAGAAAAGCCAGAAGAGCCAGAAGAACCAGAAGAACCAGAAGATGAAGGAAGATAGAAGAAGCATTTAAATAAAGGAATTGTCAAAAACTGTCTCTTGTCATTTTTAACATTTTTGACACTTTTTTCGTGAAATGGTAGGGGTACTTATGTACCCCCTTACCATTTCACACAGGGGGGGGGGCGGGATCTGGGGGTCACCTTGTTAAAGGGGGCTTCCAGATTCCGATAAGCCCCCCGCCCGCAGACCCCCACAACCACCGGCCAGGGTTGTGGGGATGAGGCCCTTGTCCTCATCAACATGGGGACAAGGTGTTTTGGGGGGCTACCCCAAAGCACCCTCACAATGTTGAGGGCATGTGGCCTGGTACGGTTCAGGAGGGAGGGGGGCCGCACTCTCGTCCCCCCCTCTTTTCCTGCGGCCTGCCAGGTTGCATGCTCGGATAAGGGTCTGGTATGGATTTTTGGGGGGACCCCACGCCGTTTTTTTTTTTTTTTTTGGCGCGGGGTTCCCCTTAAAATCCATACCAGACCTGAAGGGTCTGGTATGGAATTTAGGGGGAACCCCACGTCATTTTTTTTTTTAAATTTTGGCCGGGGTTCCCCTTAATATCCATACCAGACCTGAAGGGCCTGGTATGGAATTTAGGGGGACCCCCATGTCATTTTTTTTTTTTTAATTTTGGTTCGGGGTTCCCCTTTGGGGAATTCCCATGCCGTTTTTATCAATGAACTTCTATGTGTATTGTCGGCAATGCAATAGCCGCGGGTAGTTTTAAATGAGTTTTTTCCTTCAAAATGTCATTTTGCTGTCAGACTGTTCTAAACACAGGAAACATGCGCCCCTTTACAGGCACACTATAGACACCCCCCAGGTACGAAATTTAAAGGGATATTACACTTTTATTGATTGACTTTAAGCATTATTAAAATCATTGCTCCTGAAAAAACGGCCGTTTTTAAAACTTTTTTTTGCATTGATCCATGTCCCCTGGGGCAGGACCCAGGTCCCCAAACACTTTTTATGACAATAACTTGCATATTAGCCTTTAAAATTAGCACTTTTGATTTCTCCCATAGACTTTTAAAGGGTGTTCAGCGGCATTCGAATTTGCCGCGAACACCCCAAATTGTTCGCTGTTCGGTGAACTTGCGAACAGCCAATGTTCGAGTCGAACATGAGTTCGACTCGAACTCGAAGCTCATCCCTACCCCTGACTATTCAGAGCTTTCTTCATTTATCACCACCCTCTGAACCCACCCTTGTAGCCAGTTTTCAATCCACTTACTCACCCTATGGTCCATGCCAACGGACCTTACTTTGTACAGTAAACATTTATGTGGAACTGTGTCAAATGCTTTTGCAAAATCCAGATACACCACGTCTACGGGCCTTCCTTTATCTAGATGGCAGCTCACCTCCTCATAGAAGGTTAATAGAATTGTTTGGCATGAATGATTCTTCATGAATCCATGCTGATTACTGCTAATGATACTGTTTTCATTACTAAAATCTTGTATATAGTCCCTTATCATCCCCTCCAAGAGCTTGCATACTATTGATGTTAGGCTAACTGGTCTGTAATTCCCATGGATGTATTTTGGCCCTTTTTTAAATATTGGTGCTACATTGGCTTTTCTCTAATCCGCTGGTACCATTCCAGTCAGTAGACTGTCAGTAAAAATTAATTACAATGGCCTTGCAATTACTTGACTGAGTTGCCTAAGAATTTCGGGTGCAAGCCATCTGGTCCCAGTGATTTATTAATGTTAAGCTTCCCAAGTCTATTTCTAATTCTGTCCTCTGTTAGCCATGAGGGCACTTTCTGTGATGCGTCACAGAAAGGACAAATACTGCAGTTTGGTTACTGAAGCCCCCAATTCCCTCGTGAAGACTGAGGAGAAGAATACATTCAAAACCTTCGCCATCTCCCCATCCTTTGTAACCAGATGTCCATCCTCATTCTTTATGGGCCAATAGGTCTGTCCTCCCTTTTTTACCATTTATATACTTGAAGAATTTCTTAGGATGTTTTCTGCTCTCCTCCACTATGTGTCTTTCGTGTTCTATTTTAGCTGCCCTAATTGCACCCTTACATATCTTGTTGCATTCTTTGTAAAGTCTGAATGCTGATGATGATCCCTCAGCCTTGTATTTTTTTAAGGCCTTCTCCTTTGCTTTTATATGCATTTTTACATTGGAGTTAAGCCATCCAGGACTTTTGTTTGCTCTTTTAAATTTATTTCCCAATGCGATGCACTGGCTAATGCCCTTTAATATTTAATATGCTCTTAAAGCAAGCCCATCTCTCCTTCATGTTCTTTGTTTCTAAGATTTTATCCCAATTTATATCTTCTAGCACGGTTCGTAGTTTAGGGAAGTTGGCTCTTATACAACAGTAGACTAAAGGCTCGTACACAGATTTTCGGACGACTGTTCATCCGCTTTTTGTTGCATGCTAGTCTCATGTCGAAAGTGAAGAGGATACTCACCATAAGAAAATTCTTGTACGACAGAATTCAACATTGGAAGTGATGTAATGTGTTGAATATGAGAAGGACAATGGGGGACAGGTTGGGACTTTATATGAGGCCATATGTAACTATGTCTCCATCCTTATGCAATATAGAAGAAATGGGGGGAACATTGTGACTTTATATGAGGCGTGTGTCCACTAGGTAGAGTACCAACATGTTCATGTATCCATAAATATCAGGAGATAAATACATCATGACAATGTTTTTTAAAATAGTACATTTCCAGCCAAAAATGATAGTAGAAAAAAAATGGTCACATAATTCAATACAGCAGTAATACATTAAACAAATAGTATTCATGAAGTAATGTATATTGATATAAACTGTAGGAACACGAATACATTTATAAAACAGAAGAATTAGCTAATAGATGGATTAGACTTGATGACCAATAATGTATGGTAATTGGATAATTTCATAATAGAAACAATAGAGATTGCATCTTGATGCTGTACACGTTTCGTGAAAATATTCACTTCTTCAGGAGAAGGTGCAATTCATATATCTATAGAGAATGTATATATATATGTCAACCGGATATAAACAATAATATAAAACAGAATGGTCATCAATTAGCATTAAAAACTAAAAATTAAACAAAAAAAAAATATATAGAAATGTTATTATTTAATACTGCTAATAAAAGTAGAACAAACGAAAAACCATAATCTTCAAAAGTAGACTTACTGATCAGCTAGGGCTGTACACATGTGATGTGTATGACTAGAACGTCTCATGTGTTGAATAGTTTGGTATGTATTCTTTCATTTCTGAGCATGCGTAGTCTTGCTCTTACAATTTTTTTTTAACGAAAATCGTACTAATTATATGAAAATCGGACGTTGTGTTCACGTACAATTAAAATTTTATAGTCTGCACAGCCAGCTTTTGTCGTACGAAAAATTGGAATCAGCTGTCAGATGAAATTTTACTTCCAATTTTTGTACCATGTGTATAGGGCTTAAAACTCTAAAGCGGTTCATATACAGTGCAAATTTATTTCCTGCAATCACAGTGATTATCGCTAGTGGCTGTAGCAGCCACTAGCAACAATTGCAAGTGAATCTGGCAGGCTGATTGTACCCAAGTTGATCGCTCAATCAACTTGGTACATTCAGCCTGCCCATTATCGGTTTACATCTCGGCTAGTTCCTGCTGAACTGGCCGAGATTCAAACTGTGTATGGCCGCCCTAAACTCCCTGCCTGTCTGGTGAAACTGTTATCAACAGTGCAGAAAATAAGGTTAAATTGCTTTAACGGAACCCCAGATGGTAGTAAAAACCCAACAAGTGTTCTAATTTTTCCCCATTCTATCCAATACTAGTAAAAAAAAAATGGGGCTTGACAAACAATTGAAGTGAGGCTTTAAATTATTGAACAGCCCCTCTTTTACAGTACATGCTAGGAACACCTGGCACTTTAAAAACCTGGTAAACTGTCTATAGGAATGAAATGCAACCACACAGATATGCCTGTGCATATCTTTATGTGTGATCATTAGAGCCCTTGGAGATCCAGGTTGTTCCAAAAGGTGGATTTCTACACTTCTTAACATATTTGGTTTAGTCTTGAGCTGCCTACCCTCTTCTGAATGGACCATCTCCATGATGGGTAGCTCCACTCACCAGTAAGCATTTGTAGTGTTAGCAAGGTCAATTTGTCGCTGTAGAGGGGAGAGAACATGTTTGCTTTTTAAAGCACCACTAGATTTAGCTCTTCATTGGAAGTAATGTACATTTCTGAAGGTATATCCAAGTATCTCTAAGTGGCTAAACATTCTCTCCATAGACAATTTAACATTTATTTGCTGGTTTACTTTGCAGTATCACGTTTGGAAAAAGGGTGCTGTAACACTTTAGCTTACTGACTGAAATCTGAAAGCTCTCTACTACCTTTAAAATAAAATTTCCCATTCCCACACCTTATTAACTACATTTTCTATGGCCCTTGCTCATTATCTAGCCAAGCGTATGTCCAGATACATGAATACTCATTTAATACTCATTTAATAAGAGCAGTTTTATTGAAACTTCCAGCTCATCCATCAACATATCATTATTTATCAGCTATAATTTATTGATCAGTGTATAATATTCCAGTCATTAGTAGCCTACCTATTATACCTTTCTAACCTTATTTGTCAGGATCTGATACATCTGTGCTCTCTGACATTTGGGGAGCTATGAGCTCTGAAAATGTTTTTGTCACTGGCAGTTCTATATCAGTAATATTCTATGGCAGGAATAGAAATCCATTAATGAATGAAAAAAGCATCATATTAAACTAAACCATTACTGATTATTCTGTACCCATAGTCACATCACTTTTCTGTTACGACTTTATAAGCCTATATTTATATGATGTCAACATATTGCAGCAGTAAATGGCAATAACAAAACTTTAAAGCTTGATAAGAAAATAAAATGAATTTAAAAGCATCAGCTTCTTACTAAACACGAAAAAGAGCATTTTAAACTAGGTGAGTGGAACAGAAGCTCCCAATACCCCAGGAATATTAATTAGTGAAGCATACCACATGATTACCATAACACCCTGACGTTTGGGTGTCTTCATACGCACAGCATAAATAACATTAGACATCAAACAGTTTATTATAAGGAGAAATGTAAAAGGAACGGTCTGGAACATCATTAATATAGAGTGTCCAGCACCATCACAGAAGGGATAGAGAATAAGAAGACAGCGCAGTAATTGAATCAATCAGTCATTTGCTTTCTGATGCTGGGCCCAGGCTGTAGGTCAGCAAGTCATCAAAGCTGTGGCAAAAACACTAATTACTACTCTACAGGACAAAGCTGTTAACTCACAGCAGTGTTTAACTCTCTGCACACTGAACTGATAGAAGCAGTCTCCTTAACTTATGGAACAGGTAGGTATAGGGGTATTGGTACTCTTTGAACATTGCCTTTTATAGTATAAGTCTTAGGCTGCTATTTAATTAATTGCCATTCAGCAGGTCCGACACACCACGATCATTCCTGAGAGAGGCAGAAAGGTGGTCCTCCTATGTAAACAAGGCAGATCACCATTCTGTGGGAGGGGTAGATGGAGATCTTGTGTTTCTGCTTAGCAGAAACACAGATCTCTGTCTTCCCCCAGTCAAAGCACCCCTCCCACAGTTAGAAAGCACTCCCAGGGAACACATTTAACCCTTTAATCGCCCCTGATGTTAGCCCCTTCCCTTCCAGTGTCATTAGCACAGTAACAGTGCATATTATTTTAGCACTGATCACAATAATAATGTCACTGGTCCCCAAAAAGTGTCAAAAAAGTGTCAGTTAGGTGCTCGATTCATCCGCCACATTATCCCAGTCCCACTATAAGTCGCTGATCACCACCATTACTAGTAAAAATTAATAAAGAAAATATCCCATAGTTTGTAGATGCTATAACTTTTGCGCAAACCAATCAATATACGTTATTGGGATTTTTTTTTACCAAAAATATGTAGCGGAATACATATTGGCCTAAATTGATAAAGAAATTTGATTTCTTACATTTTTTTTGGATATGTTTTATAGCAGAAAGTAAAAAATATTTTTTTTCTTTCAAAAGTGTCGGTCTTTATTTGTTTATAGGGCAAAAAAAAATGCAGAGAAAGCTCCAATTGTGGGAAAAAAAAGGACATCAATTATACTGTATTTGGGTACAGCATCGCATGACCGTGCAATTGTTCTGTATCGCAAAAAATGGCCTAGTCATGAAGGGGGGGTAAAACCTTCCGGACTGAAGAGGTTAAAAGGCAGTACAATTAACTATTCCAAGAGCAACAGTTCTGTATGTATTTGTAATAAAACTGTATGTACTTGGTAAACATATGATGGGAGTTACAGTTCGGATCAGTTGTTATAGGCAATACCGTATGTATGTATATTTGGGACACACTGTCAGTGTGCCTTTGGAATCCTGGCAATCTTCTTATATGTACTGAAACCACAGAAAATGCTAACATAATATACATTTTCTTTTTACTTTGTGTGTTTATTCTCTGTGATGTGTGAACAGGTGGTGTAGCATGCTTTCATGCTCACTAGGAAATTTGCCTATTAATCTTTGTCAGTGTCATGTGAAGTGTCATATGGATAAGGAGCACATCCATTCTAGAAAAAAATATATATAACTATACCTGACACATCTAGGCAACACATATGGACATTGAATTGCTGCTTATTAAGAAGTGTGGAATTGTAACCCTAACCTATTTAAACCTTTAGATAAATCTGACATCATAAACAGTGGTAATAAATCGTGTAAAATGTATTCATCACCAACTTTGTTACATTAAAGCAGCAGTAAACTTTAAAATGAATAAAAATAAAAATCCTTCCGCAAAGTAATATCATAATGTGGTAGTATGCATCGCATACTACCACATTATGAAAGACTTACCTTGAAACAAAGCTCTCCAGCAGCATCCTGTCACCACTGATAGGGCTTCCATCTTCACCCGGTCTTCCTTCCGGGTTTGCAGGCTCTGGTCACTTGAATGGCTGATCCGCGACGTTATGGCTGCGGCACAGAGCTCTGAAAGAACAACATGATTATGCCGTTCCTTCAGAGCGCATGCATCGATGACGTCACCGGCTGCCAAACAAGCGAATGCCTCCTAAATGATGCACGTTTAGGAGATATTAATTTCAAGCTTACCTGTAGGTAAAGTTCACAAAGCAGAGTTTACTACCGCTTTCATTTCGTACATCTGAAGACTTCATTCAATATGGCAAATAAGTTCTAATTGTACTTGGATTTATATTGTCTATCTGTAGTCATCTACAGATACCAGCATTTAACTGTGGAATGTTCACATGAAGAAATGTGCCCTTCATTGACGTTGTAACAGCAACAAATACCTATAATATTTCAATGCCAATGAAAGGATTGCTTCTTAAGGGGCACTACCCTAGTCCACTGTCGCTGTATGACCTAATATAAGTGCAAGCACTACATAAATGACCTGTAGGACTACAATAATAGTCTAGAGATTATAAGCAGGGTAGTCAAAAATAAAATATCAAAACGTGCCAAAAATATGCAGAACTCTCCAAAAACTTTAATATCTGATGCGTCCCCTATATGGGAACTAAATATTAAATAGATTTTTAGAACCACGACAAAGAACTTGCTTTGTCCACTGCAAACATCCAACTGCTGTTGGATTAACTCCAGGGCTGCTGCACCAAAAATAACTAAATAAAAAGTCCTAACATTACAAAATCTGTAACTTTGCTCTTTTATGACAGTTATAGGTTCTTCTATAAGAACAACCTCTACCTGCAGACCTACTGAAGGCATTGTTAAATACCTGGGCCTTCTGGGTATGAAGGTTGATGTGACCCCCTGTCAAAATGCAATGCTTGTATTAGGGGAAAGGAAGGAATCAGGTCAGGAGAAAAGGTAGGCCAACATCCAGCAACAAACTGAAGAGCAAAGGAAACCCCCTGATGGGACTTTTTAGGCCAACTACATGAGTAAAAATAGAATTGTAGCCACATATAATACTGACAGCAGTATAAAATCACAATGTTAATTTTATTAGACATAAACATAAAACCAAAAAGGCGGCTGGTGTATTGGTTGATGCATCTACTATATACAGACCATAAAAAACATATAACTAAAGTTCCACAATGTCCTGATAGGTGTCATGATACATATACCGAGGCCAAACCCAGACAGGATCATCCAACGCATTTCAGAAACATATTCTTTCTTTCTTCAAGGATGTATATTAGTAGAACAGAGTTACTTTGTTTAACAACAGCCGACAAAGTTAAAAAAAGGCAGTGGTGTCAATCCTAATGCCAGGGAGAAGTAACAAGTCTGCAGTCCTGCCAAGAGAAATCAGAGAAGGACCACCAGGGACTGAAAAAATATACACAAGAGGGCGCAATAGCCTAGTGCATTACCACAAAACATTTATTGAAAGCGCATAACAGTGTTATACTCACAAAGTGGAAATAAAATCAAGCATGCCATATGTAACGTTCCAACTTAATGAGATGGGTGACTCTATGGCATGGTGCTCAAATTGGCGGCCCTCCAGCTGTTACAAAACTACAAGTCCCATTATGCCTCTGTCTGTGGGAGTCATGCTTGTAACTGTCAGCCTTGCAATGCCTCATGAGACTTGTAGTTTCGCAACAGATGGACGGCCGCCAGTTGAGACACGGTCACACGGTGGAAAAGCTTACGTGTTTCGGGGAACAGGCCCCCTTTCTCAGAGCTCCACCAGGGAATACACACCAGTTCTCTCTCAGAATAATAAACCCAAAATGTCCAGTGGAGGGCAGTCCTTTGCAGGCAAAATCACAAGGAAACCCCAGTTGAAAGGCCAGAGCGGCCACTGTGTCGGAAAATGGGCCTAGCAATTGGACACTCAGGCCCAGAGAGGAGGAAGCACTGACACAATCCAGTATACATAAGGTTTAAATTCTCAGCTCTGACACAGGACTGGGGTAGGGGGGAGGGACAAAGTAGGTGAGTTTTAGCAGCTCCCCTGAAGTGACTGAGTCTCTGTAATAAAATAAAGCTGCCTGAAAGCTGTCTGAAAACTATCTAACCTGGCAAGCTTATCTACATTTTACCTTTTGGTTTAGTAAACATATTCTTGTTAAATCTAAGCACCACTTTTCCATTGTACTTTTAGCTGTGTGGTAGCATAACCTCTAGCTAACTGAGTTGGTTAAAAAACACTCATATTTAATAAACAACCTGTTATATTGCGGTTAAGTTGCTCAGCAGTTTATGATTGCCCTTGGCAGTCCATTGATTGCTTGCCAATCAATACAATTGTAAAATAGCTTTTAAGCAAAGTGATACATATCTAAATCACAAAATAATACAGAAAATTATCTATTTAAATTTGCTTTTCCCTGAACACCACAAATGGGTTACTGGTAGTAACCCATAAACAGTAATTGAAAAAGTGTTAAACCCCCAACCAAACTTCACACTGAAGAGTGGATCTTGAAGTTCAGTGCAATGAAAACTGTAGACATGCAGCCTTACAGATGTTCAGCAATTAGTTCCGCTTGGTCAGGCTTATAAGTATGAACTCTGCCACAGGCTGTTAGAGCAGGACATGCAGTGATGTATGTAGCTATGCTATGAACAGGCATTAACTCAATAGGGTAATGTGCAAAATGTATCAAATAAAACAAATGTGTAAAGTGACACTTTATCTATGTGCTCAAAGTTTTCTTTGCTGCATCATCTGCCAGTTGATTTAAATTTGCAAGATATTACACATTCCTTTTTGTCCTTATTTATATCATTGGCCAGCTGTACAGCTTCACTTTCTGCTATCCATACCCAAGCTCAGGGCTGCTGTTAGAAATCACAGGCTCCATACAGCCTAGCTGACAGGAACAGTGAACCAAGCATAAAATCAGGGGTCTAAGCAGACACCCAATGTCTCACTTTTGAGACAGAGAAAGAGATCAGGGAACCAGATTCCTCAATCCTTTTTCTGCAGCCTCAGATGCAGAGTGAATGAACAGGAAGAGCTCTGTACTGGGGCTCCATGTTCATTCACAAATGGAAGCATTGTAAACACAGAGAGGGCCATAGGGGAGATTGGTTCTAGTAATTGCACCCACACTGTTGCTATGGGTCCCGTGCAGGAGGGCAGGTGCTACCCCCTTATCATTTTACTTATGGCCCTGCCAATGCTTGATTAAAATATTATAGGAAAAGCTATAAGCCACATTAGATGACATATTTTCAAATCAGCAAATTCTTGCTCTTTTGACAGTTCCTTGCATTTTTTTGCAATCAACTGACATTTTCATTAGGCAAATCTTTTTTTTATTAATAATTTCCTTTGAAAACCTACTATGCTCAGTTGTCTTTGGTCCATGTTCATGCACCTTTATCAAGCCTTCGCTGCATGAATAGAAAGATTTCAGGCTATTGTCTTTATTTGTTCATGCCTGCATTAGCCCTCTGCAACTGGCAGCAGAAATCTGTATAACTGCTTTAAATCTATAGATTAATGCAGGCAAATAAAGTCAAATTCAGGTGTGCGAATTAGCAGGGATTTAACTAAATGTTCCAAATATGTACCATTGTACTGAATTAGTGATTCCATTCAGAAATACCCACAGTGCACCCTACTATCCACATCATCTCCGTTTTGCATAATGGCTTAGAGGGATTAGTATAGTGAACAGCATGATAAACACCCAGTGGATCTGTCATTCAATTTCTAATACTGTATAGCCATATCAAATTCTGCTTATCTTACATAACTTTTTACCAGTTGTCCTTTTTTTTTTTTTTTTTTTTTTTTTTTTACTGTAAAGATAGTTGCTATTTTATATACATTGTATGGACCAGAACAAACTCTATAAATAGTAGTAATAGTAATAGTAGTAATAATTATACTAATAATTAGTATATTTAAATGTACTTTAATTTTTTTAACAAATGTTTTAACAGCAGGTATACACATTGGGGGACACTTACTAATACAATTGTAGCAGTTGTATTTGTTAATGTACCACAGTTTGCTATGTTGTTGTAGAAATGCAACACATTTGTCAAATTTTCTGTAATAAAGATGCATTGCTTTCTGTTCAGTGTTTTTTCGGATTGTGCAAAAGTTTGGCCTTGCAGTGGAGTTACTTTTAAATGTGTACACAGTAGATAACTTTGTCATATTTTTATAGCTCACTATATGAATCAATCAGCATCTTTTGTTGATCTTATTTCAGTGAACTAAACTATACAATGTTGCTATGGGATGCACTCATATGTTTTAATACTGTAGATACGATTTTAAACTCCATTGTGTTTATATTTGATTGCATGTTGAAAATCAGTATTAACATTTTTATATCAGATGTGACGTTTACATGCAACATGAAAACTCTTTTTTAATTGCTGACATCAATTTAGAATTCCTGAAATCTCTACAGAAAAAGTGGTTGGAGTTATAAAACAATGGTATAAAACAAAATTTAAGTTTTCTGTTTCTCTAGACTGGAATACATCTCTACATTCTATGTCATGTGGCCATTTCTATCATAGTGTGATATATTTTGGTTGGTGTCATAGAATAATCAGCAGTATGGATATGAACTATAATATATAAATTTAACATTAAAGATTTCACAGTTCAGAGTTTAATATGATATTAAAATGTTTATGTTGTGAAATGTTAAAATTATACTTGTGTTTCTTTATTTTACAGAATCAGTTTGTATACAGAGATGGAGGCTATACCACTCAAGAATCTGTGACCCTGCCATACAGACCAGCTGCGTGTCCCATACCAGAGGTTCCTACAGTGCAGGGTGCCACTGCAGAAGTCTTTGAAGACACTTGCTGTAATGGAACTCTTCGTAAACAAAACACAGAACGGGTTTCAGAGGAAAGCAGCCTACAGAGGTATAGTGCCGACCCCACTGCATTTGTAAGAGAGCGCAACTCACGTGGTGTAGTAGGAGAAGATGGTTACATGACTCCTATGAAAGAGAAGCCCAAGACAGGTAGGTCACAAACATTAAAATTGAAGTATCATAGGATGAGAGCAATCTGTTTAATCTTTATATTGTTGTTTGAAGCTGACATTGTACTACAAGTAAGGTCCACTTACTGAGCTCATCTCCCCCTTCCCATGCCAATTTTCTGCAGTACAAAAAAATTAATTATTCATAAATTGACTTACTTCACCTCACTTATGTACTGCAAGGGTGCCATCAAGGAATGCTGAGTAGCAAACATTTTGCTAGAAGAGGCTGTTGCATTGTGCTGGAGCATCATTTTGTGAGATATGAGATTTTCTTAATTCCCTGAGACCTCTCTGGAAAATTAATGACATTACCCTTGCCAAGGTACTGCTGGGTAAGGTAAGTATATTTAATAACTTTTTCCCCCTGGTTTTTTTAACTTAAGCATTTTGGAGTTAAGGGGGGGAGGGGTGTGTCCGTAACTAGGAGGATCTTGCTTCATATAGTGAAAGGTTCACTTTACTTGCTTTTCATTTGTAAAAATGGTATATATTTCCTTATTGCTTGTGTTAGATTATATTACAATAAGTGTTTACAGTAAGCAACAATTTATACCAATCAGATGCTAAATGATCATTGAAAATGGAACAGATTGAAAAATCAAGAATCGACCTGACTCACATCACTCACATTCATACCTGTGTAAATTATGGGCAGGGGGAGTTTAACATCTCAAGGGTCATTAGTCATTGATCAACATCTGTCATTATTGGATAAAATGATTACCTTAAAAAATGTGCATTAGATTTTATTACACAGTCTGCAAATAGGGTGGCTGTATAAAGTCAATTTTATAAAAAGTATTGTGCATATGCATGGCATTCTAAAAGATTAGTAGCATTATATCCCTTTTATAAATAGGGGCATGCACTTTGTAGAATATCACAAACGAGGAAAAACAAGTTAGTAAATATAATCACCTTACCCTAGTTTTTTAAAAGAACATTATTATACCTTTGTCAAGAAGAGCAGAAAAGAAGAGGAAGCTGGCACTGAACTTCTTTCCATAACCCTGACAGCCAATCAGTCTATTATTTGCATGGGGGAGGGTGGGGGGGGTGGTCCCTGGGCCCACATGTATTTTCAAATAAGCAAGCCTTTCTGCCAAAAACTGATTTGTCAGAACATCAGTCTAAGCTTAAAGGGACTGAAGAAGAACGTACACATCTGCTCACCCAGAATTCTTTCATTTCTAGAGCATACAGAACTGAACTACAGATGAACACTAATTGTATTATTATTTTGCCAACTGTTTCAACTAAAGAATTAAAAGTCTACACATGTCTCATAATTGCATGAGTTAAAGTCAATATACAATAACTAATAATGCAATTCATCATTAGTTGAACTTTTTTTCCCTAACATCTGTTTTCTACTTTAGATTACTTGAGCACAGTGGAAGAGAATCCTTTTGTTTCCAGAAGAAAAAATGGCGACCTCCAAGCTCTGGATAATCCTGAATACCACAATGGACCCAGTGGGCAGCCAAAGTCAGAAGATGAATATGTCAATGAGCACCTTTATCTTAATTCCTTTGCCAAGCCCAAGGAAAATCCAGAATATTTGAAAAACAATGGACTTACTGTGCCAGAAAGAGCTAAGAAGGCATTTGATAACCCAGAATACTGGAATCATAGCTTGCCACCCAGGAGCACCATCCAGCATCCAGATTACCTGCATGAGTACAGCACAAAATACTTTTATAAGCAGAATGGACGTATCAGGCCAGTCGTGGCTGAAAACCCAGAATATCTGACCGAATTCACTCTAAAACCAGGCACTGTCCTTCCCCCTCCTCCCTACAGGCACCGGAACACTGTTGTGTAGGAGTTTCAGTATTATGAAAATAGGGAGAAATCCCTATTCTTTTTGGATACTTTGAGCCCTCTATAAGAGCCACCTTACTTACTCAGGTGTGCTTCTCCATGCCAGATCACTTACATAAGAAGGTTAAAGAATGCTATAGATTTTGTATTAATATTATTTATTGAGGAGAGCACTTGATGAAGTATCCAGGCTGGCAGCTTGCTCTCTATGGATTGGGACAACATTTGACTGTCATATAATGACTAAGTACTGGTGGAAGCTCTATGAAGCAGAAGTACTTTGTATACTTGCATTTTATGTTCCTACAGCACATAGTGCAGAGTTTTTCAGCTCAAGTTACCATATCATACATGTCAAAGAGTTTGAGCCCTAACACTTGTTTCTTATTTCACTAAACAAGACCATTCAAAACTGTCTTCCACTGCCAGTTCCTGCCATCAACTAGGTCTCACTAATCAACAACAATAATATTTAATTATTCGGATATGGTGTTCGAATTGTTGATGCTGTTATCCTTATTCTTTTCCAGAACTCCAGAACTTAGGTTTGCTTGTTACAGCATCATAAGAATATATTAACTTGGTTAAAATATCTTGCCCAGAGTATTTGTTAGGAACTACAAGGTGAAACTATACAGTTCTTCTGCTTCATACTTGAAGAACTTTCTGGTGATGATCATGAAGTCTGTGGTAAAGACTAAACCCTACTTGTCCCATTTTGAGGATGATGTGTCATGCCATTAAAGTTTCAAGATGTTCTCAAATATGTATACAGTCTATGGATATAAGCTGGAAAAGGATATAAGATATATTCTTTATTTTTCTGATTCGTCCAAGAAGTCCTAATAAGCAAATGCAAGCAACAGTGATGTACAAAAATCAAGCTATGTTTATATTTTTTATTTATTAAACCCCAGTGAATTCATCAGTATCACATTGTATGATAAAAGAAGGAATATAGCCTCCAATATGTATATCACCATTGTTTAAATATTCATCTCATAATACAATGCATCTCCACCACTGGCACTAGAAAAAGCCTAACTAAGGATACTGGAGAAGAAAATGAGCAAAGTTCCATCCTCTTGGTCTGCAGTCTTGCCTGCAGTAAATGTGACATAGGTGTTTGTAGCCATATGCTTTTGTTTAAATATTTCTTCTCTACCTTCACCAGCTGAAATACCACAGACTGGTCAACAATGGGAGAAGCAAGACTTGAAAATGGAGATGGCGCTTGCATATTTTTGAACAGGAAGAAGTTTCAGCAGTTAGCCAGTGGGAATTACAAGTGAACTGTAATGGAAATTAATGCAGCAGGGAATTGCAGACTTTAGAAAGTCAGTTTTGCACTTAAATGGTTATTTTTGTCTTTTGACAGACTGTTGTTGTTTTTTTTTTTTTATATATACTTTTTAGTTGTTTTTTTGCTTGGATTTTGAATGAAGCAATATGAAAGCAACCAGCAAATTAAATGACAAACACAAGAATATGGACATGCCAAAACAATTCTCTGTAAAAAAAAGTATAAGCTATAGAATTATACATTATGTATCAGGTTAGTTGAAATTTTTCAGGTTAGATTGCCTGATAATGGGAAATTGAAATGTTCAGTTATGAAAAACATTGTAACTAAATAATCAGAACTGGAGAAAATGAAAATTAGTGTTAGTGTCCATAGCAATCAATCAGTTTAGCTGCTTTGGAAAAATTAGAGATACCTAGATAAATCTTGTTCTTTCAGTTTTGAAAAACTCAGGCCCAGCAGTTAATTATCACTTTTGAGATCTATATATCTCATATAAATGGAGTGGGTGTAGGTACTTCATGCGTTTTCCTGGAGCTTGCCTCTTAAGGTTGAGGACATGAATATTTCCATTCAACGTATACCACATTCTGTCTTATGGGGGGTTAATGAATTGAACAGAGAAAGATTTGTCTGATGTAGGCTGTTTTACATTTTAAGAACCTCACAATGAAAAGTTGCAGCTAGTATATCTTTCTTATAAGGGAGCAGTAGAGTTCCTCCAAAAAAGGAACTGAGAACAATGCTATTTCATGAACAGAATAACTGTGTTTGGTAACATTTTTGTTCTACCAACATTGTAGTTTAAATTTACTTTATGAAAGTTTTTTTTGTGTGTGTGTGTGTGTGTGGGGGGGGGGGGGTAAATATATTAGAAGCACAGAAAAATATATATTGTATGCCTCACTTTTTTATGTTTCTGCTTTTTTTTTTGGGTTCTTTTTTTTTTGTTTTCTCTGTTTTTGCATATATGAATGCCATAGTTCCATGCAATCTGTCTTTGTACTTTGTGTAGAAATGTGAGTACATGTATTGTAGTATTACAGTGTTTCATATACATTTATGAATCTATGTGAAAATAAAACAAAATCACATAGATGCATAAAATAATAATCATATCCATGCTCTACTTGCCAAATAGTTCATGATTAAATGGACTGTGTGCTGGCAACTAAAACTGCATGTGTTTATGGTGTAGCTAAGAACCTCCTTAAATCCAATCTAAAGTGAGAATTTTAGAGGATACTGGTAACTTTGTGGCAGTTTTGCAGCTAACATCATCATAAAATAAAATAATATCCCTGCATTTAAATAAAGTAATGGGAAATGGCCATATTATTGTAAAATATATCAACTCACATACTGCTTTTTGCTCCTGAGTCGCATACATACTTTGTAGATTCTAATGTTGCGTAAGGAAGAAATTTAAGGAGCAATACTAAATATATCATTGGGCACAAGGGGAGGAGCCCATTATCTGCAATATAATCTCAAAGCAAATCTCACATTAATGTTGAAGACAAGATATGGGAGGATACTGTAGTGTCAAACAATGGTTTCCACGCTCATTTTCTATTTATGCATACATTTCTCTGCATTAACACTGCCAGCTGCCTAGCACCATTCTTGATGAAGAATGTCGTACTACTAGTAGAATCCATGATAAAAGGGTACTAGATTTGTTCAGAAGGGTTAAATGGAATCTCCCTTACACTGGACAGCTTCATGTGGGTTTAAAAATAGATACTCACTCTCTTCTAAGGGTCACAACAACAGTCCTTGGAAAGGTTTGCACTCTGGATCTATTAGACATGAATAATATGGAATTCCAAGGTAGAAATACTTTTTATCATTGAAAAGGTGTTTGAAATTTAAGTGCACCCAGTGAAGTCAATGTCAGTCATGTAGTGCAGTAATACTCTGCATTGATATCACAATATTATGTAGCATTAACAGATACTGTTGTAAAATGGGTCGCCTATTAAGTAATACCAATAGCAATGGAAGAAGCTGCAATGCGGCTTGATTGCATATTCTTCCACGTGGGAATTAAACAGAGCAGCTCTAAGTAAGAATGGCAGCTAAATATGAAAGCTAAGCATCTGACAAATAATGAAAATCCCTTTATAATATGATAATGTTGATGACCATAGGGGAAAGATGAGATCCCTATACCTAAGAGCTAAAGACTAAGATGAGATCCCTATACCTAAGAGCTAAAGACTAAGATATAGGGAATTAACTCACCTTACTGAAATTATAATCAACCATGTATTTGATTGCAAGTTTTCAACCATAGTCCTAAATAGAACACTGATACCAAGCTTCCAAGAGTGACAATTTTGTGATTTTGACAAAAGTTCCAAATGCATTGAGATTAAAATGAAAGTGGTAATATTGGGCTGCTTTATTGATACAAGGTTAACAACCAATCGAAAGGCACATTAGACCTGCAGGCCTATGACTTCCTAGAAATCTAGTAGGAAATGCTTAAGACTTTGGTTTAGCTAAGAGAAGTTGGTGCAAGGACATATGCAAACAAGCAGGCTTCAGGGTGGTCCACACTTGTCCACATTCACAACTAGATGCGTGTCCAGCTCTCACAGCTGAAATGTATACGCTATTGATTGTGAAACACATTAGAGATCTTGCTATCCATATGTAGCCTGTTAAAATATAATAGATGAGTTTGCATCTAAATGCAGTTGTGCCATCATTGGTTGATTTGTTGAGGGAAGTTGATGCTAGGTAGGTAGGGCTGTTCAGCCTATTGCTCCTGTGAGCCTTGGTAAGACAGACATATTAAAAAAGCTGAAGATAAATAAAGGTAGTAGTGATGATGTTATCTACCTTTTTCAAATTCCAAATAAAAAAAGTATATGTGCATATATATCTATATATATAGATATATATATAGATATATATCTCTATATATCTATATATAGAGATATATATCTATCTATATATATCTATATCTATGTATATATATAGATATAGATATATCTATATATAGAGATATATAGATATATCTATATATCTCTCTCTCTCTCTCTCTCTATATATATATATATATATATATATATATATATATATATATATATATATATATATATATATATGCTATAAGCAAGTATTTGACTAACAGCAATATATTTTGAAAAGGAACTGAACTTGATTGCCTCCTGTTGACAAAATTACCAACACTCTGTTACTTCTGTCAAGATTAATACATAAACTCAGGCACATCACTTATACTTTTGATTGCTGTTTTAAGAGGCGCATAATGAGATTTTGGATTTTAATCATCTTAATTTAAACGCTCCATTGTTTTATATTTTCCCTTGTTCCAGTGTCTAAACCATTCAATATTAGAGGCTTTCCTTATTCGTAGCACATTTTTTTCCAAACAAAGCCTTAATACGATTGACCATTTTAATATCACACTTTCATGGCTAATGGAGTTTATTTAGACTGCTCTATATTGTCACTTTTTTGTTAGGTGTCTATCTTAGTCATCTACTTGCCTGAAAGCATTAGCTTTATTTAAAATTAATTGTTTTCTGGACTGGAGAAGCAACATGTAAAGTTGGCTCCTTCGAGCTATAAATTGATAACAATTAACAATAAAAATTTGAAAATGATCCTAGCAAATTATTATCTTAAGCATGGTGCAGGATTCTTGGGCAGTTAAAGATGTCTATAGACCTGAATGGACTGTTGCCTAATCCATAACATTGCGTGATCTCCAGACACTTAATAACTGACAGGTCTTACATAAATAGATGTCTTCTAGGTGCATGTCTGGTTGATGCCATGAAGAATTGCTTGGTAAATGTTCTAGCCACTTTCTGAAGTCCTTTAGCCACCTTAAGATTTATCCTGGTTCATCGAACTGAAAGAATATGGTTCAGTCAGCGAAATGATGTTCACAACAAATACATATTTTAAAGCTGATAGACTAATTTACTTATGCCTTATCAACAGTTGTAGTTGAGAGAACATACTTCCAACATGCCTCTCAAGTCATAAAAAAGTCATAAAAAGCTCCTTTCAGAGAAAGAATGGGCATAATGAGATAAGATAGAGGATTCAACTGTGTAAAACGTTGCTGTGATTTTTATTCTGGCATTCTCCCTTTTCTGTTCTTGCTTGATTGTTAGAAGTTACTACCAGTGACATAGTAAGGCTAAGTTCACACTGGCATTAAAAGCAGGCACTTGAGAGGCATTAAAAACACCCCTCAAAGGCCTATGCTCATGATACAATAGACAGCACATAGTGCTGTTTTCACTATCAAAACATGAAGTGTTTGCGTCGCATTGCTTCAAAATGTAAGCCTCATGTTGAGTCAGGAGGCATTTGAAGCCTTTGAACGCCTGCCATTCAAGTCTATGGTAATGCTTCGCAAATGCTCTAACAGGCAGTTGCAGTGCAGTTCATTTACTGTAGTAGAATAGGCATTTGTGGAGCAGTTTTAATGGGCCTTTAGAGCTCTTTCACATTGGGGCGGTTTGCAGACGTTATTGCGCTAAAAATACCGCCTGCAAACCGACTCAAAACAGCCTCTACTGTTTGTTCAGTGTGAAAGCCTGAAGGCTTTCACACTGAAGCGGTGCGCTGGCAGGAGAAGAAAAAAACTCCTGCAAGCCGCATCTTTGGAGCGGTGAAGGAGCGATGTATTCACTGCTCCTAAACCGCTCCTGCCCATTGAAATCAATGGGGCAGCGCGGCTATACCGCGGCAATACCGCGGCAATACCGCGCTATGCGAGCGGTTTTAACCCTTTTTCGGCTGAGAGCTGGGGTTAAAACCGCACCGCTAGCGGCTGAATACCGCCGCAGAAACGATGGTAAAACAGCGCTAAAAATAGCGCTGTTTTACTGCCGACGCCCCCACCGCCCCAGTGTGAAAGGGGCCTAACGCTCATCAAGCGCTTCAAAACTGCCCACAGGGCATTTGGGGAGCATTTTCAACTCGTCATTAATGCTTGTAAAATGCCAGTCTAACGCCCATACTAAAGCTCATTAACGTGAGTCTAACGCCCATATTTGCGCTATAGGAGCGTTTGTTAAGCATTAGAAATTTAGTCAAGTGTGAACAAGCCTTAAATCTGACACAAATTTCAGAAACATCCAAGTATAGAGCAGAGGACACCTACAGAAGAATTTTATCCGTCTTGATCTGAAATACTATTTTTATGAATTTTCCAATTTGACAGGATTTGGCAAAACTTTCAACTCATTATTAGATAATTAGGCTGAAAAAAGGCAAAAGCCAATTAAGTTTAGTCTGTTATAAATTGAAATATTGTTGATCCACAGCAAGGAAAAAGAGATAGATGATGATTGTGCTTCAGTAAGCCCAAGCCAATCTGTTGCACCGTGACTCAGCTCTGCTTCTGCTCTCACATCTAGCTGCCTTTCGAAACCTTAACAAAAAATATACACATGAACTGTATGTTCATAAGAAAATGTGAATAATATTTTTATAGCTTGTCAGAGATACGGCCAGTTGAATTTGTACATATGGGTGGACATTTTCTTCATTCATGAGACATCTATTTGTGGAGCATAGCTGCTCTCTTTTAATTTGTATATATTTATGTACAGCTGGTGGTTTCAGTTCCTGTCTCCATTTTTTTTTTCGTTTGCTTTTCACATATGGTACCATTTCTTTACGTTAGCTGTGATTCCTCTAACGTGGCTTGCTCAATTCTTGCACCGGCTTTGATTATTCTTTACCTGCGTGCTCCCTGCTGTTCTTATTCTCAGAAATCCCCTTTGGTTTGTGATTTCTGCAATGAAGGACTGTTCCTGCCCTTGCACGTAAACCTCTTGTCTGCCAAGGCAATGTAATACCAGAAGATTCCTCTTTGCAGATATGAGTCATAATGGTTTTGTTTCTCTTTTTAATATAGTATTATTTCTTACATTTTTATTCTTTATGTTGTAATTTTATGTAAGAGAGTTTTGATTACTGTCGTACTTGTTATTGTGACTTGATCCATTGCTAATATATTGAATGAGTGCATTTTATGGCAGCCTTGAGTGCTGTTTTTTTAATACCTATCATACCTTTACTTACCTGACATGGGGAAGAGATGTGTCTTGTATCATCCACCAACCTGATGCACATCTGAGTAAAGTGGTTGGCAGTGTCAATAATTACAGCTGTTAACATCTCAGTAGGAGTTTCATCTTGTTTGGTGGGTTTCAGATCATCGCTGGTAAACCCCAGTTCAGGTAATCTAGAAACCATTATATGGGGATTTCTGCTTCAGTGCTTTATCCACAGTGCTGGTTTTCAGTTCAACAATGTGTTGCTTTTTAATATTCACCCAAATTTGTGAGGAACTATGTTGTACCCAAAGCTGATGTCTGGCAGGATAAAGTTAAAGTAGTTTGTAAACCCCATTCATGAAATTCGAACTAATCACATATATCTGTAGTGTTACTTATCTTGTATTTATCTCTCTTCAAAGCTCTAAGTGTCGTTTCTCTCTGGTGCTTCATTCCTCTGTTATCAGCATGAGTCACTTCTGACAAGTTCACCAACACATGAGATAACATGAGCTGAAAATTCGTGTCGGGAAGGGAGCTTAGAGAGAGATAAGCACACAGCTTGTCCATTCAGAATACAGCTTTGCAAGTTCCTTCGTTCCTCTGCCTATGTTGGGGAAAGTGGGGTGACCCTTTTCTCTAAACAGCTCTCACACAGTGTAGGTCCAATCTTTTCACCCACTCCTATGTACTGTTGAATAACGAAGAAAGATTTTTAACACAATCTGCTTTTTTCAAAGGTTATAGAAAGGGGAAGACAGCAGATATACAAGTAAAACTTATGTAGGAGGATTTGTTTCATCCCTGTGTATCATCTGAGGCTATTCACTTCACTAGGTATAAGTAAGGGTTTACATCCACTTTAATTTTTAAATGCAAAAAATGAATGTCTGAATTATGTTGTGTTTTATTTATATGTTACAAATCAGGTTATTGCTAGCACAAAGGGTAGTATAATACGACATTCAGTTGTTCAACCATGCAAATTATATTTTTCTGTTTTGAGAATAGACAATCAGCCCTACTTAGTGTTAAAAGATTTGTAGTCTGAATTTACAATTATTTGTGCTACATATATATATAAATTCACCTTTTAAAAATGATAACTTGTACAACATGAAAAATGAGAACAAATACTGACGATCTCGTTTAACATGAAGAAATGGTCAATATAAAAAAATGGCAAAAAAATGAATGTCTAATTCATTATGAAAGAAATAGCCAAAATTTCAAAAGCAGGTGTTTTTTTCTATCCTTACTTTAGATTGAAATTTTATAAAACATTATATGCTGATGTTCATTATACCAGCAATATTTAGACTGTGTGTTAACCCATTTAAGCCAGACATAGTTCAGTTCTTTAGTGTAGGATAAGTGCACCTTTGGGAACATGTTACAAGTTCCACCAACTTTTAGGGGTGACATGTAACGTGTTCCTGCTCCTGCAGCTCTCCCCCGATCCCCCCCTCCCTGTGACAGCAGGCCACTGTCACAACTTAAAAAGAGCATGTGCCCAGTCGGCCGTGTCATTAATTCTCAGAGTTTTGTGAATGGAGACTACAAGTACTGACAGCCTTTGCGGCTGAGGGCTTGTCGTTCTAAATGAGGTACGAGGGCATTGGTGACCATCCTTGTAGTTCATTGAATCTCCCTGGACTGAAGTAACTGCTGCCTGTAATGGAGGAACGGGCAGACAGCTACACTGACAGTCTGCAGGAGCCTGACATTGCACCTGAGATCTGCTGATCGCAGATGCAATGCTTTAAAGGCTCCAAAGAAGAAAAATAGCAAATGCACATTTTTTTAACTGCAAAAAAATGTACATTTATTTAATTTTTTATGGTGAACTTATCCTTTAACCTCCCTGGCGGTATTCCCCGAGTGTGGCACAGGGTGAATTTTCATTACCAAAAGCTGTAACCCCGAGCCACACTCGGGATCGCATCGCAGGATTCAGGCAAAGTTTTTTACCTTGTCCCCAGGATCCCGCTGTGTATGCGAGCTGTCCTCCGCTTGATCTATCACAGTGCCGGGCTCCGTTCCCTGCGAGCGTTGTGACGCACAGGGCGCCAAATTCAGAACACATTACACATACAGTAAACTGTAATACATTACTGTATCAATTTATTTCACATCCCTTTTGTCCCTAGCGCTTTGTCCAGTGCCCTGCATGCAGTTTTGTATTATATATACTGTTCTTTCTGCCTGGAAACTGGAGAATGCCCATAACAACTAAAAAGCGTCCCTTTACGTCAAAAGTGGTTTTAGACCAGCTAGAAAACGAAAAAGCTAGAATCACTTGCAGAATTGAGCGATAGTGATTCGTGGGTAAATTCCTCATCAAACACTGAAAGTAATGACAGCTATAATTCTGCAACTGAGCAAATTTCAGTGTTTTGATTTGATTACATTATTGAATAAATTGTATCAATATCATATTATTATTTGTTATAATTATTTATAGTTATTTATTATATTATAATTTATGATTTTGTGTTTCAAACTTTATCATATCCGGGATGTCTACTAGACTCTTGTTTGGACAGATTTAAGTGAGTTATTCCTAAGAATTACAGGCCTACAATATAAAACGCCAAAATTCTATGCAAAACAATGTACTGCTTACAGCATCAAAAATCTGACATAAATTCATACCACCAGGGAGGTTTAACTTGCTGTCAGTTTATATAGGGTATTTTTGCAGATTGTTACACAGCATTGCTTATTGCACTGTTATTAAAGTGGTTATAAACCCTTACATAAACCCAGTGCAGTTACTGGCCTCAGGAGATACACAGAGAAAGGACAAATCCTCCTACATGTACCTGTTTATCTGCAGTCCTTTCTTCTCTACAGCTGTTCAAAAGGTAGAATTTATACAGCGTATTGAGCTTTCAGAAAGCAGGAGGCGGGGAGCTGAATTTACAATTTTTAGAGTTCAATGAGAGCTGACTGTGGGGAAGGGATACCCCCCCCCCCCCCACGCAGAACACAGGAATAGAGCTGATGCTGTCAATCACAGGCTGTGTGCTGGAGCTGTCAGGACAACTTGTCAGAAGCAACTCATGCAGATAGCATAGTTAATGAGGCAGCAGAAAGAAATGACACTTGGTGTTTTGGATTGGGACAAGTACACACTATAGAGTGATGTGCTTTGTTCATATTTCATGTCAGAGATTTATAACCACTTTAAAACTGAACTCCGGGCAAACAGCTAAATACACATTTGGAAAATATTTAAGAGATCTGCTTTACCTGTCATTTGATCTGTTTTATCCAACTAGTCCTGCCAGACTATACAGCCAGGCTTGTGACCTGACTTAAGTCTTTGTTTGTTGGTCACTTTTCTGACTCCAGCTTATAAATGAACAGGAACAAGCAACAGACCCATAAGGCCATGCCTCTGCTTACACTACTTTCCCCTTCTTCCACTATGTTCCCTGACAGCACATGTGTGCAACATACCGGAGCAACATACCATTTCCAACATACCATACCCTCCCTCTCCTGGTCTGAGAGCCACAACACAAGGGATTACAAGAGGATGATACCAAGTCAAATTCAGATACTTACAAATCTTTTTTTTATACATAAGTGCTGTTTATATCGGCCAAAAATTATACTAACTTATAGAATCTTGTTTCAAGAGAAAAAAAAATACATAATCAACAAATTGCCAAAAAGATCTTCCCTGTTTCAGAAATGTAGATAAGTATGTTCTCCCCCTAATTGTTGGGTATCATTTTCATCATAAGGCTTTGTTCCTGCTCAGTAAAGATTAATATTTACCAGAGGCGATTGATATTTCATAAAGTAAGGTAGGGCACCTCTAGTATATTCAGGGTTTTATCTGCAGTTAACATTGCAGTTGACATTCCTGAATGTAGAAGAAGAAGAAGCACATAAATAAAGCAGGTTTAGTATAGTATTGGGTCTATGGTCACTAAGTGTCACATTAATTAACCTCAAGTTGTCTATTGAGCAATGCATAGTTGACTTGCTGATTCAGCACGTGGAGTAAAGGGATTGTATTTCAACATATTGACTCAGTGTTCTTGTAGTGTTAGGGGTCACTTAGAACTTTCTGGGTGTTTCATTTACCATATTTAGTAGAACTTTGAATCGTCTTATTTGTGGCTGTTCACGATGAACGATAGCTTCATATGCCTTTGTGCAGCAACATAGAAACCTGCATCCTCCATTTCTAAAAGCGTAAGGGCAATTTCACTCACTGTAAAACCAAGGCCTATTAGTTCAACAATCCTGATACATTGGTGCTTCTGTCGCATATGTTACATCAATTTGGATGGTCTTAGCCCTTCGATCCCATGGTACAAACAGGATGAGGGAAAAGCAGAAAAAGTGAGGTATATTGGTCACCTGTGTTGCTGCCCAGAAGTGCCTGGATCTGAGGGCTAAACCATTCCATATAATAAAGTCCATTCAAAGGGTTGAAGCATAGCACCTTCAATAAACCCTACAATCACATTTGTTTGTTTTTTTAAATTCCCGCTAAAAAAATTTGAACTAGCTTTCAATTCTCATTAGTTAAGAGAAGAATAACTATTAAATAATGCACCATTTGTCATACAAAGCAGAGATTTCCATGGCTATATTGTTAAAATAGAACTAAAGCCATAACTTTTTCTTTCATTTTGAACAGAGTAAGAGAGGGTTATAACACCTGTTATATATATATATATATATATATATATATATATATATATATATATTAATTACCAGTTTTTTTCCATCTGTGTCCATTATAGAGATTTTTCTTTACTTCCTGGTTCTAAAAGGAGGTCCTGTGATAGTTATTAAAATAATTTAAATTAATTAATTAAATGTGGAGGGGTACCATCATCCTTATAATCATAAGTGAGAAAACGTTGGAGGCAACCCCCACTGTGTCCCCAGATAAGAAATAAAGAAATGGATCTCGGTACCCAAAGAGTTGCATCAAAAAGACATAAATGAACATACATTTTATTGGTACAAAAAACAAATATTCGAATACATTGATAAAAACATCAATTGCATATTAATCCATATATTATTGGGCTGAAACACATAAAACCAACTTCCTGGTTGATAGCCACAACAAAAAGTGTAAGGAAAACCCTCCAAAGTAAGGGAAACCCCTTGTCACCAGAATTAGTGTCCCCATTGAAAACTTTCCCCTCTGATCTTAGTCTTGTGATAACTCAAAATTTTGGGGTTTCTTTCACTTTGACTGTTGCTTATAACAGTCACCGGGACAAATATGGGTTGATTTACTAAAGGCAAATAAACTGTTCTCTTTGCAAGGGAAGTTGCGCTTTGCAAGGATATTATCCTCAGAGCTTAGTGTATGACTGGTGACTTCAATCAACTAATCATATACAAGCAAACATGATTTTTTTTTTTTTTTAATTCCTTGCACATGGTTGGGTATTCTTTGGAAAGTGGAATTTCACCACATTCACTAAGCTCTGGGGAAAATCCCCTTGCAACGTGCAACTTCCATTGCAAAGTGGACAGTCCATTTGCCTTCAGCGAATTAACCTCACAGAGAGGGTGAATCTCCCTAACGGGAACACAGACAGGAATTTAAAACCTGACAGGTGTTCTAATCCCTCTTCACTTTATTCAAAACTAAAAAAAAGTCTTGCCTTTAGTTATACTTTAGCTATATCTGCATAGCTCTTTAGCCATATGATAAGTTAGTAGTCTTGCTTTAAGAACTTATAATGCTGGATCATGATTTTTAGGAAACTGCAGGTCCCAACATGCCATAGCAACTTTCACACATTGAGGTTGATTTATTAAAGGTGTAGAGCATGTTTATTTCCAATATTTTAATTAATTTAATCTTCACTTTATTTTGGTTAGTGAATGTGGCGAAAATTTTGTTTGCAACATCCAATCGTGTGCAAGTCAAAAGTAAACATGATCTACTCCTTTAGTAAATCAATCCTAATGCCTGTGCTAGTTTGACATTGTGACTGTTTGCAGCTAAAAGCTTTCAGTTATTGCTGGGACCTCTAGTACTAACAGAACACCAGAACTGCAGGTTACGGATAGTATATCTTGTGGCTGCCTGAAGTGCACATATTGCAAACTGTTGGTCGGCAAAGTGTTTAATAAACAAAGATGTTTAGGCTAAGACATTAGGTCAGATACTGGTGAGAATTAATGGGATGTAATAAGCAGATGAACTATTTAAAGATGCTGGTTAATTCATGGTGTTTAAACTCCCAGCAGAGGTTCATGTGACCCTGTAACTTGAGACAGACTTTGAAACATCTGCTGTGCACATGCAGCGAGCCTGAACGTGAAGCATCAAGTAGCTCTCATGTACTGTGCTGCAGCCAATTCACTCTCTTTTTCGGGACACAAGTCAGGCATCACTTTGCTTTTTTCTTCATGCCATCCATATCATCCTAGCTGAACAATTTGAAACCTGTTCTGAATTTTGTTAAATCTGTCAGAAATATATTTTTAATTTAATATAAATGAAATTCAATAAAATATGGTACAAACCTCTGTGTGTTGATGAGTCTTTTTGATAAGTAACAACTCCAATGACTGCCTACAAAAATGTTAACATGGTTTTTACAGAAAGGAGCACACAAAAAATGAACTTTGGCTAGATCTACTATTCCCAGAATTTACAATCAGGTATAGATACGTGTATAATAAATACATTATGGCCTCACTGAGACAGCACTAGGCCCTGGTAAGATCCATGCATTGGTTTAAATATAATAATATAATAATAGAATATTATACATATTTTTCTATTTGTTCTGTTCTGTAGCTCCATCCCAGGCTGAAGTTTAAAGTGATTGTAAAGGCAGAAGGTTTTTTTTTTATCTTAATGCATTCTATACATTAAGATAAAAAGCCTTCTGTGTGCAACAGCCCCCCTAATACTTACCTGAGCCCCCTCTTTATCCAGGATGTTGTAGGAGTGTCTCGGCTGCCCAGGACAGCCCCTCCTCATTGACTGAGACAGCAGTGCGGCGCCATTGGCTCCCACTGCTGTCAATCAAAATTAGTCGGCCAATGAGGAGAGGAAGGGGGCCGGGCCGCGGCCCGTGTCTGAATGGACACATGGAGCTGTGGCTTGGCTCAGGTGCACCCATAGCAATCTGCTTGCTGTGGGGGCACTCAACCCAGAGGGAGGATGTAGAAGCACCGAAGAAGGACCCAAGAAGAGGAGGATCTGGACTGCTCTGTGCAAATCCACGGCAACAGAGCAGGTAAGTATGAAATCTTGGTTATTTTTAAGTTAAAAACTGAGATTTTAGTATCGCTTTAATATATGAGCATTCTTATTCTATTACAATTATGAATGAGCAGTCAGTAGTGTGGGACTGTGTGATATATCTGCTGCCTACTATTAAAGATATACTGCACCAGTAGATACTGTAGATCAGTGGTCAACCCTGTCCTCAGGGCCCACTAACAGGCCAGGTTTGCAAGATAACTGAAATACATCACAGGTGATATAATTTGCTGCTCAGTGATTGCAGTATTCTAATCTGCATCTCCCCAAGTTAATACATAAAACCTGGCCTGTTAGTGGGCCCTTAGGACAGGGTTGATGACAACTGATGTAGATCATACACCCCCCAATACATCTGAATGATTACTCACAATGGCAAAAGATCAATCATTGCTGTAGGGCTGTGTGATGTATCTGTCAGTGCAGTGGATGTTTACTATCAGCCAGCAGAGCCAAATTACAGCCCTGACAGCGATGACTGTTCACTCACAATAGTAAAAGATCAGTCAGTGCTGCTGTGCTGTGTGATATACACTCACTGGCCTAGTACCAGGTTGGACTCCCTTTTGCCTTCAGAACTGCCTTAATTCTTCATTGCATAGTTTCAACAAGGTGTTGGAAACATTCCTCAGAGGTTTTGGTCCACATTGACATGATAGCATTACACAGTTGCTGCAGATTTGTCGGTTGCACATCCATGATGCGAATCTCCCATACAACCACATCACAAAGGTGCTCTATTGGATTGAGATCTGGTGAGTGTGGAGGCCATTGGAGTACAGTGAACTCATTGTCATGTTCAAGAAACCAATGGTGAGATGATTTAAACTTTGTGACATGGTGCATTATCCTGCTGGAAGGAGCCATCAGAAGATGGGTACACTGTAGTCATAAAGGGATGGACATGGTCAGCAGCAATACTTAGGTAGGCCATGGCATATAAACGATGCTCAGCTGGCACTAAGGGGCCCAAAGTGTGCCAAGAAAATTTCCCCCACACCATTACACTACCCCTACCAGCCTGAACCGTTGATACAAGGCAGGAGGGATCCATGCTTTCATGTTGTTTACTCCAAATTCTGACCCTACCATCTGAATGTTGCAGCTGAAATCGAGACTCATCAGAACAGGCACAGTTTTTCCAGTCTTCTGTTGTCCAATTCTGGTGAGCCTGTGAAAATTCTAGCCTCAGTTTCCTTTTCTTAGCTGACACTGACCGGAGTGGCACCTGATGTAGTCTTCTGCTGCTGTAGCCCATCTGCTTCAAGGTTCGATATGTTGTGCATTCAGAGACAGTATTCTGCATACCTTGGTTGTCACGAGTGGTTATTTGAGTTACTATTGCCTTTCAATCATCTCAAATCAGTCTTCCCATTCTCCTCTGACCATCAACGAGGCATTTTTGTCCACACAACTCCGGCTCACTGGATATTTTCTCTTTATCAGACCATTCCCTGTAAACCCGAGAGATGGTTGTGTGTGAAAATCCCAGTAGATCAGCAGTTTTTCAAATACTCAGACCAGCTTGTCTAGCACCAACAACCATGCCATGTTCAAAGTAACTTAAATCTCCTTTCTTCCCCATTCTGATGCTCCGTTTGAACTTCAGCAAGTCATCTTTACCACGTCTAGATGCCTAAATGCTTTGAGTTGCTGCCATGTGATCGGCTGATTAGCATTTCATGTTGCCAAGCAATTGAAAAGGTGTACCTAATAAAGTGAGTATATCTGCCAGCTGATGGTAAAAATACACTGTGCAGGCAGATATCTCACACAGTCCTGCAATGCTGGCTGAGCATTTACTTTTGTGAATAAACAGTCAACACTTGGGTTATGAATGGAGATGACCCCTCCACCTGCTGTGCTGAATGGCAGTTCTCATCTACAGAGACAAGCGCTGTCAATCATCTCTTATTCAGTATATGTCTCCTTGCTAGTAGCATGGTTGGAAAGCTGTGGGGGGAGGGGCAGAAGCCAGGGGATGGATCAAAATGTATAGAGCACTTGGTTCCTTGGAGCATTTAATAAAGAGTTTAAAAATGTAGTGATACTTCAGGTGAATTGATACAACAAGCAAATTAAATGATATAACAGGTTTTGTTTGCTTTAAACAAGTTTTGCATTACCACGCAAGGGTTAATTTAGGAAACAGTGATCGGAGAGTAGTTATTGCCATAAATTATAGGAAAAGGAGACAGGAGGGTAGGACAAGAACACTACATTTCAAAAGAGCCAACTTCACTAAGCTGCACTCCAAACTACATGACCCTAAATGGAATCAAATTCTTCAGAAGAAAAGTGGGAGTGCTTTAAAGACAACATCATCCATGAGTGCTTTCCAATGGGCAAGAACATATAAAAGTTAAACCTGGACGTTCAAAATCTAACATAAAAAAGCTTATTAATGAGAAAAAAACTGTCCTTTAAAAAATAGAAGGCCAGAGTATTAACATTGGCATTCCAAAAGTACAAATAATACAATAGGAAATGCAAGAGTGTGATCAGGACAGTTAAAATAGGTTACAAGCAACACGCTTATTGAGGAGTGTAAAATAATCCAAAAAAAAGTATTTCAAATATATTAATAGTAAAAAGGATAGGTCAGAACATATTAGCTGCATAAAGGATGATCAAGGGAAGTTTGTCACAAGTGGCAGGGAGAAGGCAACTGTATTAAATAGAGTCTTTGCCCTAGTTTATATGAAGGAATTAGTATAATAAACAAGACAGTAATGTTAATAACATTATACTCAATGTACCCTTGTGAGAGACCAGTGTTCAAAAAAAGACTAGAAAAACCTTATGTAAACAAATTGCCAGGACCAGATGGCTTACACCCAAGAGTTGTACTTGAGTTGTCAAAGAACTTAGCCATGTTATAGCCAGTAATTATTTCTAATTCTTAGGGAAAGCATACTGACTGGAGTGGTACCAGCCTTTTGACAAAAAGAAAATGTGGTACCAGTATTCAAAAAATGGACAAGATATTTACTTGGAACTACAGACCAATCAGCTTAACATCAATAGTATGTAAACTATTCTAAGGAATGATAAGGCACCATATCCAAGAATTTGTTGTTGAGAACAGAATTATTAGCTAGTAACCAATATGGATTTATGAAAGACCTTTCAGACCAACCTTTTAACATTCTATGATGAAGTACGTTGTAGTTTGGATAGAGAAAGGCCTGTGGATGTAATTTATCTAGATTTCACCAAGGCATTTGATACAGTACCCCATGAATGATTAATCTACATAATAAGGTCTTTTGGCATTGATAAAATTGTATGTGCCTAGATAGAAAACATGTTGCAGGAGTGCTTCCAGAGGGTGGCGGCATATTTTCTGGATGGTCTAGTTGTGAGCGGGGTACCCCAAGGCTCTGTCTTAGGACCAATTCTGTTTAATGTGTTCAAACACAATATAGATATTGGAATATATAGTTCAATCTCAGTGCTTGTTGATGATAAAAGCTAAGCAGGGTAAAAACATCACAACAGGAGATAGAAGACCTAGTTAACCACTTCCCACGCCACCTATAGCAAAATGACGGTCGGGAAGTGGTTCAGTTATTCTGACTGGGCATCATATGATGTCCAGCAGGATAAGCCGCCATTGCGCACCCTTAGGGGCACGCAGCGCACATGATCGGTGGTGTAGTGTGTCAGTCTGACACACCGCATCACTGATCTCAGTAAAGAGCCTCTGGCGGAGGCTCTTCACCACGTGATCAGCCGTAAACAGGAGGAGCCGTTTATCGGCTTATCCTCACTCGCGTCTGAGAGATGCGAGTAGAGGAGAGCCGATCGGCAGCTCGCCTGACAGGGGGGGTCTGTGCTGACTGTTTATCAGCGCAGCCCCCCTGGATGCCCACCCAGGACCAACAGGGATGCCGCCAGGACCACCAGGGATGCCCACAAAGGAATCCCAACAGGTATGCCACCCTAGACCACAGGGATATGCCAATCAGTGCCCAGGCAGCTGCCAATCAGTGCCCATTATTAATGCCCGCCAGTGCCAGTGTCATTGGTGATGCCTATCAGTGCAATCTATCAGTGCCAGACATCAGTGCCGCCTATCAGTGCCCAGCAGTGCCGCCTATCAGTGCCACTCATAAATACCCATCATTGCAGCCTTTCAGTGCCCATCAGTGTCGCCTATCAGTGCCCATCAGTACCCACCAGTGCCACCTATGAGTGCCCATCAGTGCCACCTACCAATGCCCATCAGTGCTGCATATCAGTGCCACCCATCAGTGCCACCTATCAGTGCCCATCGTCATTGCCCATCAGTGTCATCTCATTGGTGCCACCTTATCAGTGCCTGTCAGTGCAGCTTATCAGTGCCCATCAGTGAAGGCGAAAACTTAGTCTTTTACAAAACTTTATAACAGAAACAAAGAAAAACTTTTTTTTTTCAAAATTTTCTGTGTTTTTTTATTTGTTTAGCAACAAATAAAAACCGCAGAGGTGATCAAATACCACCAAAAGAAAGCTCTATTTGTGGGAAAAATTTTGTTTGGGTATAGTGTAGCATGACCGCACAATTGTCATTTAAAAAGTAACAGCGCTGAAAGCTGAAAGTTGCCTGGGGCAGGAAGGGGGGTAAGTGCCTGGTATTGAAGTGGTTAAAATAGAGAGGTGGACAGCTATATGGCAAATGAGGTTAATCTTGAAAAATATAAAGTAATGCACTTGGGAACTAAAAGTATGAATGTACATTACTTGCTAGGGGCAGAACCTCTGAGGGAATTGAGGATGGGAAAGGATGTTTATCGGCTTTGGTCTTGGTAAATCACAGACTCAGCAATAGCATGCAATGCCAAGCTTCAGCAAGCAAGGCTAGCAGCCTACTAGCATGCATTAAAAAGAGTACTTACTCAAGAGACAAAACTATATTTCTACCACTTTACAAATCTCTTGTTCAGCCAAATCTTGTGTAAGCCATCCAGTTTACTGAATGTTTGAATGGACAGATAGAGCAGTGGCTCAGCTCGGGTGCCCCCAAAGTAAGCTGCTTGCTGTGGGGGCACTCAGCAAAAGGGAAGGGCCAGGAGCGCTGGCGACAGACCCTAGAAGAGGAGGAGCTGGGCTGCTCTGTGCAAAATCACTGCACAGAGCAGGTAAGTATAACATTTTTGTTATTTAAAAAAAAAAAAAAAAACAAGACTTTAATATCACTTAAAGAAGAATATGATTGCAATATACAATTCTTTAAATAGGGACTCTACCATTGGGAGGAAACTATTTAACGTATAGTCTATAAAGAGCACAAACAGCCACAATGTAATTGAACAAAAAGCAGTCTAGTTTTAAACTGCGTAATGGGTTCTTTCCTGTTGGGCTAGGTTCACACTTGTGCAGGTCAGAAATGCAGATTGGAAATGCAAAAACCGCAGGCATAACCCGCTGCTCTTAATCAGATGTGCAGTGGTGCCATTAATTCCTAATGGTATCTCAATGCATTTGCAAATGTTGCACAATTTCATGCGAGCCAAATCACATTGTGCTGCAGGACTGTGCTATTTGGTGCAGCGATATTTAAGAAAAAAGCAAGGTACTTTTTTCCCTTCATTTGTGGGTTGGGAAGCTCATTAAAATGAATTGGCTGCCTGCATGCAGAACCAAAATTGCACAACACAATGTACAGGGATATTGAAAATGGTAGTAACTAGAGATGGGAAGGCCAGTAAAAATTGGGGAAAAAAAACATTTTTTTTCCATGTTTTTTTCAAAGCAGTTTTTGTTTTTTTTCTGAAAAAAATTAAAAAAACAAGCGTGGAATATGTTCTTTTACAATGATAAATAATATATGTATGACATGGTATTCAAACTACAGTCAGGTCCATAAATATTGGGACATCGTCACATTTCTAATCTTTTTGGCTCTATACACCACCACAATGGATTTGAAATGAAAGGAACAAGATGTGCTTTAACTGCAGACTTTCAGCTTTAATTTGAGGGTATTTACATCCAAATCAGGTGAACATTGTAGGAAATACAACAGTTTGAATATGTGCCTCCGACTTTTTAAGGGACCAAGAGTAATGGGACAATTGGCTGCTCAGCTGTTCCATGGCCTGGTGTGTTATTCCCTCATTATCCCATTGGGAGTAGATAAAAGGTCCAGAGTTAATTTCAAGTGTGCTATTTGCATTTGGAATCTGTTGCTGTCAACTCTCAATATGAGATCCAAAGAGCTGTCACTATCATTAGGCTGAAAAAACAAAATAAACCCATCAGAGAGATAGCAAAAACATTAGGTGTGGCCAAATCAACTGTTTGGAACATCCTTAAAAAGAAAGAACGCACCGGTGAGCTCAGCAACACCAAAAGACCCAGAAGACCACGGAAAACAACTGTGGTGGATGATCGAAGAATTCTTTCCCTGGTGAAGAAAACACCCTTCACAACAGTTGGCCAGATCAAGAACATTCTCCAGGAGGTAGGTATATGTGTGTCAAAGTCAACATTAAAAAGAAGACTTCACCAGAGTGAATACAGAGGGTTCACCACAAGATGTAAACCATTGGTGAGCCTTAAAAACAGGAAGGCCAGATTAAAGTTTGTCAAACAACATCTAAAAAAGCCTTCACAGTTCTGGAACAACATCCTATGGACAGATGAGACCAAGATCAACTTGTGCCAGAGTGATGGGAAGAGAAGAGTATGGAGAAGGAAAGGAACTGCTCATGATCCAAAGCATACCACCTCATCAGTAAAGCATGGTGGTGGTAGTGTCATGGCATGGGCATGTATGGCTGCCAATGGTACTGGTTCTCTTGTATTTATTGATGATGTGACTGCTGACAAAAGCAGCAGGATGAATTCTGAAGTGTTTCGGGCAATATTATCTGCTCATATTCAGCAAAATGCTTCAGAACTCATTGGATGGCGCTTCACAGTTCAGATCGACAATGACCCAAAGCATACTGCGAAAGCAACCAAAGAGTTTTTTAAAGGAAAGAAATGGAATGTTATGCATGTTATGTTATTGGCCAAGTCAATCACCGGACCTGAATCCGATTGAGCATGCATTTCACTTGCTGAAAACAAAACTGAAGAGAAAATGCCCCAAGAACAAGCAGGAACTGAAGACAGTTGCAGTAGAGGCCTGGCAGAGCATCGCTATGGATAAAATCCAACGTCTGGTGATGTCTATGCGTTCCAGACTTCAGGCTGTAATTGACTGCAGAGGATTTGCAACCAAGTATTAAAAAGTGAAAGATTGATGGATGATTGTTAATCTGTCCCATTACTTTTGGTCCCTTAAAAAGTGTGAGGCACATATACAAACTGTTGTAATTCCTACACCGGTCACCTGATTTGGGTGTAAATACCCTCAAATTAAAGCTGAAAGTCTACAGTTAAAGCACATCTTGTTCGTTTCATTTCAAATCCATTGTGGTGGTGTATAGAGCCAAAAAGATTAGAATTGTGTCGATGTCCCAATGTTTATGGACCTGACTGTATATAACATGAAGACCTTAATAAAAAGATTTATGAGACTTTATGTAAAGTCTTAAATTATAACAAGTTCTGTCAATTGAAGACAAGAAAATCCTGGAATACAGTTCAAATAACACTGTACTTGTCAATGCAGTTCTCAAACAAGAGATATATGCATTTCTGCAACTAGGGGGCACTTTGGGGGAAATGCTCCTGTTTAGTTTGCTTGTGGGCTCCATTTTGTACCTCCTACAGTTGGGTGATCGTTGGCATACAGATGATAGTTTCTGTCCTCTCAGGCCTTAATTGACAGGTAAGAGGGTAAATTTTTTTGACAAATGAGTTTATCTTTATAACCTTTTTTTTTATTTTTTTTTTTAATCAAAAAGGTTTTTATTGAAACAAGTTCACATAGGAAGTACACAAACTTTTCAGAGTACAGTCTTGTGAAGATATATTTACATACGTACAGGTTCAACATTACTTATCAATATATCCCATGGAACCTCTCATCAACTCCCTTCACTCTGTTCCCTTCCAACATCATACTGTACTCATAATAATTTCCCCCCTCCATGGTCCCTCCCTTCCCATTCCACATTGCTCTACTGTTGCCGTTAATTGAGGATTCTGTCTAGTATAAGGTCTACTGGAGCCAGACCAGGTGTATTCAGCCAAGGGGACCATACCAGATTGAATTTTCCCGGATGGCCTCTGAGTTGGAAAATGTATTTTTCTAACCGTAATGTTACCCCCATTTGGGTCACCCATTCATTTAGTGTGGGAGGCTCAGTCGCCTTCCAGTGTCTGAAAATTAGTTTGCGGGTTTGGAAGAGAGCCCTCGTGATAGCCTGCTTGGGGTTTTCTTCCGTAATGTGGTCTTCCAATATGCCTAAGATGCACTGTTTGGGGTCTAAGGGAACATCAAACTGAAAAGCTCAGTTAATGGTCACTAAAACTCCCCTCCAGTAGAGGTGTCGTTTTGGGCTTCGCCATAGTAGGTGAATCAGATACCCACGGTTTCTGGTGCAATGGGGGCAATCCGCATCTTCTCTTTGTCCCATTCTATATAGTCTAGCAGGTGTAAAATGCACTCGCATGACAATAAAGAGCTGGGATAGGTGTTGCGCCGTGTTGAGAGAGCACTGCTGTATTGTGTGTAGCACCCCCTCCCATTGTTCCTTTCCAAATGTACTCACATCTCCCTCCCACTGGGTCACTATTTTAGTTGGAAAATTGCCTTGATGTATGAACATAAGCATGGAGTAAGAACTAGAAATGAAGCCCTTAAAATGGAACACTTTCACCATGTAGTGTAAGACAGGGGCCATGGACCGTATTCACAGTTCACCGCCTGCCAGTATTCTCACCACGTGATGCAACTGTAAATAGGAGAAATACATGGATTGGGGAAGCCCAAATTTAGTCTGTAGTTCTGGAAAGGGACTCATTTTCCCATTCGCGATGATATATACCAGGTGTGTGACACCAAAGGACCTCCATCGTGCGGCGCGCGGTAAGGACTGTAACTTCTTATAATATCTGTTGTCCCAAATTGGGTTGTAGCCAGTGAAGCCATTGACCCCCTGAAGTTGTCTAACTTTGTTCCAGATTTTCTGCATTAAAACATATGTGGGGAACAGTTTATTAGATTTGGTAAACGCCAGTGCCTGCAGTCCCGTAGCGACGTTCTGTCTACCCGTGATCTGCGTGAGCAGGGCCATCATTGGGTCTCCTCTATTCCCCTCCCCGCTACTCTCCTTGGGGATCACCTTGGCTATGTTTTGGAGCTGGGCTGCTATATAGCATAGCCAAGGATTGGGTAAAGTTAGCCCCCCATTCTCCTTGGTCTTTTGGAGTTGTTCCAATTTGATCCTCGGGGGTTTATCAAGCCAAAGAAATGATCTGAACATGGAATTAATGATACGGAATATTCTAAGGGTTACTGCCATGGGTGTATTATGAAGCATATATAAAAGCTGTGGCATAAAAAACATTCTGCCTACCATAGACATTTTTTAGTTTGGACCATACTTTAATCTTTTCCTTGTTGCGGCTCAATAATGGACTTATATTAAGTGAGACATAGTCTCTTGGCTGTGGGGTAACGTACACACCTAGGTATTAAATTTAGGGGTAATGGGAATGTCCTGGATTGTGGGACCCAAATCGTCGGAGGCAGAGTCTAGTAGCATGATTGATGATTTTGACCAGTTGATTACTAGGCCTGAAAACTCTCCAAATTTTTTTATAACCAGCATGGTTTCCTTCAGGGAGCCCTCTGTGTCTCCCAGTAACAGCATAGTGTCACCCGCATAATTTTTTCATGAATCTGAACATATTTAAATCCTTTAATTAAAGAATCAGAGCGGATCAGAGCTGCCAGGGGCTCTATGGCCATGGTAAACAAGAGAGGAGACAGAGGGCATCCCTGTCAGGTACCCCTATGGGAAAGGCAGATGACACATGACCCGCTTCTCTAATCACAGCTTTAGGGGTGGAGTAGAGTAGATGCACCCATGACAGAAACACAGGTCTGAATCCAAATTTTAGCATCGTGGCCCATAGATACTGCCATTCAACACTATTAAATGCCTTATGGTCATCTAAAGATAGCAGTGCCCTATTCCCTGTGTTATCCACCTGGGACTGTATATACACAAATAGCCAGCGTAGATTAATAGCTGTGGATCGCTCTGGTATGAAGCCTGATTGGTCAGGATGGATAAGAGATGTTATTTCTGTGTTTAACCGTAATGCCAGCACCTTAGCTAATATTTTTATGTCCTTTTGTAACAATGAGATTGGTCTGTAAGAGCCCAGGTCTAGAGGGTCATTGTCTGGTTTAAGCAGTAGTACTATGTTTGCTTGCGTCATTGAGTCAGGCAGGGTCTGTCCGTCTCTAGCTGCATTCAGTGTTTTCAGCAGGTGTGACAGTATGGTGTCACTATATTGTTTAGAGGCCTCCACCATCATCCCCAGGGGCCTTTAAGTTGGGGAAGGAGTTAACCACTGTCTGCATCTCTTCTATGGTGATTGGTTCATCTAGTCTCTATCTCTGTGTGGTGGTTGAGCGGAGTAAATCAATCTCCTGTAGGTATTCCTGTAATTCCCCCTGTGAGTAGCTTTGTTTGGAGCTGTAGAGATCAGAATACAATCTCACCAGTTCCTTCATTATATCAAGCAGGGTGGTCACCAACTTGCCCTCTTTGTTGCATAGGGCCCCTATAGACGGGGCAGTCTGGTTTGATTTGACTGTTTTTGCTAACAGCCTCCCTGTCTGCTCCCCTTCCTCATAAAAGGCTAATTTGCTAAGAAACGCTTCCTATCTGCAGATGACATATCTATGCAGTTCACAGTGTCTTGGGCTGCTATCCAGGCCTCCCTAGCACCCTCCATCTTGTCAGTTTTTGGGGATGTCTGCACCCCTGATAGGATGGAGACACCTTACAAATTTTGCCGGTTTCTCCTTTAAATTTATTCACTGCCTGTCACATAGCCAAACAGGAAGAGAGGGTAAAACCCTACCAATGTCTTTCTTTGGAGACACACAGGTCAATCTAACTAGTGTCCCCATTAGGCAAATTGCACTCTAACACTTAGCTGTGTACACCCCAAATTATTAAGTATCTTGGACTTTGGGATTTATTTATTAAAGGTAAATCCACTTTGCACTACAAGTGCACTTGGAAGTGCAGTCGCTGGAGATCTGAGGGGGACATGCAAGGAAAATAAAAAACAACATTTTTGCTTCTACATGATTAGATGATAAAATCAGCAGAGCTTCCCCTCAGATTTACAGTGACTGCACTTTAAAATGTTAGATTCTTTTTGCCTTGGATCTGCCACCTCCCTCATATAGTTACATAGTAGGTGAGGTTGAAAAAAGACACAAGTCCATCAAGTCCAAACTATGTGTGTGATTATATGTCAGTATTACGTTGTATATCCCTGTATGTTATTCATCATTCAGGTGCTTATCTAATAGTTTCTTGAAACTATGGATGCCCCCCGCTGAGACCACAGCCTGTGGAAGGGAATTCCACATCCTTGTTGCTCTTACAGTAAAGAACCCTCTATGTAGTTTAAGGGTAAACCTCTTTTCTTCTAATTTTAATGAGTGTCCACAACTCTTGTTAAACTCTTCTGCGAAAAAGTTTTATTCCTATTGTGGGGTCCCCAGTACGGTATTTGTATATTAAAATCATATCCCCTCTTCTCCAGAGAGAATAAGTTCAGTGCTCGCAATCTTTCTTCATAACTAATATCCTCCAGACCCTTTATTATTGTTATTATTATTGTTGCCCTTCTTTGTACTCGCTCCAATTCCAGTACATGCATGGTGCCCAGAACTGGACAGCATACTATAGGTGTGGCCGGACCAGAGTCTTGTAGAGCAGGAGAATTATTGTTTTATCTTTGGAGTTGATCCCCTTTTTAAAGCATGCCAATATTCTGTTTGCTTTGTTAGCAGCAGCTTGGCATTGCATGCCATTGCTGAGCCTATCATCTACTAGGACCCCCAGGTCTTTTTACATCCTAGATTCCCCCAGAGGTTCTCCCCCCAGTGTATGGATTGCATTCATATTTTTGCCACCCAAATGCATTATTTTACATTTTTCTACATTGAACCTTATTTGCCATGTAGTTGCCCACCCCATTAATAAATCCCCTTCCCGCCGACAGAACGCATATATGCGTACTCGGCTTTCCGGGGTTATACCGGGATGATGCCCGCAGCTGCAGGCATCATCCCGGTACCGTTGTTTTCAGCGGGTGATCGGCTACCCGAGTATAACAACCGATGCGGCTAAAAGCCGCTCGGTTGTTATACCGGAGGAGCGGGAGGGGACATCCCCCCCTCCCGCCGCCTCCCGCCGCTGTTACGTTCGGCTGCCTTCGGCGGCTGGGGGCGGACTGGAACGAAGCTGCGAGCAGCTTCGTTCCAGCCTTCTTCTTGTAAATGCGGAAGCGACGTCATGACGTCACTTCCCGTTTACTCGGCTGCCAATGGCGCCGAATTTAAAAAAGTACACAGTATTCAGAATCGCCGTTTTCGGCGATCTGAATACTTTGAAGTGTAAAGGAGGGATGGGGGGTCTTTTAGACCCCCCATCCCTCCATAAAGAGTACCTGTCACCACATATTACTGTCACAAGGGATGTTTACATTGCTTGTGACAGCAATAAAAGTAAAAAAAAAAAAAAAAAAATTTAAACACAATTTATAAAGTACAAAAATAAATAAATTAAATAAAAAAAAAAAAAAAATTTTTAAAGTGCCCCTGTCCCCGCGAGCTCGCGCGGCGAAGAAAACGCATACGGAAGTCACGCCCGCATATGTAAACGGTGTTCAAACCACACATGTGAGGTATCGCCGCGATCGTCAGAGCGAGAGCAATAATTCTAGCCCTAGACCTCCTCTGTAGCTCAAACCTGGTAACCGTAAAAAATTTTTAAATCGTCGCCTATGGAAATTCAAAGGTACCGTAGTTTGTCGCCATTCCACGAGTGCGTGCAATTATAAAGGGTGACATGTTTGGTATCTATTTACTCGGCGTAACATCATCTTTCACATTATACAAAAAAATTGGGGTAACTTTACTGTTTGGATTTTTTAAAATACATGAAAGTGTCACTTTTCCAAAAATTTGCGTTTAAAACACCGCTGCACAAATACCGTGTGATAAAAAATATTGCAACAATCGCCATTTTATTCTCTAGATTCTCTGCTAAAAAATATATATATAATGTTTGGGGGTTCTAAGTCATTTTCTAGCAAAAAATACGGATTTTAACTTGTAAACACCAAATTTCAAAAATAGGCTTAGTCATGAAAGGGTTAATTTGTTCAGATCTTTTTGCAAGGTTTCCACATCCTGCGGAGAAGTTATTGCCCTGCTTAGCTTAGTATTGTCTGCAAATACAGTAATTGAACTGTTTACCCCATCCTCCAGGTCGTTTATGAACACATTAAACAGGATTGGTACCAGCACAGAACCCTGGGGAACCCCACTACCCACCCCTGACCATTCCGAGTACTCATCATTTATCACCTCTGAACTCGCCCTTGTAACCTGTTTTCAATCCATGTACTCACCCTATTGTCCATGCCAACGGACCTTATTTTGTACAGTAAACGTTTATGGGGAACTGTGTCAAATGCTTTTGCAAAATCCAGATACACCACGTCTACGGGCCTTCCTTTAGGAGGCAACTCACCTCCTCATAGAAGGTTAGCAAATTGGTTTGGCAAGAACGATTCTTCATGAATCCATGCTGATTACTGCTAATGATACCGTTCTCATTACTAAAATTTTGTATATAGTCCCTTATCATCCCCTCCAATAGTTTAGATACTATTGATGTTAGGCTAACTGGTCTGTAATTCCCAGGGATGTATTTTGGGCCCTTTTAAATATTGGTGCTACATTGGCTTTTCTCCAATCAGCTGGTACCATTCAAGTCAGTAGACTGTAAAAATTAGGAACAACGGTCTGGCAATCACTTGACTGAGTTCCCTAAGTACCCTCGGGTGCAAGCCATCTGGTCCCAGTGATTTATTAATGTTAAGTTTCTCAAGTCTAATTTTAATTCTGTTCTCTGTTAATCATGGAGGTGCTTCCTGTGATGTGTCATGAGGATAAACACTGCAGTTTTGGTTACTGAAGCCTCCCAATTCCCTCGTGAAGACTGAGGAGAAGAATAAATTCAATACCTTCGCCATCTCCCCATCTTTTGTAACCAGATGTCCTTCCTCATTCTTTATGGGGCCAATATGGTCTGTCCTACCTTTTTTACTGTTTACAAACTTAAAGAATTTCTTGTGATTTTTTTTGCTCTCCTCCGCTATGTGTCTTTCATGTTCTATCTTAGCCATCTTTATTGCACCCTTACATTTCTTGTTGCATTCCTTATAAAGTCTGAATGCTGATGATGATCCCTCAACCTTGTGTTTTTTTGAAGGCCTTCGCCTTTGTTTTTATATGCATTTTTACATTGGAGTTAAGCCATCCAGGACTTTTGTTCGCTCTTTTAAATTTATTACCCAATGGGATACATTGGATAATGCCCATATTTAATATGCTTTTAAAGCAAACCCATCTCTCCTCCGTGTTCTTTGTTCCTAAGATTTTATCCCAATTTATGCCTTCTAGCAAGGTTTGTAGTTTAGGGAAGTTGACTCTTTTGAAATTCAGTGTCTTTGTATTCCCATTATGTTTCCTATTTGTGTGATTTATACTGAAACTAATTGACCTGTGATCGCTGTTACCTAAATTGCCCCGTAATTCCACATCCGTGATCAGGTCTGTATTGTTGGTAATCAATAGATCCAGTAATGCTTTATTTCTAGTTGGTGTGTCTACCATCTGACCCATAAAATTGTCCTGCAAGACATTAAGTACTGGTGAGCCTTAGATGAATGCGCAGTTCCCTCCGCCCAGTCTATGTCTGGATAATTAAATTTCCCCATTATGATAACACTTCCCATCCTTGCTGCTAATCCAAATTGTGATAGGAGATCTGTCTTCAATTCCTCCCTCAGGTTAGGGGACCTATAGCATACTCCCAGTATTATTTTCCCCTTTGCTTCATCCCTTTGGAGCTCTACCCAAAGGGATTGCACCTCCTCCCTAGCCCCCTTAGTGATGTCATCTGTCACATTCACTTGCACATTATTCTTAATATATAGGCATACCCCTCACCCTTTTTTATCCTCTCTATCCTTGCGATAAAGGGTATACCCTTGAATGTTTGCCAGCCAATCATGAGAGCTGTTGAACCACAAAATCCCACAAAATCCAAATCCTCCTCGTACAACAGTATCTCTAGTTCACCCATCTTGTCCGCCAGGCTCCTGGCATTGGTGAACATGCCACGTACTGTAGTTTAGACCGGTCGCATATTATCCTCATATTGGGTGTTCCGAGATTGCAACTAGGACTAGTATACTTACCTTGGGTTTTTGTGTTTTGGTCAACCTACCACTAATGCCCCCAATACTGCCCTCTGGAATATGTTCCGCGCTGACTATCTCTACCTTTGGACCCCCCCCATCACCTAGTTTAAAAACCCCTCTAACTTTCTGGCCATCTTCATTCCCAACTGATCTGCACCCTCCTCATTTAGGTGCAGTCTGTCCCTTCTATAGTACCGGTTATCGACTGAGAAGTCGGCCCAGTCCTCCAGGAACCCAAACCCCTCCTTACTACACCAGCTCTTCAGTCACTTGTTTACTTCCCTAATCTTCTTCTGCCTTTCTGGTGTGGCTCGATGTACTGGTAGTATTCCTGAGAATACTACCTTGGAGGTCCTTTTCCTCAAATTAGCTCCTAAGTCCCTAAAATTGTTCTTTAGGACACTCCATCTGCCTCTGACTTTGTCATTGGTGCCAACGTGCACCATGACAGTTGGGTCTTCCCCTGCCCCTCCCAGTAATCTGTCCACCAGATCCGTGATGTGCTGAACCCGAGCGCCCGGTAGACAACATACTGTTCGGCGCTTCAGGTCTTTGTTACAGATTGCCCTCTCTGTCCTTCTAAAAATTAAGTTCCCTACCACCAGAATCTGTCTTTCCTTTCCCTTCGCTTCCCCCCCACTCTCACTGGAGAAGTTCTTCCCCTGGCAGCTAGGAGAGTCCCTTAGCTCCAGCAGTGCTGGTCCCTGACTGGTTTCACCAATGTCACTCAATGGAGTGTACTTATTGGGATGCTCCAGCCCTGGATCGGCCTCCCTGGCACTTCCCCCTCTACCCTTCCTGACTGTCACCCATCTACTCTTCGCCAGTGCCTGCACCTCTTTGTCTCCACCCGCCTCTGTGCTGGCCCCTGCCGGCACCTGCCGTGTACATTCCTGGCTCTCCTTTAGTATGGAGGGACTTCTTGGTGCTGACAGTTGCTTCCCCAGATTCAGAACCTGGGCTTCCAGGGAAACAATGTGCTTACATTTTGCACAGCAGTATTCACCCTCGATCGGATGATCAAGGAACGCATACATGCCGCAAGATGTACAAAGAGTCGCCTCTCCACACCCGCCAGGCATGGTACCTATTAAATTTAATGAGGATTGGGGATTATATCTTGTCCAAATTACCTAACAACAACTAGCTTCCTGACGCTAATACTCAAGACAATACACAGGTACTCACAGACCTACGCGCACTCGCAGACCACTCACAGACCTACGTGCACTCGCAGACCACTCACAGACCTACGTGCACTCGCAGATCACTCACAGACCTATGTGCACTTGCAGACCACTCACAGACCTACGCGCACTCACAGACCACTCACAGACCTACGCGCACTCACAGACCACTCGCAGACCTACGCGCACTCGCAGACCACTTGCAGACCTACGCGCACTCGCAGACTACTCGCAGACCTACGCGCACTCGCAGACCACTCACAGACCTACGCGCACTCGCAGACCACTCGCAGACCTACGCGCACTTGCCTTGTTTCTTTCTGGACTTCTTGGGTATTCTTGCATGGGTCATGGAAAAAAGTGGTAAGAAGGACCAGGGTAACCCTGATTATACTTATAAGGAGACCTAGTATACAGATCTTCCTCTCTATTATTATGCAGATATGAATCATGATAGGCATCCCATGAGCCATTTTTTTGGAGGGGTAAGAACTGATTGTGTGTATGGGTAGGTGTTTTAGATAAGGGACAGAAGTATGTTCCTCCTAAACAATTTAATAGATTTTGTACGTTCATGGACGTCTAAAAGTTTACTCGTAAACTTAGTATCCAAAGACATTTCCTCACACAACCTTCCAGACCAGCCCCACTAACAGCTCGAGATGACCATGTTCATTCGGGCTTATCTAACCCTTCCTTGTTTAACCCTCCCGAGACTATTGCACCTTCAGTTAATGTTTTTCGTAATCTTGTGTTGCAAGATTACCTAACATAAATTTTATATCAATCCAGTCATTAAAGCAGGATTGAAACAACTTTGTGAAGGAAAAAACCTGATCATCCGCCCCACAGATAAAGGCAGAGGGATCGTCATACTAGATAAAAATGACTATGTGAAAGATTTGAATAAGATCCTTGGAGTTCATAGTACATATAGTTGTATCCCTATGGACCCTACATCTAGCTACAAAAATGCCCTTGTTGACCTTGTGAATGAGGGTTCCTCGTTGGGTATTCTGGATAAAAAAGAGAAAAAGTTTTTTGTACCTTTGGCTCCTCGCATCCCTGCAATATACTACCTTCCAAAGGTACATAAAGACCCAGTCAATAGTAAAAACAAAAAGAAAAATACTGCGCTATCCCTTAATTCAGAAAAATCAAGAAATGCGTTAAGTGAAAAACTAAAAAAGAAAAAACTAAAGTGCTGCTGCAGCCTGAAATGTGAGACAACCCCCACCTCAATAACTATACAAAACAATGAGCTGCGCTGCTAATACATGAACGTGATCATAATGATTACAACCAACGCTGAAAAAAACATGCAAAAAACAATAAACAAATGAATTAGCAATAAAAATAGCTGGGAAACTAGAATCTCACAAATAAAATGATGTAATAAATGATGGTGACTAAGGATTCAATATCCAGAAAGATTATAATAAGTCCATATAATCAGAAAAAAAGGGGAGTCCTTATGGGTACAGAAAATCTGCTGGTAAAGGGAGAAAAGAACACCCTTCTTCAAGTGGTGTGAGCAATGCAAAGATGGTGTCCCTAGGGAGAGTGATGTTAAAGGGAGATCCTCCACCTCAAATAAATCAGCCCCTTACCAAATCCATAGATCTCCTGTCACAGAGATCATGCACGCAGGTGGCTGTATCCCCAGCCACTGGGTCTCTGCTGGGATGTAATTCACAGGTCACCACTCCAGGAAATCATCTTAATGAGTTACCGCTCCCAATCCACAGATAGACATGAAAAGGAAATGCTCCATAGCGTAATACAGTTAAAACACGTTTATTAAAAAATTAGAAATGCACTTACAGTGTGTGCAGGTATAAGATCGCAAATAAAATCAATGTGCGCCGGCCGGCTCTCAGCTGCTACCCGTCCACTTCCGGGATCAGCGTGGTGTGGTGGTGACGTCAGCACGCCGCTCCTCCCCCTGGATGTCCCATAGTCAGTGGGATTGATGCGGTCACATCCAGAATAGGAAGGTATGTAGACTTCCATCTTCAACCAGTGGTCCGATTAATTCCCTCTTATCTTAAGGACACTCGAGACACTATTAGACTCCTAGAATCCACTGAATATCGGGAAGGCATGATTTTGATGAAGGCAGATGTTGCTGCCCTATATACATGTATCCCTCATGATTTAGGTTTTTCTGCTGTTAAACACTATCTATCTAAAAACACAACTCTTCCTTTGATTCAGCAGAATTTCATTATGGAACTACTCAAGTTCGCTACCCAAAACAATTATTTTTGGTTTCAAAATCAATTTTATTTGCAGAAGAGGGGTGTGGCCATGGGAGCCAAGTTCGCCCTCAGTTTGGCGAACTTGTTCATGGCCCAATGGGAGGAGGATGTCGTTTATGCCCTTAAGAGACCAGAGCTAATTTCCTGGGCCAGGTACATTGACGACATCCTCCTCCCATGGAATGGCGATCGGGAATCTCTCAATGCCTTTATGACTTCACTCAATCATAATGATAGGGGCATAGTTTTGAGCTGTGAGGCTAGTCTTACTACCATCCATTTCTTCAATCTCGAGATATCAGTAATTGATCAACATTTGGAATTTAAAACCTATTTTAAATCTACCAACCGGAACGGATACATAATGGTCGATAGTTGTCACCATACACAGTGGCTTAAATCAGTTCCACCCAGCCAATTCTTACGACTGCAGAGGAACTGTACAAAGACAACTGATTTTCTCTCCCAGTACCAAATTCTGAAAAATAGATTTAGAGAAAAGGGCTATAGATCTATAGACCTGGCTACAGAGATCAATAGGGTTTCCTTGATAGATAGGAACTCTTTGTTGACTGATCGTCCTAAGCCTGTCTTGGATAATCAGTTCAGATTGTCTTTTTTCACCACTTATTCATTTCAATCTAGACAGATTAAGGAGATAATTAATAAACATTGGAGAATCCTTCAGAGTGATAGGTACTTAGGTCCGGTGATCTCGTAACAGGCTGGTGTCATATTTGGAGGGGCTCAGTCAATACAGGGACAAATTGCGCCGAATGTGATTGACCCCCCCAAAATTATTTAATTCTTTCAGCGATGTAAGGGCTATTACCCGTGTCGTAGGTGTAATGTGTGTCTCCATAATATTTGTTGGAGACGTAAAACCGACACATTCACTTCATCCACCACGCAATGTACTTACCCAATGAAACATTTTACCACTTGTGCCACGAGAGTCATTGTCTATCTACTGACTTGTCCTTATAATAGGTGGGACGTACTATTAGGACATTCTCGGTGAGGGTCAACAAACATTTAGCCAGTATCAAGAAGGGATGAATTAATCACAGCGTCCCACACCATTATTTAAAATATCACAACAAAGATCCTGCAGGAACACAATTTCAAATCATTGATAAGTTTGTTATTGGAGGGGAGAGTCCTGCCTTCACGGTGTTTCTCACTTCAAAACATACTGGATACACGAGCTTAAGTCTTATTCGCCATTCGGTATGAACATCGAGTGGGACATAAATTCTTTCATTAAGCATTAAATCATTATTTATTAATTTTCAATCAATATTATTTTCTACTATATGTGGTTAGTCCACTAGTTTATAATAAGTGGTATTTTATATTACTGTTTATGACATCATATGTTTCATATTATGATCTGAGAGTTAATTTGTTTTAGTCCTGCTCCTTAAATGAGGTTTGTTATTCTTTTACTTTTTTAGTTTTACTTTTATGGATGAATGTTGTTTTTTTTCACCTTTTTGACCTACACCATATGGAGGATTTTTTCTTTCTATAGCCCCTCGGATAAGAGTTTTTGGCTTTCCAACCTGGCTGCTTATCATCCAAGTTCCAGCCTCACGTTCACCTGCACAATTTTCTGGATCCATTCTTGGAGTTTGCTGGAGTTCGCTGGATTCCCTGGATCGTTTTTGGAAGTCCCCCCTTCAAACATTCCCATAGACACACTCCTAAACCTTGTAGACAGCCTTCCCAGAAGAGCTGAAGTTGTTATAGCTGCAAAAGGTGGGCCAACTCAATATTGAAGCCTATGGACTAAGACTGGGATGCCATTAAAGTTTATGTGCAAGTAAAGACAGGCTTCCCAATAATTTTGGTAATATAGTGCATGTGGCATTAGAAGTAGTAGGCTTTAAAGTCCAGCCGCCACACATATGTGCCCATGATGGCATGAGGTTGTGTGCTGAGAGTATGCCATTTGTGCTCTCCCAGCACACTAACCAAGCTGTCACGGCTTCTGATTAGGAGCCAAAGGGACCGGCTCTCGATCATGTGACCACTGTGAGAACCAATCATAGCACATAGTCACATGATAGGGAAGCCGCACCACCTCCCCGGCATTAAAGCCAATGTAAATGGCTGGTGGGAGATGGCGTGAAGCGTTTAGAACCATCTTTAACTACTGAGCATCTGGAGCAATTACTTAATTTTTTACACACATATTAAAATCTGCATTTTTCCTAGAAAGCTACTTGAAACTCTGAAACAAGTATATATTTTCTGAAAGTAGAGGGTCTGAAGAATAAATTGGTGGTAGTTGCAATTTTTTATGTCGCACAATAATAGCCTTACTGTTTATCAAGGAATATTTTCAATAAAAAATACACTAAAATTAATTATATAAGCGGCCTATGGAGAGCAAGTGGTTAATAAACAAGCTTGTGTTATAGAATTATTGAGCCTTAAAACAATAAAGTAACACTGTTCAGAAATGGAAAGCAACACATTGTAATAACAGTCCCAACGTGTTATAATAAACATAATATAAACTTTGAACAATAAACAGGTTTGAACAGCCATAATCAGTAAAAGCAAAAGATTTCTGGGTGCTGGATTTTTATTTTATGCACATTACAGGCCTAGACACAAAACAAACAGCTGTTAGTAGATGGCACGAGCGGCACAATGTGTATAACATGACTAATATGATTATACACCTTTATTATTCTTCATTATTCTGAGCATTCTGCTACACCTTACACTGCTGTGTGTGCACATATAACAGATAGATGTAAAAGCCGCATCCATCAGGAAAAGAATATCCCAATTATTTTTATGGAGCGGAAAAACAATAAGAAACCGCTGCCTTTCAATCTCTGGCAAAACTAAAGGTGACTCATGAAATTGCAGATGTATCCATTTTTGGATTAGTGAAATTCTGCATATTACAAATGCTGCTATACTACTATCCAGCCTCATCACCCCCCTCTCTTACCACTTCCACATGCAATTCAGGGAGTCATGAACTATGTTACAGACTACATCCAATACAAGAGAAGGTCAAGTCAAGTCAGTGATGAACCTGCAGTTAGACAGCGCAAGTCCTAAGTGATAAGAGAGAAATTTACTTATGGCATTCCTGGAAATGAAATGCCTGCTTCCAATACAGTTCCAGGAACATAGTGACTAAGAGCACCTCCCTTTGCATAGAACAAGACAGTGACATGTCATTCTTACCAAAATTAAGGCAGAGACACATGAAGATGACAAAAACAATGCCTGTATCATTTGTTTCTTGTCTCATTTTACTAACCATCCTGCATAGGGAAAATCTTAAATATCATTTATTACCTAGCAGTAGTGGATATGCATCTGACTTACACAGCCAATTTCCTTGTAAGACGTCAGCTGTGAATAAATATGCCACTTAATACAGTGAATATTATGCTTATCTTTTATCTGACAAACTCCACTCTGAAGCCATTTCAATCCAAAGAAAAAATGTTTATGCGGCGAAAAATTCTGGACAAAATCCTTGTATGTTCTTAAAGTGGTTGTAAAGGCAGAAGGTTATTCATCTTCATGCATTCTGTGCATGAAGATAAAAAGCCTTCTGTGTGCAGCAGCCCCTCTCAGCACCCTAATACTTACCTGAACCCATCTCAATCCAGCAATGTTGCACAAGAGACTCAACTGTCCGGGGTTTGCCCTCCTTAATGGCAAAGCACCATTGGCTCCCCCTGCTCTCAATCAATGTGGGTGAGCCAGTGAGGAGAGAGAGGGGTCTGAATGGACACACGGATCTGCGGCTTGGCTCAGGTGCCTCCATAGCAAGCTGCTTGCTATGGGGGCACTCAAGAGGAGGGAGGGGCCAGGAGCACCTAAGAGGGACCCAAGAAGAGGGGGATAGGGGCTGCTCTCTGCAAAACCACTGCACTGTGCAGGTAAGTATGACATGTTCATTATTTTTAAACAAAAAAACTACAAGACTTTAGTATCACTTTAAAGTGGTTGTAAATTCAAATTAAAAACACTGCTAGCCCCTCTGTTCTACCAAGCTATACTACACTCTGTACATGTTTGTATAAAACTATGCCTTCAGATCTTTTCTGTTCGGTTACGTGACCTCTGGCCGCTCTCCTCCCCCTAACTAAGCGCTACAGCAGGAGGGACTGAGATCCTCCTCTGACATCACCCGAGAGGTCACGTGACCACTGTCCTGTCCAACTGACATTTTAAGGCAGAGCAGAATATTTTTTTACAATTTTTTTTTTATTGAGGATAAAAGACACAGAGAAGAAAATGTTTAAACTTTTGAATTATGATGTTATTTAATATATTCTGCTGTGCTTGGGACTTTTAAATTGTCCAGTCTAGCCCAGGGGAAATATTCATGTTCTGTCTGTTTACATGGATAAAACATTTGTGAAAAAAACTGTGATTGTTGCACTTCGACAGCAATCAATCAAATTCAGGTAATCATTCTCCAGTACTTTTTTTACTGGAATTGTGATGGGGAGAATCTGATTACGTGCCCCGGGCAACAAATACTGTTCTTTTAGACACTTTCATACACAAGACCCGTAGAATTTATTCTGTAAGCATCAATAAATAACTGTAGACATTTGTGTAAAGTTCCTACGTGGCTGCAAGGAAAACTTGAAGATCTGTCAACAAAGCCAAAAAAATGGATGCTTCTGAAAAAGTGGAGTAAGAACTGAAGTCAAAGTGGACTCAACTGTAACTGAGTATGTCTCAAGTCTCTTCATGGTTGTGATCATCATAAAAAATAAATCAGCAACAATCCTCTATCTGAATTGGAAGGTGGAGGTGAGGATGGTGTGGGTCCTGGAGTCCCGAACCAATAGAAGAGCTGATCCCCCCCACCCCCTCTTTTCCTCTTCCTTTGGTTTCTGATTCTTAGGCCCCATACACACTATCAGATTTTCTGCTGATTTTTTCCTTCAGATTTACCAAAACCATATAATATGAGGTCAAACCTTAGGAGTTTCAATTTGTATGCAATCAGGCAGGCCCTTGCACTACATGGTTTTGGTAAATCTGAAGACTAAAATCAGCAGAAAATCTGATAGTGTGTATGGGGCTTTACTTTTAAAGCCTTTCTTCTTTCAAGTGTCTCTGTTCTTTCTGTTCCTCCTTAGAAACAATAAATGACTGAAATTCTTGTGGCACTTGAAAAATGAAGGTTTGGGAAGGGATTCTGAGTCAGAGGTGAAACCTACTAGACACAGCTTACCTTAAATTTCCATTTGCTGCCCAGGCAACTGGCCCCTGTACCGAGACTCGGGTCCTAACTGCTGAAGTTAGAACTGATCTTTTACCCACTGGTTACATATACCTAAACTCTTCCATTCTGCTACTGAAGTGTCACAAATGAAAGACCAAGAGATGCATGTTTGTATAATTTCCTTATTAAACTCAATAAAAATTATTGAAACAGAGCCTCAAGTCTCATGCTAGTTTGAAGCATAGCTGGACTTACCCCAGCCAGTGCCCAACCAACCATATCTCTTACTTAAAATATTTAGTCTAAATTAAAAAATTAGAATTTGGAATCAGAGGTACAGGATGGACGATGCTCAATGAGCAAACAACCCGTAGACATGTCCGATTCTGACTACTGCCCCTCTCCTCTTCACAGATAACAGCTCAGATGGGTGACAGCTAAGTATAAGCAAATGGACTGGGTCTCCCAAAGGGTCTGGTATTGGGTTTGAGGGGATCTGACACCATTTTATTTTGTGGGTTCCCCAATTAACATCTATACCAAACCCTTATTCAGGATAAATGTCTTCTATAGATCAAGAAAATCCCCTGCTGTTTGTTTACAAACAGGCATAAAGCGGCTAAAGCTGTTTGTGAACAAAAAAAAAAAAAGCACCCAAAGCTGTCAATTGAAGGCAGAATGCTCAAATAAAGGTCTGCATGTGATCCCCCTTGACATCCATACCACACTCTCATCAAGGATAAGGTCTGGTATGTATTTTTTTGGAAAACAAAACTAACACAATTTTTTTTGGGGGGAGGGGGGGGGGTCCTTTTAACATATATAACAATATATGTATAATATATAATATATATATCAGTACCTCATCTAGAATAGGGCCTGGTATAAATGAGAGGAATCCCTGGCCATTAGTTTATAAACAGAAGTGAATTGGCAGGGAGCTGTCATTTACCAGCAATTTAAACTGCATTTTTTTTAATTGTGAATGTCAATTTTGCTGTAGTAGAGATGCACCACTTTACAGACAGGGTCAGATCATCCCCACGCATGTTATTTAAAGCGGTATTAAACTGAAAGCCAAAAATGTAATATATATTTCAGAAGACTGATCATTAGATGTGGTGACTGCATTTGTTTTCTTTTTTAGGCTTTTTTCCCCTTTGTTTTCACCTGGTGATCTGACCAATAACAAGCCTCCTGTATTAGAGTGCCTCCACTCTGGATGAAGGAGCACAGGGGGCACCTTTGGGCAGCAGCATTGTTAGTCTGAGGGGAGGAGAATGTTAGATGTACTAGAAAATGTAGTTACAGTAACAAATTGAACCCAAACTCCTTTATAGGCAGTTCTAGTAATCATTTTTTTTCTTTCGAGATAAAGTTTTTACATAAATAAATAAAAGCCGATTGTTGTAAGCACCCCTGCCAGAGTGCCAACACTCTGGGCCCTTCCCCCTTTCCGACTGCCCCCGTAGAAAGCCGCTTGCTATTGGGACACTCGTGTGCGCTCACTCCTGAGCCAGCTCTCTGTGTCCATAAGACACAGAAAGCATGGCTCAGCTCCGCTCCTAGCTTCCGCCTCACTGGATGTGATTGACAGCAGCCGGAGCCAATGGCTCCTGCTGCTACATCTCAGCCGTTGAACTATGCCACAAAGGATTAAGGCAAAAGGGGCTCCAACCCGATACTTGCAAGGTGTACCTAATAAAGTTTCCAGTAAGTGTATATCATAACATGAGAGGAATGTATTTATGCATAGTTATAAAGATACTAAAAGGTCCATTTAAAGGCTTCTACAATGTGTACTACTTACAATGGAGAAACAAAGATGCATTATCTGTATTTTGGTTCTTCCTTGTCGACAGATGCCTGGAATCAGCTAAAGAGCAGGTAAGATTTCTAAATGGCCATATGTGCTGGGAATTTTTTTATTATAATATTCAAGCAACTCTCATTTTAGGACAGGTATAGAAATAATAAAGCAAAGACAACATTCATGTGCATAATAACAAAGTACAATGTTGGCCAGTAGGTTAATATACCCACCGCACAGATATATAAGAACAGATTACATGGTGCAGAATGCGACGCTGTCTGTATTATTAAATCTTCCATAAAAAAGAGACGACACGCCAGCAGGCTGCTTAGCTATTCGTTTATTTACTGATTCGCTCCCTCCGCCCCCCCAAATGTGCACATTTCTCCAGTCTGGGAGGTAATTATATCTATTGACATTATAAATCACATTCTTTTAATACTGCAGTGCTCTGTGATTTCAGCAGTTCAGTAAGCTGTATGCAACATGATATTTCATGAACCTATTCCCCAGCATTATACTCTCACAATGGCTCTGTAATTGCCTGCGTTCCATCGGCTCACCAGATGACCCCGCTTCTGTTTTCTAGAAGATAACCAAACCAGAGTAGAGAGATGGGAAAAGAGAGATAAAGAGACACGGAGGAAGAGAGAAGGTAGAAAAGCCCATCGGAGGATGTGATAGAAAAACAATGCAATAAAATGGGGATTTAGAAAAAAAAGGGACAACAAATAAAACACACTCTAAAGTGAAGATTTAGAGCAAAGGATCTGAATGAAATGGAATCAGGTGTATGTAATAGAATGGAAATATGCGAGTTTGTACCCCAGACAGAAAACCCTGTGGAGCTTTTCCAAAGTCCCACGATCTTTACCTTTTGAGACCCCAATCTCAGACAATATTCTAATCTGCTTGATGCAGCATATTGTGATAAAAATTATATGCACAAAGGTACTTTATTTGGTATGTTTTTTCTTGTAATTTTTTAAAAGTTTTTTTCAGTGGTAAATATTGTCCTTGTTTAAACTGCCTGTCCGCTTTAGCGTCTTTATATCCTATAAAACCTCTGCTATGTCAAGGCCCTTATTTTGCTGGGTAATGAGCTAAGGGTTCGTTCTGGGAGTAGAAGTGTTCACTGTGATGTTATTCTTAGTGTATCTTTTTACAGGTGACCAAATGATCCTTTATTCCAGCCACTGAGTGGTTGATTGGTATGAGATATAAAGTAATGGATTATTGACCCCTCTGCATACTCCAGTTACTCATAACACGGAAAAAAAACTGGTGGTCACTGTCACATTGTTCTTAGTGAATCATTTTGCATGTGACCAAATGGTCCTTTATTCCAGCCACTAATTGGTTGATTGACATGAGATGACTGTTTACCCCCCTGCAAATGCCAGCTCAAAGGTGACAGACCACCAGGCTGCTTTATACAGGAGTTGCAATGTTAAGACATATTTCTTTAAGAGTTTGAAGCTAACTTTGATTTATTCATGATTCTTTATAACAGATACATTTCATAACAGACGTAGAGTCTAAAGATTTTGCTCTAAACTGCCATAGCTGGAAAGATAACATGGTACCAGCACTTATACACCCGAGACCTTCCATTAACTTTGGAAACTTTACAGCTACCTCTCAGAGTAGTAGAAGTCCAACTCACAGCAGTGAAATCATGTTGGATCCCTTGAAATAACTTTCCAGTCTCAGGGAACCCCTGCAGATAATTACTATATTTACAGCACACTGTACGTTAATGTGATGGCGACTGGGAGGTATGCTCCTTACAAGATCATTGTTATCGGTGTTTACTTGTCTGAGAGTCAGAAAACTCTGGAGGCACCCTGTAGTTACACAGAACACTGATATCACAATTCCATGTACATTGATCCAGCACAGAGTTTTACCTCCTGCTCGAGCTGCTCGGGTTCCTACCAATCTGCCGTGAACCTAGGTATCTTTAAGCCCTTGCACCTGTGACTTAGTGTTCGAACAACGTATCTCCACGCTGAAGCTGGACAATCCTGTATTTTTGGCATTTGCTGTTTCTGAGTATTCCCTTATTCTATGTTTTGTTTGATCTTGTCTATGTTCTCAGGGTTTCCCTCTGGCTGTGCAGTTATATTCTCTTTGTTTTCTTTCCGTGGATCCCTCAGTATAGACTCTGTGTGTACCCCATGTCCTTCCAGCATGCTATTTGGTCGCACTTTGCCCGCACAAATGTGCTAGAGAGCTGCAACATGGAGGTTGCCTCACAGTGCAACATCCACACCTCCAGTGGCTCTGGTGAAGACAGAGTGAGTCCTTAAACTCTGCAACTTTGGCACATCTCTCTTTGAGTGTGGTCCCACTGCCCCCACAGCTGTGAGGTTCCGTACATCTGGTTAATTGTTCATTGGTCTTTAGATCTTGAGTTACAGTCCCAGGTGGTCTTACCCTCTGATTGTGACAACTGATTGAGAAAGGCTACTCTAGTGTGAATGCAAGGCAAGTGATTTGGAATAAGAGGGGCCCACTGAGCTTAACAGCTCAGAAATGTACTTGGATGACTTCAGTGGTTCTGTTTAGAGTTGGGCGAATGGTTCGGGCCAAGCAAAAGTTTGGGCCAAACATCGCCTGTTCGCCCATTCAGCGAACACCCGAATTTGTAATTTTCAGGGCATTTGGCGAGTGATCGTCCCGTTGAATGCCCTGCAATGCACTGCATGCTGCACAGTGCATTCTAAGCCCTGATTGAGCAAAGCTTTGCCCAATCAGAGAGCAGTGAATAACTAGTTGTTAAGGAGCAGACCAGAAAGCTGGCTAAGATGTCACTAACAATGGATGAGTCATCAGCTAATGAGTCATCAGCTGTCAATGGGCTTCCCCGCAGACAGCTCAATAAAAAAAAATGCTGGAAATTAAAAAGGGTGGCACCGCCCCCTTGTGACGTCACCAACCCAGCAAGCACCTGTTGGTGACATCACAAGTGGGGCGGTGCCACTGGGTGACATTGCTAGGTGGCTCCACCACTTACCTAGGTAAGAAATGTCAAATGGCAGAGAAGGCATTTGCCTTATTGGACGGCGGCGTGATTTTTTTCCTTTTTTGGGTCTGGCGGTGCGGTGGATGTCGTGATTGACAATGCATTTACATTGGGGGCACTGTTTTTTTGTATTGTAATAGACATGTGCATTCACTTTCGTCCAAATGCATTTTCGTCCGAATTTTGGGTATTTTCATTTTATCGCTTTAACAAACAATAATGAACGTGCAGAATTCGAAAACCGAAAGATCCGACATAAACAAATGCTTTATTTTCATTTTCATTGTGACAACAGTTCGATATAGATAGGAGATTCGACATGATGCTGACAATAGCGATCTGTGTCCATCGAATGGATTTTCGGACGAATGCATTTTTACGAAACAAACTAAATAAAAACGAATTTCAGGAGTAACTAAATAAATTTATTTTTCGGACTATGTCTTTGTGTTTTTATTACTTTTTGATACTTTTTTGGTGAATGGGTAGGGGTACTATTTACCCCATACTCAGGGGCAGGATCTGGGGGTCCCCTTGTTAAAGGGAGCTTCCAGATTCTGATAAGCCCCCTGCCCACATACTCCTACAACCACAGCCCAGGGTTGTGGGGATGAAGCCCTTGTGACAAGACAAGGTGCTTTGGGGTGGGGGGCAGAGCCCCCTCTGCCCCAAAGCACCCACTCCCCATGTTGAGGGCATGTGGCCTGGTATGTTTCAGGAGGTGGGGCCGCTCGCTCGCCCCCCCTTCTGTGGCCTGTTGGGCTGCATGCTCAGATAAGGGTCTGGTATAGATTTTGGGGGGACCCCACACTTTTTTTTTACATTTTGGTGTGGGGTTCCCCTTAAAATCCATACCAGACCCAAAGCCGGGAATGGTATTGTTTTGCTGGAAATTTAAATGTAATTTCATTAATTTTATTTCTTTAGAAATCATTTTTGCTGCAGCATGTTCCTTTACGTGCTACAGATGTGCCACTTTAAAGGCAGAATAAGGGGACCCCCAGGAACTACATTTAAAGGAATTTTTCATTTTTATTGTTCCATTTTAAACATCATTAAAATCACGGCTCCTGTGAAAACGATCTTTTAAAAAAAAAAGTTTGCAATGATACATGTCCCCAAGGTCAGTACCCAGACCCCCATAGCATTTTTTAATGGTCAATTGATTGCATATAATCCTTCAAAATGGGGTCATTTGATCTTTCAAGTTTGGGTCCCATAGACGTTAATAGGGTTCGCCATTCAGGTCAGAACTTTTTCTCTGTTCAGGAGTTCTGGTGCGAACCAAACAGGGGGGTGTTCGGCCAATCTCTAGTTCTGTTGTAAATTTGAGGATAAACCGTTCCACAGTACCTGCAGTTACAGACTTCAATGAGAGTTTGTTTTACCTCATTTACTGCTTGTTATTAATATATACAGTGGGGACAGATAGTAAATTTTTCACTCTTTGTTATATTGCAACCATTTGCTAAAATCATTTAAGTTCATTTTTTTCCTCATAAATGTACACACAGCACCCCATATTGACATAAAAACACAGAACTGTTGACATTTTTGCAGATTTATTAAAAAAGAAAAACTGAAATATCACATGGTCCTAAGTATTCAGACCCTTTTCTGTGACACTCATATATTTAACTCAGGTGCTGTCCATTTCTTCTGATCATCCTTGAGATGGTTCTACACCTTCATTTGAGTCCAGCTGTGTTTGATTATACTGATTGGACTTGATTAGGAAAGCCACACACCTGTCTATATAAGACCTTACAGCTCACAGTGCATGTCAGAGCAAATGAGAATCATGAGGTCAAAGGAACTGCCTTAAGAGCTCAGAGACAGAATTGTGGCAAGGCACAGATCTGGCCAAGGTTACAAAAAATTTCTGCTGCACTTAAGGTTCCTAAGAGCACAGTGACCTCCATAATTCTTAAATGGAAGACGTTCGGGACAACCAGAACCCCTCCTAGAGCTGGCTGTCCGGCCAAACTGAGCTATCGGGGGAGAAGAGCCTTGGCGAGTGAGGCAAAGAAGAACCCAAAGATCACTGTGGCTGAGCTCCAGAGATGCAGTCAGGAGATGGGAGAAAGTTGTAGAAAGTCAACCATCACTGCAGCCCTCCACCAGTCGGGGCTTTATGAGTGGCCCGACGGAAGCCTCTCCTCAGTGCAAGACACCTGAAAGCCCGCATGGAGTTTGCTAAAAAACACCTGAAGGACTCCAAGATGGTGAGAAATAAGATTCTCTGGTCTGATGAGACCAAGATAGAACTTTTTGGCCTTAATTCTAAGTGGTATGTGTGGAGAAAACCAGGCACTGCTCATCACTTGTCCAATACAGTCCCAACAGTGAAGCATGGTGGTGGCAGCATCATGCTGTGGGGGTGTTTTTCAGCTGCAGGGACAGGACGACTGGTTGCAATCGAGGGAAAGATGAATATAGTAGTAGTAGTAGCTAAGTACAGGGATATCCTGGACGAAAACCTTCTCCAGAGTGCTCAGGACCTCAGACTGGGCCGAAGGTTTACCTTCCAACAAGACAATGACCTTAAGCACACAGCTAAAATAATGAAGGAGTGGCTTTACAACAACTCCGTGACTGTTCTTGAATGGCCCATCCAGAGCCCTGACTTAAACCCAATTGAGCATCTCTGGAGAGACCTAAAAATGGCTGTCCACCAACGTTTACCATCCAACCTGACAGAACTGGAGAGGATCTGCAAGGAGGAATGAGAGAGGATCCCCAAATCCAGGTGTGAAAAACTTGTTGCATCTTTCCCAAAAAGACTCATGGCTGTATTAGATCAAAAGGGTGCTTCTACTAAATACTAAGCAAAGGGTCTGAATACTTAGGACCATGTGATATTTCACTTTTTCTTTTTTAATAAATCTGCAAAAACATCAACAATTCTGTATTTTTCTGTCAATATGGGGTGCTGTGTGTACATTAATGAGGAAAAAAAATGAACTTAAATGATTTTAGCAAATGGCTGCAATATAACAAAGAGTGAAAAATTTAAGGGTCTGAATACTTTCCGTCCCCACTGTAAATTCTTAAATGTGCACTCTAGTAAAGTGATAAGCTGTTAATCCTACAAATAAATGAAATAAGAATGTTCTTCATTTAAAGATGTTTTTTAAAGAAGGATTTGTTTAATTAGCTTGTGTATACCATATCCAAACCTATTGTAAATGCATATCTACATCATTTTTAGTATCCACTGTTTAAATTCCAGTATTCTCCAAGGACAGTATATCTAATTAATACCCACAACTGTGGTCTGTTGTACTCAGGAGCAGTAAAAATAAAGGACCCTACATAGACTAAGTAAAAGACTCACTAACACATCTTCATCTTTCATTGATTTTAACTGTGCTTGGCATCAAAAACAAGCCTCAAAAGGGTGAGCATTGTTTCATATGGGTTCAAGAATTGTGCATCATCAGCTTTCAGTGCCTTGGCAGAGTGGTGGATCAATGCAGGTAAATATGGTATATACTATTTTCATCTATCGATCTGCTTCTCAGAGTACTGAAAGCTTTTATGGAATGTATTAAAGGTCCTTCAATAGAACACACCTGAAATCAAAAGAACATGGATATATTTAAGGGCCCTTTTTGTAATAACCCATTATGCTGTAAAAAAAAAAATAATAATGCAAATGACTTGTAGTTTGATAACCCCCTTTACATTGTAAGCACATGCCGACAGAACACCTTCTACTAGTTATAAAGACTATTGTTTCCCCCTTACTTAAGAAGTTCAAAGGATGCTAAGACAGAGATAAGAGCAAGGAAAAGGAGAAAGTAGTACAGATATGTAGAGAAACATAAAAAATGAATAACAGAGGTAAACACGAGCATTGCAAGAAAATTACAAGGAACCAGAGAATAAAGAGAAAAGAAGACATAAGAAAGACAAAATGTGAGGTGAAAGCAGTAGACACTTGAAAATAAAGGCATGGATAAAAGCTGAGGAATAAAGGAAAAAAAAACTTTAATTTTGAAAAACTAAGAAAGAGAAGCAGATGAAGGTTTAGGGTAAAGGCACAGGAATGTTCAGTGCAGGTCCTCAGTTTGGCCATGAGGTGTCACCATATTTAGCCCTAATGCCCCGTACACATGGTCGGACATTGATCGGACATTCCGACAACAAAATCCTAGGATTTTTTCCGACGGATGTTGGCTCAAACTTGTTTTGCGTACACACGGTCGCATAAAGTTGTCGGATGTTCCGATCGCCAAGAACGCGGTGACGTCAACCACATACGACGAGACTAGAAAAGGCCATTTCAGAACCAAGCACGGCACCCTTTGGGCTCCTTTTGCTAATCTCTGTTAGTAAAAGTTTGGTGAGAGACAATTCGCGCTTTTTCAGACGCGTGGCTTTCAGATTGTTTTCTGCAGTTCAGTTTGTGCTTGTGGGCTTGTATCTGCTCTTCAGTGCGTGCAAGCAAGCTACGCGTGACTTGGATTAGTCATTGTGTTCTTGTTCAATCGTTGCTGTTTATCAGGTCGCTGTTCTTCAGTGCGTTCTGTTACTTCGTTCTGAGCAGCCGACCGTTTTCTAGCCATGTTGCGTATACGTACTCCTCGTAGAGTTCGTGCTGTGCGGGGCTTGGTGTTGGGGTCCTGACCTTGACACAAGTCCAGTCCATGAACAGGGTGGGGAGGAGTTCATGGACCAAGAATTGGTTGCTTCAGCGTGACCAGTTCTCTCATATGCCTTTGCTCCGTGAGATCCGTGAGAATAATCCTGATGATTTCAGGAACTTTCTCCGGATGACGGATCCCGTATTTCACCGTTTGTTGGCTTTGCTGACCCCCTATATCAGCAGGCAGGATACCTGCATGAGGCAAGCTATCACTCTGGAGCAGAGGCTAGTTGCTACCCTGCGGTACTTGGCAACAGGGAGAAGCCTGCAGGACTTGAAGTTCTCGACAGGCATCTCCCCCCAGGCTCTGGGGATGATTATCCCAGAGACCTGTTCTGCCATCATCCAGGTCCTGCAGAAGGAGTATATGAAGGTAAGATTTTTTTCCTTTAATATCACATTTTATTGTATTTAATGTTTGATAATGTAATGTATTTCTTTCCTCATTCCCTAGTTACCATGATTGTAATATGCTGTGAATGTCCCCTTTGTCCTCATGCATGCTGGAATTTTTTTTTTTTTCTCCTTCATACATATTTGCCTTCACTTACCTCCCCAGCTTGGTCTCCTGCCCTATATACACATCATGTAGTCACTTAACAATGTATTTTATCAGCTCCATAGTAGTGCTTTACCCCAAACACCCCTAAAATGTTTAGAAATCTGATTTGTGCATTAAATTCAGGCAGAGTGCCAGAGGCTTTTTTTGTGGTGTCCCCAAATAATTTTTAACCCTCCCTCCCCCCAACTGCTAGGTCAGCTGATCCCAATTCCCCATACACACTATACCCACATCTTTTGTGGTCAGATGTATGGATGAATTCCCTAAAGCATGTAGTGCAAGGGCCTGCCTGAATACTTTCAAATGGTACTGTTTAAAGTTTTTGTATCCTATTATTATCTTGCTAGGTAATAGCAGAATGTCCAGATGTGCTCAAATGTGTACAGTGTGTATTTATATCTTTGTATTATGACACTTCTTTCCTGTCCAGTGGTCTGCCAATAGTGTAACTAAGGAGGGGTTGTTCCAAGTAATAACCATTATTTAGGCATTCATCTCTCAATGAAGTGGAGAGGGTTACCTGTCCAAGATCCCCCCCACCCTATAATGTTAGAAATGGCCCATGAGAGGGGGGGAGGGGGAATATGATAGGTGTATCTTATACTTTGGTGTTGTAGAATTCCCCTTAATAAATGTTATCTGGATGTTGGCCAATAATGTTTGTGTCTAATCTGCTTTCCATGTTTGTGCAAAAATACTAATTTACTTTTGTTTTCCTCAACAGTTTCCTTCCACGCCACAGGAATGGCAGACTGTGGCCTCCCACTTTGCCCAGCGGTGGGACTTTTTCTAACTGCGGAGGGGCAATTGATGGGAAACACGTCCACATCATCCCACCACCCAACTTGGGGTTGTACTATTATAATTACAAGGGGTTCAATAGTATTGTGATGTTGGCGGTGGTGTCGGCTAATTACGAATTCCTGTATGTGGACATGGGGAAGAATGGCCGGATGTCCGATGGTGGAGTCATCGCCCAGACGGAGTTTTACAGGTGTCTCCAGAATGGCAGCTTGGACTTGCCACCTCCAGAAGAGAATGTGGAAGGACACCCATTCGTCTTCGTTGCGGATGAAGCATTTGCGCTGGGGGACCATCTTATGCGGCCATTCCCGATGAGGACCCTCACCTCGGAACAGAGGGTTTTTAATTACCGGCTGGCCAGAGCCAGAAGAGTGGTGGAGAACACATTTGGAATCATGGCCAGCCGGTTCCGCCTATTTCTTACACCCATCCATATGGCGGAGTATAAACTGAATCATATAATCCTGGCGTGCTGTGTTCTACATAACTTTTTACGGCAACATTCTGCCAACTATGCTGGCTCAGTTGGGCCTGAGGCCGGAATTATAAATGAAACAACCCTGACGACGCTTGAAAGTGGCCGTCCTGGCTTGCCCTCCCTGAGTGCCCGTGATGTCCGGCTAAGATACCTTGAGTTCTTTGCGGGTAGGGGGGCCATCAATATGCCAGACAATTTGTGAAACCTTGATCAAATAAAAAACAATTAAGCAAATCTTTGGTGACATTTACTGCTTGTGTTTGTTTTTGCTGACCCTGACCGAAATGTGGTGAGTGCTGAAAATGGCGTGTTTGTGTAACCTTATACAAAGCACTGTTGGTTGTTATTTACTAAAGGCAAATATACTTTGCACTACAAGTGCACTTGTAGTGCAAAGTGGATTTGCCCTTAGGAAATAACACCCATTGTCACAGAAAGCAGCAATTACATCACCACAAAAGTGTTGTAGCGTTGAGACATAAATCCACAAATTCTTGATTAACAATCTTTTTAATACCTGCACAATCACATGTGCATTTAGAAAAGGTTTTTAAAACAAACCAACATGTTTGCTGTATAACAATTTTTGGGGTGGCATTATCAAAAATAGAAATGTCCATTTAAGATAAAACAGGCATGTGTAAAACCAACAAGAAAGACACAAATCTTGAACTTACAAAGTTCACATATGGTAAAACTTGAAGGCAATATCAGACATGAGTATTTAGGAACTGTGTTTGATATTGCGTTCAGATGGGGTGAAGTCACCCCAGGAAAAGCCAAATTTTGAAGATGCACACCAATTTACAAATGTCAACATGTGCTAGCTGCCATCACGGGGGATCAAGGGACGTGTTTTGGGGGAGCAACCCTTTCCTCTCAGCTAGTTTATTATTGAGGAAGGGGTTGCACCCCCAAAACGCGTCCATTGATCTCCCGTGATGGCAGATAGCACATGTTGGCACACTGTGTGCATCCTCAAAATTTGGCTTTTCTAAAAATCGCTAAAACATTTTTAACATTGTAGCGTACGAAAAAAACTAAGGGATTTGGAGGGGTTTTAAACTCTCCCCAAAACATCAATTATGTTATTATTTTTTTGAATAACATCATTGATGTTTTTATTGATGTTTTCCAAAGCTAAATTACACCCCATGATCTCCCCAATCAGGATCTGTGCACTTTCAGAGGTGAAATGCCCTGGATCCACAACATCACGATCACCTAAAAAGAGAGAAAACAAAAAAAAAAACAGGTATTATAAATATGCCGGCATCCATCTCTTACCTGAGTCTGTGGTCACAGACACTCACCTGTTGTGGTGCCAATTTCCACCACGTCTTCTTCCTCCTCCCGCTCTTCTTGGGTTGGGGGTATTTCCCCTTCTTCCCGAGGTGGGGGGTCTGTGGTCTCCTCAAATGAGGGGTGTCCTCCGAGTCTTTTCTCCCCTATGTAAAACAAAAATGGTATAATTAGCACACAGATATTTGATGGCCGAAATATAAGGATGAAACATTGCTTGGAAGTGTGGTACAATTGTCTATTTTGGCAGAGTTCCAAGATGTAGCATTTTTATTGTCCGTTGTCAAGCTTCAAGACTTTACCTGTCTTGTACAAGCTTCACAGATGGAGACCCCCCTATAGTATACACTCGAGCTCCTGTGTGGGCCCCCTAATAAAAAGGGTGTTCTGGTGTCCCACACTAGTGCTCCAGCGTCCAGATGTGAAAACAGCTGCTGAGTGTCCTCTCCTTACACAGAATCTAGTTTGCATTTCATTCTAGTCACAAACCCATCTACACAACCCAATATTTTTCATGCAAGTAGGCCCTAAAAAATGTGGGCAAATGCATATGGCCTAAACAATGGTGTTTTATAGGCCGAAAGAAAAATGTTTGATACGAACGAATAATGGGCCCATGAACATGAAAGTTGCCATTTTAAACTGTACAACACTTAAGAAAAGCACATGGAGCAGCACGAACGTAATAAAGACAAAAAGAATAGGAACACAGCACAACTACTTACTATTTTGCAGCACTCTCCGGATCTTTCTGTACTGCTCGGGCTCTCTTAATTTCAGGTCCAACCACCGCTTCATGAGCTGATCTTTCGATCGTCATACCCCGAAATTCCGGTGCAGACTTTTGACCACTTTCGCTATGATCTTGGCCTTTCTGATATTGGGGTTGGGGTAAGGTCCATACTTCCCATCATAGTCGGCCTTCTTCAGGATGTCGACCATCTCCAACATCTCCCCAAAGGACATATTTGAGGCCTTAAATCGTCTCCTTCTGGATTGGGACGTTTCCGGATCCGGGCTTTCCTCCTCCTCGTTGCTATAATTAGCACGCACCCGCTCTGACTCCGCCATGTGCTCTTCACCCACTGCACCGAACTAAAAGGGGCGGGGAATAGACTAGAAAGAACGTCAGGGGCGGGCGGAGTTACACGCATGCGCAGTGTGTATAAAGTGTAACACGCGTGCGTAGTACGTACGATCTGTGAGCGGAGGAAGGAGTATCGGAGGCGCCGATTGTGATAACGAAGTTAAGAGCCAAACTTGGGCCTATACTGCTTCTAGATTGAGGCCTATATTGTAACTAGATTAGGAGAGTTTTGCCTGACATTAGGGTTTGTCTTGTGTTGTGTCTTGCAGTGAAAATGGATATCTTGAACGATACCGACTTTATGGCAATCTTCATTGACATGTTCAGGGAGCTGCCTTGTCTGTGGCAGATAAACCACCCACATTATAAGAACCAAACAAAGAGGAAGGCAGCACTGGATCAATTGCTGGAAATTGTGAAGCAGGTGATCCCCACGGCAGACACCACCTATTTGAAGATCCTAATTGGTGGCCTGAGGAGCACTTATCTAAGGGAGCACAAGAAGGTCCAGGATTCGCAGAGATCCAGAGCAGCAGATGACATCTATGTCCCCAGGATGTGGTACTATGACAGGCTGCATTTTCTGGCAGGCCAGACTGAACCCAGGTCATCACTCTCCAGTCTTCCTTCCACGCTTCCTTCCCCCCCCAGCTGAGGCTTCTGACGCCCAACCTGGGCCTTCCAGGCAGCAACATGTGGAGGAGCCCAGCTTGAGCCAGGCATAGCATTCCTCTAAATAGTTCAGGTTGTCCAATCAATGATGTTAACTAGATGTTAGTTTGGAGTACTAATTTATGTTTTGGATTGATGATGCAGAAACTAAAACCATGTCCCTTTTTCATACACGGGGAAGTCTCAGCCAGGAGGTGGCCGGGCCGAGCAGGCTGCCTGATATCCAGGTCCCTCCCCTACACCCACAAAGAGAAAGTGGCAGGAAGAGGAGTACCCTAGAGGAGGCTGCCATAGGTCTCTTTTGGAAGGCTACAGGGACCCTGACAGCCCCCCACACTGTGGAGGAGGACTTTGCTGGCATAATTGCCTGTAAAATGCAGCGGATGGAGGAGGGCCAACAACTCATGTGTGAGTCATTAATGCTGGAAGCTATCAATAAGGGGTTGAGGTGCCAAATAACATCTGCTACCCACATTTGTGACCTCACACATGGTCCTCCTCCTCCTCCTCCAGGTCCTTCTACTTCTCCTCCTCCTGCTCCTCCTCCAGGTCCTACTAGTCCTCCTCCTCCTCCAGGTCCTACTCCTCCTCCTGCCACATCTCCAACAGCAGAGCCACAGCCGGGAAGGAAGCGTGGAAAGAAGACCAGAAAGTGATGACCCTGGGTCCAGTCTGGTCTGGAAAAAGATGCAGCCTCTTGTGGTACCACAGCCTGGGGACACAGATGTCATCTGCTGCTTTCCGGATCTCTGGGACTTCTGGACCAGACTGCACTCCCTTACATATGGATTCCTCAGGCCACCAATTTTGATGTTAAAGAATTGATGTCTGCCCTAGGGGTCCAAGGCTTCGCTAATTTCTACTGTTTCTCCAGTGTTGCCTCCCTCTTTGTTTGATTCTGAGCCCTTAATAAAGGATTTTTGGTTTCAATTATACTCTCCTATGTGTGTTTTCCTTCAAAAAGGACAGTTTGTTTGTGAGGATTCAGGTACATTTCTAAAGTACAATGTGAAATTAACAAGGGACACCAACACCAAACAATCCTTGAGATTAAATAATATAAGATATCAATGGTGTTGTGGTAACTTGACACATAAAACACACACAAAAATATTCTGGAGTAAAACTAAAAATAAATAAAATAAAACAAAGATCAGCCTTGGAAAAAATACAAACCTAAAAAAAAAAAAAAAAAAATATATATATTTTTGTCAGATGTGACAAATCAAAATATATTGAGGGAATCCCGATAAATAATAAAGAAAGAAGTTTGTGATAAGTCTGTGTGAATATGAGCAGCAAAACTACTTCATTCTTCTCACATTATAAAGAAGAAGAGAGTGCGCTGTTTTAAACCATTTTTAACATTGCACCGTGACGAAAGTGTTGTATCCATTGCGAACGCTAAGTTTACCAGACCGAGCTGTTCCGTCTCGGAATTTCTTCTGAGCATGCGTGGCACTTTGTGCATCGGAACAGGCCACACACGGTCGGAATTGACGAGATCGGATTTTGTTGTCGGAAAATTTTATAGCCTGCTCTCAAACTTTGTGTGTAGGAAAATCCGATGGAAAATGTCCAATGGAGCCCACACACGGTCGGAATTTCTGACAACACGCTCCGATCGGACATTTTCCATCGGAAAATCCGACCGTGTGTACGGGGCATAAGAGTATGCTAGAGACCCCCTGTAGAGAGTGGGCAGTGTAATCTCATAGATATTCGCTAGAGGCCCCCAGAGTAGCAGCAGGGTGTAATATTGGGAATTACAAGTCCTTTCTATGCCATTGAGGAGCCTCTTGAGATTTTAATAAATAGTCTGGTGGAAATCTGCCCAGGATTTTTGTGGAAAGTGTCTGAGGGTCGGGACCAGGGCAAAGCAAGAAATTAGTCTATGAGGCTCTATTTTTCAGTGCTTCCTCTTAGATGGGAAGCAAAGGATGAAGGGTGCAGAACTATTGAATCTACTCACATTTCCTATTCATTAGGTGCAAAAACCTTTAAAAGTTACAGGCACCATGGCTTGGCTCTCCTCTTGTTATGGTTCACTCTATTGTTTGTAACATTAGAAAAAACGTTCAGCCATCATAGGGATGGCTGAGGTATGTAAATATGTAAAACCAACCGTTTACTAAAAAGTTACTAGGACTTTGTTGTTTGGACTCGTCCTTCTCCTAACCTCAAGATGGGCCAACCTCTGCAAACATATGGTGCTGAGTGAGGATGTTATTGGGGTCCATTTTAATAAGGCCTGAAGCAGGTATAGGATAGAATACTTGGAGGTTGCTGGTTGGGCCAGGGTGTGATAAGATTATCAGCAGGGTACCTTGTGGAGGATCAGATGTCAATAGTGAGCTGGTAGGTCTAGGGGGCCATCTTTTGTCCCGGCAGGAATGGGTTAAAGAAGGCACATAATTCTGCTTGTTGTACACATAAAGGACAACTAGTACAGCACATGGCTCTGTTAGATCCCATACACACTATTAGATTTTCTGCAGATTTTTGTCTTCAGATTTACCAAAACCATGTAGTGCAAGGGCCTGTCTGATTGCATACAAATTGAAATTCTGCCCTGTACACACGGTCGGACATTGATCGGACATTCTGACAACAAATCAATGGATCTTTTCCGACGGATGTTGGCTCAAACTTGTCTTGCATACACACGGTCACACAAAGGTGTTGGAAAATCTGATCGTTCTGAACACGGTGACGTAAAACACGTACGTCGGGACTATAAACGGGGCAGTAGCCAATAGCTTTCATCTCTTAATTCATTCTGAGCAGGCGTGGAACTTTGTGCGTCGGATTTGTGTACACATGATCTGAGTTTTCGACAATGGATTTTGTTGTCAGAAAATTTTATAGCAAGCTCTCAAACTTTGTGTGTCGGAAATTCCGATGGAAAATGTGTGATGGAGCCCACACACGGTCGGAATTTGATAGGACAACAAGGTCCTATCACACATTTTCCGTCGGAAAATCCGACCGTGTGTACTGGGCATTAGGGTTTGACCTCATATTATATGGTTTTGGTAAATCTGAAGACAAAAATCTGCAGAAAATCTAATGCCCCGTACACACGATCGGACATTGATCGGACATTCCGACAACAAAATCCATGGAATTTTTCCGACGGATGTTGGCTCAAACTTGTTTTGTCTACACACGGTCGCACAAAGTTCTTGGAATTTCCGATCACTAAGAACGCGGTCACGTACACCACGTACAACAAGACTATAAAAGGGCAGTTCAGAACCAAGCACGGCATCCTTTGGGCTCCTTTTGCTAATCTCGTGTTAGTAAAAGTTTGGTGTGAGACGATTCACTCTTTTTCAGACTTGTGGTTTTCAGATCGTATTTCTGCTGTTCAGTTTGTGCTTGTGGGTTTTATATCTGTTCTTCAATGCAAGCAGTGAGTTACCCTCGACTTGTCTTTGTGTTCTTGTTCGTTCATTACTGATTTTCAGGTCGCTCGTCACAGGCCTTGCTGTTCTTCAGTGCGTTCTGTTACTTCGTTCTGAGCAGCCGACCGTTTTCTAGCCATGTTGCGTATACGTACTCCTCGTAGAGTTTGTGCTGTGCTGGGGCTTGGTGTTGGGGTCCTTACCTTGACACAAGCCCAGTCCATGAACAGGGTGGGGAGGAGTTCATGGACCAAGAATTGGTTGCTCCAGCGTGACCAGTTCTGTCACATGCCTTTGCTCCGTGAGATCCGTGAGAATAATCTTGACGATTTCAGGAACTTTCTCCGGATGACAGACCCCATATTTCACCTTTTGTTGGCTTTGCTGACCCCCTATATCAGCAGGCAGGATACCTGCATGGGGCAAGCCATCACTCCGGAGCAGAGGCTAGTCGCCACCCTGCGGTACTTGGCGACGGGGAGAAGCCTGCAGGACCTCAAGTTCTTGACAGGCATCTCCCACCAGGCTCTGGGGATGATTATCCCAGAGACCTGTTCTGCCATCATCCAGGTTCTGCAGAAGGAGTATATTAAATAAGATTTTTATCCTTTAAAATCACATTTTATTGTATATAATGATTGATAATATATTGTATTTCTTTCCTCAATCCCTAATTACCATGATTGTAATATGCTGAGAATGTCCCCTTTGTCCTCATGCTTGCTGGATTTTATGTAATTGTTTTTTGGCCTTCATGCATATTTGCCTTCGCTTACCTCCCCAGCATGCTCTCCTGGGCCTATATTCACCTCATGTAGTCACTTAACAATGTATTTTGTCAGCTCCATAGTAGTGCTTTACCCTAAACACCCCCTAAAATGTTGAAAATTGTGATTTGTGCTTGAAATTCAGGCAGAGTGCCAGAGGTTTTTTTTTTTGTGTTCACAAAATCATTTGGAACCCTCCCTCCCCCCAACTGCTAACTCAGCTGATAACAATCCTCTATCTGCTGACTTTGCCAAACCCATACACACTATACCCACTTCTTTTGTGGTCAGATTTATGGATGAATTCCCCAAAGCATGTAGTGCAAGGTCCTGCCTGAATACTTTTAAATGGTACTGTTTTAAGTTTTTGTATCCTATTATTATCTTGATAGGTAATAGCAGAATGTAAAAATGTGCTAAAATGTGTACAGTGTGTATTTATCTCTTTGTAGTATGACACTTCTTACCTGTCCAGTGGGCTGCCAATAGTGTAAGTAAGGAGGGGCTGGCCAAAGTAATACACATTATTTAGGCATTCATCTCTCAATTAAGTGGAGAGGGTTACCTGTCCAAAACATCTCCCCCCCATACATTTTTACAAATGGCCCATGAGGGGGGGGGGGGTTCTGATAGGTGGACCTTATACCTTTGTCTTTAAATAGTCCCTAAAATAAATGTTATACTGATGTTGGCCAATAATGTTTGTGTCTAATCTGCATTCCATGTTTATGTGCAAAATGAATAATTTTTTATTCTTGTTTGACTTCACAGTTTCCTTCCAACCCACAGGAATGGCAGACTGTGGCCTCCCACTTTGCCCAGCGGTTGGACTTTCCTAACTGCGGAGGGGCAATTGATGGGAAACACGTCCACATCGTCCTACCACCCAACTCGGGGTCATACTATTACAACTACAAGGGGTTCAATAGTATTGCGATGTTGGCAGTGGTGTCGGCTACTTACGAGTTCCCGTATGTGGACTTGGGGAAGAATGGCCGGATGTCAGATGGTGGAGTCATCGCCCAGACGGAGTTCTACAGGCATCTCCAGAATGGCAGCTTGGACTTGCCACCTCCAGAAGACAATGTGGAAGGACTCCCATTCGTCTTCGTTGCGGATGAAGCGTTTGAGCTGGGGGACCATCTTATGCGGCCATTCCCTATGAGGACCCTCACCCCGGACCAGAGGGTTTTTAATTACCGGGTGGCCAGAGCCAGAAGAGTGGTGGAGAACACGTTTGGAATAATGGCCAGCCGGTTCCGCCTATTTCTTACACCCATACACATGGCGGTGTATAAACTCAATCATAACATCCTGGCTTGCTGTGTTCTCCACAACTTTTTAAGGAGAAATTCTGTGAACTATGCTGGCTCAGTGGGGTCTGAATCCAGAATTCATGTAAATGAACCAACCCTGATGGCACTTGAAGCTGGCCGTCCTGGCTTGCCCCCCCTGAGTGCCCGCAAGGTCCGTCTAAGATACATGGAATACTTTGCGGGTAGGGGGACTATCAATATGCCAGACAATGTCTGAGACATTTTTTAAATAAAAAACAAATTTTAACTACTAAAATATTTGCTGACATTTACTGCTTGTGTTTCTTTTAGCTGACCCTGACATACATTTGGAGAGTCCTGAAAATGGCGTGATTGTGTAACATTAGAAAGCACTGTTGGGTGTTATTTACTAAGGGCAAAGAGACTTTGCACTACAAGTGCACTTGAGACTGCACTGAAACTGCACTTGTGCAAAGTGGATTTGCCCTTAGTAAATAACCCCCATTGCCAAAGAACACACCAATTTTACCACACCCAAAGTTTTGGAGCATTGAAAGAAGAATCCACACATTCTTGATTATCAATCTTTTTAATACCAGCACAATCACATGTGCATTTATAAAAGGTTTTTAAAACAAACCAACATGTTTGTTGTATAACAATTTTTTGGGTCACATTAATAAAGGTAGAAATGTCCATTTAAGGTAAAACAGGCATGTTTCAAACCAACAAGAAATACACAAATCTGGAACTTACAAAGTTCAACTTTGTTATAAATTGAAGGCAATATCAGACATGAGTATTTATAAACTGTGTTTGATATTGCGTTCAGACGGGGTGAAGTCACCCCTGGAAAAGCCAGATTTGGAAGATGCACACAAATTGCCGAATGTCAACATGTGCTAGCTGCCATCACGGGGATCAAGGGACGTGGTTTGGGGGTGCAACCCCTTCCTCTCAGCTACTTTATTATTGAGGAAGGGGTTGCATCCCCAAAACACATACATTGATCTCCTGTGATGGTAGATAGCACATGTTGACACACTGTATGCATCTTCAAAATTTGGCTTTTCTGGAATATGTCCAAAAATGTGAAAAATGTTTTCAGTAAAAAAAGTAAGGGATTTGAAGGTGTTTTAAACTCTCCCTAAAACATCAATGATGTTCTTCATTTTGTTTTGAGCATCATTGATGTTTTGCTTGATGTCCCTATTACACCCCATCATCTCCCCGATCACGATCTGGCACTGGTGAAATGACCTGGATCCACAACATCACGATCATCTAAAAATATAGAAACAAAAACACACCATGTATTATAAATATGCCGGCATCCATCTCTTACCTGAGCCTGTGGTCGCAGACACTGACCTGTTCACCTGTCGCAGACACTTCCTCCTCCTCATCCTGTTGGCTTTGGGGGATTTCCACTTCTTCATGAGGTGGGGGGTCTGTTGTCTCCTCGGATGAGTGGTTTCCTCCGAGTCTTTTCTCCCCATGTTAAAAAAAATAGGTATACTTAGCACATAGGTATTTGATGACAGAAAGTGTAAAATGAAACATTGCTTAGAAGTGGGGTACAATTGTCTATTTTGGCAGAGTTCCAAGATGAAGAAATATTTTTGTCACTTTGTCAAGCTTGAATACTTACCTGTTTTGTAAAAGCTTCACAGATGGAGACACCTCTATAGTATCCACTGGAGCACCTGTGTGGGCCCCCTAATAAAAAGGGTGTTCTGGTGTCCCACACTAGTGCTCCAGTGTCCAGATGTGTAAACCGCTGCTGAGTGTCCTCTCCATACACAGAATCTAGTTTGCATTTCATTCTAGTTCCAAACCCATCTAGACAACAAATTTATTTAACAAAAGTATGCCTGAAAAAATGTTTTGAACTGCATCTGGACAAAACATGGTGTTTTCTAGGCCGAACGAACAAATAATGTGCCCATGAACATGAAAGTTGCCATTTTAAACTATACAAAGCAAAGTTAAGAAAAGCACACGGAGCAGCACGAACGTAATAAAAATAAAGAATAGGAACACAGGACAACTACTTACTTTTTTGCAGCACTCTCCTGATCCTTCTATACTGATCATGCTCCCTTAATTTGAGGTCCGACCACCGCTTCCTCAGTTGATCCTTGGATCGCCGTACCCCAAAATTATGGTGCAAACTCTTGACTACTTTCGCCATGATCTTGGCCTTTCTGACATTGGGGTTGGAGTAAGGTCCATACTTCCCATCATAGTCGGCCCTTTTCAGGATGTCGACCATCTCCAAAATCTCCCCAAAGGACATATTTGATGCCTTAAATCGTCTCCTCCAGGATCGTGATGTTTCTGGCTCCGGCCTTTCCTCCTCCTCCTCGTTGCTGTAATTAACACGCACCTGCTCTGTCTCTACCATGTGCTCTTCCCCACTGCGCCAAACGAGAAGGGGCGGGGAATAGACTAGAAAGAACTTCAGGGGCGGGCGGAGTTTCACACATGCGCAGTGTATATAAAGCATAACACGCGTGCATAGTATATACGATCTGTGAGAGGAGGAAGGAGTATCGGAGGCGCCGATCGTGATAACGAAGGTAAGATTTAAAAATGGGCCTATACTGCTTCTAGATTGAGGCCTCTATTGGGACAAGATTAGGAGACTTTAGCCTGACATTAGGGTTTGTCTTGTGTTGTGATTATAAGAACCAAACAAAGAGGAAGGCAGTGCTGTATAATTTGTTGCAATTTGTGAAGCCGGTGATCCCCGCGGCAGACAATACCTATTTGAAGATCCTAATTGGTGGCATGAGGAGCACTTATCCAAGGGAGCACAAGAAGGTCCAGGATTCCCAGAGATCAGCAGCTGCAGATGACATTCATGTCCCCAGGCTGTGGTACTATGACAGACTGCATTTTCTGTCAGGTCAGACTGAACCCAGGCCACCACTCTTCCTTCCACACTTCCTTCCCCCTCATCTGAGGCTTCTGATGCCCAACCTGGGCCTTCCAGGCAGCAACATGTGGAGGAGCCCAGCTTGAGCCAGGTATAGCATTCTTCTAAATATTTCTGGTTGTCCAATTAATGATGTTAAATATATGTTAGTTTGGAGTACTCATTTCTGATTGTGATTGATGAACCACAAACTAAAACGATGTCCCTTTTTCATACACAGGGAAGTCTCAGGCAGGAGGTGGCCGGGCCAAGTAGGCTGCCCAATACCCAGGTCCCTCCCCTCCGCCTTCAAAGAAAAAGTGGCAGGAAGAGGAGTAACCTGGAGGAGGCTTTAGCCTATTTTGGAAGGCTACTGAGGCCCTCAGAACACCCCACAGTGTGGAAGAGGATTTTGCTGACCTAACAGTCTGCAAAATGATGGAAATGGAGGAGGGCCAACACCTCTTATGTGAGTTTGTCATTTTAGAAGCTCTGCATAAGGGGTTGAGGGGCCAACTCACATGCCAAAGCCACATTTGTGAGCTCAGCCATGGTCCTCCTCCTCCTCCTCCAGGTCCTCCTCCTCCTCCTCCTCCAGGTCCTCCTCCAGGTCCTACTCCTCCTCCTGCCACACCACCAACACCAGAGCCACAGCCGGGAAGGAAGCATGTAAAGAAGACCAGAGAGTGATGGCCTGGGTTCAGTCTGGTCTGGCAAAAGATGCAGGCTCTTGTATGACCACAGCCTGGGGACATACATGTCATCTGCTGCTGTTCATGATCTCTTGGACTTCTGGACCAGATTGTACTCCCTTAGATATGGACTCCTCAGGCCACCAATTTTGCAGTAAAATAATTCATTTGTGCCCTGGGGGCCAAAGGCTTCGCCAATTTCTGCAGTTTCTCCAGCGTTGCCTCCCTCTTTGTTTGGTTATGACCCCTTAATAAAGGAATTTTTGTTTCAATTATACTCGCCTATGTGTGTTTTCCTTCAAAAAGGACCGTTTGTTTGTGAGGAGGCAGGTACATTTCAAAAATACAAAGTAAAATTAACAAGAGACACCAACACCAAACAATCTCCTTGAGATTATATAATACAAGATAATAATGGTGTTGTGGTAACTTGACACACAAAACACATCCAAAAATATTCTTGAGTTACAAAAAAAAAAAAAAAACAAGATCAGACTGGAAAAAAATACAAACAAAAAAAAATAATGAAAATTTTTTGGTCAGATGTGACAAATCAAAATATATTGATGAAATCACGATAAATAATAAAGAAATAAGTGTGTGAGAAGTCTGTGTGAATATGAGCAGCAAAACTACTTCATTCTTCTAGCATTATAAAGAAGGAGAGTGCGCTGCATTAAACAATTTAAAACATTGCAGCGTGACGAAAGTGCTATATCCATTCTGAACGCTAATTTTACCAGACCGAGCAGTTCCGTCTCAAGATTTATTCTCAGCATGCGTGGCACTTTGTGCATCGGAATTAGCCACATACGGTCGGAATTAACGCGATCGGATTTTGTTGTCGGAAAATTTTATAGCCTGCTCTCAAACTTTGTGTGTCGGAAAATCCGATAGAAAAAGTCAGATGGAGCCCACGCACGGTCGGAATTTCCGACAACAAGCTCTGATCGCACATTTTCCGTCGGAAAATCCGTCCGTGTGTATAGGGCATAGTAGCGTGTATGGGGTCTTAAGCCTCATACACATGATCGTATTTTCCGACTGGAAATTTGTGATGACAGGCTGTTGGTGGAAAATCCGACCGTGTGTATGCTTCATTGGACAATTGCTGTCGGATTTTCCATGGACAAATGTTGGATAGCAGGTTTTAAAATTTTCCGCGGACAAATGTCTGTTCTCGCATTTTCTGAGCGTGTGTACACAAGTCCGTCGGACAAAAGTCTAAAGTCCAAACACGCATGTTGGGAAGCAAGGACGAGCCAGAAGCGGTCGGTCTTGTAAACTAGCTTTTGTAATGGAGAATGAGCATTTGTGACGTGGCAAATTATGAAATCTCGAAATGCAGCGCACATTCTCTTCTTCTTTAATGGGATAATAATGAAGCTGTTTTGCTGGTGATACTGATGGAGTTATTGCAAAAAGGCTTTTTTTTTTCTAGTGATATCAAGAATAATATTATTATGCTTTTTTTTATTATTTGGGAAAGTTACCACAACACCATTATCCCGTAGTTTTTAAGATCAAAGCTACAACTATGTTGGTGTCCCTTGTCAATTTTACATTGTATTTTTTTTAATGTAACTGCCTACCCCCAAAGTGTCATTTGAAGTAAAACACATAGCCAAGTATTATTCTCCACAATTGATTGTGCATTAAAAAAAGAAAACAAATAAAATTAGACATGCTATCTGCCAATATAACGTAACCAAAAAGTTCATTCTATGCATCCAAAAGTATAGAAAATATAACAAATCAAATCATTATTCAACCAAAAAATAATATTAAAGCAATAACTCCAAGGCCAATAATAAATAACACGTTATCTCCTCCGATTCTGCAACACGTCTGGTTGACGAAAGGCTGCTCAGAAACAAAGTGAAAAGCATGAAATGAACAGCACGAAGTGAAAAGCGTGAATCAACATTCATCAAACTTCTACTAACACAAAATTAGCAGAAGGAGCCCAAAGGGTGGTGCTAAAGAGCTGAGAAACCATGTAGTATGTCACTACATTGGTGATTGTTGGCCAGCAATTGTATTGCGTGTGTATGCAAGACAAGTTTGGGCCAACGCCCTTCGGACAAAAGTGCATGGTTTTGTTGGCCAACAATCCGATCGTGTGTACGAGGCTTAAGAGTTTCAACTTATATGCAATCAGGCAGGCCCTTGCACTACATGGTTTTGGTAAATCTGAAGACAAACATCTGCAGAAAATATAATAGTGTGTATGGGGTCTTATATTACTTAAAGAAATGAGTGAGGCATTGTAACGGACCCTCCCCACACTCTGCTTGAGTGCTTCCATCAGTATACAGCTTCCTCCAGTCTGAACATTGATATCAGAGATTATAGCCAATCGTACAAGACTAGCCAACAATAGCTTGTATGAACATGGAATACTTTTATTGAAACTCAAACAGAATATATTCCCCACAGAAAGACATCCCCCTCCTGATCATATTACCCTAACAATACAAACTGTAACCAAGAACATAATTATCATGAGCTAATTAACTTGTCATTTAACCCAGCCTAGCTGACTCAATGCCCACCCAGACAATGTTGTGATTAATCAGATAATCCCCACTTAAGGTCAGACTTGCCGGCATCAAACTCCCAGAGTACAATCCACATTGCTACAAATATAAACATATCCCCCAAGAGTTTGCTAGAAGACAGACAAAAGGTATTCCAATTAGCAAAATTAGCTCCTCAGCCTAGTAGGCAACAGACTATAGCAGGAGACCTCAGTAGCAGACTGTCCGGCTCCTACATTGAAGACTATGGAATTGTAAGAAACCATGAACCAGACCAAGACAGAAGTACAGTTAAATCACACTTGTTTATTAATAAAAATAAAAAGGTAAATAGAGTAAGCGTAGGCAAGCATAGCCAGAGTCCAGTAACCGGATCAGGTAGTCAGCCAAGCCAGAGTTCAGTAACCAGATCGGGTAATCAGCCAGGCCAGAAGTCAGGGATCCAAGTAGAGGAATAGCAAGCAGGATAAGGAGCCAGAAAGGATGTCAGCAAGCCAGTCTTTAAGCAGGAATGCAGGAGATGTTTTCTAGTGATGTGACCAAGGCGAAGGCAGGAAGGAAGTGAGCTGGATGTCTTTAAGTAGGTGGGACTGACGAGCAGATCCACAACAGCTGGTTAACTGTGTGTAACGAGCCCCTTTGCTTGCTCGGTTCCACTCTCCCGACACTCCTCTGCAGCTATTGAATCAGATTGCAACGTCTGATGGTTCGGTCATCCAATGCTCCAGGATTAGAACTACAGCTCTGGGTTCTAACCCAGTTGTGATAGCTCAGAACAAACATCAGGCAAGCTATATGTAAGTTCAACCAGGAATCTCCTTTATTGCAAAATACAGGCTTTTATACACTAAAAGTGGAGGTGCAAACCTCCTGCTCATATTACTCTAACAATACAGCTGTAACCTAATTAACCTAATTAACATGCGCTAATTAACTAATCCCTTTAGACAGCCTAGATGACTAAGACAGGACCGTTAAGCCAGACTGGCCGTCTTGTAGTTCAGAAAATCCAATCAACATTATCACAATCAACATAGACTCTTCTTCACACAATAGCAGAGTTAATTAACAAAAATAACAATGGGGATCTAATGACTCTTAGATCCCATAGTAGACTTATTTACAATACACATTTTAGCAGACAATAGACAGACAGGTGTTGGAATTTACATCAGCATCTCCTAACAGTATCTGTCCCAGCATTATGAATCAGCCACTATTCCAATATGGCAAATCCAGGGTCCCCAGAGTCTGTGTGTCCTGGGGGACCAGGACCCGAATCCACAATAATACCACCTCAAGGGTCCCCAGGCATACAGCTCACCAAGAGCACCGTTCCCCCAAATGCAAGGGCCCCCGATCGATCGGCAAGAGGCTAGCATACAGTCCCCTCCAAAAGTCTCTTTCCTGGCTAGGTCTGTCACACTGTGGAGAGAGAAGAGAGCTGGCAATTAGCCGACAGCTGAGCGGCCAGCTCAGAGAACGAAGGGCTGAGCCAGCCCTGACAGGAATCCACATCTAAGCAATGCTTTGATTAATCAGGAACTGCAGATGGCATGGCAACAGTCTACAACAGGCTATGAGGCAAAGCTCATACCATGTCCCATTAGAAGTAATCCAAACTACATTCTCAGTGTCCAATAATTAGCTGCTTATCATTTTCTCGGTCACCCTGTGCCCCTAACAGACACAGGGTGACTTACACATAAGAAGGGAATGGGGAGCTGAAGCAAGGGTTTCCCAACCTCTTCAAGGGAAGCTAGGTTCCACAGGACCCCACCCAAAGTGACTGCCACAGGCATGAAGAAAAAGACAACTACAAAAGTCAGTAGGCAAAATGGGTGGAAGAAAAAGTAGTAGAAAATGTCTGCAAAACAGGGTAAGACAACAAATAAGATTAGAACGAAAGAAAGGATAAAACAATAGACAGAGCAGATGGAGAAAAGTCTGTTTAAAGCATCCTGGCTTTACATATGTAGACCTGTAGGAATGAGCCCCATGTTCGAGTTGAAGGTAAGTTCGACTCGAACATCGGGTGTTTGTCTGTTTGCTGAACAACGAACAATATGCGGTGTTAGCAGCAAATTCGAAAGCTGGCGGAACACCGTTAAAGTCTATGAGGCACTAACATGAAAAATCAAAAGTGCTAATTTTAAAGGCTTATATGCAAGTTATTGTCATAAAATTGTTTGAGGACCTGGGTCCTGCCCCAGGGGACATGTATCAATGCAAAACATTTTTTAAAAATGGCCGTTTTTTTCGGGAGCAGTGATTTTTTTAATGTTTAAAGTGAAACAAAAAAATTGAAATATTCCTTTAAATATTGTGCCTTGGGGGTGTCTATAGTATGCCTGTAAAGTGGCACATTTTTCCCATGTTTAGAAGAGTAACACAGCAAGATTACATTTCTAAAGGAAAAATTGTCATGTAAAACTGAACGCGGCCGTAATGAATTGTCGGGTCTCGGCAATATAGATAAAACTCACTGAAAAAAAGAGCATGGGATCCCCCCAGTCCATTACCAGGCCCTTTTGGTCTGGTATGAATATTAAGGGGAACCCCGAACCAAAGTTTAAAAAAATTGCGTGGGCGTCCCACTAAAATTCATACCAGGGTCTGATATGGAAATTAAGGGGAACCCTGATATGGAAATTAAGGGGAACCCTGTGCCAAATTTAACCCTGTGCCAAATTTTTAAAAAAATGGCGTAGGGGTCCCCCCAAAATCCAGACCCTTATCCGAGCACGCAACCTGGCAGGCCACAGGAAATGAGGGGAGGACGAGAGAGCGCCCCCCCCTCCTGAACCGTACCAGGCCATATGCCCTCAACATGGGGAGGGTGCTTTGGGGTAGCCTAAAGCACCTTGTCCCCATGTTGATGGGGACAAGTCCTCATCCCCACAACCATTGCCCAGTGGTTGTGGGGGTCTGCGGGCGGGGGGCTTATAGAAATCTGGAAGCCCCCTTTAGCAAGGGGACCCCCAGATCCCGGCCTCCCCCCAATGTGTGAAATGATACAATGGGGTACAAGTCCCCCTACCATTTCACAAAAAAAGTGTACAAATGTTAAGAAAGACAAGACATGGCTTGGGACAAGTCCTTTATTAAAAATTACAAAAATAAAAATGTCCCATGATGTCCATTCATCTTCTTCTATCACGCCGCCGACGGACCGAAAAAAAAAAAAAAAAAAAGCAGCGACCGAACCGCCTCCATGGGAGGCTCCCGCTGTGTGGGTAGGTCAGCATGTGCTGACTTGTGTTTCAGCAGGTGAAGTGAGAATCCAGAGGAGGAAAAAAAGATTAGAAAAGTGTAGCAGGGCAGGGACCCCTTCCAACACCAACAGCCAGGAAGAGTCACCCAACAGCCAGGAAGAGTCACCCAGATTCCAATTCCCACTCGCCCTTTGATGTGATGGAAACTTTGTGGCTCACAACCAATACAAGAAATGAGTGACATCTTAGCTTAATCCGTGAACTTTGCACAATTGAGCAAGTCCGGCCATCCGCTGCATATCTCTCCTCAACCATAATGACCGTCTTGGAGTTGTCGCCCCAGAATCTCCTGGATAAAGGCCCTGGCTGGGTATATAACCGCAAGCTCAATTAGCTTGCCTTCTGGTAAGCATGCAATTTATTTGGTGTCCGGTGTACAATGGGTGGTGGTGAATCACGCATTATTTCCAAGATCTTATTCATTCACTAATTTATGCACATTTGTGTGATTTATGGACTATATGCAATTTACCTGATTTGCACTGAGTTCTGGATGTTTCATTGTCATTGTCATTGTTTTTACACATCCACTTATGATTATGGGACTGATTCTTATGTTTTTCATTATTATATTATGGTGATATCAAATATTATTCTCCTTCATTAGAATTTTTGTTATTATATATTCACTGCTTATCATACATCATTTAGCACAGCTACTTTTCTTTCTATTTGATTATTCATGTTCGTGTCCCATAGACTTTAACGGTGTTCGTGTGTTCTGCCCAGTTTTTTGCCTCTTCGCATGTTCTGCTGTGAACCAAACAGGGTGGGTGTTCGGCTCATCCCTATAGACCTGGCTGGTGGCTTCTCAGTGCAGGAGAGGTGGCAGACATATTTTGGAGACCCAGTAGAGCCACAAGGGGACTGGAATTTACAGAATGGCTAAAACCCCATGAAGATAGTCAGGGGAGGCAGTGCTGTGCAGGGGAGTGCTCTGTGCAGAGCTGCATGAAATCTGGACTGGACAGAGAGAGAGAAAAAAGAGCACAGGACAGTGAGGGGAGCCAGGAGAAGAGGTGCAGCCTAACTTCAGGGGATTAGAGCAGAAACCCTGAGCTTGGAGGGATGTTGCAGTGTACAGAGCCTAGAGGGACTGTGCAGTGTACTAAACCTAGAGGGACTGTGCAGAGGACTGTTAACTCCATTAAAGAGATCCCCATAGTGTGGTGTTACCTATTGCCTGGCATCCAGGGGAACAGACTGCAATTAGAAGGACACCTATACAGCATTGGTGGTAAGAGATGTTTTGGGCACCTGTAATTTTGTGCTAATTCCACTTGCTGACTGCCTAGAGACTTAGCTGTTATTAGGGAATCTGCCCAGGACAAAGCGAGTGTGGCTTCAACAGAGTATAAGGACCCCTTGCTGGCAAACATTAAATCTGTTCTTCCACTGGCAAGTGGTGTAGTCAAGGAATAAGTTCTATACAATAGGTCACCTTGTGGTGATATTTACTTCTGCTATTGCTGCTGTTAAAGTTGATAAAGTTGTTCCCTTAATTTAGCCTAGTGTGTTCTGGCCAATCCCTTCACAAGCAATTTAAAAGAACAAATATTATTTTTGCTGATGTGCTGCGTACTATCAGCATTTGTCAGGGCTGGGCTCAGCCCTTCCTTCTCTGAGCTGGCCGCTCAGCTGTCGGCTAATTGCCAGCTCCCATCTCTCTCCACAGTTACCGAGCTGTTGATGATCCTGCTCGTCAGTCCTGCCTACTTAAGCCGTCCAGTCCAGGGGAGCTATGCCTTCGCCTTGGTCACATCACAAGAAACTATCTCCTGCTTTCCTGTTTAAAGACTGGCTTTGCTGACATCCCTTCTGGCTCCAGATCCTGCTTGCTGTTCCACTACTTTGATCCCTGATTTCTGCTTGGGCTGACTATCCGTTCTGGTTACTAAACTTTAGCTATGATTTGACTACGTTTGTTCTTTTTACTTTTATTATTAAACAAGTGTGATTTAACTGTACTTCTGTCACGGTCAGATTTCATGGTTTCTGACAGCCTTGCTGTGATAAGATCTGTGCTACCATTGTTCTTGCACAGGGCTTGTACAGGCCCTACTAAAACCATTTTACCTTGTTACTGGTGTGTTGGTGAGCTGTTGGGTCCAGTTAAAGAGCAACTTCACTAAGTAGGTCCCCTCAGTTTGCCCCCTATTTCTCTTGCAGCCTTCTGGGACAAGTCACAGGTCACAGAAAGCTGCAGGACCAATCAGATGGCCCAACGCAGCTCACACATGTGTAGTGAGCAGTCGGCTGTGAAGCCATGCACAGTAACAGCCGGCTGCCCACATTTAGTATGCTAATGCTGGCAGCCGAAGGGCGAAAAAACTGACTAGGTGAGGACACTGCTGAATTGGGACAGGTGAGTGTCTCCTTATTAAAAGTCAGCAGTTTTTTGTAGCTGTTAATGTTTAATTTTTACAAATATGACTAAAGCACCTCTTTAACCACTAAGCCACCGCCCACCGTCATATGAAGGCGGGACGAGGCTTCTGTTGTTCTGGGAGGACGTCATATGACGTCCTCGCCCTCCCGAGCCACTAGGGGGCGCGCGCGTGCCCGCTGCGTCACTCGGGACCCGGTGCGCGTGCCCGGCGGCCGCGATGTCTGCTGGGCATCCGCGATTGCCGGGTAACAGAGCAGGAGCGTGGATCTGTGCATGTAAACACAGATCCACGTCCTGTCAGAGAGGAGAGGAGACCGATGGCGTGTCCCTTGTACATAGGGACAGCGATCGGTCACCTCCCCCAGTCAGTCCCCTCCCCCCACAGTTAGAATCACCTCCTTAGGACATACATTAACCCCTCGAGCGCCCCCTAGTGTTAACCCCTTCCCTGCCAGTCACATTTACACAGTAATCAATGCAATTTTATAGCATTGATCGCTGTATAAATATGAATGGTCCCAAAAATGTGTCAAAAGTGTCCGATGTGTCCACCGCAATATCACAGTCACAATAAAAATTGCAGATCGCCGCCATTACTAGTAAAAAATAAATAAATAATAAAAATGCTATAAATCTATCCCCTATTTTGTAGACGCTATAACTTTTGCGCAAACCAATCAATATACGCTTATCGCAATTTTTTTTTACCAAAAATATGTAGAAGAATACATATCGGTCTAAACTGAGGAAAAAATTTGTTAAAAAAAAAAAAAAATTGGATATTTATTATAGCAAAAAGTAAAAAATATTGTGTTTTTTCAAAATTGTCCCTCTTCTTTTGTTTATAGCGCAATAAATAAAAACCGCAGAGGTGATCAAATACCACCAAAAGAAAGCTCTATTTGTGGGGAAAAAATGATAAAAATTTAATTAGGGTGCAGTGTAACATGACCGCGCAATTGTCATTCAAAGTGCGACAGCGCTGAAAACTGAAAAATGGCTTGGGCAGGAAGGGGGTGTAAGTGCCCTGTATTGAGGTGGTTAAGGATGGGTCACTAGTACTACTGGGAATATCTGGAGAACCCGAACATTCCAGCTGCTTCTGAGAAACTCACCACTACACACATATCAATTGTACACAATGTCATGTACCTGACGGACGAGCCTAACGTGCAGTGGGAAGGGCCTCGTGTACAACCCCGGTTCAAGGGCCACTGATGTTGGGAACAGTGGTCACCAGAGCTGGGTGGTGTATGGGTGCCTGGATCGTCTTCCGTGCAGTGGATGACTTCCCCTAGTAGACCAGCAGGTTAACGGCAGGTGTAATCAGCTCAGCTAATGCAGACAGAAAACAGGAAGCAGGTAAGTGCACAGCTGTGGAGACACTGGATGCTTGGTCAGACAATCAAGTAGATATAACGACAGGCAGAGAATAGTCAGGAGGCGGGGGGCAGGAGGCGGAGCCTAGCGGAGCAGACATGCATTGTTAGAGCTCCACACCGCTGAGGAGAGAAGAGAAGGACAAAGCGGAACCTGCAGGCTCAAAAGGTATCCATTTGAACCTTTTTGCCCCAGGGAACAAACTGTGAAAGTTTGGGCAGGAAATATGGTACTGGGAGGAAACCGTGGCAGAAATAAAAATCACCTCACAAAGAGCTCACAGGCACTCACTGCAGCTGAAGCAGCTCCAGTCACCTCACAAGATACAGCATCAGGGCGCTCTCACAGACAGAAAATGTCACAGCAAGACTCTCCATTTGAGTCAGATACAGAACAAATCCTCTCACAAACTTCTCCACAAGCCTCCTCAGTATCCCCAGTAATATTATTACAATTTGAAAAGATGCTTCATAAGGCTTTAAAACAAACCTCAGACCAAATAACAAACAGCCTAACCAAAGAAATAAGAGAGCTGGGAAACCGCACCGCAGCCTTAGAAATAAAAATGGATGAAATTGAAATTACAACCCAAGAAAATATAACAGAATTGGAACAATTAAAAAAGGAGAATTTAATACTTCAAACTAAGCTCGAAGATTACGAAAATAGAGCCAGACATTCAAACTTGCGCATAAGGGGAATACCTGAAACTGTGACAGACCTGCAATCTACTATTACTGCTCTATTACAAGAACTAAAGCCAGATATCCCTATTGAACGTTTAGAACTGGACAGAGTACACAGAGCCCTCACAGCCAAAAAGAAAGATGGACCCCCACGTGATATAATCACAAAATTTCATTATTACAGAACGAAAGAACAAATACTAATTGCTGCAAGAGAAAAAAAGGAACTTAATTTTCAAGGACACAATTATCAAATTTTTGCTGACCTATCCCAACTTACTATTACTAAAAGACGATCCATGAAACCCCAACTAATGGAACTGCAACGCCACAACATTATGTATCAATGGGGCTTCCCCTTTTCAGTCAGATTTAACTACCAAGGTACAATTTACAGAAGCAGATCAGCAGATGAACTACAACAAACCCTTTTAAAATTAAATCTGACAGAACCCACAAGCAGCAACACTCCCATACGCAGAAGAATGGCATCATCTTCACCTTCAGGCAGCACCCAGAAAATTCCAGAACAAAATGGGAATCATCATTCTCACAAAAGAGGCCGTTATGCCACATCATCCATGGACCAAGAAGATTCAATGGACTGACATCTTAATTCCTGATATCTCTTCATTTATTATACTAAGAGATGGTTCTCTATAAAAAAACCTATATTTATAACTGAATGTAACTGCATTCTGATAGTCACACACTGTGTGGGATCATGTTACATTCCAGTTATATTTCTTATTACTTCTGATTCATATAGCCTTAGAATTTATAGTGAAATAAGGAAATTCTTGTTCAGTTATATATTATCAGGTAATAACAATAGATTTATTATTTTTTAGGACAAATATGTTCAATAATCCAGAAGAAATGGAAGCTTTTTTTTTTTTTTTCTTTTCTTAAAACAAATATATTATTACCTAACTAGTTCCTAGAATTATGTTTTTGTTTATTCTAATCTGAAGCAATACAACCTCAATTTTATGAATTAACATATCTAAACAGTTACATATGAATAAAATATGTAATTGTTTACTCTAAAAGGGTTAAAATCCCAAAATAATTCAAACTATCTTCATCAATACCAAAGTTATTAACAGTACCTTTCTAACTGAATTATTTAGCCTAGGGCAAGACTAACCATATACAACCACCCTGGAATAAATAATTTCAACAAAAACTATATTCTGCACTCCAACTAATGAAACATCATTTTGATGTCTTTTGACATAGCACTTCTCTCCTGTAAGCGGAAGATCCGTGTACCCCCATTAGCCCTCCTCATTCTCCCAACCATATTATGTGGGAGTGTGACGAAGGCACTTATTCCCCTGAGAGAGATATTTATTCTCTTTCACGGGTAAATTGTGATTACTTGCAAAAAATAATTTATACAATGTATCATCTAATCTCATATGTTTTTTGTTTACTCTTTACTCCAGAATTCACTGGTTTCTTTTCTATCTATTCATCTCTTCAGTCCACACAGGTTGATCTGCGCAGTCAGCTCTGCATAACAAAAAGTAAGTCAAAACTATTTGATCTATTGCCATGGCACCACTGAATATACTTTCCCTGAATGTTCAGGGAATAAATGTCCCTCAAAAAAGAACCAAAGCCTTCCGTACTTTCCATAACAAGAAGGCTCACATAGTATGCCTCCAAGAAACACACTTCACCAAAGATTCTACTCCAAAATATATTTCTCCTTTTTATCAACAAATTTACACGGCTTCTGCCTGTACCAAGCAAAGGGGAACTCTAATTGCATTTCACCGATCCACACCATTCACCTTATCATCAGAAATTAAAGACCCAGAAGGTAGATACCTGATACTCATGGGTTATATAATGGATACAGCAATCACGGTGATTTCCTACTACGCTCCTAACAAACAACCTACACCATTCCTCTCACATATATTACAAGTGATTAATACACACAAAATAGGAACAGTGATAATGTGTGGGGATTCGAACCAGGTCCTCCTCCCATTTCTAGATAAATCACCTTTTACACCATCCAAAATAACCTCTAGATTACCTTTTTCTCAACTTCTTTCCAAATACAATCTGGTAGATTCATGGAGAGAAAGTAACCCAATGAAAAAGAAATTCACTTATTTCTCGCACCCTCATCAAACCTTCACCAGAATAGATCATATTTTTCTAACAATAGGAATGATACCAGAAATTATTGCATCAGATATAATTCCGATTCCGTGGTCTGATCATAATGCAGTATACACTACTATAGCCTCAGCCATACCAAAAGCGCATGACCCAACGTGGTACTTACCGGACATAATGCTCAAACACCCACTACATCAGATGGCCATTGAACAAGCTTTAAAGGAATACATATCAATTAATAATACAACAGACATCTCCCCAATAACACTGTGGGAAGCTCATAAGCCTGTCTTGCGTGGTACAATACAAAGACAAATGGCACTATTTAAACGGGAACGCAAAAATCTAGCAAAAAAACTAGAACTCAATTTTAATGCAGCCTACATATCATTTCAAGATAATCCATCTCAGAGTACAAAATCTAATTTGGAAAAATCTAGATTGGAATACGATCTATTTCTCACTGAGTCAGTTGATAAATCCCTCAAACGCTCCAAACACAATTTCTACATGAATACAAACAAACCAGGTACATATTTGGCTCGGGCATTAAATTCAACTAACAAATCTTTCAAACCAATACGTTTGAAATTATCAAAAAATATTTACACTTGTAATCCAGTTAAAATAGTCCATAAATTTCACTCACATCTCGCAACTTTATACAAGACAATGAATTTAATCCTACAGAGGCTGAATCCTTCTTCTCAAAAATAACCTTACCTGAATTATCTCAGAATCAAAAAAGCAGTTTGGATGAGCCTATAACTATAGATGAAGTTGCTAACGCCATAAAAGACCTAAAACTTAACAAAAGACCCGGCCCAGACGGCTACTCGGCTTTATACTATAAAACATTCTCAGAAATACTCTCTCCCATTCTCACTGAAACTTTTAACAAACTTCTAGATGGACATTCTTTTCGGCAAGAAACACTAATGGCAATTGTTTGTATGATCCCAAAACCCCTTTCTGATGATACTTCCTGTGTGAATTATCGGCCTATCTCTCTGTTAAACCTCGATATTAAATTATTAGCAAAAATAATAGCAAAACGCCTCAATAGCATTATAGGAAAATTAATACATAGAGATCAAGTAGGCTTCATGCCAAATAGACAGGCAGGCGATAATATACGCAGGGCAGTGTTATTGGCACATATTGCTAAAAAACGGAAAATCCCTTTATGTTTTCTATCTCTCGATATTAAGAGGGCATTTGACACAGTATCCTGGCAATATATGCAATATTCATTACAAAAATGGGGTTTTGGACCCCACTTTTTAACATGGATCAAAGCATTATATAATAAACCCAAAGCCTATATAAAATATGCTGGATACAAATCTGAAGCCTTTAATATCGAAAGAGGTACCTGACAGGGTTGCCCATTATCTCCCTTATTATTTGCCCTTATACTCGAACCCATGGCCCAATATATCAGAACAAACCAAACTATAACTGGCATTGAAGTAGGAGGTATTACACACAAATTATGTATATTTGCAGACGATATATTACTTTTTCTATCATCACCACTGGTCTCTGGTCCTAACTTAATACCAGCTCTTGATGGATTTGCAGCCCTATCCGGCCTTATGATTAATCCTAAGAAATGCCTAGTGCTTAATATTTCACTCACAAACATGGAATTGATCCCGGCTAGGGCTGCACTCCCATTCACATGGGCAGAAAAATCAATCCCATATCTTGGAATTCATTTAACAGCCTCTCATTCTGACTTATTCTCAACCAATTATCCTCCTGTATTAAGACAGATCACAAATCTAATAAAACAATGGTCGCAACTTCCTTTATCCTGGATGGGGAAGATTAATGCAATCAAAATGACTATTCTACCCAAATTGCTTTATCTATTCAGAGTCCTCCCTATTCCAATTCTTTCCTATTTTTTGAGAATAGTACAAAAAAGAGCAACTTCGTTTATATGGGGCTCTTCTAAACCACGTATACCTATACACACACTACATCTTCCCAAAAATAAAGGAGGCCTGGGATACCCTAATTTTACTAACTACTACAGAGCGGCACATTTGGCCAGTCTGTCCAAATACCATGCAAAACAGGAAATCCCATTATGGGTATTTATAGAGGCTTCAGAAAATGACCCTCTATTAATATCAAATTTATTATGGCTTGATCCTAAAGACCGCTTTAAAATTCATAATCCCATAACTAAACACTTCTTATCTCTCTGGGATAAACTAAAAACCAAATATCAGTTACAATCTCCACACAATCCTCTCCTTTCTTTTATCAGAAATCCGGCCTTTTATCCGGCATGGATCTACCCAAATTCTTTTAAAGCTTGGACAACATCAGGCATTCAGACACTAAATGACTTCATAGCATCTAAATCATTCCTTTCATTCCCATCGCTTAGAGAAAAATATGATCTACCAAACTCTGAGATATTTAGATATCTCCAAATCAAAAATTTCTATACACCATTCCTAAAGGGGGATACACCATTATCCCAATTATCCATTTTTGAATCAATCTGTACAAAAGATCCATTTGCTAAAGGTACAATTTTATCACTTTATAATCAATTATATGGAGTACCAAATCTTAATAGACCCTCTTACGTTCAGAGGTGGGAGGAGGACCTGGGACGAACTTTAGAAGACACGGACTGGTCTAACATATGGCTCACATCTAAGTCATCTTCACCCAACATCTTAGCACTGGAGACAAATTATAAAGTCCTAACTCGCTGGTACCTTGTACCCGCTAGAGTGGCAAAATATTCACCTAATACCTCAGCTCTTTGTTTTCGAGGATGCCCAGAAATAGGCACATATTTACACATATGGTGGACGTGCCCAGTAATCCAAACCTTCTGGAAGGAAGTCTTCGTGATTGCATCTAAAATATTTAAAAAAATAATACAACCAGATCCATATTTAACTTTACTTAATCTAAAACCGGAATGGTTAACACTCTCTCAATTCAAACTTATGATCCAACTAATAACGGCTGCAAAACAAACAGTGGCCAAGGCATGGAAATCTCCTACATTGGTACTAGCAGAAACAATTCACAGAATGAATAATACAATGTCCCATGCTAAGATGGTAGCCATCGATCAAAATCAAATTCCAAAATTTGAAAAACTTTGGCATCCTTGGATAAAACAACAGTTCCTGTCAAACTTCAATGACTCTGTCCCGTTGCCATGGTAACAGATTAAATGACTTACAGAGACACCCATTCTAAGGCTTCAAAGAGAACTAAAAAGAATAATAAACTGACGAGCGGGACAACCTTGTGGACCATACCTCTACCTTTCAACCCTTTTTCTTCTTTCTCTTTCCTTTCCTCCACCTTACGATTAAAGCTCATTATCAGAATTTATTTGACCTATATACACTCTACTTGTAAACAATATGTATAGTAGGTATAAATCATTTAAATACCTACAAAAGTAACTAAGGAAATGATATATATCTTTAATTTAGGTTTACGTGAACCCAATGTTTAATATTTGAAATTTCATGATATTTACCTATATAAACCCTACTGTAAAACAATGAGCTTACTTTACAGATCCTTGTAAACTTACTTTATGTATCTTTATAACATTGTATACTCAATAAACTTCTTTTGACAAGGAGAATAGTCAGGAGGCAGGCAAGGTTCAGCAGAAGGATATCATGCTGGGGGGGTGTTCCATTGTTGCTGTATGGGGGGTCTTTTGTTGTGTGGGGGATCTAGTGTTGCTGGGATGGGGTCTATTGTTGTGTGGGGTCTATTGTTACTGGTGTGTGTTATATTGTTGTGTTATATTGTTGCCACAGGGGATCTATTGTTGCTGGGGTGGAGTCAACTGTTGCTGGGGGAGTCTATTGTTGTGTGGGGGAGTTATTGTTGCTGAGGGTCTATTGTTGCTGGGTGCAGGGGATCTATTTTATTGCTTTTCTAGTTATCATTAACAAATTCCATACAAATTATTTAGCACCACAAAATGATACCTGGCTCTGTATTCTTTAAAAGGGGTGGTACTGGGAAGTGGGTAGGGGGTGGAACCAAGGGACAATGTTCAGAGGTGGGTAGGGGCAAAGACAAGAGGTGACTCAGAAGAGGGGAGTTGCTGTACCTATTCTCTGAGACAAAAGCCCTGGGAAAATGACAGAGAAGTAAAGGAGCAGAGATAAATCTGATGAGTAGGGGTGAGATTTCTGTTCATCTCAACCAAGAGTTTGAGGTTTGAAGCAGAGCTTTAAGATTTTTTTTTTGGACAGAATTATTAACTATTGCCTGATAAGTTTGCATATTATGTGTTGAAGCTGTAAGGGAGAGCAGCCAATTCTGGCAAGATGCCTTGTCTTATCAGAATCTGAAAGCCCCTCTTGTTTACAAAATAAACACACAACTTAGTCCTTTATTGAAATAAAAAAAAAAAAAACATTCTTCCTCAATGTTAATCCAACATCAATCACATTGTACACCTTTGTAGATCCATCATCAACCATAATGAATCATGCCCCGATCACATGACTAGCCGTTTGATCATGATCCTCTTCCACCTAACCCCCTTGCCCCTATTGGATGACATCATTGACCAAATATGCTCATGGCCATATATATGGTAAATGACATCACCAAGCATCCCCTGCCTGTTTGTCTACATTCAGTCAGCAGCTAGGGAGTTGTCATTTGCAATGGAGCAGCAGCTGGAGAAGCAGATGGAGTAGTGTCAGGAGATGGTCATTGTGACATTGGGTGTAATGTCATTGTTTATCATGATTTATGTTGAATCTACATCACTGGACAACATAAGTGGCATTTGATATACATCATAGGACATTAAAGTGGTTGTAAAGACAGTGAGTACCATTACTGTCAGCTCCTCCGTTATAACATGGTATAATACACAGCGTAATGTTATGTTTTTTTTTTTGATGCTGCTATGATGCTGCTATAAACCTCAGAGTGTCGCTGTGTGGTCACGTGACCTCCCGCCGATGTCCTCCCTCGATCTAAGGACTACAGTGGGAGGGGCTGAGATTCACCTCTGACGTTCATGCATGTTTTTGAGTGTTCTCACACCGACACGCATAGCGCAGCCCATTCATTTTAATGGTCTTCTCTACACATGACAAATGTGGCAAAGTAGCTCATGCACCTTTCTAGCTTTGGGCTTTACACCTTTTTTAGCTGCACATTTTGCCACACTTTCGCATTTTTTTTTACGAGTTTGGGGTACCATTAACAATGAATGACCCTGCAAATGCATTACAAGATTTTCATGTGTATTGGAATCATAAACAATTTTGGATGCATTGATGAAATGCTGTAGTGTGAACAATGCCTAAACATGTGCTGTGTGTTTAAATTAGATGGCTGGAAGGCTGCCTCTATCTGCACTCCATAGAAAGTATTTGGAAAAAAGAGCTCAGATTTAATGCCTTTAATATGAAATTTGAAGATGAAAGCCTGTAGCTACAGAGGTGAATGGGAGATTTGTTGAAAGTGCTTTTACTGCTTATTCAGAATGTGTAAATACCTAAATGTGCATAGTGTGGGCAAAGATTCACTTTAAGGCATGCCCCAAGCCTTTCAAAGAGAAATGTTGGAATAGAGAAAAAAAAAACAATCATACTCACCTAGATTGCTTCAGTACTGATGCCAGCTGCACAGAGGCGTAACTAGAACCTTCAGGGCCCCGGTGCAAGAAACCATGATGGGCCCCCTGCCCCCCCTTCCATCTGAGCCCCACGCCCATCAGTGCCCATCAGTACCACCTATCAGTGCCCATCAATGCCACCTATCAGTGCAGCCTATCAGTGCACATTAGTGCCTCCTATCAGTGCTCATCAATGTGGCCTATCAGTGCTCATCAGTACCCATCAGTGCCTCCTATCAGTGCCCATAAATGCCTCCTATCAGTGCCCATCAGTGCCTTTTAGCAGTGTCCATTAGTGCCTCATATCAGTGCCCATTAGTGCCTTCTATCAGTGCCCATCAGTGCCTTTTATCATTGCCTCCTATCAGTGCCCATTAGTGCCTTCTATCAGTGCCCATTAGTGCCTTTTATCAGTGCCCATCAGTGCCTTTTATCAGTGCCTCCTATCAGTGCCCATAAATGCCTCCTATCAGTGCCCATCAGTGCCTCTATCAGTGCCCACCAGTGCCTTCTATCAGTGCTCATCAGTGCCATCTATCAGTGCTCATCAGTGCCCATCAGTGCCTTCTATCAGTGGTCATCAGTGCCTTCTATCAGTGCTCATCAGTGCCTTCTATCAGTGCCCAGCAGTGCCTTCTATCAGTGCTCATCAGTGCCCTTCAGTGCCTTCTATCAGTGCTTATCAGTGCCTTCTATCAGTGCTCATCAGTGCCTTTCTATCAGTGCCTTTTATTAGTGTCTCCTATCAGTGCCCATTAGTGCCTTCTATCAGTGTCCATCAGTGCCTTTTATCAGTGCCTCCTATCAGTGCCCACAAATGCCTCCTATCAGTGCTCATCAGTGCCCCTATCAGTGCCAACCAGTGCCTTCTATCAGTGCTCATCAGTGCCGTCAATCAGTGCTCATCAGTGCCCATCAGTGCCTTCTATCAGTGGTCATCAGTGCCTTTTATCAGTGCTCATCAGTGCCTTCTATCAGTGCCCAGCAGTGCCTTCTATCAGTGCTCATCAGTGCCTTCTATTAGTGCCCATCAGTGCCTTTTATCAGTGCCTCCTATTAGTGCCCATTAGTGCTTTCTATCAGTGCCCATTAGTGCCTTCTATCAGTGCCCATCAATGCCTTTTATCAGTGCCCATAAATGCCTCCTATCAGTACCCATTAGTGCCTTCTATCAGTGCCCATTAGTGTCTTCTATCAGTGCCCATCAGTGCCTTTTATCAGTGCCCATAAATGCCTCCTATCAGTGCCCATTAGTGCCTTCTATGAGTGCCCATCAGTGCCTTCTATCAGTGCTCATCAGTGCCTTCTATCAGTGCTTATCAGTGCCGTCTATCAGTACTCATCAGTGCTCATCAGTGCCTTCTATTAGTGCCCATCAGTGCCTTCTATCAGTGCTCATCAATGCCGTCTATCAGTGCTCATTAGTGCTTTCTATCAGTGCTCATCAGTGCCGTCTATCAGTGCTTATCAGTGCCCATCAGTGCCTTCTATCAGTGCTCATTAGTGCCAACTATCAGTACTCATCAGTGCTCATCAGTGCCTTCTATCAGTGCTCACAAGTGCCTTCTATCAGTGCTCATCAGTGCCTTCTATCAGTGCCCATCAGTGCCTTCTATCAATGCTCATCAGTGCCGTCTATCAGTGCTCATCAGTGCCTTCGATCAGTGCCCATCAGTGCCTTCTATCAGTGCTCATCAATGCCTTCTATCAGTGCTCATCAGTGCCCATCGGTGCCTTCTATCAGTGCCCATCAGTGCCTTCTATCAGTGCTCATTAGTGCCTTCTATCAGTGCCTTCTATCAGTTCCCATCAGTGCCTTCTATCAGTGCCAATCAGTGCCTTCTATTAGTGCTCATCAGTGCCTTCCAACAGTGCTCATCAGTGAATGCTATTCATTTCCATCAGTGCCGTCTGCCTTCTCAAGACAGCATGGCTCTGAGCGGAGATTGTGTGTCATGGAACAGTAGCACAGAGACAACGGCGGCATTAATGTTCTATTTGCCTATCCATCCTCTCTGGCACAGGATGAGAGAGGACACACAGCTGATCTCATGGCTCCCCCTTCTCCCCCCTCCTCTCTTCTGTGTGCTCCGCGGGCAGTCAAGTGTGAAGCTAAAGAGCTCACATTTCCCGCGGAGCACACAGGAGAGGGGAGGGGGGGAGAAGGTGGAGCCGTGAGAGCAGCTGTGTGTCCTCTCTCATCCCGTGCCAGAGAGGATGGATGGGCAAATAGAACATTAATGCCGCCGTTGTCTCTGTGCTACTGTTCCATGACACACGATCTCCGCTCAAAGCCGTGTGTGAAGAGCAACCCCGCTGGGCCCCCCCACAGTGGTGGAATGCCAGGCCCAGCCGCAAGTGCGACTGTTGTGACCCTGGTAATTCCGCCACTGCAGCTGCATCTGTCCCCGATCGCCTCTACACTGAGAATTGAGTGATCAAAGACCAGTGATCACCCAGTTCTTGTTATTCAGTCTGTAGAGAGCCGGTGACTGTCAGTCACCAGCTCTGTGCTCTGCCCCTCCAGTGCTCCCTGGAGTTTTGGGCTGTGCAGTGGGTCGGAGCAGCTGACTCAATCTCCCAGCGACATCCTGAGAGGCTGAGAGAGCTGCCGGTTCAGCAATCTAGGTGGATCCAGACTGTAAAGTGGGTATCTCTCCAGAGCCTGGAGCAGCTGGGTGACAATAGCCGATAGTGGACTTTAGGATTTATGCATTTTCAATATCTCCCTTGAGGCCACATTAAAAGGCCTTCTTCCCATTTTAAGTTTTTTTTTTCTTTTTTTTTAATCATTGCAGCATTGATTTGTGCCCTTGCTTTTCATGTATTTTGTTTTATAAGACCCTGCTTAGCCCTACAAATGACCAAAGACAATAACAAGATTTGCTCCCAGGAATTTAGCCTGTACTTGTCCCATCATTACTATAGAGGAGCAGTGACAGAGCGTAAGGAGAGAGCTGAGTAAGATGTAGGAGTAGGGATAAAGCCCAGGGAATGTGAGAGAGAAATAAAAGAGAAAAAATGAGGAGTGGTAATAGAGTGTAAGCATAGGGCACAGTGAGAGAGAGAGAAGTAGAAAAAGTGAACATGAAGAGCAACGGAGGAGTAAAAGAGAAAACGCAGAATTTAATAACAGCGACAGTGGAGTGGATTTACTAAAACTGGAGCACACCCAGTTTGGTGCAGCTGTGCATAGTGTTGACATGTGCGTTCCAAAACGAAATTCGGGCAAAGTTTTCATTATTCTGTAAATTTGGATGTTTCTGAATTTCTGAATCACAATGGTAACGAATTTAAACAAATCCAAAATAACAAAAACAACATTTCAGATGAAATTCAAATTCATATAGTTTTCGAATCGAGTTTGAATTTCCAAATAGACTATAATATAATAGAAAATAAAGGAATAAGATAGAAAAGAATATAATAGAGTAAAACAGAACAGAATGCAAAATAAAAGAATAGGAAAAAATAGAATAAAAAAAAAAAATAAAGCGGTAGAATAGAAAATAAAAGAATAAAATAGAAAAGAATAGAATAGAATAGAAAAACAAAATTTAAAACTAAAACAATAGACTAGAATATAATAAAATGGAAAGAATATAACCATTTTTCGAAATTAGAATTTCAAATAAAATCATTTTGAATTTGAATAGAATAGAAAGAGATAAAATAGAAAATAACAGAATAGAAATTAAAATAATAGAAAAGAATAGAAAAAAAGCAATACAATAGAATAGAAAGAATATAACAATTCAACCATCTTCCTAAATTTGAATTTCAAATAGAATAAATTTGAATATATTAGAAAAGAATAGAATAGAAAAGAATAGAATAGAAAAAACAATGGAATAGAAAGAAATTCAAATTTTCAATAGACAGAATTTGATTTCTAATGGGATTGGAATCCAATTGTTCATTTGTTTATTTGTTCATTTACTCATTCGTTTTGAATTTGAATAAACAAAACAAATTACTGATGACCCCACAATTGGGATAAAACTTTTTTGTTGAAGGGAGTTTAACAAGACTCTTGGACACTCATTAAAATTAGAAGAAAAGAGGTTTAACCTTAAACTATGTAGAGGGTTCTTTACTGTAAGAGCGGCAAGGATGTGAAATTCCCTTCCACAGGCGGTGGTCTCAGTGTGGGGGGGGGGGGGGCATTGATAGTTTCAAGAAACTATTAGATAAGCACCTGAACGACCGCAACATACAGGGATATACAATGTAATACTGACATATAATCACACACACAGGTTGGACTTGATGGACTTGTGTCTTTTTTCGACCTCACCTACTACAGTATGTAACTATGTAATTCAGAAAATGAATTTAACAAATTTAACAAGTTTAAAGAAACAAATTTATGGAAATAACAAATCAAAACGAAACAAAACAAATTTTTACGTTCTGCACAGTTCTAGCATAGTAACCAATTAGGTTCTAACTTCAGGTTGCACAATTAAACTTTGGCAAAATAAACCTAGTAGCTGATTGGTTGCTATGCACAATTGCACCGGATTCTGTATGCTGCAGTTTTAGTAAATCCCCCCATGTGTAAGTATAGGCCAGAGAGAGGAGTAGGGATAGAGAGCAATAGAAGAGTAGAACAGAGATAGGAATAAGGAGTGAGTGTATAGACACAGCACAATGAAGAGAGGAGCAGGGATAGAGTCCACTGAGAACAGCAGAGAAGTAGAAGAGCGGATAGAGCTGAGGAACAGTGACAGAGTGTAAAGAGACCGCAGAGTGAGATTTGTGAGAAGTGAGAGTGATAGAGCAGAGATTGAGCCGAGGAACATTGTCACAATGTATGCATAAGTGGTAGTGAGAGAGCGCAGAGGAATGGGAGAGAAGGAGAGATAGAGTTGAAGAGAAGTGGCAAAGTGTCACGACGAGAGTAGAAAGAGATAGAAGTAGGAAAAAGAACACAGGGAGAGAGACAGAATATTAGAGGAGCAGAGACAAAGGGATGACCTGTAACAGTGTAAGGATAGAGTGAGAGGGAGGTAAAAGCATAAAGCATGAATGACACAGAAGAAGAGGAGCAGAGATAGAAATGATGGGCAGTGATAATGTCAGGATGAAGCAAAGTAAGAGGAAGGACTAGGGATACACTATATGAACAATGACAGAGAAGGATAAGAAACTAAATTGAGCCAAGAAACAGCAACACAGTGCCAGAATAAGGCAGAGTGAGAGTATAGAATATAGATATAGTACAGGGAGAATGACTGAGAATTATTATTATTATACAGGATTTCTATACATCCAACAGTTTACGCAGCACTTTACAATATAACAGAGAGACGATACTGTTACAATACAATAAAGTACAAAAGGATTAAGAGGGCCCTGCTCAGAAGAGCTTACAAACTAATAGGATGGGGTAAGTTGTACAAAAGTTTTTAACTGTGGGGAATGAGCTGAAGGAAATGGTAAAAGATTAGTTGGAGATGTGATAAGCTTCCCTGAAGAGATGAGTTTTCAGGGATCGCCTGAAGACAGTCAGAGTAGAAGATAGCCGGACAGATTGAGGTAGAGAGTTCCAGAGGATAGGAGAGGCTCTGGAGAAGTCCTAGAGATGAGCATGGGAGGAGGAGAAAAGGCAGTTTGAGAGCAGGAGATTTTGAGAAGAGCGGAGAGGGCGGTTTGGGTGATATTTGGAGATAAGATTGGTGATGTAGCTGGGGGCAGAGTTGTGAATGGCTTTGTATGTTGTAGTTAGTATTTTAAATTTTATTTGCTGGGCGATCGGAAGCAAGGTATAGGGATTGGCGGAGAGGGGTGCCAGACACTGAGCAGTTGGTAAGGTAGATGAGTCTGGCAGCAGTATTCATGATAGACTGAAGAGGGGATAGCCTATGGAGAGGTAGTCCTATGAGAAGGGAATTAGTTAAGACAAGAGATAACAAGGGAGTGAATGACTAGGTTGGTGGAAAATTAAAAAAAAAATGACAGGGGGGGGGGGGAGACAAGACCAGTCACCCCGCACAAGGAGAGAGAGTAGCAGTGACTAGACTTTATTGTAGGAAACCTCTGCACGGAGGCAAAGTTTCACCCTGGAATAAAACATAGATGGGTGGTGCAGGTACAGCGTGTCTCTCTCTCTGGTGGTGCGAGTAGAGCGTGGATCCCTCTCTGGTGGTGAGGGTACAACGTGGCTCTTTCTGGTGGTGCAGGTACAGGATGGCTCCGTCTCTGGTGGTGCGGGTACAGCATGGCTCCCTCTCTGGTGGTGTGGGTACAGGGGTACAGAGTGGCTCCCTCTCTGGTGGTATGAGTACAGGGTTACAGAGTGGCTCCCTCTCTGGTGGTGTGGGTATAGGGGTACAGTGTGACTCCCTCTCTGATGGTGTGGGAACAGCTGACTCAATCTCTGGTGATGAGGTTACAACGTGGCTCTCTCTGTTGGTGCAGGTACAGGATCGCTCCCTCTCTGGTGGTGCGGGTACAGCATGGCTCCCTCTCTGGTGGTGTGGGTACAGATGTACAGAGTGGCTCCCTCTCTGGTGGTGTGGGTATAGGGGTACAGTGTGACTCCCTCTCTGATGGTGTGGGAACAGCGTGGCTCCCTTTCTGGTGATGAGGGTACAGGGGTACAGTGTGACTCCCTCTCTGGTGGTGTGGGTACAGGGGTACATCGTGGCTCCTCTCTGGTAGTTCGGGTACAGCGTGGCTCCCTCTCTGGTGGTGTGGGTACAGGGGTACAGCGTGGCTCCCTTTCTGATGGTGTGGGTATAGTGTGGCTCCCTCTCTGGTGGTGTGGGTACAGTGTGGCTCCTTCTCTGGTGGTGTGGGTACAGCGTGACTCCCTCTCTGGTGGTGTGGGTACAGGGGTACAGCGTGACTCCCTCTCTGGTGGTGCGGGTACAGGGGTACAGCGTGGCTCCTTCTCTGGTGGTGCGAGTACAGGGGTACAGCATGACTCCCTCTCTGGTGGTTCGGGTACAGGGGTATATTGTGGCTCCCTCTCTGGTGGTGTGGGTACAGCGTGGCTCCTTCTCTGGTTGTGTGGGTACAGCGTGACTCCCTCTCTGGTGGTGTGGGTACAGGAGTAAGTGTGACTCCCTCTCTGGTGGTGTGGGTACAGGGGTACAGCGTGACTCCCTCTCTGGTGGTGCGGGTACAGGGGTACAGCGTGGCTCCCTCTCTGGTGGTGCGAGTACAGGGGTACAGCATGGCTCCCTCTCTGGTGGTGCGGGTACAGGGGTACAGTGTGACTCCCTCTCTGGTGGTGTGGGTACAGGGGTACATTGTGGCTCCCTCTCTGGTGGTGCAGGTACAGCATGGCTCCCTCCTTGGTGGTGCGGGTACAGCGTGGCTCCCTCTTTGGTGGTGTGGGTACAGTGTGGCTCCCTCTCTGGTGGTGTGGGTACAGGGGTACAGTGTGGCTCCCTCTCTGTTGATGCAGGTACAGCGTGGCCCCCTCTCTGGTGGTGTGGGTACAGCATGGCTCCCTCTATGGTGGTATGGGTACAGGGGTACAGCGTGGCTCCCTCTCTGGTGGTGCGGGTATAGCGTGGCTCCTTCTGTGGTGGTGTGGGTACAGGGGTACAGTGTGACTCCATCTCTGGTGGTGAGTGTACAGCATGGCTCCCTCTCTTGTGGTGTAGGTACAGGGGTACAGCGTGGCTCTCTCCCTGGTGGTGCAGGTATAGCGTAGCTCCCTCTCTGGTGGTGCGGGTACAGTGGGGCTCCCTCTCTGGTGGTGCGGGTACAGGGGAACAGTGTGACTCCCTCTCTGGTGGTGCGGGTACAGGGGTACAGTGTGGCTCCCGCTCTGGCTTCCCCAGCACAGTCCTCCCCTGTTTCCCATTTCCCATGATGCATCCTCAGTGTCTTCTGATTGGCCCTCTGCTGTGGCCAATGGGGAGAGTGGACAGGAAGGTGGGCGGTGTCGTGGCGAACCTAACACATTAGAGCCACTCTCTGTTCTCCCATTCGGTTAACAGGAGAAAGGGGGGGTGAGTGGGGGAGTAAGATACACCCACAGCCCGCCTCTCCCCTGTCACATCGCTGCTGCTAAGTTCTCTGGCAAACAGAGCAGGTGAAAATCGACCCGCTTTACCGATAGGGGACTCGACGGCACCCACTACAGATTCTTCCTGGTGTCACCCCACCACCACCGGCCACTGAACCCCCCACGGCCAGCCACCGCACCCCCATAGGGACACTATCGGACTAAAGTAACTTGCTAGTACTGCATCCCCCTAGATTGGAGCCGGCCCTGATAGGGCCCCATGAGCACTTGGGGCCTCCGGGCAGTGCCCAGGGGTGCCCGCTCAATAAGACGGCCCTGTGTAAGTGCACTACTACTCTTTTAAAAGTTTTTCTGAAGCAATTTCCAGGATTGTTGGTCCACCATATTCGCACACTTATTGTTTGGAGCCATGTTTGATGTCATCCGAGCTAAAGCAACAGGATCTAAAGCCTAAACCAAGCGTACATTGATCTCCCTGAGTAAAGGGGATCGCTGGCTCTCTGGTAAGCCTTCAGTGTGAATTCAATGTTGGTGTCACCATTGCGGTATCTGGATTCTATATTGAGCACAGATTTTCTGTTGGGACTTTCTCTTTATGGACAGTATTTTTGATTCAAGGTTTTAATGCCTAATTTCAATTTTTCACAATTGTTTTTGTTTATATGCACATAATATATGTATAATGCCGCACTTTGTTTTGCTATGGCTTGCATACATGGGCACATATAATTACACACGATTTGACATTCCGACAACGAAATCCTGGGATTTATTACTAACGAATGTTGGCTCAAACTTGTCTTGCATACACACGGTCGCACAAATGTTGTCGGAAATTCCGATAGTTAAGAACCCGCTGACGTACAACACGTACGACGACACTATAAAGAGGAAGTTCAATAGCCAGTGCACCACCCTTTGGGCTCCTTCTGCTAATCTCATGTTTATCTTGTGTTAGTAGAAGTTTGGTGAAAGATGATTCGTGCTTTGCATCCTCATGCTTTTCAGATCGTTACTGCTCTTCAGTTTGTGCTTGTGGGTTCGTATCTGGTTTTCAGTGCGTGTAGTCAGTTCGTATCTGGTTTTCAGTGCGTATTTTTATATTACGTATTTGATTTTAAGTGCGTTCTTGTCTGCTCGTTTCTGAATTTCAGCTTGGGGTTCTTACTTTGACCCAAGCCCAGTCCATGAACAGGGCGAGGAGGAGTTTATGGACGAAGAATTGGTTGCTCCAGCGTGACCAATTCTCACACATGCCTTTGTTGCGGGAGATCCGTGAGAATAATCCAGATGATTTCAGGAATTATCTCCGAATGTCGGACCCCAGGTCACCTGCATGCGGCAAGCCATCACTCCCGAGCAGAGGCTCGTCGCCACCTTGCGGTACTTGGCGATGGGGCGAAGTCTGCAGGACATCAAGTTCTCGACAGGCATCTCCCCCCAGGCTCTGGGAATCATTAATCCAGAGACCTGTTCTGCCATCATTCAGGTCCTGCAGAAGGACTATATTAAGGTAAGATTTCTCCTTTAACATCACATTATATGTAATTTAAATAAATGTATTTTTTAAATAAATGTGTATTTTAAATTGAAAAATTTGTTCCTTTGATTTACTGCTTGTGTTTCTTTTAGCTGTCTTCATTTTATCCAATGGGCTTTTTTTTGCCATTTTCTTCAATAGTGCAAATGTAATTTTTTTGATACATGAGGTGACAATCTCTTCTTCAGCTAACTATTATCTTGTGGGTCTGCTACACACACACCTTGTTTTTGTTGTTAATGTATGTAATGCATTAATGATAAAAATATTCATAATTTTCAGCACCATGAATTAATTTTTTGGAATGACAAAAATTGCCTGATTGATGCAAAATATAAAGCCCTGTGGGTGTTATTTACTAAAGGACAAGCCACTTTGCACTAAAAGTGCACTGAAACTGCACTGAAAGTGCACTTGTAGTGCAAAGTGGATTTTCCTTTAGTAAATAACCCACATTGCCACTGTAAACACCAACTTAAGCAAAAATCTGCTATTGAGCATTGAAAGAAGAAGCCACACACACGTTGTTGAGTAGAAAACGTTTTACTCTACACATTCACATGTGCGTTAGAAAAGAGTTTTTGAACAAACCAACATGTTTTTTGAAAAAAAACATTTTTTGGACAGTAGAAATATCCTTTTTTGTGGTAAACAGGCATGTTTTTAAAAACATAAAACGATACACAACTCAGGAACTTACAAACTTCAACTTTAATAAATTGAAGGCAATATCAGACATTAGTATATCCAAACTGTGTTGATATTGCCTTCATCAGATGGGGTGATGTCACCCCTGTGAAAGCCAAATTTTGAAGATGCACATAAATTGGGAGTCAAAAGCCCATGCCTAAGGTCAACATGTGCTAGCTCCCATCATGGGGGATCCATGGACATGTTTCGGGGATGCAACCCCTTCCTCTCAGCTACTTTAGTTGCGAGGAAGGGGTTGCACCCACAAAACACGTTCATTGATATCCTGTGATGGCAGACAGCACATGTTGAAACACTGTGTGCAGCTTCTAAATTTGGCTTTCAAAATTTTTTAGAAAAGTTAGAAAAAAAAACAATTACAAAAATTTTGGTGGGTTTTAGATTCTGCCTAAAACATCAATGATGTTTTTGAGTCTTTTTTCCACATCACTGATGTCTTCCTTGATCTGTAAATCCCGATTGCACACCATGATCTCCCCGATGAGGACGTGTGCACTTGCACTTGTGAATGTGTTTCTTCTTCCACAACATCCACATCGCCTAAAATAAAAAAAACACACCATGTATTATAAATATGCAGGCATCCATCTATTATCTGAAGCTGTGGTCTCACACACTCACCTGTTGTGGTCACTATTTCACCCGAATCATAAACCTCTGCTTCCTCCACATCCTGAGGTTGTGGTTTGGGGATTTCCCCTTCTTTAGGAGGTTGTGGGTCCCTGGTGACCTCGGACGTCCCGAGTCTTTTCTCCCCTATGTGAATAAAAAAAAGGTATACTTAGCACACAGATATTTTAGGGCAGAAATAGTAATATGAAACATTGCTTGGAAGTGTCGTACAATTGTCTGTTTTGGCAGAGTTCCAAGCTGAATACATGATTTTTTCCCTTTCTTCAAGCTGGAATACTTACCTTTTTTGGTAAAGTATCACACATGTAGAGACCCCTAATATCCACTGGAGCACCTGTGTGGGACACCCTAAAAAGTTTGTTCTGGTGTCCCACACTAGTGCTCCTGCATCCAGATGTGTAAACAGCTGCTGAATGTCCTCTCCTTACACTGAATCAAGTTTGCATTTCATTTTAGTTACAAACCCATCTAGACAACAATGTACTAAACTTCTTTTAATCCAAATAGGCATGGACAAATGTAGTTAACCTGCATCTGCCAAAAACATCATATTAGTGAGCGAACGAACAATGTTTACTACGAACAATTACTGTGCCCACGAACCTGAAAATTGCCATTTTGAACTGTACAACAGTAAAGAAAAGCACATGGAGCAGCACCAACGTAATAATAATAGGAACACACGACAAAATACTTTTTTGCAGCACTCTCTTGATTCTTCTGTACTGATTGTGCTCCCTCAATTTAAAGTCTGACCATCATTTCCTCAGTTGATCCTTGGATCGCCGTACCCCAGAATTCCTGTGCAGACTTTTCACAACTTTAGCCATGATCTTGGCCTTTCTGACATTTGGGTTTGGGTAAGGTCCATGCTTCCCATCTTAGTCGGCCCTCTTCAAGATGTCCACCATCTCTACAAAAGACATATTTGAGGCCTTAAATCTCCTCCGGGATCGGGACGTCTGTAGCTCCGGGCTTTCATAGTTGCTGCTGCTGTCTTCATGTACTTGTTCTTTCTCCGCCATGTGCTCTCTCACTGCGCCAAAAGAGAAGGGGCGGGGAATATACTATAAACAAGGTCAGGGGCGGGCGGAGTTTCCCGCATGCGCAGTATATATAAAGCATAACACGCGTGCGTCATACGTATGATCTGTGAGCGGAGGATGGAGTAGCGGAAGCGCCGATCATTCTAACAAAGGTACTGTTCTAACATGGGGCATCAGTGGCCTATACTGCTTATAGATTGAGGCCTATATTGGGACAAGATTATGCAGTTTAGTCAGACATTAAGGTTTGTCTTGTGTTGTGTCTTGCAGATAAAATGGATCGATTCAACGATCATGATTTCCTCCCCCAATTGATTGATTTGTACAGAGAGCTGCCCTGTCTGTGGCAGACAAAACACTCCTTTCATACAAATCGACTAAAGAGGAAGGAAGCACTGGATAAATTGCTGGAATTTATGAAGCCGCAGATCCCCATTAACTATTGAAGTGCAAAATTGGTGGCCTGAGGAGCACTTATAATAGGGAGCGCAAGAAGGTCCAGGATTCCATGAGATCAGGAGCAGCAGCAGATGACATTTATGTCCCCAGGCTGTGGTACTACGACAGACTGCGATTTCTGTCAGACCAGACTGAAATCAGGCCAACACTCTCAACCCTGCCTTCCACTCTTCTTTCCACTCTTCCTTCCACTCTTCCTTCCACCCCAACTGAGGCTTCCAACATCCAACATGGGCCTTTCACCCAGGAAGAAGATGTGGAGGAGCCCAGCTTGAGTCAGGTATAGCATTGTTCAACATATTTCTCAAAATTGTGTGTGATTGATAAACAACAAGTGTTTGATGGGAGTGGCAGGGGAAAGTGGCAGCCAGGAGGTAGCAGGGGTAAGTGGCAGCCAGGAGGTGGCAGGGGTAAGTGGCAGCCAGGAGTTGGCCGGGCCCAGTAGCCTGACCGAATCCCAGGTCCCTCCCCTCCGCCTTCAACAAAAAAGGCCCAGGAAGGGGAGGAGCATGGAGGAGTCAGCACTTGGGTCAATTTGGCAGCTCGGGCGGCCCTCAGAACCCCCCCAGTCTTCTTGAGGCCTATGCCTGCATGGCTGCCAACAAAATGCAGGAAATGGAGGTGGGCCAACGCCTCTTTTGTGAGGAAGTGATATATATATGGCCCTAAATAAGGGGTTGAGGGGCGAACTCACAAGAAAAACCCACATGTGCGAGTTGGACCATCCTCCTCCTCCACCTCCTGCACCTCTTGCCACAACTCCAACACCAAAGCCACTGCCTGGAAGCAAGCGTGGAAGGAAGCGTGTAAGGAAGACAAAAGAGTTATGGCTTGGGTCCAGTCTGGTCTGGCAAAAGACGCAGGCTGTTGTAAGACCACAGCCTGAGGACACATATGTCACCTGCTGCTGTTCCTGATCTCTCAGAGTCCTGGACCGGATTGTGCTCCCTATTAAATGGACTTCTCAGGCTCCCAATTTTGCATGTCAAATAGTTGATGTGTGCCCTGGGGTACAAAGGCTTCGCTAATTTCACCAGTTTATCCAGTGTTGCCTTCCTCTTTATTTTGTTATGACCCCTAATAAATGTATGTTTTTTTTCTTAAATCATTGGCTATGTGTTATAATTAAAAAAGGACAGTTTGTTTGTGAGTAGGCAGGTACATTTCAAAAATACAATGTCAAATTAACAAGGGACACCAACACAAACCAATCTCTTTGAGGTTAAAAAATACAAGATAATAATGGTGTTGTGGTAACTTGACACACAAAAGAAGAAAAAATATTATGGAGATCACTAGAAAAAAAAATCAGGAGATCTTGATTTAAAAAAAAAGGAGATCACTATAAACAAAAATTATAAACATTATTCTGGAGGTGAAAAAATAAAAAAGATTCTTCATGAGATCACAAGAAATAATAAAGAAATCAGTTTGTCAGAACTCTGTGTGAATATCAGCAGCAAAACAACTTCATAATTCTGGCATTATAAAGAAGAAGAGAATGTGCAGCATGACGAATGTGCTATCTCCATTACGAACGCTAGTTTTACCAGACCGAGCGCTTCTGTCTCGTACTTGATTCAGAGCATGCGTGGAATTTTGTGCGTCGGAATTGTGTACACACGCTCAGAATTTACGACAACGTATTTTGTTGTCAGAAAATTTGAGAACCAGCTCTCAAATTTCTGTTGTGGGAAATTCCGACAAAAGAAATCCGATGGAGCCTACACACGACAACAAGCTCCCATCAAACATTTGTTGTTGGAAATTCTGACCGTGTGTACACGGCAATACACTTGCAAAACATGCATATATGCAGACAAAAATTATCAGAAATGTGGGGGAAAAAAAGCCTTTATAAAAGGCGTCATTCACACCTGGGTGTTCTGGAATTGCAGGCAGAATCAGGCGATTCTGCCCGTGATTCCAGAATGGCAGCAAATCGCATTACTTCTTAATGGCACCCCAATTGCTGTGCGATTTTGCCACAGTTGTCGAGCGATAAATCACACTGCAATCACGGCAAAATTGCAACACACAAAGCATTACGAAGTAATGGCATTGCGAACGCGTCCCGCATTTTGCCGCAATTCTGCAATCGCAGGCAAAATAGCCGATTCTGCCTGCGATTCCGAAACGCCCCGGTGTGATGAAGCCTAAGTTCTTACCTAAGCGTGCTATGTATCTGTGGTCCAGTCTGCAGCACTGACAGGAGAAGGATTCTGTCTGGCAGCAAGTAAAATAAAATGATTGGGTTGCCCCCAGAACAAAAATAGAGGCGATATCTTCCCATGGGGAAGCTAATTCTGGTGACAACCAGGGATTTCCTAATTTTGGAGAGATTTCCTCTCACTTCCTGTTTGGCTATGGGACAGGAAGTGAAGGGAAATTTCCCCAAAGGAACACAGATGGCACAAAAAAAACAGAGAGTGTAAAACCTTTCCTTACTCTATCCAAAATGAAAAAAAAGTTTTGCCTTTAGTTCATTATTCAATATCCACATCCACATTACACTTTTACAAAAGATGGACAGTGTTGCCTGAGAGTATCACAGAGCCAGTGACAATATAAGTGCTTAAAGGGACCAGATTCAATGACATCATCAGTGCTTAAATGGACTAGAGTCAGTGTCAACATCACTTATCCTGAGCATTCCAACATAACAGCTGGGCTCCAACAAGCTGGTCAGCAGAAGAGAGTATATTACAGAATGCTGTTATGCCGTGTACACACGAGCAGAATATCTGACAGAAAAAGTCAGACGGGAGGTTTTCATCGTATATTCCGATCGTGTGTATGCCCCATCTGACTTTTTACGTCCAAAATTCTGACAGACCTAGAAAGAGATCATGGTCTAAACTTTTCCGATGGAACCAATTCCTATCGGGAAAACCGCTTGTCTGTATGCTGTTCCGACGTGCCAAAAATGAAGCATGCTCTGAAGCAAGTACGAGATGGATACTGGCTATCGAATTTTCGTTTTCTAGTCCCGTCCTACGTGTTGTACATCATCGCATTCTGGATGGTCGGAATTTGGTGTGACCGCATGTATGCAATACAGCTTGAGCGGAATTCCGTCGGAAAAATCGGTCACGTGTACAGGCAATTAGAGTGGCGTAATTCTCTTCAGTTAGGATTGCCACAGTATAGATTTCAGGAGAAGTTGTTCTCTACACCCATTGCTTGTTGTTCATCTGTTTGCAATATATTCCGTGATAAAGAGTAACTGTTATCATTACTGTTGTTTTTTATCTCTTTTGCTACTGGGGTACTGCATATACAACATGTACATCTACAATAAATATTCCTTACCCAGCCAGGTGTGTCAGAGTGTGAAGTGCTGTTTGTAGAGTCGTGGGCACAGGAACAGGGGACCCAATACATCCAGTGGCTCCTTCGGGGGTGAGCAATATATACAAATGCGGCTTAATGCAGCAGAGAGAATGTGTAGAAGTAGTAGCAGATTGTCAGGAGTATGAGTGTAGGAAATGGCAGCAGAGATGGAGTTGAGGAGCAGACTGGTACAATGGAGTAGGGAGACAACAATAAACAGTAGAAAAGATGGTGGCAGGATTAGAGGGAAGTGCAGTCGCTGAGTACAGTTTCAGCAATAGAGGAATAGAAGAAAAGAGAAACAGAAATAGGACAACAAAATTCAAAATAAAAATAAAAACAGCTGCATTTGTTGAGCTTAAAAGCACCCATTTTCAAAAGGTGTGAAAAAAAAAATTGTAGGCCCGTAATATCCATTTTTTATGGGCTAATACATAACTTGTGTGAACAGAAGGATTATATCATAAAACTATTCTGACCTTCTATTTATCCGAGAGCACTGGAGGGGAGGGGGGGAAACAGACAGCATATTTTTCTCTCAGTGCTGAAAATTCACTGAGGAGGAGAGGAATAACCCAATAAACAAGTGAAAGAATAGAAATCATTTTACACTGCTAACAATTTAGGAAAATAATAATGCGTAAATGATTTCTCCTGGCTGTCTGCTGCTGGCAGTGTTTGTGGCACTGTGCAGTGACAATGACACACACCAAGCCCTTTCACTAGACTCTACAGCTTTGTAGGGGTATTAAAGATTCAATTTATGTACCAAGGTCAGTATCGTATATCCAAAGAGAGAGCTGCATCCTGTGCTGACATTAATTTACCAAACCAACCTATACTAAAACAATGAAGCATCAGCTAGTACAGCAATTGCTAACTTGCCTTTGTGTGCATTAAAAATTTTCACGGCAAATGCAATACAAATAAAAATGATTTAAATCAAATAAGCATAAAATAACTCAATAAGAAAGCGTGTATTTTCAACCATTATACTGGTCTCAGGCTGGACACTTGGTATTCATAGTTACCCAAAAAAGAAACGGCTGCACCTCACGTGGGCTCCAAGTAAAGTTTATTGGTATATCCAAAATGACACCAGAGGACACCAGCAGTGGTCAAGGTAGACATGTTTCACACAACAAAAATGTGCTTAATCATGTGTGAAATGCGTCTACCTTGACCACTGCTGGTGTCCTCTGGTGTCATTTTGAATATTTTCATATTCCAATAAACTTTACTTGGAGCCCACGTGAGGCGTGACCATTTCTTACTTTGACAATTTACCATGGAGGCGAGCCAGGGCTAGCATTCAGGTGTGTGTTCCAGTGGGCGTATCAGTTACACCTGGAGAGGTGTGTTCTTTTTATTCATAGTTACCAACTGTCTCCAAGTTCCAGGGACAGTAGCTATTTTTTCAACTACATTAGTTTACACTAATTACATGTATGTGAGGCTTGAAGGGCAGATAAACTGCCTCCTAATTTTCAGTCAACTAAGACAACATGGAAAGTCCTTGTTAAAAATTACTATATTCTGAAGCAGTACCAGAAAAAATTCGTTCAACGCCGAGGGCTAAAATACAGAACTATTCCCCCCTTCCCCACTGCTAATGCATGATGTGGAATAGGCATATTGACCTTCACCTGTTCTCTGGGGGCTTGGGCCCCCTTGCTCAAGCTGCCCATGGGTGGCATGGAATTAGAACTGTGAAGATATAGCCAATTGCTTGCTTTCTCACAGCTGGGAGTTGCTTGCACACGTGCAGTGTGTTTTTAGTCTCAACTGTGGGAGGCTGGGGAGGAGAGGGGAAGTGTTGGAGCATGGTGTAACAGCAGTAGTTATCAAGTAATGCTCCACTGGTTGCCAGCCACTGATCTGGTGTGTGCGTGTGGTTAGGGGAGGGTGGCTTGTCATGTGGCAATCATGACTACAATGCCCCTAAAGCCCCCCTTGTTTCAGCCCTGTTCTGAAAGCCCTGAGACAACTGGGAACGTTGGATACTATGTACTTCTTAGCAAGGAATATCAAATGGTCATTAATAGAATTATTGATGAAGGTCAAGCTGTGGGCCTATATTCTATAAAAAAAAGACACCGAAAAAGATTCTTTAGGGTATCAGACTCCCTGAAGGACATCCCTTCATAGCTGGGATCGGTTCCCAAAAATAAATACTTGGGAAAGCAGTTGGACTCCCATTTGCAAATATTAGTGTGGCAGTTACATGTTTAAATCAGGGACTTTGAACATGTCCTTACAAATTTACAAGAACCATTCTATTTGCAAAGATGCAGAACTTCCTTAGAGGCTTGGTTTTCTTCCTCATTGACCAACCTATTTTTGGGTTGGTGGGAGGAACTGCACATCTTTACAGATGAAAACAAATTTTCTGATTATTTTTGATATGGCCATTATATTGACGTTCTATATTGAAGATCTTACAATAATATTTGTAATTTACTTTGTGCTTGTAATTATGATGTTAACAGGACAGGTTTCTTGGATTTAACACACAGTGTAGATGTTGTACATATTTGTATCACTATATGGAAACCCATGTGCAGGAAACAAGATTCTTTGTGTGGAAATTTGCTATTCCGCATATGTGGGCAAAGCAATCAAAGTGGGTAAGAATGCTAGACAAAGAGAAAAACATCTGATGTTATATTATAAAGAGTTTTTTCCAAACTGAATGTTAGCCTTTTGAGCCAGGGGTACTTGATCTGAAAGTTGGAAAGAGAAAAACATACAGTGGGAACGGAAAGTATTCAGACCCCCTTAAATTTTTCACTCTTTGTTATATTGCAGAAATTTGCTAAAATCATTTAAGTTCATTTTTTTCCTGATTAATGTACACACAGCACCCCATATTGACATAAAAACACAGAATTGTTAACATTTTTGCAGATCTATTAAAAAAGAAAAACTGAAATAACATGGTCCTAAGTATTACAGACCCTTTGCTGTGACACTCTTCTTCTTCCATTTCTTCTGATCATCCTTGAGATGGTTCTACACCTTCATTTGAGTCCAGCTGTGTTTGATTATACTGATTGGATTTGATTAGGAAAGCCACACACCTGTCTATATAGGACCTTACAGCTCACAGTGCATGTCAGAGCAAATGAGAATCATGAGGTCAAAGGAACTGCCTGAAGAGCTCAGAGACAGAATTGTGGCAAGGCACAGATCTGGCCAAGGTTACAAAAAATTTTTTGCTGCACTTAAGATTCCTAAGAGCACAGTGGCCTCCACAATCCTTAAATGGAAGACGTTTGGGACGACCAAAACCATTCCTAGAGCTGGCCGTCCGGCCAAACTGAGCTATCGGGGAGAAGAGCCTTGGTGAGAGAGGTAAAGAAGAACCCAAAGATCACTGTGGCTGAGCTCCAGAGATGCAGTCGAGAGATGGGAGAAAGTTGTAAAAAGTCAATCATCACTGCAGCCCTCCACCAGTCGGGGCTTTATGTCAGAGTGGCCGGACGGAAGCCTCTCCTCAGTGCTAGACGCATGAAAGCCCCCATGGAGTTTGCTAAAATACACCTGAAGGACTCCAAGATGGTGAGAAATAAAATTCTTTGGTCTGATAAGACCAAGAAAGAACTTTTTGGCCTTAATTCTAAGGGTATGTGTGGAAAAAAACAGGCACTGCTCATCACCTGTCCAATACAGTCCCAACAGTGAAGCATGGTGGTGGCAGCATCATGCTGTGAGGGTGTTTTTCAGCTGCAGGGACAGGACGACTGGTTGCAATTGAGGGAAAGATGAATGCAGCCAAGTACAGTGATATCCTGGATGAAAACCTTCTCCAGAGTGCTCAGGACCTCAGACTGGGCCGAAGGTTTACCTTCCAACAAGACAATGACCCTAAGCACACAGCTAAAATAACGAAGGAGTGGCTTTACAACCACTCTGTGACTGTTCTTGAATGGCCCAGCCAGAGCCCTGACTTAAACCAAATTGAGCATCTCTGGAGAGACCTAAAAATGCCTGTCCACCAACGTTTACCATCCAACCTGACAGAACTGGAGAGGATCTGCAAGGAGGAATGGCAGAGGATCCCCAAATCCAGGTGTGAAAAACTTGTTGCATCTTTCCCAAAAAGACTCATGGCTGTATTAGATCAAAAGGGTGCTTCTACTAAATACTGAGCAAAGGGTCTGAATACTTAGGACTAGGGATGAGCCGAACACCCCCCTGTTCGGTTCGCACCAGAACATACGAACAGGAAAAAAGTTCGTTCGAACATGCGAACACCGTTAAAGTCTATGGGACACGAACATGAATAATCAAAAGTGCTAATTTTCAAGGCTTATATGCAAGTTATTGTCATAAAAAGTGTTTGGGGACCTGGGTCCTGCCCCAGGGGACATGGATCAATGCAAAAAAAAGTTTTAAAAACGGCCGTTTTTTCAGGAGCAGTGATTTTAATAATGCTTAAAGTCAAACAATAAAAGTGTAATATCCCTTTAAATTTCGTACCTGGGGGGTGTCTATAGTGTGCCTGTAAAGGGGCGCATGTTTCCTGTGTTTAGAACAGTCTGACAGCAAAATGACATTTTGAAGGAAAAAACTCATTTAAAACTACCCGCGGCTATTGCATTGCCGACAATACACATAGAAGTTCATTGATAAAAACGGCATGGGAATTCCCCAAAGGGGAACCCTGAACCAAAATTAAAAAAAAAAAATGACGTGGGGGTCCCCCTAAATTCCATACCAGGCCCTTCAGGTCTGGTATGGATATTAAGGGGAACCCCGGCCAAAATTTAAAAAAAAAAATGACGTGGGGTTCCCCCTAAATTCCATACCAGACCCTTCAGGTCTGGTATGGATTTTAAGGGGAACCCCGCGCCAAAAAAAAAAAAAAAAACGGCGTGGGGTCCCCCCAAAAATCCATACCAGACCCTTATCCGAGCACGCAACCTGGCAGGCCGCAGGAAAAGAGGGGGGGACAAGAGTGCGGCCCCCCCTCCCTCCTGAACCGTACCAGGCCACATGCCCTCAACATTGGGAGGGTGCTTTGGGGTAGCCCCCCAAAACACCTTGTCCCCATGTTGATGAGGACAAGGGCCTCATCCCCACAACCCTGGCCGGTGGTTGTGGTCTGGGGTGACCCCCAGATCCCGGCCCCCCCCCTGTGTGAAATGGTAAGGGGGTACATAAGTACCCCTACCATTTCACGAAAAAAGTGTCAAAAATGTTAAAAATGACAAGAGACAGTTTTTGACAATTCCTTTATTTAAATGCTTCTTCTTTCTTCTATCTTGCTTCATCTTCTGGTTCTTCTGGCTCTTCTGGTTCTTCTGGTTCTTCCTCCGGCGTTCTCGTCCAGCATCTCCTCCGCGGCGTCTTCTGTCTTCTTCTCCTCGGGCCGCTCCGCACCCATGGCATGGGGGGGAGGCTCCCGCTCTTCTCTTCTTCTCTTCTTCTTTTCTTCTTTTCTTCTCTTCTTCTTCATTTTCTTCTCCGGGCCGCTCCGCAATCCATGCTGACATGGAGGGAGGCTCCCGCTGTGTGACGGCGCTCCTCGTCTGACAGTTCTTAAATAACGGGGGGGCGGGGCCACCCGGTGACCCCGCCCCCCTCTGACGCACGGTGACTTGACGGGACTTCCCTGTGGCATTCCCCGTGACGTCACAGGGAAGTCCCGTCAAGTCACCGTGCGTCAGAGGGGGGCGGGGTCACCGGGTGGCCCCGCCCCCCCCGTTATTTAAGAACTGTCAGACGAGGAGCGCCGTCACACAGCGGGAGCCTCCCTCCATGTCAGCATGGATTGCGGAGCGGCCCGGAGAAGAAAATGAAGAAGAAGAGAAGAAAAGAAGAAAAGAAGAAGAGAAGAAGAGAAGAGCGGGAGCCTCCCCCCCATGCCATGGGTGCGGAGCAGCCCGAGGAGAAGAAGACAGAAGACGCCGCGGAGGAGATGCTGGACGAGAACGCCGGAGGAAGAACCAGAAGAACCAGAAGAGCCAGAAGAACCAGAAGATGAAGCAAGATAGAAGAAAGAAGAAGCATTTAAATAAAGGAATTGTCAAAAACTGTCTCTTGTCATTTTTAACATTTTTGACACTTTTTTCGTGAAATGGTAGGGGTACTTATGTACCCCCTTACCATTTCACACAGGGGGGGGCCGGGATCTGGGGGTCACCTTGTTAAAGGGGGCTTCCAGATTCCGATAAGCCCCCCGCCCGCAGACCCCCACAACCACCGGCCAGGGTTGTGGGGATGAGGCCCTTGTCCTCATCAACATGGGGACAAGGTGTTTTGGGGGGCTACCCCAAAGCACCCTCCCAATGTTGAGGGCATGTGGCCTGGTACGGTTCAGGAGGGAGGGGGGGCCGCACTCTCGTCCCCCCCTCTTTTCCTGCGGCCTGCCAGGTTGCGTGCTCGGATAAGGGTCTGGTATGGATTTTTGGGGGGACCCCACGCCGTTTTTTTTTTTTTTTTTGGCGCGGGGTTCCCCTTAAAATCCATACCAGACCTGAAGGGTCTGGTATGGAATTTAGGGGGAACCCCACGTCATTTTTTTTTTTTTAATTTTGGCCGGGGTTCCCCTTAATATCCATACCAGACCTGAAGGGCCTGGTATGGAATTTAGGGGGACCCCCACGTCATTTTTTTTTTTAAATTTTGGTTCGGGGTTCCCCTTTGGGGAATTCCCATGCCGTTTTATCAATGAACTTCTATGTGTATTGTCGGCAATGCAATAGCCGCGGGTAGTTTTAAATGAGTTTTTTCCTTCAAAATGTCATTTTGCTGTCAGACTGTTCTAAACACAGGAAACATGCGCCCCTTTACAGGCACACTATAGACACCCCCCAGGTACGAAATTTAAAGGGATATTACACTTTTATTGATTGACTTTAAGTATTATTAAAATCACTGCTCCTGAAAAAACGGCCGTTTTTAAAACTTTTTTTTGCATTGATCCATGTCCCCTGGGGCAGGACCCAGGTCCCCAAACACTTTTTATGACAATAACTTGCATATTAGCCTTTAAAATTAGCACTTTTGATTTCTCCCATAGACTTTTAAAGGGTGTTCCGCGGCATTCGAATTTGCCGCGAACACCCCAAATTGTTCGCTGTTCGGTGAACTTGCGAACAGCCAATGTTCGAGTCGAACATGAGTTCGACTCGAACTCGAAGCTCATCCCTACTTAGGACCATGTGTTATTTCAGTTTTTCTTTTTTAATAAATCTGCAAAAATGTCAACAATTCTGTGTTTTTCTGTCAATATGGGGTGCTGTGTGTACATTATTGAGGAAAAAAATGAACTTAAATGATTTTAGCAAATTGCTGCAATATAACAAAGAGTGAAAACTTTAAGGGGGTCTGAATACTTTCCATCCCCACTGTATAGTAGAGAAAAAACAGACAAGGTCTACTTGCAGCTTAAAAGAGTATATAGTAAGGAATGTTCTAAAATTGTGGATATAATTAAAGCTGAATGCCATTTTTTTTTTTTTTTTTTGCATAGTTACAGTGGAACAGCTTGGATTAATGTAAGTATGCATGTTGCAGACAAGTTCGATCCCTGTGGAAATAGAGAATCGCTGTAGTAGCTGACACTACTACAGTGATCCTTGCCGTTCTCCAGGTTCCGTGTCATTCGGCACAGGCACCATTCAGAGAGCGCTTTGTATTTGAACGATGTGGTAAGGAGAGGTGGTAACATCATGATCTCAACCCAGTCCAATCAGAGAGAACCTTGTATTAATTAAGAAAAATTAAGTGTTCTCTGAATGGCTCCAGTGCTGAGTGGTTGACCCCTGTGTTACTAGGCAGTAGGCCAGCTGTTCAGCACAAGATCCAGAAGACAGTGAGAATCACAGTAGTAGTTGCAGATACTACAGTGATTTTCCTCTTTCACAGGGATCGGCCAGATATAGGATATGTATACATACAATGGTCCAAGTTGAACCAATGTAACTATGGCAAAAATAACATACCTGAAACTCGGCTTTGTTCAAGAAGACAAATTACAACAAGAAAGTTGGTTGAATACAATTGGATTTTACAGATGTGGAATAAAAAGATGCACCTTGCTGTAGATTCTGCCACAGAGAATATGAGTTTGAGTCTTAAGTTATAATACTAGCAAAGTAATCTGAAACAACTTATTGGTTGTCATGCTTATTATGTTGTTGTTTCAATCATTTGCATCTTGTGTAGGACACAATAGGGACATTTACTAAAACTGGAGCACTCAGAATTTGGTTCAGCTGTGCATGGTAGCCAATCAGCTTTTAACTACAGCTTGTTCAATTGACGGCAATGAAAAATTGGGGAAAAAATGGCATTGGAGTCCCCCCCCAAAACCATACCAAGCCCTTCAGGTCTGATATGGATTTTGAAGGGCCGCCCGCTCCCAAGCAATGCCTTTTTATTAATGTTAATAAATACACCGGCTACCGCCAGGGGTTAAACTACCATGTTTTCACTACTAAAATACCACATGACTGCATAAAATAACTCATGCGGTATTTTAGTAGCATTTTTTAGTGAATGCCAAAAAACTTTTTGAAAAACGCTGTTCAGTATCTTCCCGCATACTCGGATGTGGTAAGATATTGCTTTGTGAATGGAGCCCAGTATGAATTGGCAGAGAGACTACAGGTACCAAGATCCTCTGCTGTCTCTCAGGAGATTAGCTCTCACTTTGCTAACAAGAAATTATGTCGTTATCTGAGTACTGGGCACTATGAATAAAGGCTTAATCCATAATCCCACTTACCAGTGTCCCTTGATTTCATTATAAACATTGATGCCCATGAACTTTCTCTCACCCCAAGAAATGAGAAGGGCATTTCATCATTTCGTTATACATTTCCCATACTTCACAAGCCTTTTATGTGTTTAAATATTATTAGAAGCAACGTTTCAATTTGAACCCAGCCATAACAACATTGGCATTACCTTGTAATCATAGCAACTGGGGGGTTCTGTACACTGTGTATAGAACACCCTTAGAAATGCCAGTTCCTTCTCATTGTGATTGGTGTACTACTTTTCCCAGTATTTTTCTCTTATGACAACACTAGGGCATGATGCAGACTCTGCAATAAAGTTTGTTACATTTGCAATCAAATTGACCTGCAGAGGATTTTTTTTCCCCCAAGAAAAAAGTGGACTTTTACTTAAAGTGGACCTCTCAGTAGCCCTATGTCTTTTATCATGAAAAAAACAGTCCTTTAGCACCAGTCATGTGATTTTGCCTAAGCTAAGATGATGTCATTGGTCTGAAGCAGATAGGAGGGAGGAAATACTTCCTCAATCTCCTCACCCTCAGTGATTTTACTGTAACAATATAACTTTGTAAGAAGGCACAAGGAGAGAGGCTGCAGCAGAGGGTAATATGTGTCAAACTGTTGTAAACCCTGCCAAGAACTGCACAGTCACCATGCTTCACATGACTGTGCCATCTCAGAGCCAGGTTTTCCCTCCAGGAAATAGATACTGAGCCTAGAGAATACCTGAACAAAGATGTTGCTGTCCTAGAGAGGAAAGCAGATGAATGCATCATCGGGTGTGTGGATGTCACCCTTAGCGTGAAGCGTGCTCATCAATAATTATATTATATTTATAAACTATGACTTTCTACATCTTTATTTATATGATGTTGTATAATACACTATGAATTCATTGAAATGTATGACAATGTTGCTGCAGCATGTTTCTCTGTTGTTGATGATATTAATATAGATATAGTTTGTTTTGCTTTATATTTTATATAGTACTTTTTAATTAAGTGTTTTTAACAGATTCTAATAATATGATAAGATTATTCTTATCATATTATAGATCTCCATAGATCTCCATAATGCGGGTTTTATATTAAAGTTAGTGTAATTAATCTATATACAGTTGTACAAATATTAGTTTAGGATGCTGTTGCTATATAACCCCCTCCGCTTTGTAGATGCTTCTTGCTGTGTACTCCGTGCTCCTGGTCTGTGAGATGACCATGAGGAGGGGCGGGGGGGGTTCTAGCATATAAGATCATCATAGGTGCGAGTGTTTGAGCGGTGTGTGACACAAGGAAGTAGGCAGCTTGTACTTACAGATAAAACCCTTCACCACGCCGCAAGTCGCTGTGAGCCAACTGACCAGAGACCAGGATAGGAGGCTTCTATGGAGCTGTTCATGCTTTTTTACACCGGATGTTTGTGAGTGCAACCCTCGTTTCTATATATTGTATTTTATCAATTAAGCGGTAATACACTAGGGCTGGTGTGCTCTCTCTCTTGCCTTATATACTTTCAGATTTATGTCCGTCACCCAGTGGACTTGTGGGAGAGCTGCAACCCCTAGAGAGGAGAACATACATTCACCTGTTACTATTGGAATAGGAATAGTGGGGACAGCGCTACACTTGGTTTGGTTTGTGTGTTTGGAATGTGAAAAATCTAACATTAAGGCAGTTCCCCAACTTAGAGATGAAATTTCCTCTGAAAAGCGGCATGTGTCACTACACATTGTCACTGATATATATTGCATTAGGAGGGACGTGCTGAGCCTGCGCCCACTCCACCAGTCCAGCATACCTCCGTTACCTCACTCCCAGTAACAGAATGGGGTCTCGCTGAGCACATAGCGTGGACCTCATGCATGCTCATTAACTCCTTCACTTCCATACCCATGTGACCAGGCCATATATCTCCATAATGCAGATTTGGATCTGGTTGATATTAGATATTCACCACTAGGAAGGGAGCGAAACAATGACCCCCCTCACAACTGGGGGACCTGTCACCTTACCAGTAGGGATGAGCTTCGAGTTCGAGTCGAACTCATGTTCTACTCGAACATTGGCTGTTCGCAAGTTCGCCGAACAGCGAACAATTTGGGGTGTTCGCGGCAAATTCGAATGCCGCGGAACACCCTTTAAAAGTCTATGGGAGAAATCAAAAGTGCTAATTTTAAAGGCTTATATGCAAGTTATTGTCATAAAAAGTGTTTGGGGACCCGGGTCCTGCCCCAGGGGACATGGATCAATGCAAAAAAAAGTTTTAAAAACGGACGTTTTTTCAGGAGCAGTGATTTTATTAATGCTTAAAGTCAAACAATAAAAGTGTAATATCCCTTTAAATTTCGTACCTGGGGGGTGTCTATAGTATGCCTGTAAAGGGGCGCATGTTTCCCATGTTTAGAACAGTCTGACAGCAAAATGACATTTGGAAGGAAAAAACTCATTTAAAACTACCCGCGGCTATTGCATTGCCGACAATACACATAGAAGTTCATTGATAAAAACGGCATGGGAATTCCCCACAGGGCAACCCCGAACCAAAATAAAAAAAAAAAAATGATGTGGGGGTCCCCCTAAATTCCATACAAGGCCCTTCGGGTCTGGTATGGATATTAAGGGGAACCCCAGCCAAAATGTAAAAAAAAAATTGACGTGGGGTTCCCCCTAAATTCCATACCAGACCCTTCAGGTCTGGTATGGATTTTAAGGGGAACCCCGCGCCAAAAAAAAAAAAAAAAAAACGGCGTGGGGTCCCCCTAAAAATCCATACCAGACCCTTATCCGAGCACGCAACCTGGCAGGCCGCAGGAAAAGAGGGGGGGACGAGAGTGCGGCCCCCCCCCTCCTGAACCGTACCAGGCCACATGCCCTCAACATTGGGAGGGTGCTTTGGGGTAGCCCCCCAAAGCACCTTGTCCCCATGTTGATGAAGACAAGGGCCTCATCCCCACAACCGTGGCCGGTGGTTGTGGGGGTCTGCGGGCGGGGGGCTTATCGGAATCTGGAAGCCCCCTTTACCAAGGGGACCCCCAGATCCCGGCCCCCCCCCTGTGTGAAATGGTAAGGGGTTACTTACCCCTACCATTTCACTAAAAAACTGTCAAAAATGTTAAAAATGACAAGAGACAGTTTTTGACAATTCCTTTATTTAAATGCTTCTTCTTTCTTCCTTCATCTTCTTCTTCTTCTGGTTCTTCTGGCTCTTCTGGTTCTTCCTCCGGCGTTCTCGTCCAGCATCTCCTCCGCGGCGTCTTCTATCTTCTTCTCCTCGGGCCGCTCCGCACCCATGGCATGAGGGGAGGCTCCCGCTCTTCTCTTCATCTTCTTCTTCATCTTCATCTTCTTCTTCATCTTCTTCTTCTTCTTCTTCTTCTCTTCTTCATCTCTTCTTCCTTCTTCATTTCTTCTGCGGGCCGCTCCGCATCCATGCATGGAGGGAGGCTCCCGCTGTGTGACGGCGTCTCTTCGTCTGACGGTTCTTAAATAACGGGGGGCGGGGCCATCCGGTGACCCCGCCCCCCCTCTGACGCACGGTGAATTGACGGGACTTCCCTGTGACGTCACGGGGAATGCCACAGGGAAGTCCCGTCATGTCCCGTGCGTCAGAGGGGGGCGGGGTCACCGGATGGCCCCGCCCCCCGTTATTTAAGAACCGTCAGACGAAGAGACGCCGTCACACAGCGGGAGCCTCCCTCCATGCATGGATGCGGAGCGGCCCGCAGAAGAAATGAAGAAGGAAGAAGAGATGAAGAAGAGAAGAAGAAGAAGAAGAAGAAGATGAAGAAGAAGATGAAGATGAAGAAGAAGATGAAGAGAAGAGCGGGAGCCTCCCCTCATGCCATGGGTGCGGAGCGGCCCGAGGAGAAGAAGATAGAAGACGCCGCGGAGGAGATGCTGGACGAGAACGCCGGAGGAAGAACCAGAAGAGCCAGAAGAACCAGAAGAAGAAGAAGATGAAGGAAGAAAGAAGAAGCATTTAAATAAAGGAATTGTCAAAAACTGTCTCTTGTCATTTTTAACATTTTTGACAGTTTTTTAGTGAAATGGTAGGGGTAAGTAACCCCTTACCATTTCACACAGGGGGGGGGCCGGGATCTGGGGGTCCCCTTGGTAAAGGGGGCTTCCAGATTCCGATAAGCCCCCCGCCCGCAGACCCCCACAACCACCGGCCACGGTTGTGGGGATGAGGCCCTTGTCTTCATCAACATGGGGACAAGGTGCTTTGGGGGGCTACCCCAAAGCACCCTCCCAATGTTGAGGGCATGTGGCCTGGTACGGTTCAGGAGGGGGGGGGGGGGCCGCACTCTCGTCCCCCCCTCTTTTCCTGCGGCCTGCCAGGTTGCGTGCTCGGATAAGGGTCTGGTATGGATTTTTAGGGGGACCCCACGCCGTTTTTTTTTTTTTTTTTTGGCGCGGGGTTCCCCTTAAAATCCATACCAGACCTGAAGGGTCTGGTATGGAATTTAGGGGGAACCCCACGTCAATTTTTTTTTTAAATTTTGGCTGGGGTTCCCCTTAATATCCATACCAGACCTGAAGGGCCTTGTATGGAATTTAGGGGGACTCCCACATCATTTTTTTTTAAAATTTTGGTTCGGGGTTGCCCTGTGGGGAATTCCCATACCGTTTTTATCAATGAACTTCTATGTGTATTGTCGGCAATGCAATAGCCGCGGTAGTTTTAAATGAGTTTTTTCCTTCAAAATGTCATTTTGCTGTCAGACTGTTCTAAACACAGGAAACATGCGCCCCTTTACAGGCATACTATAGACACCCCCCAGGTATGAAATTTAAAGGGATATTACACTTTTATTGTTTGACTTTAAGCATTATTAAAATCACTGCTCCTGAAAAAACGGCCGTTTTTAAAACTTTTTTTTGCATTGATCCATGTCCCCTGGGGCAGGACCCAGGTCCCCAAACACTTTTATTGACAATAACTTGCATATTAGCCTTTAAAATTAGCACTTTTGATTATTCATGTTCGTGTCCCATAGACTTTAACGGTGTTCGCGTGTTCGAACGAATTTTTTTCCTGTTCGCATGTTCTGGTGCGAACCGAACAGGGGGGTGTTCGGCTCATCCCTACTTACCAGGTACCACACCTATGTGACCAGGCCATATATCTCCATAATGCAGATTTGGATCTGGTTGATATTAGATATTCATCACTAGGGAGGGAGCGAAACAATGACCCCCCTCACAACTGGGGGACCTGTCACCTTACCAGGTACCACACCTAACAACTGATTGCTTGTAGTGTGTTCTTCTACTTGGTTACCATCTTTCTTCTTGTCTTGCCGAGTTAACCTTTTTCAGGATTGTTACTTCATACCGTTCTGTGCTTTACAGAACCTGGTTCTTTTGATATGCCAGGATGCACATGCACTCCTTTGAGTAACTTCAGACCAGGCTTGTAACGGTTAATTAAACTTTTACTAAATAAATGTGGCAGAACAGTTCAATATGAACAAAGTCCTTCCTCTAATCCTAACTATAGTAGTGTAGTGGCCCAGGCATACCTCCGTGAGGCGAGAGTCCATTATAGCATTGTCCATAGCTTAATGTCTTCTGAAATCCCTGGTGCTTTCAGCAGCACCAGACGATTCCATTCACAGGTAATACTGGAACCCATGGGAACCCTGGACATCAGCCACCCCCCTTTTTATAGCACAGGTGGGCTGGCTAGAACCATAAGCCCAGGAACTGAACTTACAACATTTAACCCTTTCTCCCAGCCTGGGCCAGCTGCTGACTCACTATAACTAAACACAGTTCAACCTGCCTACAGGTGGAGCCCTGTAATCACTGTAGGAGGTCATAAATATCTTAATGCATGGGGGTTGATTTACTAAAAAACAAATAGGCTGTTCACTTTGCAAGGGAAGGTGCTTTGTCCAAGAGAGTTTGCCAAGAGCTTAGTGAATGTAGTGAAGTTTCACTTTGCAAAGAATAATCATGTGCCAGAAAAAAAAAAAAATTGTTTGCATTTTTGCTTGCACATGACTGGAGGATGGAAGTCAGCAAAAGTTTACCTCATTCTCTAATCTCTGCGGCAAATTCACTCACAAAGCGCAACTTCTCTTTGCAAAGTGAACAGCCCATTTGCCTTCAGGAAATTTAAGTGGAAGGAAAGCATAACTACACTTATTCTTAAAAAAGTTCCCTTCTACCCTCATCCTATCTACAGTATCCTGCCTACTAACCTGTATAAAAAAATCCTGCAACGCTGGTTGCCCTGAGTCAGTGAGTGGCTGCTGCAGTGGAGAGGGGGAAGTGCTGACAATGACTGGGTTTTTTGGAGCCTAAGGATGACATCATGGCTTCCAGAACTGAGAGATGTTGTCCAGCACTCCCTTACAGAGAGCTGAAGGATCAAATGACCAGACTGGAGCAGACAGGAAATAGGTGAGTATACATATCTTTTTTTTATACAGGTTAGGCAGGATAGGTTGGGGGGGCATTTCTAAATATAGATATACTTAGGGATTTCCTCCACTTTAACAGCACTATGTAGCATATATGCCCTTTACATGGAAAAATATCTCATGCTAGGTCCACTTTAAAATTATCTGCTTTCTCTTTTATTTTAGCAGCAAGCGCAGATCCTGTTTAAAATGATCCATGCATATTACTTTCAAGCTGTATATGCTTCAATTATAGGTAAGCAACAGGTCACCTCTGTCTTAATCCTGCAAGCAACGTCTTTCCAGCCACAGGTTTGTAGTATGTCAACTGCTCCTCCCAACTCTGCCACGCTGTTTGGCTGTTAGGTGCTTAACCTTGAGATACCTGAGCATACAGGTTTGACCCTGAGCCCTTGGCTCTTGGATGAACAAAAGTGAGCAGCCCTATTGCTACACCTAGCTTACATCACCAATTTATTATTCTAGCTCACAGCTGTTATCTCAGATGTTTTTCCTCCCAGCTGCTCTTATGGGACTGGCTAAGGAGAGCCAGCGGTTAGGATTTCAGAGAAGTAAGACGTGCAAAGTTTACTCGCGGTAGGCTGTTTCTGCAAACAGCCACAAATCGTTTGCGTACACAAACAACTTTTTTTTTTCAAAGGAGACATTAAAATACCGCTTGCTTAGCATTAGACATATGGTCAGTAGAAATCAAAATGTGCTAATTAATAAGATGCTTGCAAATGAAATATAATTACCAGACACCAATAAACTTTTATGGTTTTTGTAAATCTTCTATTGACTGTCATTAATGAATGATTCCCCTGTTTGAAGCAAAATACCAATACCTATAAAAGTCAAAATAGCAAGGAGGAGGTGTTGAATTCTATTATTTGTGAGAGCATATTGGAGAACATAAATACACAGTATATTTACTGGTGACAGATGCAATTGGAGCTGCATGTATTGGCTGAAAACACAATGAATACTTACATATACCATAATTGTAAGTAGGAACACTGTATAACAAAAACTGTAAAACAGTAAAGTCACTGCAAGGTATGATTATCCCCAAAGGCACCAAACACTTGTTCCTGGGATAATAATGGATTGGAAGTATGGGTAAATCATAGGAATCGAAACTGGAGGAGGTGATAATGGTTAGGTACCATGAACTAGAGGTTTTAGCCTGGTGTGATTCCATGCCAGATTATGTGGTTGGGCAAAATAGTTAATTATATACACCTTGACAATGATCGTTTTTATTCAATATTACTTCACAAACATAGTATAACATTTGCCTGTAAGAGTTGCTTGTAAGAAGACTATAATCTGTATTTTATATTAGTTAGTGTTTTTTTTTGTTTTGTTTTTTTAATGCAAAGCTTTATGGCAAACAAGCAGATCATACATAATTTAAAAGTGACAGCATCTGGGCGCCATATTGATGGGCAAACTAATTCAAACATACTAGTTTATGACTTGGAAAATTTGACCAGTGTGGATTGGTTCACTTTGTACCACAGAATCAACAATTGGTAAAACCACTACTGACCACTGATCTGAGAAGGGCTAATTTATTATTTATTGGCATATAACATGCACCTTCAGTTTAGGAGGGAAGTTTCAGGGAAAAAACTTAAATTTTAAATAAAGAACTTCGAAGCAAAATAAGGGTCAATGCCCATCAATGCAGCCTCACCATTGCCCATCTGCAGCCTCACAATGGTCCAATGCTGGCCCAGGATACCGGACTTCCTATTACAGAGGCCGCTGAGTAAACAGGAGATTCTCACTGTATGTAATCTGAGGGCTCTCGTCCCGCCCCCCTCCCCTGTTCCCTTCTTGGCAGCCCAAATTGCAGTATTGGCGTATAACACGCACACACTATTTGCACCCAATTTTCAGGGGGAAAAAGTATGTGCTGTATGCCAATAAATACAGGATTTATTACAGGTAATTGTGACCTCATGGACACTGGATTTAAGGACTGAACTGTCACAGTTTGCCTTGCATTCACAGAAGATCACTTATCCCCAGATGGGAGACTTGACTACTGTAAAGATGAATTTAAGGAATGTGACGTGAGAGAATGGATGAAATACATCATTAACTTTATCACCTTTACTCACATAGGGGACTCTGTCCATGCCTCCAAGGCCTTATGCACCCTGCCGCAGGACCCACAGTAGAAGGTCAGGGGAGACAGGGTGCTACAGCAATTCCTCCCATATTCTGTATGTAGAGTAAAAACCAAAACAGGAACTGAGAGGAAATCCGTCCAAAGTGAGTAAATATCTGGTTGTCACCGGGGTCATCTGAACTTGTGTCCCTATTGAAACATGTTCCTGTAATTCTTGTTATGGTGGCAACCAAAAATTGGGAATTTACTTTCACCCTTGGTGATTACGATCGAGAGGGTATATCTCCCTAATGGGGGGCATGGACAGTAAATAAAACATGGCAGATAGACAAACAAACAAGAAGGCACAGACACCTTGTGCATTACCGATAGACATTTATTCGATTAAAATAGATTTTAAAAAATGGATACTCGCAAAATAGCAACTAAAAATTACCATTAGACACACGTATGCCGTGAATATCAAGGGGTGTGTAGCTAACGTGTTTTAGGGGCGTACCCCCTTCCTCAGAGCTAGGCTGTTCTGGACACCTCAAGAGTGTCCATTTTTTATCTATTTGAATAAATGTCTATCGGTAATGCATTAGGCACCTGCGTCTTCTTGTTTGTTTGTCTTCTTAGTGTCATTTCGGATTACCCCATCTGAGGAGGGCCACATCCACCTAGGTTTTTGGAATTGCCGTTGCCTTTCTACATTCCACCACAGAGGGCCTCCTAGTGCTGGAAGTGTTGGCTAACTTTTGTGTATAAAACATAAAAGAGAAAACAAACGTGCGCTCATAATGAACATAATCTGTGTAAAAAATACATAATCTAAATCCCTGTAAGAAAATCAGAAATGTGCATCAAAAAATATTGATAATTAATAAATGGTAAAAAGCTGTGAAAAAAATATGCTTAAAAAGTGTCATAACATTTCAAGAAAAGTTTTCACAACCCAAATGGATAAGGAACAGTCCTTAGATGAAATACTCCAAGGAGCGAAAGTTCTTATGATGAACAGTAGGAGAGGGAGTCTCATACATAAACAGTTACTTCACAGAAGCAGGAGGAAGCATCCACCTTCCGACCAGTCAGACACTGCACATATATATGGAGAGGGAGGGAAATGAGGATAAGAGCTCTCATATAGTCCCACAGTATTAAAAGGTGGACCCTTACCCTCAATGATGGACCTCCTCTCTGGCGAGGTCTCACACGCAGGCAGACTTTGCCCTCTGCAGGGACTGTGGATGGATGATGTCCGGATCCAGCTCATACAGTGTGCGTCTCCAGCTTGGCTTCTACCAACTCATCCACCTGGGGGGGGAGGGAGTGACAAGCACACGGAATGTTTCAACATGCGAGAACATATATTCTGTGTGTCAAACAGGCTTGTGTTGTAAATACAACCAACGGAGATGGACGCTGGGACTGTCAATAGCCTGGAATGGAGACTCCCGATTTTCATCAAGGTGGAGATGTATGCGAGTTAGCATCAGTCCTCAGCGTGCTAACTCGCATACATCTCCACCTTTTTTTTTTTTTTTGTCTTTTTTTTTTTTTTTCACCACTCAGTGGTATATTTTCTCTCTGGGGATCATTTTTCAGTTGTCAATAATTCAAACTGTGTCCCATTTTTATTCACATCATCGTGGTGGCAAAAAGTTACAATTTTTATACACCTCAAGACCTAGTTAGGTGGAATTTCGTTAGTCTATTTACCTTTTACCTATACATCCCCCTTCCCTCCCCCCCCCCGAGACCGTACCTCCCGACTCCCGACTACTCCCCCCCCTCTCATTGTTGTCTTTCTTTCCTCCCTTCTTTTGCTTGCCAGGCCCTCTTTACCTTTTATCTTGAGATCTCTCTTGCTTCCTACCTAGGATGCCCATATCTCGGCCGCTCTCAGGGATCTTTTGAATTCTACCCACCTTCTCCATTTTGTCTCAAAGGCTCCCATTTTTGTCCCCTCACTGTACCTTAGATACTCTAAACTGTATATTTCGTTAATTTTATCATACCAGTCCCTCATTGCAGGTCTTTCTGTCCTTCTCCAGTACTTGGGTATCAAGCTTTTAGCCGCATCCATGCGATGCGGTATTAGAGTTCTCTGATAGGCTTTATTGGGCATTTCGCTCATGTGAAATAAACAAACCCAAGGGTCATCTTGAACATTTATCCCTGTTATATCTTTAATAGGTCTCCTCACTTCGCTCCAGAATATTTTAATGGTCGGGCATTGCCACCAGATATGAGCCATTGACCCCGTCTCCTTACATCCCCTCCAGCAATATTGTGGAGGTCCGTTTTGAAATTTGTTCAAGCGTTCTGGGGTCAAGTACATCCTGGTCAAACATCTGAAGTTCAACTCCAAAATTTTACTATTGACCGATGTGGTTGCTGTTCTGCTTAGGATCAATGACCCTTCTGGGGCAGTAAGTTTTCTTCCTAGCTCCTTCTCCCATTTCTGTATAAACGATGGGGCTTCTGTGCTCCCCAGGCCTATCAACATTCTATACGTCTGGGAGAACCCCCCTTTGTTATCTTTGTCCATACACATTTTCTCTAGTGGGCGTAAGTTGTCCCTCGATCTAACTGGTTGTGGGAGGGTTCTTATGAACTGATTCAATTGGCTGTACCGCCAAGTATTTATAACTAGCAGATCTTTTTTTTCCTTTAGCTCCCGATAAGTGCAAAGTTTATTATGTTGCATTACGTCCTTTAATTGTATGTTCTCGTCCCGTAACCATCCCCCAAACCACTCCCCTACCCCTGGTACGAAATAGTCTGAATCCTTGAGTGACATTAGGGGAGAGTTGTACCCCCACTGCTCTCTTTTGTGAACGTTATCCCAAATTCTGAGTGCGTGTTTAGTGATCTCGTGTGTTTCTTTACCTAGTTTCCTTAGGTATGGTGGAATCCAGATTATTTTATTCAGTTTAGTGTCGCTAATTTCCTTTTCCATTTTTACCCAGTGTTTATCTGCTTTACTTTTTGCCCAATCAACTACTCTGGCAAGAGCTATGGCCTCGTAGTATTTTCGGACATCTGGTGCTCCCCATCCCCCCTTACCCCTAGCCTTTGCTAATTGTGCAAACTTCAATCGAGGTGTTTTCTCTCTCCAGATAAATCTTAAAAAAATCGAGTGCAATTTTCTAAGGTACGCCTGCGGGAGCGCCACTGGCAACATCTGCATTTTGTAAGTTATTCTTGGCAATACAATCATTTTAAAGATATTAATTCTCCCTCCCCATGACAGTTGTCCTAAGTGTAATCTCTTAAGTTCTTGCTTTATTTCGTTGAGAAGTGGTAGGAAATTGACATGATAGAGCGTCTCTTGTGAAGTTGTGATTTTTATCCCTAGGTATTTTAATGCTTTTTGCCCCCATATAAAGGGGAAGTGCTTTTGATATGAGTGGTCTTTGGTTTTACTGGTGTTAAGGGTTAATGTTTCAGATTTATTTGGATTTATTTTAAAATTAGAAAGCTTTCCGTACTCTAGTAGGGCTGTCATTATGTTCGGGAGAGATATCCTTGGGCGCGTAATATAAAGCAGGATATCGTCCGCAAATGCGGCTATTTTTATATTCATCCTGACCTATCGTTACCCCGCTGATATCCGGGCACTTCCTGATCTTTTCTAGTAATGGTTCTAGAGTCAGCACAAATAGGACAGGGGAAAGCGGGCACCCTTGTCTCGTCCCATTGTACATTTCAAAGGACTCCAACATGATTCCATTTACCGAGGCCCTGCTCACTCCTTCCGGTCCCTCGGTACTCCCCTTAGAGGTTGAGCTCGGGGGTGCCATCTCTAGATCGACCTGCCTCCCCCAGGGTACCCGGTTCCCCTCCCCCTCCTCCAAACCCCCCCCTAAGCCCCCGCCCTCCTGCCTCCTCCACACTTGTCTTAATAACTAATCCAAGAGTTCTCTTTTTATGTTTGCGATACAGTTTCATATCTTTCTCTTTTCCTTTTTCTCTCCTTCCCTCCTCCTTCATACTGATCATTTCATTTTGATAACTGGTGTCCAGGAAGGGGTCCCCTCCCTGCCATCTTCTGTTCCAGATCTCTCCCACCATCCCGGGATTTCCACCAATGGTACTTCCAGACGTTGGCAAAATTTTTGTGTCTCTTCAGGGAACCGCAGCGTCGCTGAGCGACCTCCCTTGCGTCCAATCAGGCAGGCTGGGAAACCCCATGAGTATTGGACATCGTTTGCTCTAAGCTGAGCTAGTAGGGGTTTCAGAGTTCTTCTCCTAGCTAGGGTCTCTGCAGAGAGATCGGGGAAAATCTGTAGATTTACCTCTCCATAGTTCACTTGCTGGTTCATTCTTATGCTAGATTTAATCCTTTCTTTATCATGGAAGTTGTGGAATCTAACAATTACGTCCCGCGGAGCGTCCCCCCTGATCTCCACCGGCTTTCTTATCCTGTGGACTCTTTCTAATTTAATTTTTGGTCTGTTGCCAGATGGATCTAATCGGTCACCGAAAATTTGGTCGATTTTTTCATGTAGGTTCTCTTTACCTCCTTCTACCTCAGGCAGGCCTCTTATCCGCAAGTTCTTCCTCCTGTTACGGTTCTCCTGATCTTCCAGTTTATAGCGTAGATTTCTTTGTTCTTTCAGGATTTCTTCTATCTGCTGTTTAAGATTTTGTATCTCTGTTCCCTGTGTGTCTGTTGTTACTTCCAGTTCTTCCACTCTTTTTAGTGTGTGGCCCATATCTTGTCGAATTGTTTCGAATTCTCCCCTGATTGTAGTTTCTAGTCTTGCAAACATTTCTACCATCTCACTTTTTGTTGGTGTTTGATTGGCCTCCAGGAGGTCCCTTGTAGCCTCTGCTGTTATCTCGGTCCCCATTATATGGGAGTCCATCCCCGCCAGTTGTCTTCTTGTGCTTATTTTGGTTGGGGGTTCGGGGGTTTTTAGTTTGGTTCCGCCTGCCTTCCCTGGGCTCCCTTTACCTTCTTGGACCATATATTTCCTGATGGCGCCCGGGCTTACACTCATTCTGTTGCTGCTGACTGTACTGACTGTAGCTGTGGCCCCCTTCCCTCCCTTCCCCTTCATTGCGCTATATGCTCTGTGGGGCTCAATATAGAAGTTAGTAGATATCTTACCAATGTGTCTCGTGTTATATTGTATGTGACCGATCCTCTCAGATACTTTGTGTGGCTAGCCAAGGGATTGTTTTCTTCTAGGATCCCAACCTCTTTAGGTCGCCTTCCTAATTTTCCCTGGCGTACACCCACACCCTATAATCACACTCTATAACGCCTCTTATTTTAATACATCAAGAGCAGAAAAGCGTGGTAAGATCTCCCATAGACATAAAGATGAGAAGTATCCCTCAGTATCGCTAGAGAAAAAGGGAGGAAAAAAAAAAAAAAAGGGGGGGGGGTTTAGCCAATAACAGTTCCACTCCTTCACAAGAGTCCTAGTCCTGGTTATCTTCCAAAGTGTATATGTCCTCTGTACTGACGGGTAAAATAAACGTTGCAAAGCTAAGTGATATAAATTGTCACTCAATGGGTTAATTTTGTTTACTTTTGCTTACTTACTGATCCCTTTAGGGGGAGAAACCAGCCAGTTGCTTTCACAGAGAAACAATAAAACACTTGAGGCACCTACTCCCTCGGTTGCTTTTACATTAAGAAGTCCCAGTCCTGGTTATATCCTGTACCGTAACACGTAATATACACGTAATATAGATGCTTCAGGGTTAAGTAACCTGGGGTATCCTTCCACGGATCAATTTTGCCTACTCACTGAGCTCTCTGAACCCTTACTGGGGGAGGAAATCCTGCATGATACATTCACAGTGGAACCCTCATCCCCTCCATTGCTTTTGTGTAGTATAGGACCCGACCCTGATTATCTTCCGGGTTCTGTCTATCTTATGTGACAGCAGATGAGACAGCTGCTACAGGTATAAGTGGTATAAGTTATTATTTCACAGGTTAATTTTACTCACTTTCCGAGCCTTTTCAGGGGGGGGAGATCCTGCAGGTTGTGTTTCTTAGTAAAGCACTTACCCCTTCAGCCGCTTATACGATCTTGCAAAGTTTTTTTTTTTTTTTTTCTGGGGCACAGACCTTCCTTCCACGTGGTCTCTTGTCAGCTTTTAGGTTCGGCACTTCACTGTGGTTCACCAGCGCCTGGAGACCATCTCCCTCATTTACTCTCTGGCAAGTTTACTTGCACTCGGCAAACTTCACCTCCGCTGCGGGGTCTGTGCCCGAGATGTCTGCGGGATCGTAGTAGTTTGTACAGCGCGGGCTGTCAGGCTCTGGAGCGGGGGGCGTAGGCGCTACAGGGGGGGCAGGGCAGCTCCCGATCTCGCATCAGAGCTAGAGGGAGAGACGTCCGGCATCCCGGGATTAGCAGCCGACCCAGCTAGCCACCCATATCCGGCTCCTCCCTCCCGCACGTGTTGCAGCACTTTCCTCTACATCTCCACCTTGATGAAAATCGGGAGTCTCCATTCCAGGCTATTGACAGTCCCAGCGTCCATCTCCGTTGGTTGTATTTACAACACAAGCCTGTTTGACACACAGAATATATGTTCTCGCATGTTGAAACATTCCGTGTGCTTGTCACTCCCTCCCCCCCCAGGTGGATGAGTTGGTAGAAGCCAAGCTGGAGACGCACACTGTATGAGCTGGATCCGGACATCATCCATCCACAGTCCCTGCAGAGGGCAAAGTCTGCCTGCGTGTGAGACCTCGCCAGAGAGGAGGTCCATCATTGAGGGTAAGGGTCCACCTTTTAATACTGTGGGACTATATGAGAGCTCTTATCCTCATTTCCCTCCCTCTCCATATATATGTGCAGTGTCTGACTGGTCGGAAGGTGGATGCTTCCTCCTGCTTCTGTGAAGTAACTGTTTATGTATGGGACTCCCTCTCCTACTGTTCATCATAAGAACTTTCGCTCCTTGGAGTATTTCATCTAAGGACTGTTCCTTATCCATTTGGGTTGTGAAAACTTTTCTTGAAATGTTATGACACTTTTTAAGCATATTTTTTTCATAGCTTTTTACCATTTATTAATTATCAATATTTTTTGATGCACATTTCTGATTTTCTTACAGGGATTTAGATTATGTATTTTTTACACAGATTATGTTCATTATGAGCGCACGTTTGTTTTCTCTTTTATTTTTATTGTACACAGGTATTGGTGTTTTATTCGTGCAGCTTTAAGTGTTTATATTATTTTTCAGCGCGTTTTTTTTCTTTTATTTATGCTTTGTGTATAAAACATGGCAGGTGTACTAATTCCTCTCCACTGTATCCAAAATCCAGGAAAGAGGTTAAACTTTCCAGTTTAAACTTTCAGCGCACACACAAGCGTAATTTCCGACAGAAAGAGTCCGATGGGAGCTTTTCATCGTATATTCCGACCGTGTGTATGCCCTATCGGACTTTTTCTGTCGAAAATTCAGACAGACTTAGAGAACGCGTTTTTTGCCAACGGAACAACTTACTATCAGAAAAACCACTCGTCTGTATGCTGTTCCGACGCACCAAAAACGACACATGCTCTGAAGCAAGTACGAGACGGAAGCTATTGGCTACTGGCTATTGAGCTTCCGTTTTCTAGTCCCATCGTACGTGTTGTATGTCACTGTGTTCTGGATGGTCGGAATTTGGTGTGACCGTGTGTATGCAAGACAGCTTGAGTGGACTTCCGTCCGAGCTACGTTGTAAAAACCTTCAGAGTTTATTCCGACGGTAAAGCTGGTCGTGTGTACAAGGCATAACAGCTTAAACAACTGCCCTGCCATCCTCTTTGAGGCTCTATTACTCCATCACTTTACTCTAATGTCACATACACACACCATTTTTTCCTTCAGAATAAACTCTGATGGTTTTTCTGACAGAGTTCCGACGAAACGGACTTGCATACACATGATCACACCAAAGTCTGATAGTTTAGAAAGCGGTGACGTACAACACGTACGACGTGACTAGAAAAAGGAAGTTAAATAGCCAGTAGCCAATAGCTGCCCTTGCATCGTTTTTGGTTCGTCGGAATAGCATACAGACGAGCGTTTTTTTCCCGATAAGAATTGATTCCATCGGAAAGATTTAAAATATGTTCTATTTCTAGGTTCTTTAGAATTTTCAAAAGAAAAAGTCAGATGTAGCCCACACACGATCGGAATATACGATGAAATGATTCCGTCTGACCTTTTCTGCCGGAAAGTCCGGTCGTGTGTACGCAGCATAAGGCAGTGCTAAGCACAATTCCCTAGTGTTCAGAGCCCAAGAAATGTACCGTAGAGCCGAACTGTGAGTTGCATTAACCAATCATAGGTTGGAACTTACAATAAAAAGCGGAAACAAATGTAGCCACCACATTTAAGGATTGATGAGCTGCAATGTACTATGTTTTTGATTTTGGGTTTAATAATGTTTTCATTTTAGTTATGAACATCACAGACAGCTGAAATGTGGCACAATTTTTATGAACTGTCTAAAAATATATGGGCAGTTGGCATCCCTAATCCTGTCACTGACACATGATTGAAGTATCTTACCCCACATGCCATTTTACACCTTCACTGCCGTAGTCTCTGGCTGCAATAGCAGATAGAGACTGTCAAACACCTAAACCATTTTGTATGACATTACATCAACATATTGGAATACCATTGTATTAAAGAAAGCAGGGAAGGGTAAGTGACAACCAGATATATTACTACAAAGCTGTATTTGAAATCAGAGTCTCTATTCTAGAGATCCAGGCGCAAACGGTGAAAATGTAGGACTGCCCATGGAAATCAGTTGGCATTGATGCTTTAAACTTTTTTATAAAAGTGCAAAGAAAGCAGAGCTGTGAGTATATACCTGTTTACATACTTCTGCATATGTGGATTCTACCTGCTAATCTATGAGAGTACTAATACTGGGCATACAGAGATATGAATAATTAGAAAAGGAGCGAGAGGAGGGTGGTATGAGAAGGTGGAAAATGGAGGGATTACAGAAGATAAGGAAACAAAAAGTAAGAGAGGCTAAACCACCCTGCCACTCTAAAAAGATATTGTACTCAAACAGCACAAATTAAAGGCTAAATTAAAGCATAAGATTCCTAGCTTCAGACCAAGCTAATTACATTTCTTTTGACAGTTACGTCCCCATACCTCCCAACTTTTTGAGATGGGAATGAGGGACACCTATCAGCAAAAGTAAGCAGGCATAGGACATACCCCTTGCCACGCCCCCTTAAAGGATAATTGTACAAAAAACAAGATTGGTTAAACTCACAAGTGCTTTTTTTACCAATTCAGCAATTTAGAAATCAGATGAAAGGTTTAGTGCTGGAAACACTTTTTGATAGATAAAAAGTGCATTTTATATACAATTATATAGATAAGACCAAAATAAGGGACAAATGAGGGACAAATGAGGCGGGATGAGGGACAGAGGGACATTGCTCCAAATCAGGGACAGTCCCTCAAAATCAGGGACAGTTGGGAGCTATGCGTCCCATATACGTAAGCTAGTCAAGAGGTAGGGCCACATTAACCATTGAACTCCAAGCAGAAACAGTCAGGGGTTTCACCAGTTTCCATTTTAAGAGAATTGTTTTCTTCGTGTAATGCACAGTGTATAATAGAAACGGTTTCTTATGGGAGGTTGTCAGCTTATCCTGGCACTGGTGGTCACTGGCACCAATACTGGGGGTTATTGAAGTCACCGACGCCAATGTTCAAGTTTATTATTGGAGCCACTGATGCCAATGCTCAGGATTATTACTTTGGTCTCTAACCCCAATGTTGGGAGTTATTATTGTGTCCATTGACACCAGTGCTGGAGGTGTTTTTTTGCAGCCACTAACACCAATCATGACTCCAAGTTTCTTCTCAATGCGCATTGCGGTACATTGCAAATAAAATGAAACACAGCAGTACTGCCATTTTTGGGAGTTAAAGGGTAACTCCATTTTTATGGGGGGAAAAAACAGCAAAAAAAAATAAAATTTATATATACATACATACATATTATATATATATATATATATATATATATATATATATATTTTATATTTTTTTATTGTGACATTGGGGATTGTTCAGCTCAAGTAAATAGATGCGTTTTGGTGCAGTGAGTCCACATAAGAGAGGCATTTATAGTTAAGGGCCTTGTAGCCCACGTTTATAAAAGGGAAAAACAAACAAAAGCCCAACCAGGAATCCCACGCAGGGGTCCAAGCTTCAATTAAATACACAAAATCCACATGAAAATGCTAGCCCACGTGGCTACTCTTCAGCAGTACTGCTGCTATAGGTACAGGCCTCTCAAATGAGCTGCTTGGATGCACACAGTCTTAGGCTCCTTGGCTGCACACAGCTTCAAGCCCTTCAATGCACATAGCTTTGGGCTCCTTGAATGCACACAGCTTCAAGCCCTTCAACGCACATAGCTTTGGGCTCCTTGGACGCACACAGCTTGAAGCCCTTCAATGCACACAGCTTTGGGCTCCATGGACGCACACAGCTTCAAGCCCTTCAACGCACACAGTTTTGGGCTCCTTGGATGCACACAGCTTTGGGCTCCTTGGACGCACACAGCTTTGGGCTCCTTGGACACACACAGCATCTATTCTCACACAGAGACACTTACTAACAGCCACTGCTCCAACTCCACCTTCCTCCTCATTCTGCTCTCACCGGCCCTTCGTTATATGGGCTGTGCGCACCTGGGCACACACCCTGCTGGCTGTCCACAAGACCCGGACACAGGGTTGGAGATCCTGTCCCACCCAAGACTCTGAAGGATCTCCAAACTACAGAGCCCCATAGGGAACTAGCAAAACCTGGAGAAAACTACCAGAGCAGTTTTCTCTGTTTCAAATTTATGCTCTGTAGTTCTGCACTCAGCCGATATGCAGACTCTGTGTCCACTTTAACCCCATTTTAATAGGTACAGAGCCTTGCTCTGCCACATAATATATATATATATATATATATATATATATATATATATATATATATATATATATATATATATTTTTTTTTATTTATATATAGATATAGATTAGGGATGAGCTTCGTGTTCGAGTCGAACCCATGTTCGACTCGAACATCGTCTGTTCGTCCGTTCACCGAATTGCGAACGATATGGGCCGTTCGCGCCAAATTCGTGTGGCGCGTCACGGCCCATAATTCACTACGGATTACTGGATTGGCCAAGCATGCACTATGACCCGCATGCTTGGCCAATCACAGCTCCATCTGAACAGATAGCCGTAATTGGCCAAAGCCAAGGAGGCTTTGGCCAATTATGGCTCAGGGGATTTAGTACACGCCCCACACTATATAAGGCCACCTGCGTGGCGGCCCTGTGTAGTGTGTGTTCCGGCGTTGAGAGAGAGATAGATAGACAGAGAGACAGTGTCATTTGATTTAAGTTAGATGGATTAGGCAGGACAGTCAGTGAGTTAGCTGCACTTACAGTGTATTGTGTATTTATATGCATCCCAGGTGTTGTGTATATATATATATATATATATATATATATATACACTGTATTCAGTTTAGCTAGATCCGTTCCTGTTATCTTGCTACTGACAGGCAGGCTTGTGTTGTTACAGTATTTACAGCTACCTGAAGAAAATTGCTGGGGTTCTTTTGATCCTATTAGTACCACAGTCAGGCAGCTAGACTATTTACAGTTAGTGTAGTGCGTCCTCCTCACAGTGTTCAGTTAAAGCTACAAGTTAGTTTAGTGAGACCTCTGCACAGTGTTCAGCTAAAGCTACAAGTTAGTGTAGTGCGTCCTCCTCACAGTGTTCAACTAAAACTACAAGTTAGTGTAGTGCGACCTCTGCATAGTGTTCAGCTAAATAAGCTACAAGTTAGTGTAGTGCGTCCTCCTCACACAGTGTTCAGCTAAAACTACAAGTTAGTGTAGTGCGACCTCCTCACAGTGTTCAGCTAAAACTACAAGTTAGTGTAGTGCGACCTCTGCACAGTGTTCAGCTAAAGCTACAAGTTAGTGTAGTGCGTCCTCCTCACAGTGTTCAACTAAAACTACAAGTTAGTGTAGTGCGACCTCTGCATAGTGTTCAGCTAAATAAGCTACAAGTTAGTGTAGTGCGTCCTCCTCACACAGTGTTCAGCTAAAACTACAAGTTAGTGTAGTGCGACCTCTGCACAGTGTTCAGCTAAAGCTACAAGTTAGTGTAGTGCGCCCTCCTCACAGTGTTCAGCTAAAGCTACAAGTTAGTGTAGTGCACAGTGTTCAGCTAAAGCTACAAGTTAGTGTAGTGCGTCCTCTGAACAGTGTTCAGCTAAAACTACAAGTTAGTGTAGTGCGACCTCTGCACAGTGTTCAGCTAAAGCTACAAGTTAGTGTAGTGCGTCCTCCTCACAGTGTTCAACTAAAACTACAAGTTAGTGTAGTGCGACCTCTGCATAGTGTTCAGCTAAATAAGCTACAAGTTAGTGTAGTGCGTCCTCCTCACACAGTGTTCAGCTAAAGCTACAAGTTAGTGTAGTGCGTCCTCCTCACAGTGTTCAGCTAAAACTACAAGTTAGTGTAGTGCGACCTCTGCACAGTGTTCAGCTAAAGCTACAAGTTAGTGTAGTGCGTCCTCCTCACAGTGTTCAACTAAAACTACAAGTTAGTGTAGTGCGACCTCTGCATAGTGTTCAGCTAAATAAGCTACAAGTTAGTGTAGTGCGTCCTCCTCACACAGTGTTCAGCTAAAACTACAAGTTAGTGTAGTGCGACCTCTGCACAGTGTTCAGCTAAAGCTACAAGTTAGTGTAGTGCGCCCTCCTCACAGTGTTCAGCTAAAGCTACAAGTTAGTGTAGTGCACAGTGTTCAGCTAAAGCTACAATTTAGTGTAGTGCGTCCTCTGAACAGTGTTCAGCTAAAGCTACAAGTTAGTGTAGTGCGTCCTCCTCACAGTGTTCAGCTAAAACTACGAGTTAGTGTAGTGCGACCTCTGCACAGTGTTCAGCTAAAGCTACCTGTAGAAGGTTGGTGGTGTTTTCCTGATCCTATCACTACCGCAGGCAGCTAAATAAGCTGCAAGTTAGTTTTTTGCAAGCTCTGCACAGTGTTCAGCTAAAGCTACCTGTAGAAGGTTGGTGGTGTTTTCCTGATCCTATCACTACCGCAGGCAGCTAAATAAGCTACAAGTTAGTTTTTTTGCGACCTCTGCACAGTGTTCAGCTAAAGCTACCTGTAAAAGGTTGGTGGTGTTTTCCTGATCCTATCACTACCGCAGGCAGCTAAATAAGCTGCAAGTTAGTTTTTTGCAAGCTCTGCACAGTGTTCAGCTAAAGCTACCTGTAGAAGGTTGGTGGTGTTTTCCTGATCCTATCACTACCGCAGGCAGCTAAATATCTACAAGTTAGTTTTTTTGCGACCTCTGCACAGTGTTCAGCTAAAGCTACCTGTAAAAGGTTGGTGGTGTTTTCCTGATCCTATCACTACCGCAGGCAGCTAAATTATTTACACGTTAGTGTAGTGCGACCTCTGCACAGTGTTCAGCTAAAGCTACCTGTAGAAGGTTGGTGGTGTTCTCATACTGCAGGCAGTTGATTTTGCTAGCTTCAGTATATATATATATATATATATATATATATATATATATATATATATATCCCAGCTTAGTGCAGCTACAGGCCATTAGTATGTCTGGAAGGCCAACAAGGAGAGGCAGACAGTCACAAGCCAATAAAAGAGGGCAAGCAGGCTCTGTGTCTAGAGGCAACAGTGCTGGTCATGGAGACGGTGCATCCTCATCAGCACGTGGCTGTGGGACACGCTTGGCCTTTTTTTCGGCAGCTGGCCGTGTTGAGCCACAACATGCGGAAGACTTGGTCGAGTGGATGACCAAGCCGTCCTCATCCTCCTCATCCTCTCTCACTAATGCTCAAGGTTTTTTGTCTGGCAAAGCAGCTGCCAACGCGGCCTCTTCCTTCGGCTTAATGGCATCAGTGACTCCTTCCCTAGCCCCACCATATCCTCCTGAGGAGTCCCTCGAACTGTTTGACCACAGTGTTGGGTACATGCTCCAGGAGGATGCCCAGCATTTATAAGGCTCTGATGATGATACTGAGCTAGATGAAGGCAGTAACGTGAGCACGAACAGAGGGGGTGCCCAAGAAGGACAGCAATCTGGCAGTCATGCTCCCCCTGCTGCAGCATACTGCCAGGTTTGCTCCAGTGATGAAGATGGAGGGGATGATGAGGTCACTGACTCAACATGGGTGCCTGATAGGAGAGAGGAGGAGGAGGCACATCACCAACAAGGCAGGATGCCCTCCAGGGGCCTGCCTAAGGACAGCACACTGACTGCATCACACTGCAAATCTCCGCATGTGCAGGGCGCTGCTGTCTCTGCGCGTTATTCTAAAAGTTCTTTGGTGTGGGCCTTTTTTGAGATGAGTGCATCAGATCGCACCGCTGCTATTTGCAACATATGTCTCAAGCGTAACTCGCATGGTCAAAACATCTCCCGCTTGGGCACCACATGCTTGACCAGACATATGTTGACCTGCCATGCAGTTTGTTGGCAAGCGTTTCTAAAAGACCCACGCCAAAGAACAAAGAGGACCTCTCCTTGCTCCTCATCAGCTGAGATCTCCAACCCCACTATACCTTCAGTCCTCTCTGAGACCTGCACTGAGAGGAATGAAGGTATAGAATTAGGTGTGCCACAGCCAAGTACTTGTGGGCTATCTGCTTTCGGTACACCGACGTCAGATTGTACCAGGCAAATTTCCCTGCCCCAGCTGCTGCACCACCGAAAGAAGTTCGCTCCCAGCCATCCACATGCCCAGCGGTTGAATGCTAGCTTGGCAAAATTGCTAGCACTTCAACTGCTACCTTTTCAGTTGGTAGACTCTGCCCCCTTCCGTGAGTTTGTGGAATGTGCGGTTCCTCAGTGGCAGGTACCCAAACGCTACTTTTTCTCATGGAAGGCGATTCTGGCTTTCTACCGGCATGTGGAAGGCAATGTCTTGGCCTCGCTGGACAGGGCGGTCAGTGGTAAGGTGCATATTACCATTGACTCATGGTCCAGCAGGCATGGACAGGGACGTCACCTAAGTTTCACGGTGCATTGGGTCACTCTGCTGGCAGCTGGGAAGGATGCAGGACAAGGTACAGTAGTGTTGGAGGTTGTTCTGCCACCACGCCTCCAAAATGCCACTACTAATGATTGTGACACATCTCTCTCCTCCACCCCCTCCTCTTCTTCCTCCGTGGCCTCTTCCTGTGCTTTGTCCTCGGAACCAGCGGTGCTCCGTAGGCATTCAAGGGGCTATGCAAGTATGCAGGCCAAAAGATGCCATGCGGTGCTTGAGCTGGTGTGCTTGGGGGACAGGAGCCACACTGGGGCAGAGGTTCTGTCAGCTCTGCAGGGGCAGGTTCAGAGGTGGTTGACACCACGACAACTTAAGGCAGGAATGGTGGTTTGCGACAATGGCACCAACCTCCTCTCTGCCCTCTGACAGGGACAACTGACCCATGTGCCCTGTTTGGCTCAGATCCTTAACTTGGTGGTGTGGTTCTTGGGCAGGTACCCGGGCTTACAGGATGTCCTGAGGCAGGCCAGGAAAGTCTGTGTGCATTTCCGCCGGTCATATAATTCCAGTGCTTGGCTGGCAGACCTCCAAAAGGAGTTTAACCTGCCCAAGAACCTCCTAATCTGTGACATGCCCACCAGGTGAAACTCAACGTTGGCCATGCTGCAGCAGCTGCACATGCAGCAGAGGGCCATCAATGAGTACCTGTGCAACTATGGCACCAGGACAGGGTCAGGGGAGCTTGTTTTTTTTCTCCACGCCAGTGGGCCCTGATCAGGGATGCATGCACTGTCCTGTCACCATTTGAGGAGGCCACGAGGATGGTAAGCAGTGACAGTGCATGCATCAGTGACACTGTCCCCCTTGTCCACCTGTTGGAGCACACGCTGCTTGGAATAATGGACAGGGCACTTGAGGCAGAACAGAGGCAGGAAGAGGAGGACTTCCTTAGCTCTCAAGGCCCCCTTTATCCAGACAGTGTTCCTGCGTGCCCGCCGATCACACAGGAAGAGGAGGAGGAGGATTGTGTCAGTATGGAGGTGGAGCCTGGCACTCAGCATCAGCAGCAGTCTCTAAGGGATCAGTCCCAAGAAACACATGGACTTGTACGTGGCTGGGAGGAGGTGGCTGCGGACCATGTCGTCCTTAGTGACACAGAGGACTCCGGACCGAATGCCTCAGCAAACCTACGCTGCATGGCCTCCCTGATCCTGCAAAGCCTGCGTAAGGATCCTCGTATTCGTGGTATCAAGGAGAAGGACCAATACTGGCTGGCAACCCTTCGGGAGCAGAGGATGAAACAACTTCGGGAGGCCTTGCAGAAAGGTCTGTGCAATGCGTTCCCAGAAACTGGGGAGGTTACAAATCCTGTTTCTGGACAACGTGTTGCTGAGGCTTCGGTCAGTCACAGAAGGAGCGGTGGAGAAGGTGGCCGTCTGACCGATGCATTCAGACAATTTTTTAGTCCGCAGCCCCAAGGTATGATCAGTTCCAGCAACCATCGCCAGCGTCTGTTTTACATGGTGCAGGAATACCTAGGGGCAAGATCTGACTTGGACACCTTTCCCACCGAAAATCCTCTGGGTTACTGGGTCTTGAGGATGGATCACTGGCCAGAGCTTGCACAGTATGCAATTGAGCTACTGGCCTGTCCTGCATCCAGCATTCTTTCGGAACGCACATTCAGTGCTGCTGGAGGCTTTGTAACCGATCACAGGGTGCGTCTGTCCACTGACTCGGTCGATCGACTGACCTTCATAAAAATGAATCAGTCTTGGATCACCACCAGCTACCAAGCACCTGATGCTGATGTAACCGAATATTTTTTTTTGAAATGTCAGATCCCTTCAAAGACTGCCTATGCTGATGCTGAGTGACTATCCTGTTATGCTGAGTAATTATCCTCTTCCTCCTCAATGATCATGCTGATAGCTTGTAAGAACATTTTTGGTTCTGGGCGCCGCCACCAGTGCCTAAGGCCCAATTTTTAAGCCCCTGTTTAACAGGTGCATATAATTACAATTTTTGATGCAATTCTTTGCAGCAGGGCTAGTTCCTGCACTCCAACTAGAGTATCTGTGAGGGTTTTCAGTGTTGTGGCACCAGCATCAGTGACTAAGGCCCAAATTTTCAGCCCCTGTTTAACAGGGGCGTGTAATTACAATTTTTGATGCAATACTTTGCAGCAGGGCTCGTTCCTGCGTTCCAACTAGAGTATCTGTGAAGGGTTGCAGTGTTGTGACACCAGCACTAGTGCTTAAGGCCCAATTTTTAAGCCCCTGTTTAACAGGGGCATGTAATTACAATTTTTGATGCAATTCTTTGCAGCAGGGCTAGTTCCTGCACTCCAACTAGAGTATCTGTGAGGGTTTGCAGTGTTGTGGCACCAGCACCAGTGACTAAGGCCCAATTTTTCAGCCCCTGTTCAACAGGGGCGTGTAATTACAATTTTTGATGCAATTCTTTTGCAGCAGGGCTCGTTCCTGCGTTCCAACTAGAGTATCTGTGAGGGGTTGCAGTGTTGTGGCACCAGCACCAGCGCCTAAGGCCCAATTTTTCAGCCCCTGTTCAACAGGGACATGTAATTAGAATTCTTGATCTAATATTTCACTGCAGGGCCCGTTTCTGCGCCCTCCAAGATTAACTGTGAGGACTTACAGTGTTGTGGCACCAACACCACCACCACCACCAAAGGCCCAATTTTTCTGACCCTGTTCAACAGGGGCATGTAATTACAATTCTTGATTGAATATTTCACAGCAGGGCACGTTTTTGCGCCCACCAAGATTAACTGCGAGGACTTACAGTGTTGTGGCACCACCACCACCACCAAAGGCCCAATTTTTCAGCCCCTGTTCAACAGGGGCATGTAATTACAATTCTTGATCTAATATTTCACAGCAGGGCCCATTCCAGTGCCCACCAAGAGTAACTGTGAGGAGTTACAGTGCTGAGGCACCAGCACCACTACCACCATCACCAAAGGCCCAATTTTTTTGGCCCTGTTCAACAGGGGCATGTAATTACAATTGTTGATTTAATATTTCACAGCAGGGCCCTGTGAGGGCTTATAGTGTTGAGGCCACAACAACACCTAAGGCCCAAATTTCTGATGAGTATATAGGGTAGGCCCCTACTTTCAATCATCCAACTTACAAACGACTCCTACTTGCAAACGGAAGGAGACAACAGGAAGTGAGATGAAATCTACCCCATAGGAAGGGAAATTCTCTCTTGTAAGAGTTAATAAGGGAAAAACTTTTCTCCTTTCCACTGATACTTTATCACCAATCCGTGTTTCACTAAAAACCCCAAATTTTCAAAAAACATTTGTCATTGGGACAAAAAGTGAGGTGAAATCTTCTGAAGAGGAGCACAGACAGCAAAACAAATGTCACAGGGGTGATAACCCTTCCCTATGTTTTCCAAAAAGCTTAAAAACAGATTTTTTGGCTGGAGCTACACTTTAAAAATGTACCAGTTCAAAATTACAAACAGATTCTACTTAACAACAAACCTACAGTCCCTGTCTTGTTTGCACCGCCTGTATACTGCTGTTCAGAGTATATAGGGCCTGGGGACCCCATGCCTTTCCTTTTTTTAATTTGGGTGCGGGGTTCCCCTTAATATCCATACAGGACCCAAAGGGCCTGGTAATGGACTGGAGGGTACCCATGCTGTTTGTCTCACTGATTTTCATCCATATTGCCAGGACCCGACATTACATTAAAGCCGCAAGCAGTTTTAAATGACTTTTTTTCCTTTAAAAATGTCATTTTGTGCAGGGACTGTTCTAAGCACGGGAAACACGCGCCACTTTACAGGCATACTATAGACACCCCCCAGATATGATATTTAAAGGAATATTTCACTTTTTTTTTTACTTTAAGCATCATTAAAATCACTGCTCCCGAAAAAATGGCAGTTTTTAAAAGTTTTTTTTTGCATTGATACATGTCCCGTGGGGCAGGACCCGGGTCCCCAAACCCTTTTTAGGACAATACCATGAAAATTAGCCTTTCAAATGAGCACTTTTGATTTTGAACGTTCGAGTCCCATAGACGTCAATGGGGTTCTAACGTTCGTTCGAATTTTCGGTCCGTTCGCAGGT